>NW_025727688.1:0-600000 GCF_021461385.2 Schistocerca piceifrons | reverse complement strand
TCATATCATAGAAAGTAAGAGTGTCACTCCTCTTGTACTTAAGCCGGCATTGTGCCTTTTGAATTTAGTTCCGATGTAAATTCTGTGTTTCATCGTCAATTAGAAGGTCCAAGGGTTACAGTAATCCTTAAGTTAAGCATCGGAATCTAAAACTGGACTCACAGGAGAGGTACAAATCATAGAATGTTAGAGTGTCAGTCCTCTATTACTTAAGTCGGCATTGTTCTATTGTATTAAATTCGGATGCAATTTCTGTGTTTCATCGTCAATAAGAAGATCCAAGGGATTCAGTAAACCTGAAGTGAAGCATCGGAATCTAAAACTGGACTTACAGGAGAGGTTCAAATCATAGAAAGTTTGTGTGTCAGTCCTCTTTTACTTAAGTCGGCATTGGGCCCTTTGTATTAAATTCCGATGCAATTTCTGTGTTTCATCGTCAATACGACGGTCCAAAGGATACAGTAAACCTGAAGTGAAGCATCGGAATCTAAAACTGGACTCACAGGAGAGGTTCAAGTCATAGAAAGTGAGAGTGTCGGTCCTCTTGTACTTAAGTCAGAATTGTGCCTTTTGAATTTAATTCCGATGCAATTTCTGTGTTTCATCGTCATTAAGAAGGTGCAAGGTATACAGTAAACCTGAAGTGGAGCATCGGAATCTAAAACTGGATACACAGGAGAGGTTCATAACATAGAAAGTGGGAGTGTCAGTCCTCTTGTACTTAAGTCGCCATTGTGATTTTTGTAATAAATTCGGATGCAATTTCTGTGTTTCATCGTCAATAAGAAGGTCCAAGCGATACAGTAAACCTGAAGTGAAGCATCGGAATCTACAACTGGACTCACAGGAGAGGTTCAAATCATAGAAAGTTAGAGTGTCGGTCCCTCATGTACTTAAGTCGGTATTGTGCCTTTTGTATTAAATTCCGATGCAATATCTCTGTTTCATCGTCAATAAGAAGGTGCAAGGTATACGGTAAACCTGAAGTGAAGCATCGGAATCTAAAACTGGACTCACAGGAGAGCTTCAAATCATAGAAAGTGAGAGTGTCAGTCAGTCCTCTTATACTTAAGTCGGCATTGTGCCTTTTGAATTTAATTCCGATGCAATTTCTGTGTTTCATCGTCAATAAGAAGGTCCAAGGGATACAATAAACCTGAAGTGAAGCATCGGAATCTAAAACTAGACTCACAGGAGTGGTTCAAATCATAGAAAGTGAGAGTGTCAGTCCTCTTGTACTTAAGTCGCCATTGTGATTTTTGTAATAAATTCGGATGCAATTTCTGTGTTTCATCGTCAATAAGAAGGTGCAAGGTATACAGTAAACCTGAAGTGAAGCATCGGAAACTAAAACTGGACTCACAGGAGAGGTTCAAATCATAGAGTGTCAGTCCTTTTTTTACTTGAGTCGGCATTGTGCCTTTTGAATTTAATTCCGATGCAATTTCTGTGTTTCATCGTCAATAAGAAGGTCCAAGGGATACAATAAACCTGAAGTGAAGCATCGGAATCTAAAACTAGACTCACAGGAGTGGTTCAAATCATAGAAAGTGAGAGTGTCAGTCCTCTTGTACTCAAGTCGTCATAGTGCCATTTGTTTTAAGTTCCGATGCAATTTCTGTGTTTCCTCGTCAATAAGGAGGTGCAAGGTATACAGTAAAACTGATCTGAAGCATCGGAATCTAAAACTGGACTCACAGGAGAGGTTCAAATCATAGAAAGTGAGAGTGTCAGTGCTCTTGTACTTAAGTCGGCATTGTGCCATTTGTATTAAATTCGGATGCAATATCTGTGTTTCATCGTCAATAAGAAGGTCCAAGGGATACTGTAAACCTGAAATGAAGCATCGGAATCTAAACCTGGACTCACAGGAGAGGTTCATATCATAGAAAGTAAGAGTGTCACTCCTCTTGTACTTAAGTCGGCATTGTGCCTTTTGTATTAAATTCGGATGCAATTTCTGTGCTTCATCGTCAATAAGAAGGTCGAAGGGATACAGTAAACCTGAAGTGAAGCATCGGAAACTTAAACTGGACTCACAGGAGAGGTTCAAATCATAGAAAGTGAGAGTGTCAGTAATTTTTTACTTCAGTCGACATTGTGCCTTTTGTATTAAATTCGGTTGCAATTTCTGTGTTTCATCGTCTATAAGAGGGTCCAAGGGATACAGTAAATCTGAAGTGAAGCATCGAAAACTAAAACTGGACTCACAGGAGAGGTTCAAATCATAAAAATTTAGAGTGTCAGTCCTCTTGTACTTAAGTCGGCATTGTGCCTTTTGTATTAAATTCGGATGCAATTTCTGTGTTTCATCGTCAATAAGAAGGTCCAAGGGATACAGTAAACCTGAAGTGAAGCATCGGAATCTAAAACTGGACTTACAGGAGAGGTTCAAGTCATAGAAAGGTTGTGTGTCAGTCCTTTTTTACTTAAGTCGGCATTGGGCCCTTTGTATTAAATTTCGATGCAATTTCTGTGTTTCATCGTCAATACGACTGTCCAAAGGATACAGTAAACCTGAAGTGAAGCATCGGAATCTAAAACTGGACTCACAGGAGAGGTTCAAGTCATAGAAAGTGAGAGTGTCGGTCCTCTTGTACTTAAGTCAGAATTGTGCCTTTTGAATTTAATTCCGATGCAATTTCTGTGTTTCATCGTCATTAAGAAGGTGCAAGGTATACAGTAAACCTGAAGTGGAGCATCGGAATCTAAAACTGGAATCACAGGAGTGGTTCATAACATAGAAAGTGAGAGTGTCAGTCCTCTTGTACTTAAGTCGCCATTGTGATTTTTGTAATAAATTCGGATGCAATTTCTGTGTTTCATCGTCAATAAGAAGGTCCAAGGGATACAGTAAACCTGAAGTGAAGCATCGGAATCTACAACTGGACTCACAGGAGAGGTTCAAATCATAGAAAGTTAGAGTGTCGGTCCTCATGTACTTAAGTCGGTATTGTGCCTTTTGTATTAAATTCCGATGCAATATCTGTGTTTCATCGTCAATAAGAAGGTGCAAGGTATACGGTAAACCTGAAGTGAAGCATCGCAATCTAAAACTGGACTCACAGGAGAGCTTCAAATCATAGAAAGTGAGAGTGTCAGTCCTCTTCTACTTAAGTCGGCATTGTGCCTTTTGAATTTAATTCCGATGCAATTTCTGTGTTTCATCGTCAATAAGAAGGTCCAAGGGATACAATAAACCTGAAGTGAAGCATCGGAATCTAAAACTAGACTCACAGGAGTGGTTCAAATCATAGAAAGTGAGAGTGTCAGTCCTCTTGTACTCAAGTCGGCATAGTGCCATTTGTATTAAGTTCGGATGCAATATCTGTGTTTCATCGTCAATAAGAAGGTCCAAGGGATACTGTCAACCTGAAATGAAGCATCGGAATCTAAACCTGGACTCACAGGAGAGGTTCATATCATAGAAAGTTAGAGTGTCACTCCTCTTGTACTTAAGTCGGCATTGTGCTTTTTGTGTTAAATTCGGATGCAATGTCTGTTTTTCATCGTCAATAAGAAGGTCCAAGGGATACAGTAAACCTGAAGTGAAGCATCGGAATCTAAAACTGGACTCACAGGGAGAGGTCTCTAATCATAGATAGTTATAGTGTCATTCCTCTTGCACTTAAGTCGGCATTTTGCCTTTTGTATTAAATACGTCTGCAATGTTTGTGTTTCATCGTCAATAAGAAGGTCCAAGGGATACAGTAAACCTGAGCGAAGTATCGGAATGTAAAACTGGACTCACAGGAGAGGTTCAAATCAATAGAAACTTAGAGTGTCAGTCCTCTTCTATTTAAGTCGGCATTGTGCCTTTTGAATTTAATTCCAATGCAATATCTGTGTTTCATCGTCTATACGAAGGTCCAAGGTATACAGTAAACCTGAAGTTAAGCATCGGAAACTAAAGCAGGACTCACGGGAGAGGTTCAATCATAGAAAGTTAGAGTGTCAGTCCTCTTGTACTTAAGGTGGCATTGTGACATTTGTATTAAATTCTAATGCAATTTCTGTGTTCATCGTCAATATGAAGGTTCTAGGGATACATTAATCCTGAAGTGAAGCATCGGAATCTAAAACTGGACTCACAGGAGAGGTTCAAATCATAGACAGTAAGAGTGTCAGTCCTCTTGTACTTAAGCCGGTATTGTGCCTTTTGAATTTAGTTCCGATGTAAATTCTGTGTTTCATCGTCAATTAGAAGGTCCAAGGGTTACAGTAATCCTTAAGTTAAGCATCGGAATCTAAAACTGGACTCACAGGAGAGGTACAAATCATAGAATGTTAGAGTGTCAGTCCTCTATTACTTAAGTCGGCATTGTTCTATTGTATTAAATTCCGATGCAATTTCTGTGTTTCATCGTCAATACGACTGTCCAAAGGATACAGTAAACCTGAAGTGAAGCATCGGAATCTAAAACTGGACTCACAGGAGAGGTTCAAGTCATAGAAAGTGAGAGTGTCGGTCCTCTTGTACTTAAGTCAGAATTGTGCCTTTTGAATTTTATTCCGATGCAATTTCTGTGTTTCATCGTCATTAAGAAGGTGCAAGGTATAACAGTAAACCTGAAGTGGAGCATCGGAATCTAAAACTGGATACACAGGAGAGGTTCATAACATAGAAAGTGAGAGTGTCAGTCCTCTTGTACTTAAGTCGCCATTCGTGATTTTTGTAATAAATTCGGATGCAATTTCTGTGTTTCATCGTCAATAAGAAGGTCCAAGGGATACAGTAAACCTGAAGTGAAGCATCGGAATCTACAACTGGACTCACAGGAGGAGGTTCAAATCATAGGAAAGTTAGAGTGTCGGTCCTCATGTACTTAAGTCGGTATTGTGCCTTTTGTATTAAATTCCGATGCAATATCTCTGTTTCATCGTCAATAAGAAGGTGCAGGGGTATACGGTAAACCTGAAGTGAAGCATCGGAATCTAAAACTGGACTCACAGGAGAGCTTCAAATCATAGAAAGTGAGAGTGTCAGTCCAGTCCTCTTATACTTAAGTCGGCATTGTGCCTTTTGAATTTAATTCCGATGCAATTTCTGTGTTTCATCGTCAATAAGAAGGTCCAAGGGATACAATAAACCTGAAGTGAAGCATCGGAATCTAAAACTAGACTCACAGGAGTGGTTCAAATCATAGAAAGTGAGAGTGTCAGTCCTCTTGTACTCAAGTCGGCATAGTGCCCATTTTGTATTAAGTTCGGATGCAATATCTGTGTTTCATCGTCAATAAGAAGGTCCAAGGGATACTGTAAACCTCAAATGAAGCATCGGAATCTAAAACTCGACCCACAGGAGAGGTTCAAATAATAGAAAGTTAGAGTGTCAGTCCTCTTGCACTTAAGTCGGCATTGTGCATTTTTGTATTAAATTCCGATGCAACTTCTGTGTTTCATCGTCAATAAGAAGTTGCAAGGTATACAGTAAACCTGAAGTGAAGCATCGGAATCTAAAACTGGAATCACAGGAGAGGTTCAAAACATAGAAAGTGAGAGTGTCAGTCCCTCTTGTACTTAAGTCGCCCATTGTGATTTTTTGTAATAAATTCGGATGCAATATCTGTGTTTTCATCGTCAATAAGAAGGTCCAAGGGGATACAGTAAACCTGAAGTGAAGCATCGGAATCTAAAACTGGACTCACAGGAGAGGTTCTAATCATAGACAGTTTATAGTGTCAGTCCCTCTTGCACTTAAGTCGGCATTTTGCCTTTTGTATTAAATACGTATGCAATGTTTGTGTTTCATCGTCAATATGAACGGTCCTAGGGATACATTAATCCTGAAGTGAAGCATCGGAATCTAAAACTGGACTTACAGGAGAGGTTCAAATCATAGAAAGTTTGTGTGTCAGTCCTCTTTTACTTAAGTCGGCATTGGGCCCTTTGTATTAAATTCCGATGCAATTTCTGTGTTTCATCGTCAATACGAAGGTCCAAAGGATAAAGTAAACCTGAAGTGAAGCATCGGAATCTAAACTGGACTCACAGGAGAGGTTCAAGTCATAGAATGTGAGAGTGTCTGTCCCCTTGTACTTAAGTCAGAATTGTGCCTTTTGAATTTAATTCCGATGCAATTTCTGTGTTTCATCGTCATTAAGAAGGTGCAAGGTATACAGTGAACCTGAAGTGGAGCATCGGAATCTAAAACTGGAATCACAGGAGAGGTTCAAAACATAGAAAGTGAGAGTGTCAGTCCTCTTGTACTTAAGTCGCCATTGTGATTTTTGTAATAAATTCGGATGCAATTTCTGTGTTTCATCGTCAATAAGATGGTCCAAGGGATACAGTAAACCTGAAGTGAAGCATCGGAATCTACAACTGGACTCACAGGAGAGGTTCAAATCATAGAAAGTTAGAGTGTCGGTCCTCATGTACTTAAGTCGGTATTGTGCCTTTTGTATTAAATTCCGATGCAATATTTGTGTTTCATCGTCAATAAGAAGGTGCAAGGTATACGGTAAACCTGAAGTGAAGCATCGGAATCTAAAACTGGACTCACAGGAGAGCTTCAAATCATAGAAAGTGAGAGTGTCAGTCCTCTTATACTTAAGTCGGCATTGTGCCTTTTGAATGTAATTCCGATGCAATTTCTGTGTTTCATCGCCAATAAGAAGGTCCAAGGGATACAATAAACCTGAAGTGAAGCATCGGAATCTAAAACTAGACTCACAGGAGTGGTTCAAATCATAGAAATTGAGAGTGTCAGTCCTCTTGTACTCAAGTCGGCATAGTGCCATTTGTATTAAGTTCGGATGCAATATCTGTGTTTTCATCGTCAATAAGAAGGTCCAAGGGATACTGTAAACCTGAAATGAAGCATCGGAATCTAAACCTGGACTCACAGGAGAGGTTCAAATCATAGAAAGTTAGAGTGTCACTCCTCTTGTACTTAAGTCGGCATTGTGCCTTTTGTATTAAATTCGGATGCAATTTCTGTGCTTCATCGTCAATAAGAAGGTCGAAGGGATACAGTAAACCTGAAGTGAAGCATCTAAATCTAAAACTCGACTCACAGGAGACGTTCTAATCATTGATATTTAGGGTGTCAGTCCCCTTGTACTGAAGTCGGCATTGTGGCTTTTGTAGCAAATTCGGATGCTATTTCTGTGTTTCATCGTATATAAGAAGGTCCTAGGGATACATTAAACCAGAAGTGAAGCATCGGAATCTAAAACTGGACCCACAGGAGAGGTTCAAATAATAGAAAGTTAGAGTGTCAGTCCTCTTGCACTTAAGTCGGCATTGTGCATTTTGTATTAAATTCCGATGCAACTTCTGTGTTTCATCGTCAATAAGAAGTTGCAAGGTATACAGTAAAGCTGAAGTGAAGCATCGGAATCTAAAACTGGAATCACAGGAGAGGTTCAAAACATAGAAAGTGAGAGTGTCACTCGTCTTGTACTTAAGTCGCCATTGTGATTTTTGTAATAAATTCAGATGCAATTTCTGTGTTTCATCGGCAATAAGAAGGCCCAAGGGATACAGTAAACCTGAAGTGAAGCATCGGAATCTACAACCGGACTCACAGGAGAGGTTCCAATCATAGAAAGTTAGAGTGTCAGTCCTGTTGTACTTAAGTCGGCATTGTGCCTTTTGTATTAAATTCCGATGCAATATCTGTGTTTCATCGTCAATAAGAAGGTGCAAGGTATACAGTAAACCTGAAGTGAAGCATCGGAAACTAAAACTGGGCTCACAGGAGAGGTTCAAAATCATAGAAAGTGAGAGTGTCAGTCCTCTTTTACTTAAGTCGGCATTGTGCCTTTTGAATTTAATTCCGATGCAATTTCTGTGTTTCATCGTCAATAAGAAGGTCCAAGGGATACAATAAACATGAAGTGAAGCATCGGAATCTAAAACTAGATTCACAGGAGTGTTTCAAATCATAGAAAGTGAGAGTGTCAGTCCTCTTGTACTCAAGTCGTCATAGTGCCATTTGTTTTAAGTTCCGATGCAATTTCTGTGTTTCCTCGTCAATAAGGAGGTGCAAGGTATACAGTAAAACTGATCTGAAGCATCGGAATCTAAAACTGGACTCACAGGAGAGGTTCAAATCATAGAAAGTGAGAGTGTCAGTGCTCTTGTACTTAAGTCGGCATTGTGCCATTTGTATTAAATTCGGATGCAATATCTGTGTTTCATCGTCAATAAGAAGGTCCAAGGGATACTGTAAACCTGAAATGAAGCATCGGAATCTAAACGTGGACTCACAGGAGAGGTTCATATCATAGAAAGTTAGAGTGTCACTCCTCTTGTACTTAAGTCGGCATTGTGCCTTTTGTATTAAATTCGGATGCAATTTCTGTGCTTCATCGTCAATAAGAAGGTCGAAGGGATACAGTAAACCTGAAGTGAAGAATCGGAAACTTAAACTGGACTCACAGGAGAGGTTCAAATCATAGTAAGTGAGAGTGTCAGTAATTTTTTACTTCAGTCGACATTGTGCCTTTTGTATTAAATTCGGTTGCAATTTCTGTGTTTCATCGTCAATAAGAGGGTCCAAGGGATACAGTAAATCTGAAGTGAAGCATCGAAAACTAAAACTGGACTCACAGGAGAGGTTCTAATCATAAAAATTTAGAGTGTCAGTCCTCTTGTACGTAAGTCGGCATTGTGCCTTTTGTATTAAATTCGGATGCAATTTCTGTGTTTCTTCGTCAATAAGAAAGTCCACGGGATACAGTAAACCTGTAGTGAAGCATCGGAATCTAAAACTGGACTCACAGGAGAGGTTCAAATCATAGAAAGTTAGAGTGTCAGTCCTCTTGTACTTAAGTCGGCATTGTGCTTTTTGTGTGAAATTCGGATGCGATGTCTGTTTTTCATCGTCAATAAGAAGGTCCAAGGGATACAGTAAACCTGAAGTGAAGCATCGGAATCTAAAACTGGACTCACAGGAGAGGTTCTAATCATAGATAGTTATAGTGTCATTCCTCTTACACTTAAGTCGGCATTTTGCCTTTTGTATTAAATACGTCTGCAATGTTTGTGTTTCATCGTCAATAAGAAGGTCCAAGGGATACAGTAAACCTGAAGCGAAGCATCGGAATGTAAAACTGGACTCACAGGAAAGGTTCAAATCATAGTAAGTTAGAGTGTCAGTCCTCTTCTATTTTAGTCGGCATTGTGCCTTTTGAATTTAATTCCGATGCAATATCTGTGTTTCATCGTCTATACGAAGGTCCAAGGTATACAGTAAACCTGAAGTTAAGCATCGGAATCTAAAGCAGGACTCACGGGAGAGGTTCAAATCATAGAAAGTTAGAGTGTCAGTCCTCTTGAACTTAAGGTGGCATTGTGACATTTGTATTAAATTCTAATGCAATTTCTGTGTTCATCGTCAATATGAAGGTCCTAGGGATACATTAATCCTGAAGTGAAGCATCGGAATCTAAAACTGGACTCACAGGAGAGGCTCAAATCATAGAAAGTAAGAGTGTCAGTCCTCTTGTACTTAAGCCGGCATTCTGCCTTTTGAATTTAGTTCCGATGTAAATTCTGTGTTTCATCGTCAATTAGAAGGTCCAAGGGTTACAGCAATCCTTAAGTTAAGCATCGGAATCTAAAACTGGACTCACAGGAGAGGTACAAATCATAGAATGTTAGAGTGTCAGTCCTCTATTACTTAAGTCGGCATTGTGCCTATTGTATTAAATTCGAATGCAATTTCTGTGTTTCATCGTCAATAAGAAGGTCCAAGGGATACAGTAAACCTGAAGTGAAGCATCGGAATCTAAAACTGGACTTACAGGAGAGGTTCCAATCATAGAAAGTTTGTGTGTCAGTCCTCTTTTACTTAAGTCGGCATTGGGCCCTTTGTATTAAATTCCGATGCAATTTCTGTGTTTCATCGTCAATACGACTGTCCAAAGGATACAGTAAACCTGAAGTGAAGCATCGGAATCTAAAACTGGACTCACAGGAGAGCTTCAAATCATAGAAAGTGAGAGTGTCGGTCCTCTTATCCTTAAGTCGGCATTGTGCCTTTTGAATTTAATTCCGATGCAATTTCTGTGTTCCATCGTCATTAAGAAGGTGCAAGGTATACAGTAAACCTGAAGTGGAGCATCGGAATCTAAACCTGGACTCACAGGAGAGGTTCATATCATAGAAAGTTAGAGTGTCACTCCTCTTGTACTTAAGTCGGCATTGTGCCTTTTGTATTAAATTCGGATGCAATTTCTGTGCTTCATCGTCAATAAGAAGGTCGAAGGGATACAGTAAACCTGAAGTGAAGCATCTAAATCTAAAACTCGACTCACAGGAGACGTTCTAATCATTGAAATTCAGGTTGTCAGTCCCCTTGTACTGAAGTCGGCATTGTGCCTTTTGTAGCAAATTCGGATGCTATTTCTGTGTTTCATCGTATATAAGAAGGTCCAAGGGATACATTAAACCAGAAGTGAATCATCGGAATCTAAAACTGGACCCACAGGAGAGGTTCAAATAATAGTAAGTTAGAGTGTCAGTCCTCTTGCACTTAAGTCGGCATTGTGCATTTTGTATTAAATTCCGATGCAACTTCTGTGTTTCATCGTCAATAAGAAGTTGCAAGGTATACAGTAAACCTGAAGTGAAGCATCGGAATCCAAAACTGGAATCACAGGAGAGTTTCAAAACATAGAAAGTGAGAGTGTCAGTCCTCTTGTACTTAAGTCGCCATTGAGATTTTTGTAATAAATTCGGATACAATTTCTGTGTTTCATCGTCAATAAGAAGGTCCAAGGGATACAGTAAACCTGAAGTGAAGCATCGGAATCTAAAACTGGAATCACAGGAGAGGTTCAAACATAGAAATGGAGAGTGTCAGTCGTCTTGTACTTAAGTCGCCGTTGTGATTTTTGTAATAATTTCGGATGCAATTTCTGTGTTTCATCGTCAATAAGAAGGCCCAAGGGATACAGTAAACCTGAAGTGAAGCATCGGAATCTACAACTGGACTCACAGGAGAGGTTCCAATCATAGAAAGTTAGAGTGTCAGTCCTCTTTTACTTAAGTCGGCATTGTGCCTTTTGTATTAAATTCGGATGCAATTTCTGTGTTTCATCGTCAATTAGAGGGTCCAAGGGATACAGTAAACCTGAAGTGAAGCATCGGAATCTACACTGAACTCACAGGAGAGGTTCAAATCATAGAAAGTTAGAGTGTCAGTCCTCTTGTACTTAAGTCGGCATTGTGCCTTTTGTATTAAATTCCGATGCAATATCTGTGTTTCATCGTCAATAAGAAGGTGCAATGTATACAGTAAACCTGAAGTGAAGCATCGGAACCTAAAACTGGACTCACAGGAGAGGTTCAAATCATAGAAATTGAGAGTGTCAGTCCTCTTTTACTTAAGTCGGCATTGTGCCTTTTGAATTTAAACCCGATCCAATTTCTGTGTTTCATCGTCAATAAGAAGGTCCAAGGTATTCAGTAAACCTGAAGTGAAGCATCGGAATCTAAAACTGCACTCTCAGGAGAGGTTTAAATCATATAAAGTTAGAGTGTCAGTCCTCTTTTACTTAAGTCGGCATTGTGCATTTTGTATTAAATTCCGATGCAATTTCTGTGTTTCATCGTCAATTAGAAGGTGCAAGGTATACAGATAACCTGAAGTGAAGCATCGGAATCCAAATCTGGACTCACAGGAGAAGTTCAAGTCATAGAAAGTGAGAGTGTCAGTCCTCTTGTACTTAAGTCGGCATTGTGCATTTTGAATTTAATTCCGATGCAATTTCTGTGTTTCATCGTCATTAAGAACGTGCAAGGTATACAGTAAACCTGAAGTGAAGCATCGGAATCTATAACTGGACTCTCAGGAGAGGTTCAAATCATAGAAAGTTAGAGTGTCAGTCCTCTTGTACTTAAGTTGGCATTGTGACATTTGTATTAAATTCTAATGCAATTTCTGTGTTTCATCGTCAATATGATGGTCATAGGGATACATTAATCCTGAAGTGAAGCAACGGAATCTAAAACTGGACTCACATTAAAGGTTCAAATCATAGAATGTTGGAGTGTCAGACCTCTTGTACTTAAGTCGGCATTGTGCAGTTTGTATTAAATTCGGATGCAATTTCTGTGTTTCATCGTCAATAAGAAGGTCAAAGGAATGCAGTAAACCTGAAGTGAAGCATCGGAATCAAAAGCTAGACTCACAGGAGAGGTTCAAATCATAGAAAGTAAGAGTGTCAGCCCTCTTGTACTTAAGCCGGCATTGTGCCTTTTGAATTTAGTTCCGATTAAATTCTGTGTTTCATCGTCAATAAGAAGGTCCAAGGGATACAGTAAACCTTAAGTGAAGCATCGGAATCTAAAACCGGACTCACAGGAGTGGTTCAAATCATAGAATGTTAGAGTGTCAGTCCTCTTTTACTTAAGTCGGCATTGTGCCTATTGTATTACATTCGGATGCAATTTCTGTGTTTCATCGTCAATAAGAAGGTCCAAGGGATACAGTAAACCTGAAGTGAAGCATCGGAATCTACAACTGGACTCACAGGAAAGGTTCAAGTCATAGTAAGTGGGAGTGTCAGTCCTCTTGTAATAAGTCGGCATTGTGCCTTTTGAATTTAATTCCGATGCAATTTCTGTGTTTCATCGTCAATAAGAAGGTGCAAGGTATACAGTATACGTGAAGTGAAGCATCGGAATCTAAAACTGGACTCACAGGAGAGGTTCAAATCATAGACAGTATGAGTGTCAGTCCTCTTTTACTTAAGTCTGCATTGTGCCTTTTGAATTCAATTCCGATGCAATTTCTGTGTTTCATCGTCAATAAGAAGGTCCAAGGGATACAATAAACCTGAAGTGAAGCATCGGAATCTTAAACTGGACTCACAGGAGAGGTTCAAATCATAGAAAGTGAGAGTGTCTGTCCTCTTGTACACAAGTCGTCATAGTGCCATTTGTATTAAATTTGGATGCAATTTCTGTGTTTCATCGTCAATAAGAAGGTCCAAGGGATACTGTAAACCTGAAATGAAGCATCGGAATCTAAAACTGGACTCACAGGAGAGATTCAAAGCATAGAAAGTTAGAGTGTGACTCCTCTTGTACTTAAGTCGGTATTGTGCATTTTGTATTAAATTCGGATGCAATTTCTGTGTTTCATCGTCAATAAGAAGGTCGAAGGGATACAGTAAACCTTAAGTGAAGCATCGGAATCTATAACTGGACTCGCAGGAGAGGTTCAAATCATAGAATGTTAGAGTGTCAATCCTCTTTTACTTAAGTCGGCATTCTGCCTTTTGTATTTAATTCGGATGCAATTTCTGTGTTTCATCGTCAATAAGAAGGTTTAAGGGATACAGTAAACCTGAAGTGAAGCATCACAATCTAAAACCGGACTCACAGGAGAGGTTCAAATCATAGAAAGTTAGATTGTAAATCATCTTTTACTTAAGTCGGAATTGTGCCTTTTGTATTAAATTCCGATGCAATATCTGTGTTTCATCGTCAATAAGGTGGTGCAAGGTATACAGTAAACCTAATGTGAAGCATCGGAATCTAAAACTGGACTCACAGGAGAGGTTCAAATCATAGAAGGTGAGAGCGTCAGTGCTCTTGTACTCAAGTCGGCATTGTGCCATTTGTATTATATTCGGATGCAATTTCTGTGTTTCATCGTCAATAAGAAGGTCCAAGGGATACAGTAAACATGAAGTGAAGCATCGGAATCTAAACCTGGACTCACAGGAGAGGTTCAAATCATAGAAAGTTAGAGTGTCACTCCTCTTGTACTTAAGTCGCTATTGTGCATTTTGTATTAAATTCGGATGCAATTTCTAAGTTTCACGTCAATAAGAAGGTCGAAGGGATACAGTAAACCTGAAGTGAAGCATCGGAATCTAAAACTGGACTCACAGGAGAGGTTCAAATCATAGAAAGTTAGAATGTCTGTCCTCTTGTACTTAAGTCCACATTGTGCCATTTGTATTTAATTCGAATGCAATTTCTGTGTTTCATCGTCAATAAGAAGGTCCAAGGGATACAGTAAACCTGAAGTGAAGCATCGGAATCTAAAACTGGACTCACAGGAGAGGTTCCAATCATAGAAAGTTAGAGTGTCAGTCCTCTTTTACTTAAGTCGGCATTGTGCCTTTTGAATTTAATTCCGATGCAATTTCTGTGTTTCATCGTCAATAAGAAGGTCGAAAGGATACAGTAAACCTGAAGTGAAGCATCGGAATCTAAAACTGTACACACAGGAGAGGTTCAAATCATAGAAAGTTAGAATGTCTGTCCTCTTGTACTTAAGTCGACATTGTGCCATTTGTATTAAATTCGAATGCAATTTCTGTGTTTCATCGTCAATAAGAAGGTCCAAGGGATACAGTAAACCTGAAGGTAAGCATCGGAATCTTAAACTGGACTCACAGGAGAGGTTCAAATCATAGAAAGTTAGAGTGTCATTCCTCTTGTACTTAAGTCGGTATTGTGCCCTTTGTATTAAACTCGGATGAAATTTCTGTGTTTCATCGTCAATAAGAAGGTCCAAGGGATACAGAAAACCTGAAGTGAAGCATCGGAATCTAAAACTGGACTCACAGGACAGGTTCGAATTATAGAAAGTTAGAGTGTCAGTCCTCTTGCACTTAAGTCGGCATTGTGCTTTTTAATTTAATTCCGATGCAATTTCTGAGTATCTTCGTCAATAAGATGGCGCAAGGTATACAGTAAACCTGAAGTGAAGCGTCGGAATCTTAAACTGGACTCACAGGAGAGGTTCAAATCATAGAAAGTGAGAGTGTCAGTCCTTTTTTCTTCAGTCGACATTGTGCCTTTTGTATTAAATTCGGATGCAATTTCTGTGTTTCATCGTCAATTAGAGGGTCCAAGGGATACAGTAAACCTGAGTGAAGCATCGGAATCTACAACTGGACTCACAGGAGAGGTTCAAATCATATAAAGTTAGAGTGTCAGTCCACTTGTACTTAAGTCGGCATTGTGCCTTTTGTATTACATTCCGATGCAATATCTGTGTTTCATCGTCAATAAGAAGGTGCAATGTATACAGTAAACCTGAAGTGAAGCATCGGAACCTAAAACTGGACTCACAGGAGAGGTTCAAATCATAGAAAGTGAGAGTGTCAGTCCTCTTTTACTTAAGTCGGCATTGTGCCTTTTGAATTTAAACCCGATCCAATTTCTGTGTTTCATCGTCAATAAGAAGGTCCAAGGTATTCAGTAAACCTGAAGTGAAGCATCGGAATCTAAAACTGCACTCTCAGGAGAGGTTTAAATCATATAAAGTTAGAGTGTCAGTCCTCTTTTACTTAAGTCGGCATTGTGCATTTTGTATTAAATTCCGATGCAATTTCTGTGTTTCATCGTCAATTAGAAGGTGCAAGGTATACTGATAACCTGAAGTGAAGCATCGGAATCTAAATCTGGACTCACAGGAGAGGTTCAAGTCATAGAAAGTGAGAGTGTTAGTCCTCTTGTACTTAAGTCGGCATTGTGCATTTTGAATTTAATTCCGATGCAATTTCTGTGTTTCATCGCCATTAAGAACGTGCAAGGTATACAGTAAACCTGAAGTGAAGCATCGGAATCTAAAACTGGAATCACAGGAGAGGTTCAAAACATAGAAAGTGAGAGTGTCAGTCCACTTGTACTTAAGTCGCCATTGTGACTTTTGTAATAAATTCGGATGCAATTTCTGTGTTTCATCGTCAATAAGAAGGTCCAAGGGATACAGTAAACCTGAAGTGGAGTATCGGAATCTATAACTGGACTCACAGGAGAGGTTCAAATCATAGAAAGTTAGAGTGTCAGTCCTCTTGAACTCAACTCGGCATTGTGCTTTCGAATTTAATTCCGATCGAATTTCTGTGCTTCATCGTCAATGAGAGGTCCAAGGTACACAGTAAACCTGAAGTGAAGCATCGGTATGTAAAACTGGACTCACAGGAGAGGTTCAAATCATAGAAAGTTAGAGTGTCAGTCCTCTTCTACTTAAGTCGGCATTGTGCCTTTTGAGTTTAATTCCGATGCAATTTCTGCGTTTCATCGTCAATACGATGGTACAACGCATACAATAAACCTGAAGTTAAGCATCGGAATCTAAAACTGAACTCACAGGAGAGGTTCATATCATAGAAAGTTAGAGTGTCAGTCCTCTTGTACTTGAGTTGGCATTGTGACATTTGTATTAAATTCTAATGCAATTTCTGTGTTTCATCGTCAATATGATGATCATAGGGATACATTAATCCTGAAGTGAAACATCGGAATCTAAAACTGGACTCACATTAAAGGTTCAAATCATAGAATGTTAGAGTGTCAGACCTCTTGTACTTAAGTCGGCATTGTGCAGTTTGTATTAAATTCGGATGCAATTTCTGTGTTTCATCGTCAATAAGAAGGTCAAAGGGATGCAGTAAACCTGAAGTGAAGCATCGGAATCTAAAGCTGGACTCACAGGAGAGGTTCAAATCATAGAAAGTAAGAGTGTCAGTCCTCTTGTACTTAAGCCGGCATTGTGCCTTTTGAATTTAGTTCCGATTAAATTCTGTGTTTCATCGTCAATAAGAAGGGCCAAGGGATACAGTAAACCTTAAGTGAAGCATCGGAATCTAAAACTGGACTCACAGGAGAGGTTCAAATCATAGAATGTTAGAGTCTCAGTCCTCTTTTACTTAAGTCGGCATTGTGCCTATTGTATTACATTCGGATGCAATTTCTGTGTTTCATCGTCAATAAGAAGGTCCAAGGGATACAGTAAACCTGAAGTGAAGCGTCGGAATCTTAAACTGGACTCACAGGAGAGGTTCAAATCATAGAAAGTGAGAGTGTCAGTCCTTTTTTCTTCAGTCGACATTGTGCCTTTTGTATTAAATTCGGATGCAATTTCTGTGTTTCATCGTCAATTGAGGGTCCAAGGGATACAGTAAACCTGAAGTGAAGCATCGGAATCTAGAACTGGACTCACAGGAGAGGTTCAAATCATAGAAAGTGAGAATGTCAGTCCTCTTGTACTTAAGTCGGCATTGTGCCTTTTGTATTAAATTCCGATGCAATATCTGCGTTTCATCGTCAATAAGAAGGTGCAATGTATACAGTAAACCTGAAGTGAAGCATCGGAACCTAAAACTGGACTCACAGGAGAGGTTCAAATCATAGAAATTGAGAGTGTCAGTCCTCTTTTACTTAAGTCGGCATTGTGCCTTTTGAATTTAAATCCGATCCAATTTCTGTGTTTCATCGTCAATAAGAAGGTCCAAGGTATTCAGTAAACCTGAAGTGAAGCATCGGAATCTAAAACTGCACTCTCAGGAGAGGTTTAAATCATATAAAGTTAGAGTGTCAGTCCTCTTTTACTTAAGTCGGCATTGTGCATTCTGTATTAAATTCCGATGCAATTTCTGTGTTTCATCGTCAATTAGAAGGTGCAAGGTATACAGATAACCTGAAGTGAAGCATCGGAATCTAAAACTGGACTCACAGGAGAGGTTCAAGTCATAGAAAGTGAGAGTGTCAGTCCTCTTGTACTTAAGTCGGCATTGTGCATTTTGAATTTAATTCCGATGCAATTTCTGTGTTTCATCGTCATTAAGAACGTGCAAGGTATACAGTAAACCTGAAGTGAAGCATCGGAATCTAAAACTGGAATCACAGGAGAGGTTCAAAACATAGAAAGTGAGAGAGTAGTCCACTTGTACTTAAGTCGCCATTGTGACGTTTGTAATAAATTCGGATGCAATTTCTGTGTTTCATCGTCAATAAGAAGGTCCAAGGGATACAGTAAACCTGAAGTGAAGCATCGGAATCTATAACTGGACTCACAGGAGAGGTTCAAATCATAGAAAGTTAGAGTGTCAGTCCTCCTGTACTTAAGTCGGCATTGTGCCTTTTGTATGAAATTCCGATGCAATATCTGTGTTTCATAGTCAATAAGAAGGTGCAAGGTATACAGTAAACCTGAAGTAATGCATCGGAATCTAAAACTGGACTCACAGGAGAGGTTCAAATCATAGACACTGAGAGTGTCAGTCCTCTTTTACTTAAGTCGGCATTGTGCCTTTTGAATTTAAATCCGATGCAATTTCTGTGTTTCATCGACAATACGAAGGTCCAAGGGATACAATAAGCCTGAAGTGAAGCATCGGAATCTAAAACTGGACTCACAGGAGAGGTTCAGATCATAGAAAGTGAGAGTGTCAGTCCTCTTGTACTCAAGTCGGCATAGTGCCATTTGTATTAAATTCGGAAGCAATTTCTGTGTTTCATCGTCAATAAGAAAGTCCAAGGGATACTGTAAACCTGAAATGAGGCATCGGAATCTAAAACTGGACTCGCAGGAGGGGTTCAACTCACAGGATGTTAGAGTGTCAATCCACTTTTACTTACGTCGGCATTCTGCCTTTTGTATTAAATTCGGATCCAATTTCTGTGTTTCATCGTCAATAAGAAGGTCCAAGGTATACAGTAAACCTGAAGTGAAGCATCGGAATCTAAAACTGCACTCTCAGGAAAGGTTCAAATCATATAAAGTTAGAGTGTCAGTCCTCTTTTACTTAAATCGGCATTGTGCATTTTGTATTAAATTCCGATACAATTTCTGTGTTTCGTCGTCAATTAGAAGGTGCAAGGTATACAGATAACCTGAAGTGAAGCATCGGAATCTAAAACTGGACTTACAGGAGAGGTTCAAGTCATAGAAAGTGAGAGTGTCAGTCCCCTTGTACTTAAGTCGGCATTGTGCCTTTTGAATTTAATTCCGATGCAATTTCTGTGTTTCATCGTCATTAAGAACGTGCAAGGTATACAGTAAACCTGAAGTGAAGCATCGGAATCTAAAACTGGAATCACAGGAGAGGTTCAAAACATAGAAAGTGAGAGTGTCAGTCCACTTGTACTTAAGTCGCCATTGTGACTTTTGTAATAAATTCGGATGCAATTTCTGTGTTTCATCGTCAATAAGAAGGTCCAAGGGATACAGTAAACCTGAAGTGAAGCATCGGAATCTACAACTGGACTCACAGTGGAGGTTCAAATCATAGAAAGTTAGAGTGTCAGTCCTCTTGTACTTAAGTCGGCATTGTGCCTTTTGTATTAAATTCCGATGCAATATCTGTGTTAATCGTCAATAAGAAGGTGCAAGGTATACAGTAAACCTGAAGTGATGCATCGGAATCTAAAACTGGACTCACAGGAGAGGTTCAAATCATAGACAGTGAGAGTGTCAGTCCTCTTTTACTTAAGTCGGCATTGTGCCTTTTGAATTTAAATCCGATGCAATTTCTGTGTTTCATCGACAATACGAAGGTCCATGGGATACAATAAACCTGAAGTGAAGCATAGGAATCTAAAACTGGACTCACAGAAGAGGTCCAAATCATAGAAAGGGAGAGTGTCAGTCCTTTTTTACTTCAGTCGGCATTGTGCCTTTTGTATTAAATTCGGAGGCAATTTCTGTGTTTCATCGTCAATAAGAGGGTCCAAGGGATACAGTAAACCTGAAGAGAAGTCTCGGAATCTAAAACTGAACTCACAGGAGAGGTTCAAATCATAGAAAGTGAGAGTGTCAGTGCTCTTGTACCTAAGTCGGCATTGTGCCATTTGTATTAAATTCGGATGCAATTTCTGTGTTTCATCGTCAATACGAAGGTCCAAGGTCTACAGTAAACCTGAAGTGAAGCATCGGAATCTAAACCTGGACTCACAGGAGGGGTTCAAATCATAGAAAGTTAGAGTGTCACTCCTCTTGTACTTAAGTCGGTATTGTGCCTTTTGTATTAAATTCAGATGCAATTTCTGTGTTTCATCGTCAATAAGAGGGTCGAAGGGATACAGTAAACCTGAAGTGAAGCATCGGAATCTAAAACTGGACTCACAGGAGACGTTCATGTCATAGAAAGTTAGAATGTCAGTCCTCGTGTACTTAAGTCGACATTGTGCCGTATGTATTAAATTCGAATCCAATTTCTGTGTTTCATCGTCAATAAGAAGGTCCAAGAAATACAGTAAACCTGAAGTGAAGCATTGGAATCAAAAACTGGACTCACAGGAAATGTTCAAATCATAGAAAGTTAGAGTGTCACTCCTCTTGTACTTAAGTCGGTATTGTGCCCTTTGCATTAAATTCGGATGAAATTTCTGTGTTTCATCGTCCATAAGAAGGTCCAAGGGATACAGTAAACCTTAAGTGAAGCATCGGAATCTAAAACTGGACTCGCAGGAGAGTTTCAAATCATAGAATGTTAGAGTGTCAATCCTCTTTTACTTAAGTCGGCATTCTGCCTTTTGTATTAAATTCGGATGCTATTTCTGTGTTTCATCGTCAATAAGAAGGTCCAAGGGATACAGTAAACCTGAAGTGAAGCATCAGACTCTAAAACTGGACTCACTGGAGAGGTTCAAGTCATAGAAAGTTAGAGTGTCAATCCTCTTTTACTTCAGTCGGGATTGTGCCTTTTGTATTAAATTCCGATGCAATATCTGTGTTTCATCGTCAATAAGGAGGTGCAAGGTATACAGTAAACCTGATGTGAAGCATCGGAATCCAAAACTGGACTCACAGGAGAGGTTCAAATCATAGAAAGTGAGAGTGTCAGTGCTCTTGTACCTAAGTCGGCATTGTGCCATCTGTATTAAATTCGGATGCAATTTCTGTGTTTCATCGTCAATAAGAAGGTCCAAGGTCTACAGTAAACCTGAAGTGAAGCATCGGAATCTAAACCAGGACTCACAGGAGAGGTTCAAATCATAGAAAGTTAGAGTGTCACTCCTCTTGTACTTAAGTCGGTATTGTGCCCTTTGTATTAAATTCGGATGCAATTTCTGTGTTTCATCGTCAATAAGAGGATCGAAGGGATACAGTAAACCTGAAGTGAAGCATCGGAATCTAAAACTGGACTCAAAGGAGACGTTCAAATCATAGAAAGTTAGAATGTCAGTCCTCTTGTACTTAAGTCGACATTGTGCCATTTGTATTAAATTCGAATCCAATTTCTGTGTTTCATCGTCAATAAGAAGGTCCAAGGGATACAGTAAACCTGAAGTGAAGCATCGGAATCTAAAACTGGACTCACAGGAGATGTTCAAATCATAGAAAGTTAGAGTGTCACTCCTCTTGTACTTAAGTCGGTATTGTGCCCTTTGTATTAAATTCGGATGAAATTTCTGTGTTTCATCGTCCATAAGAAGGTCCAAGGGATACAGTAAACCTTAAGTGAAGCATCGGAATCTAAAACTGGACTCGCAGGAGAGGTTCAAATCATAGAATGTTAGAGTGTCAATCCTCTTTTACTTAAGTCGGCATTCTGCCTTTTGTATTAAATTCGGATGCAATTTCTGTGTTTCATCGTCAATAAGAAGGTCCAAGGGATACAGTAAACCTGAAGTGAAGCATCAGACTCTAAAACTGGACTCACAGGAGAGGTTCAAGTCAAAGAAAGTTAGAGTGTCAATCCTCTTTTACTTCAGTCGGGATTGTGCCTTTTGTATTAAATTCCGATGCAATATCTGTGTTTCATCGTCAATAAGGTGGTGCAAGGTATACAGTAAACCTGATGTGTAGCATCGGAATCTAAAACTGGACTCACAGGAGAGGTTTAAATCAAAGAAAGTGAGAGTGTCAGTGTTCTTGTACTTAAGTCGGTATTGTGCCATTTGTATTAAATTCGAATGCAATTTCTGTGTTTCATCGTCAATAAGAAGGTCCAAGGGATACAGTAACCCTGAAGTGAAGCATCGGAATCTAAACCTGTACTCACAGGAGAGGTTCAAATCATAGAAAGTTAGAGTGTCACTCCTCTTGTACTTAAGTCGGCATTGTGCCTTTTGAATTTAATTCCGATGCAATTTCTGAGTTTCATCTTCAATAAGAAGGTGCAAGGTATACAGTAAACCTGAAGTGAAGCATCAGAATCTTAAACTGGACTCACAGAAGAGGTCCAAATCATAGAAAGTGAGAGTGTCAGTCCTTTTTTACTTCAGTCGGCATTGTGCCTTTTGTATTAAATTCGGAGGCAATTTCTGTGTTTCATCGTCAATAAGAGGGTCCAAGGGATACAGTAAACCTGAAGAGAAGTCTCGGAATCTAAAACTGAACTCACAGGAGAGGTTCAAATCATAGAAAGTGAGAGTGTCAGTGCTCTTGTACCTAAGTCGGCATTGTGCCATTTGTATTAAATTCGGATGCAATTTTTGTGTTTCATCGTCAATACGAAGGTCCAAGGTCTACAGTAAACCTGAAGTGAAGCATCGGAATCTAAACCTGGACTCACAGGAGGGGTTCAAATCATAGAAAGTTAGAGTGTCACTCCTCTTGTACTTAAGTCGGTATTGTGCCTTTTGTATTAAATTCAGATGCAATTTCTGTGTTTCATCGTCAATAAGAGGGTCGAAGGGATACAGTAAACCTGAAGTGAAGTATCGGAATCTAAAACTGGACTCACAGGAGACGTTCATATCATAGAAAGTTAGAATGTCAGTCCTCGTGTACTTAAGTCGACATTGTGCCATTTGTATTAAATTCGAATCCAATTTCTGTGTTTCATCGTCAATAAGAAGGTCCAAGGGATACAGTATACCTGAAGTGAAGCATCGGAATCAAAAACTGGACTTACAGGAGATGTTCAAATCATAGAAAGTTAGAGTGTCACTCCTCTTGTACTTAAGTCGGTATTGTGCCCTTTGCATTAAATTCGGATGAAATTTCTGTGTGTCATCGTCCATAAGAAGGTCCAAGGGATACAGTAAACCTTAAGTGAAGCATCAGAATCTAAAACTGGACTCGCAGGAGAGGTTCAAATCATAGAATGTTAGAGTGTCAATCCTCTTTTACTTAAGTCGGCATTCTGCCTTATGTATTAAATTCGGATGCAATTTCTGTGTTTCATCGTCAATAAGAAGGTCCAAGGGATACAGTAACCCTGAAGTGAAGCATCGGAATCTAAACCTGTACTCACAGGAGAGGTTCAAATCATAGAAAGTTAGAGTGTCACTTCTCTTGTACTTAAGTCGGTATTGTGCCTTTTGTATTAAATTCAGATGCAATTTCTGTGTTTCATCGTCAATAAGAGGGTCGAAGGGATACAGTAAACCTGAAGTGAAGCATCGGAATCTAAAACTGGACTCACAGGAGACGTTCATGTCATAGAAAGTTAGAATGTCAGTCCTCGTGTACTTAAGTCGACATTGTGCCGTATGTATTAAATTCGAATCCAATTTCTGTGTTTCATCGTCAATAAGAAGGTCCAAGAAATACAGTAAACCTGAAGTGAAGCATTGGAATCAAAAACTGGACTCACAGGAAATGTTCAAATCATAGAAAGTTAGAGTGTCACTCCTCTTGTACTTAAGTCGGTATTGTGCCCTTTGCATTAAATTCGGATGAAATTTCTGTGTTTCATCGTCCATAAGAAGGTCCAAGGGATACAGTAAACCTTAAGTGAAGCATCGGAATCTAAAACTGGACTCGCAGGAGAGTTTCAAATCATAGAATGTTAGAGTGTCAATCCTCTTTTACTTAAGTCGGCATTCTGCCTTTTGTATTAAATTCGGATGCTATTTCTGTGTTTCATCGTCAATAAGAAGGTCCAAGGGATACAGTAAACCTGAAGTGAAGCATCAGACTCTAAAACTGGACTCACTGGAGAGGTTCAAGTCATAGAAAGTTAGAGTGTCAATCCTCTTTTACTTCAGTCGGGATTGTGCCTTTTGTATTAAATTCCGATGCAATATCTGTGTTTCATCGTCAATAAGGAGGTGCAAGGTATACAGTAAACCTGATGTGAAGCATCGGAATCTAAAACTGGACTCACAGGAGAGGTTCAAATCATAGAAAGTGAGAGTGTCAGTGCTCTTGTACCTAAGTCGGCATTGTGCCATCTGTATTAAATTCGGATGCAATTTCTGTGTTTCATCGTCAATAAGAAGGTCCAAGGTCTACAGTAAACCTGAAGTGAAGCATCGGAATCTAAACCAGGACTCACAGGAGAGGTTCAAATCATAGAAAGTTAGAGTGTCACTCCTCTTGTACTTAAGTCGGTATTGTGCCCTTTGTATTAAATTCGGATGCAATTTCTGTGTTTCATCGTCAATAAGAGGATCGAAGGGATACAGTAAACCTGAAGTGAAGCATCGGAATCTAAAACTGGACTCAAAGGAGACGTTCAAATCATAGAAAGTTAGAATGTCAGTCCTCTTGTACTTAAGTCGACATTGTGCCATTTGTATTAAATTCGAATCCAATTTCTGTGTTTCATCGTCAATAAGAAGGTCCAAGGGATACAGTAAACCTGAAGTGAAGCATCGGAATCTAAAACTGGACTCACAGGAGATGTTCAAATCATAGAAAGTTAGAGTGTCACTCCTCTTGTACTTAAGTCGGTATTGTGCCCTTTGGATTAAATTCGGATGAAATTTCTGTGTTTCATCGTCCATAAGAAGGTCCAAGGGATACAGTAAACCTTAAGTGAAGCATCGGAATCTAAAACTGGACTCGCAGGAGAGGTTCAAATCATAGAATGTTAGAGTGTCAATCCTCTTTTACTTAAGTCGGCATTCTGCCTTTTGTATTAAATTCGGATGCAATTTCTGTGTTTCATCGTCAATAAGAAGGTCCAAGGGATACAGTAAACCTGAAGTGAAGCATCAGACTCTAAAACTGGACTCACAGGAGAGGTTCAAGTCAAAGAAAGTTAGAGTGTCAATCCTCTTTTACTTCAGTCGGGATTGTGCCTTTTGTATTAAATTCCGATGCAATATCTGTGTTTCATCGTCAATAAGGTGGTGCAAGGTATACAGTAAACCTGATGTGTAGCATCGGAATCTAAAACTGGACTCACAGGAGAGGTTTAAATCAAAGAAAGTGAGAGTGTCAGTGTTCTTGTACTTAAGTCGGTATTGTGCCATTTGTATTAAATTCGAATGCAATTTCTGTGTTTCATCGTCAATAAGAAGGTCCAAGGGATACAGTAACCCTGAAGTGAAGCATCGGAATCTAAACCTGTACTCACAGGAGAGGTTCAAATCATAGAAAGTTAGAGTGTCACTCCTCTTGTACTTAAGTCGGCATTGTGCCTTTTGAATTTAATTCCGATGCAATTTCTGAGTTTCATCTTCAATAAGAAGGTGCAAGGGATACAGTAAACCTTAAGTGAAGCATCAGAATCTAAAACTGGACTCGCAGGAGAGGTTCAAATCATAGAATGTTAGAGTGTCAATCCTCTTTTACTTAAGTCGGCATTCTGCCTTATGTATTAAATTCGGATGCAATTTCTGTGTTTCATCGTCAATAAGAAGGTCCAAGGGATACAGTAACCCTGAAGTGAAGCATCGGAATCTAAACCTGTACTCACAGGAGAGGTTCAAATCATAGAAAGTTAGAGTGTCACTTCTCTTGTACTTAAGTCGGTATTGTGCCTTTTGTATTAAATTCAGATGCAATTTCTGTGTTTCATCGTCAATAAGAGGGTCGAAGGGATACAGTAAACCTGAAGTGAAGCATCGGAATCTAAAACTGGACTCACAGGAGACGTTCATGTCATAGAAAGTTAGAATGTCAGTCCTCGTGTACTTAAGTCGACATTGTGCCGTATGTATTAAATTCGAATCCAATTTCTGTGTTTCATCGTCAATAAGAAGGTCCAAGAAATACAGTAAACCTGAAGTGAAGCATTGGAATCAAAAACTGGACTCACAGGAAATGTTCAAATCATAGAAAGTTAGAGTGTCACTCCTCTTGTACTTAAGTCGGTATTGTGCCCTTTGCATTAAATTCGGATGAAATTTCTGTGTTTCATCGTCCATAAGAAGGTCCAAGGGATACAGTAAACCTTAAGTGAAGCATCGGAATCTAAAACTGGACTCGCAGGAGAGTTTCAAATCATAGAATGTTAGAGTGTCAATCCTCTTTTACTTAAGTCGGCATTCTGCCTTTTGTATTAAATTCGGATGCTATTTCTGTGTTTCATCGTCAATAAGAAGGTCCAAGGGATACAGTAAACCTGAAGTGAAGCATCAGACTCTAAAACTGGACTCACTGGAGAGGTTCAAGTCATAGAAAGTTAGAGTGTCAATCCTCTTTTACTTCAGTCGGGATTGTGCCTTTTGTATTAAATTCCGATGCAATATCTGTGTTTCATCGTCAATAAGGAGGTGCAAGGTATACAGTAAACCTGATGTGAAGCATCGGAATCTAAAACTGGACTCACAGGAGAGGTTCAAATCATAGAAAGTGAGAGTGTCAGTGCTCTTGTACCTAAGTCGGCATTGTGCCATCTGTATTAAATTCGGATGCAATTTCTGTGTTTCATCGTCAATAAGAAGGTCCAAGGTCTACAGTAAACCTGAAGTGAAGCATCGGAATCTAAACCAGGACTCACAGGAGAGGTTCAAATCATAGAAAGTTAGAGTGTCACTCCTCTTGTACTTAAGTCGGTATTGTGCCCTTTGTATTAAATTCGGATGCAATTTCTGTGTTTCATCGTCAATAAGAGGATCGAAGGGATACAGTAAACCTGAAGTGAAGCATCGGAATCTAAAACTGGACTCAAAGGAGACGTTCAAATCATAGAAAGTTAGAATGTCAGTCCTCTTGTACTTAAGTCGACATTGTGCCATTTGTATTAAATTCGAATCCAATTTCTGTGTTTCATCGTCAATAAGAAGGTCCAAGGGATACAGTAAACCTGAAGTGAAGCATCGGAATCTAAAACTGGACTCACAGGAGATGTTCAAATCATAGAAAGTTAGAGTGTCACTCCTCTTGTACTTAAGTCGGTATTGTGCCCTTTGTATTAAATTCGGATGAAATTTCTGTGTTTCATCGTCCATAAGAAGGTCCAAGGGATACAGTAAACCTTAAGTGAAGCATCGGAATCTAAAACTGGACTCGCAGGAGAGGTTCAAATCATAGAATGTTAGAGTGTCAATCCTCTTTTACTTAAGTCGGCATTCTGCCTTTTGTATTAAATTCGGATGCAATTTCTGTGTTTCATCGTCAATAAGAAGGTCCAAGGGATACAGTAAACCTGAAGTGAAGCATCAGACTCTAAAACTGGACTCACAGGAGAGGTTCAAGTCAAAGAAAGTTAGAGTGTCAATCCTCTTTTACTTCAGTCAGGATTGTGCCTTTTGTATTAAATTCCGATGCAATATCTGTGTTTCATCGTCAATAAGGTGGTGCAAGGTATACAGTAAACCTGATGTGTAGCATCGGAATCTAAAACTGGACTCACAGGAGAGGTTTAAATCAAAGAAAGTGAGAGTGTCAGTGTTCTTGTACTTAAGTCGGTATTGTGCCATTTGTATTAAATTCGAATGCAATTTCTGTGTTTCATCGTCAATAAGAAGGTCCAAGGGATACAGTAACCCTGAAGTGAAGCATCGGAATCTAAACCTGTACTCACAGGAGAGGTTCAAATCATAGAAAGTTAGAGTGTCACTCCTCTTGTACTTAAGTCGGCATTGTGCCTTTTGAATTTAATTCCGATGCAATTTCTGAGTTTCATCTTCAATAAGAAGGTGCAAGGTATACAGTAAACCTGAAGTGAAGCATCAGAATCTTAAACTGGACTCACAGAAGAGGTCCAAATCATAGAAAGTGAGAGTGTCAGTCCTTTTTTACTTCAGTCGGCATTGTGCCTTTTGTATTAAATTCGGAGGCAATTTCTGTGTTTCATCGTCAATAAGAGGGTCCAAGGGATACAGTAAACCTGAAGAGAAGTCTCGGAATCTAAAACTGAACTCACAGGAGAGGTTCAAATCATAGAAAGTGAGAGTGTCAGTGCTCTTGTACCTAAGTCGGCATTGTGCCATTTGTATTAAATTCGGATGCAATTTTTGTGTTTCATCGTCAATACGAAGGTCCAAGGTCTACAGTAAACCTGAAGTGAAGCATCGGAATCTAAACCTGGACTCACAGGAGGGGTTCAAATCATAGAAAGTTAGAGTGTCACTCCTCTTGTACTTAAGTCGGTATTGTGCCTTTTGTATTAAATTCAGATGCAATTTCTGTGTTTCATCGTCAATAAGAGGGTCGAAGGGATACAGTAAACCTGAAGTGAAGTATCGGAATCTAAAACTGGACTCACAGGAGACGTTCATATCATAGAAAGTTAGAATGTCAGTCCTCGTGTACTTAAGTCGACATTGTGCCATTTGTATTAAATTCGAATCCAATTTCTGTGTTTCATCGTCAATAAGAAGGTCCAAGGGATACAGTAAACCTGAAGTGAAGCATCGGAATCAAAAACTGGACTTACAGGAGATGTTCAAATCATAGAAAGTTAGAGTGTCACTCCTCTTGTACTTAAGTCGGTATTGTGCCCTTTGCATTAAATTCGGATGAAATTTCTGTGTGTCATCGTCCATAAGAAGGTCCAAGGGATACAGTAAACCTTAAGTGAAGCATCAGAATCTAAAACTGGACTCGCAGGAGAGGTTCAAATCATAGAATGTTAGAGTGTCAATCCTCTTTTACTTAAGTCGGCATTCTGCCTTTTGTATTAAATTCGGATGCAATTTCTGTGTTTCATCGTCAATAAGAAGGTCCAAGGGATACAGTAACCCTGAAGTGAAGCATCGGAATCTAAACCTGTACTCACAGGAGAGGTTCAAATCATAGAAAGTTAGAGTGTCACTTCTCTTGTACTTAAGTCGGTATTGTGCCTTTTGTATTAAATTCAGATGCAATTTCTGTGTTTCATCGTCAATAAGAGGGTCGAAGGGATACAGTAAACCTGAAGTGAAGTATCGGAATCTAAAACTGGACTCACAGGAGACGTTCATATCATAGAAAGTTAGAATGTCAGTCCTCGTGTACTTAAGTCGACATTGTGCCATTTGTATTAAATTCGAATCCAATTTCTGTGTTTCATCGTCAATAAGAAGGTCCAAGGGATACAGTAAACCTGAAGTGAAGCATCGGAATCAAAAACTGGACTTACAGGAGATGTTCAAATCATAGAAAGTTAGAGTGTCAATCCTCTTTTACTTCAGTCGGGATTGTGCCTTTTGTATTAAATTCCGATGCAATATCTGTGTTTCATCGTCAATAAGGAGGTGCAAGGTATACAGTAAACCTGATGTGAAGCATCGGAATCTAAAACTGGACTCACAGGAGAGGTTCAAATCATAGAAAGTGAGAGTGTCAGTGCTCTTGTACCTAAGTCGGCATTGTGCCATTTGTATTAAATTCGGATGCAATTTCTGTGTTTCATCGTCAATACGAAGGTCCAAGGTCTACAGTAAACCTGAAGTGAAGCATCGGAATCTAAACCTGGACTCACAGGAGGGGTTCAAATCATAGAAAGTTAGAGTGTCACTCCTCTTGTACTTAAGTCGGTATTGTGCCTTTTGTATTAAATTCAGATGCAATTTCTGTGTTTCATCGTCAATAAGATGGTCGAAGGGATACAGTAAACCTGAAGTGAAGCATCGGAATCTAAAACTGGACTCACAGGAGACGTTCATGTCATAGAAAGTTAGAATGTCAGTCCTCGTGTACTTAAGTCGACATTGTGCCGTATGTATTAAATTCGAATCCAATTTCTGTGTTTCATCGTCAATAAGAAGGTCCAAGAAATACAGTAAACCTGAAGTGAAGCATTGGAATCAAAAACTGGACTCACAGGAAATGTTCAAATCATAGAAAGTTAGAGTGTCACTCCTCTTGTACTTAAGTCGGTATTGTGCCCTTTGCATTAAATTCGGATGAAATTTCTGTGTTTCATCGTCCATAAGAAGGTCCAAGGGATACAGTAAACCTTAAGTGAAGCATCGGAATCTAAAACTGGACTCGCAGGAGAGTTTCAAATCATAGAATGTTAGAGTGTCAATCCTCTTTTACTTAAGTCGGCATTCTGCCTTTTGTATTAAATTCGGATGCTATTTCTGTGTTTCATCGTCAATAAGAAGGTCCAAGGGATACAGTAAACCTGAAGTGAAGCATCAGACTCTAAAACTGGACTCACAGGAGAGGTTCAAGTCATAGAAAGTTAGAGTGTCAATCCTCTTTTACTTCAGTCGGGATTGTGCTTTTTGTATTAAATTCCGATGCAATATCTGTGTTTCATCGTCAATAAGGAGGTGCAAGGTATACAGTAAACCTGATGTGAAGCATCGGAATCTAAAACTGGACTCACAGGAGAGGTTCAAATCATAGAAAGTGAGAGTGTCAGTGCTCTTGTAACAAAGTCGGCATTGTGCCATCTGTATTAAATTCGGATGCAATTTCTGTGTTTCATCGTCAATAAGAAGGTCCAAGGTCTACAGTAAACCTGAAGTGAAGCATCGGAATCTAAACCAGGACTCACAGGAGAGGTTCAAATCATAGAAAGTTAGAGTGTCACTCCTCTTGTACTTAAGTCGGTATTGTGCCCTTTGTATTAAATTCGGATGCAATTTCTGTGTTTCATCGTCAATAAGAGGATCGAAGGGATACAGTAAACCTGAAGTGAAGCATCGGAATCTAAAACTGGACTCAAAGGAGACGTTCAAATCATAGAAAGTTAGAATGTCAGTCCTCTTGTACTTAAGTCGACATTGTGCCATTTGTATTACATTCGAATCCCATTTGTGTGTTTCATCGTCAATAAGAAGGTCCAAGGGATACAGTAAACCTGAAGTGAAGCATCGGAATCTAAAACTGGACTCACAGGAGATGTTCAAATCATAGAAAGTTAGAGTGTCACTCCTCTTGTACTTAAGTCGGTATTGTGCCCTTTGTATTAAATTCGGATGAAATTTCTGTGTTTCATCGTCCATAAGAAGGTCCAAGGGATACAGTAAACCTTAAGTGAAGCATCGGAATCTAAAACTGGACTCGCAGGAGAGGTTCAAATCATAGAATGTTAGAGTGTCAATCCTCTTTTGCTTAAGTCGGCATTCTGCCTTTTGTATTAAATTCGGATGCAATTTCTGTGTTTCATCGTCCATAAGAAGGTCCAAGGGATACAGTAAACCTGAAGTGAAGCATCAGACTCTAAAACTGGACTCACAGGAGAGGTTCAAGTCAAAGAAAGTTAGAGTGTCAATCCTCTTTTACTTCAGTCGGGATTGTGCCTTTTGTATTAAATTCCGATGCAATATCTGTGTTTCATCGTCAATAAGGTGGTGCAAGGTATACAGTAAACCTGATGTGTAGCATCGGAATCTAAAACTGGACTCACAGGAGAGGTTTAAATCAAAGAAAGTGAGAGTGTCAGTGTTCTTGTACTTAAGTCGGTATTGTGCCATTTGTATTAAATTCGAATGCAATTTCTGTGTTTCATCGTCAATAAGAAGGTCCAAGGGATACAGTAACCCTGAAGTGAAGCATCGGAATCTAAACCTGTACTCACAGGAGAGGTTCAAATCATCGAAAGTTAGAGTGTCACTCCTCTTGTACTTAAGTCGGCATTGTGACTTTTGAATTTAATTCCGATGCAATTTCTGAGTTTCATCTTCAATAAGAAGGTGCAAGGTATACAGTAAACCTGAAGTGAAGCATCAGAATCTTAAACTGGACTCACAGAAGAGGTCCAAATCATAGAAAGTGAGAGTGTCAGTCCTTTTTTACTTCAGTCGGCATTGTGCCTTTTGTATTAAATTCGGAGGCAATTTCTGTGTTTCATCGTCAATAAGAGGGTCCAAGGGATACAGTAAACCTGAAGAGAAGTCTCGGAATCTAAAATTGAACTCACAGGAGAGGTTCAAATCATAGAAAGTGAGAGTGTCAGTGCTCTTGTACCTAAGTCGGCATTGTGCCATTTGTATTAAATTCGGATGTAATTTCTGTGTTTCATCGTCAATACGAAGGTCCAAGGTCTACAGTAAACCTGAAGTGAAGCATCGGAATCTAAACCTGGACTCACAGGAGGGGTTCAAATCATAGAAAGTTAGAGTGTCACTCCTCTTGTACTTAAGTCGGTATTGTGCCTTTTGTATTAAATTCAGATGCAATTTCTGTGTTTCATCGTCAATAGGAGGGTCGAAGGGATACAGTAAACCTGAAGTGAAGCATCGGAATCTAAAACTGGACTCACAGGAGACGTTCATATCATAGATAGTTAGAATGTCAGTCCTCGTCTACTTAAGTCGAAATTGTGCCATTTGTATTAAATTCGAATCCAATTTCTGTGTTTCATCGTCAATAAGAAGGTCCAAGGGATACAGTAAACCTGAAGTGAAGCATCGGAATCTAAAACTGGACTCACAGGAGATGTTCAAATCATAGAAAGTTAGAGTGTCACTCCTCTTGTACTTAAGTCGGCATTGTGCCTTTTGAATTTAATTCCGATGCAATTTCTGAGTTTCATCTTCAATAAGAAGGTGCAAGGTATACAGTAAACCTGAAGTGAAGCATCAGAATCTTAAACTGGACTCACAGGAGAGGTTCAAATCATAGAAAGTGAGAGTGTCAGTCCTTTTTTACTTCAGTCGGCATTGTGCCTTTTGTATTGAATTCGGATGCAATTTCTGTGTTTCATCGTTAATAAGAAGGTCCAACGGTTACAGTAAACCTGAAGTGAAGCATCGGAATCTAAAACTGGACTCACAGGAGAGGTTCAAATCACAGAAAGTGAGATTGTCAGTCCTCTTGTACTTAAGTCGGCATTGTGCCTTTTGTATTAAATTCGGATGCAAATTCTGTGTTTCATCGTCAATAAGAAGGTCCAAGTGATACAGTAAACCTGAAGTGAAGCATCGGAATCTAAAACTGGACTCGCAGGAGGGGTTCAACTCATAGAATGTTAGAGTGTCAATCCTCTTTTACTTATTCGGCATTCTGCCTTTTGTATTAAATTCAGATGCAATTTCTGTGTTTCATCGTTAATAAGAAGGTCCAAGGGATACTGTAAACCTGAAATGAAGCATCGGAATCTAAAACTGGACTCACAGGAGAGATTCAAATCATATAAAGTTGGAGTGTGAGTCCTCATTTACTTAAGTCGGCATTGTGCATTTTGTACTAAATTCCGATGCAATTTCTGTGTTTCGTCGTCAATTAGAAGGTGCAAGGTATACAGATAACCTGAAGTGAAGCATCGGAATCTAAAACTGGACTCACAGGAGAGTTTCGAGTCATAGAAAGTGAGAGTGTCAGTCCCCTTGTTCTTAAGTCGGCATTGTGCCTTTTGAATTTAATTCCGATGCAATTTCTGTGTTTCATCGTCATTAAGAACGTGCAAGGTATACAGTAAACCTGAAGTGAAGCATCGGAATCTAAAACTGGAATCACAGAAGAGGTTAAAAACATAGAAAGTGAGAGTGTCAGTCCACTTGTACTTAAGTCGCCATTGTGACTTTTGTAATAAATTCGGATGCAATTTCTGTGTTTCATCGTCAATAAGAAGGTCCAAGGGATACAGTAAACCTGAAGTGAAGCATCGGAATCTACAACTGGACTCACAGTGGAGTTTCAAATCATAGAAAGTTAGAGTGTCAGTCCTCTTGTACTTAAGTCGGCATTGTGCCTTTTGTATTAAATTCCGATGCAATATCTGTGTTTCATCGTCAATAAGAAGGTGCAAGGTAAACAGTAAACCTGAAGTGATGCATCGGAATCTAAAACTGGACTCACAGGAGAGGTTCAAATAATAGACAGTGAGAGTGTCAGTCCTCTTTTACTTAAGTCGGCATTGTGCCTTTTGAATTTAAATCCGATGCAATTTCTGTGTTCCATCGACAATACGGAGGTCCAAGGGATACAATAAACATGAAGTGAAGCATCGGAATCTAAAACTGGACTCACAGGAGAGGTTCAAATCATAGAAAGTGAGAGTGTCAGTCCTCTTGTACTCAAGTCGGCATAGTGCCATTTGTATTAAATTCTGATGCAATTTCTGTATTTCATCGTCAATAAGAAGGTCCAAGGGATACTGTAAACCTGAAATGAAGCATCGGAATCTAAAACTGGACTCACAGGAGGGGTTCAACTCATAGAATGTTAGAGTGTCAATGCTCTTTTACGTAAGTCGGCATTCTGCCTTTTGTATTAAATTCGGATGCAATTTCTGTGTTTCATCGTCAATAAGAAGGTCCAAGGGATACAGTAAACCTGAAGTGAAGCATCAGACTCTAAAACTGGACTCACAGGAGAGGTTCAAGTCATAGAAAGTTAGAGTGTCAATCCTCTTTCACTTCAGTCGGGATTGTGCCTTTTGTATTAAATTCCGATGCAATATCTGTGTTTCATCGTCAATAAGGAGGTGCAAGGTATACAGTAAACCTGATGTGAAGCATCGGAATCTAAAACTGGACTCACAGGAGAGGTTCAAATCATAGAAAGTGAGAGTGTCAGTGCTCTTGTACCTAAGTCGGCATTGTGCCATCTGTATTAAATTCGGATGCAATTTCTGTGTTTCATCGTCAATAAGAAGGTCCAAGGTCTACAGTAAACCTGAAGTGAAGCATCGGAATCTAAACCTGGACTCACAGGAGGGGTTCAAATCATAGAAAGTTAGAGTGTCACTCCTCTTGTACTTAAGTCGGTATTGTGCCCTTTGTATTAAATTCGGATGCAATTTCTGTGTTTCATCGTCAATAAGAGGATCGAAGGGATAGAGTAAACCTGAAGTGAAGCATCGGAATCTAAAACTGGACTCAAAGGAGACGTTCAAATCATAGAAAGTTAGAATGTCAGTCCTCTTGTACTTAAGTCGACATTGTGCCATTTGTATTAAATTCGAATCCAATTTCTGTGTTTCATCGTCAATAAGAAGGTCCAAGGGATACAGTAAACCTGAAGTGAAGCATCGGAATCTAAAACTGGACTCACAGGAGATGTTCAAATCATAGAAAGTTAGAGTGTCACTCCTCTTGTACTTAAGTCGGTATTGTGCCCTTTGTATTAAATTCGGATGAAATTTCTGTGTTTCATCGTCCGTAAGAAGGTCCAAGGGATACAGTAAACCTTAAGTGAAGCATCGGAATCTAAAACTGGACTCGCAGGAGAGGTTCAAATCATAGAATGTTAGAGTGTCAATCCTCTTTTACTTAAGTCGGCATTCTGAGTTTTGTATTAAATTCGGATGCAATTTCTGTGTTTCATCGTCAATAAGAAGGTCCAAGGGATACAGTAAACCTGAAGTGAAGCATCAGACTCTAAAACTGGACTCACAGGAGAGGTTCAAGTCAAAGAAAGTTAGAGTGTCAATCCTCTTTTACTTCAGTCGGGATTGTGCCTTTTGTATTAAATTCCGATGCAATATCTGTGTTTCATCGTCAATAAGGTGGTGCAAGGTATACAGTAAACCTGATGTGTAGCATCGGAATCTAAAACTGGACTCACAGGAGAGGTTTAAATCAAAGAAAATGAGAGTGTCTGTGTTCTTGTACTTAAGTCGGTATTGTGCCATTTGTATTAAATTCGAATGCAATTTCTGTGTTTCATCGTCCATAAGTAGGTCCAAGGGATACAGTAACCCTGAAGTGAAGCATCGGAATCTAAACCTGTACTCACAGGAGAGGTTCAAATCATAGAAAGTTAGAGTGTCACTCCTCTTGTACTTAAGTCGGCATTGTGCCTTTTGAATTTAATTTTGATGCAATTTCTGAGTTTCATCTTCAATAAGAAGGTGCAAGGTATACAGTAAACCTGAAGTGAAGCATCAGAATCTTAAACTGGACTCACAGCAGAGGTTCAAATCATAGAAAGTGAGAGTGTCAGTCCTTTTTTACTTCAGTCGGCATTGTGCCTTTTGTATTAAATTCGGATGCAATTTCTGTGTTTCATCGTCAATAAGAGGGTCCAAGGGATACAGTAAACCTGAAGAGAAGTCTCGGAATCTAAAACTGAACTCACAGGAGAGGTTCAAATCATAGAAAGTGAGAGTGTCAGTGCTCTTGTACCTAAGTCGGCATTGTGCCATTTGTATTAAATTCGGATGCAATTTCTGTGTTTCATCGTCAATACGAAGGTCCAAGGTCTACAGTAAACCTGAAGTGAAGCATCGGAATCTAAACCTGGACTCAGAGGAGGGGTTCAAATCATAGAAAGTTAGAGTGTCACTCCTCTTGTACTTAAGTCGGTATTGTGCCTTTTGTATTAAATTCAGATGCAATTTCTGTGTTTCATCGTCAATAAGAGGGTCGAAGGGATACAGTAAACCTGAAGTGAAGCATCGGAATCTAAAACTGGACTCACAGGAGACGTTCATATCATAGAAAGTTAGAATGTCAGTCCTCGTGTACTTAAGTCGACATTGTGCCATTTGTATTAAATTCGAATCCAATTTCTGTGTTTCATCGTCAATAAGAAGGTCCAAGGGATACAGTAAACCTGAAGTGAAGCATCGGAATCAAAAACTGGACTTACAGGAGATGTTCAAATCATAGAAAGTTAGAGTGTCACTCCTCTTGTACTTAAGTCGGTATTGTGCCCTTTGCATTAAATTCGGATGAAATTTCAGTGTGTCATCGTCCATAAGAAGGTCCAAGGGATACAGTAAACCTTAAGTGAAGCATCGTAATCTAAAACTGGACTCGCAGGAGAGGTTCAAATCATTGAATGTTAGAGTGTCAATCCTCTTTTACTTAAGTCGGCATTCTGCCTTTTGTATTAAATTCGGATACAATTTCTGTGTTTCATCGTCAATAAGAAGGTCCAAGGGATACAGTAAACCTAAAGTGAAGCATCAGACTCTAAAACTGGACTCACAGGAGAGGTTCAAGTCATAGAAAGTTAGAGTGTCAATCCTCTTTTACTTCAGTCGGGATTGTGCCTTTTGTATTAAATTCCGATGCAATATCTGTGTTTCATCGTCAATAAGGAGGTGCAAGGTATACAGTAAACCTGATGTGAAGCATCGGAATCTAAAACTGGACTCACAGGAGAGGTTCAAATCATAGAAAATGAGAGTGTCAGTGCTCTTGTACCTAAGTCGGCATTGTGCCATCTGTATTAAATTCGGATGCAATTTCTGTGTTTCATCGTCAATAAGAAGGTCCAAGGTCTACAGTAAACCTGAAGTGAAGCATCGGAATCTAAACCTGGACTCACAGGAGAGGTTCAAATCATAGAAAGTTAGAGTGTCACTCCTCTTGTACTTAAGTCGGTATTGTGCCCTTTGTATTAAATTCGGATGCAATTTCTGTGTTTCATCGTCAATAAGAGGATCGAAGGGATACAGTAAACCTGAAGTGAAGCATCGGAATCTAAAACTGGACTCACAGGAGACGTTCAAATCATAGAAAGTTAGAATGTCAGTCCTCTTGTACTTAAGTCGACATTGTGCCATTTGTATTAAATTCGAATCCAATTTCTGTGTTTCATCGTCAATAAGAAGGTCCAAGGGATACAGTAAACCTGAAGTGAAGCATCGGAATCTAAAACTGGACTCACAGGAGATGTTCAAATCATAGAAAGTTAGAGTGTCACTCCTCTTGTACTTAAGTCGGTATTGTGCCCTTTGTATTAAATTCGGACGAAATTTCTGTGTTTCATCGTCCATAAGAAGGTCCAAGGGATACAGTAAACCTTAAGTGAAGCATCGGAATCTAAAACTGGACCCGCAGGAGAGGTTCAAATCATAGATTGTTAGAGTGTCAATCGTCTTTTACTTAAGTCGGCATTCTGCCTTTTGTATTAAATTCGGATGCAATTTCTGTGTTTCATCGTCAATAAGAAGGTCCAAGGGATACAGTAAACCTGAAGTGAAGCATCAGACTCTAAAACTGGACTCACAGGAGAGGTTCAAGTCACAGAAAGTTAGAGTGTCAATCCTTTTTTACTTCGGTCGGGATTGTGCCTTTTGTATTAAATTCCGATGCAATATCTGTGTTTCATCGTCAATAAGGTGGTGCAAGGTATACAGTAAACCTGATGTGTAGCATCGGAATCTAAAACTGGACTCACAGGAGAGGTTTAAATCAAAGAAAGTGAGAGTGTCAGTGTTCTTGTACTTAAGTCGGTATTGTGCCATTTGTATTAAATTCGAATGCAATTTCTGTGTTTCATCGTCAATAAGAAGGTCCAAGGGATACAGTAACCCTGAAGTGAAGCATCGGAATCTAAACCTGTACTCACAGGAGAGGTTCAAATCATAGAAAGTTAGAGTGTCACTCCTCTTGTACTTAAGTCGGCATTGTGCCTTTTGAATTTAATTCCGATGCAATTTCTGAGTTTCATCTTCAATAAGAAGGTGCAAGGTATACAGTAAACCTGAAGTGAAGCATCAGAATCTTAAACTGGACTCACAGGAGAGGTTCAAATCATAGAAAGTTAGAGTGTCACTCCTCTTGTACTTAAGTCGGCATTGTGCCTTTTGAATTTAATTCCGATGCAATTTCTGAGTTTCATCTTCAATAAGAAGGTGCAAGCTATACAGTAAACCTGAAGTGAAGCATCAGAATCTTAAACTGGACTCACAGAAGAGGTTCAAATCATAGAAAGTGAGAGTGTCAGTCCTTTTTTACTTCAGTCGGCATTGTGCCTTTTGTATTAAATTCGGATGCAATTTCTGTGTTTCATCGTCAATAAGAGGGTCCAAGGGATACAGTAAACCTGAAGAGAAGTCTCGGAATCTAAAACTGAACTCACAGGAGAGGTTCAAATCATAGAAAGTGAGAGTGTCAGTGCTCTTGTACCTAAGTCGGCATTGTGCCATTTGTATTAAGTTCGGATGCAATTTCTGTGTTTCATCGTCAATACGAAGGTCCAAGGTCTACAGTAAACCTGAAGTGAAGCATCGGAATCTAAACCTGGACTCACAGGAGGGGTTCAAATCATAGAAAGTTAGAGTGTCACTCCTCTTGTACTTAAGTCGGTATTGTGCCTTTTGTATTAAATTCAGATGCAATTTCTGTGTTTCATCGTCAATAAGAGGGTCGAAGGGATACAGTAAACCTGAAGTGAAGCATCGGAATCTAAAACTGGACTCACAGGAGACGTTCATATCATAGAAAGTTAGAATGTCAGTCCTCGTGTACTTAAGTCGACATTGTGCCATTTGTATTAAATTCGAATCCAATTTCTGTGTTTCATCGTCAATAAGAAGGTCCAAGGGATACAGTAAACCTGAAGTGAAGCATCGGAATCTAAAACTGGACTTACAGGAGATGTTCAAATCATAGAAAGTTAGAGTGTCACTCCTCTTGTACTTAAGTCGGTATTGTGCCCTTTGCATTAAATTCGGATGAAATTTCAGTGTGTCATCGTCCATAAGAAGGTCCAAGGGATACAGTAAACCTTAAGTGAAGCATCGGAATCTAAAACTGGACTCGCAGGAGAGGTTCAAATCATAGAATGTTAGAGTGTCAATCCTCTTTTACTTAAGTCGGCATTCTGCCTTTTGTATTAAATTCGGATACAATTTCTGTGTTTCATCGTCAATAAGAAGGTCCAAGGGATACAGTAAACCTGAAGTGAAGCATCAGACTCTAAAACTGGACTCACAGGAGAGGTTCAAGTCATAGAAAGTTAGAGTGTCAATCCTCTTTTACTTCAGTCGGGATTGTGCCTTTTGTATTAAATTCCGATGCAATATCTGTGTTTCATCGTCAATAAGAAGGTGCAAGGTATACAGTAAACCTGATGTGAAGCATCGGAATCTAAAACTGGACTCACAGGAGAGGTTCAAATCATAGAAAGTGAGAGTGTCAGTGCTCTTGTACCTAAGTCGGCATTGTGCCATCTGTATTAAATTCGGATGCAATTTCTGTGTTTCATCGTCAATAAGAAGGTCCAAGGTCTACAGTAAACCTGAAGTGAAGCATCGGAATCTAAACCTGGACTCACAGGAGAGGTTCAAATCATAGGAAGTTAGAGTGTCACTCCTCTTGTACTTAAGTCGGTATTGTGCCCTTTGTATTAAATTCGGATGCAATTTCTGTGTTTCATCGTCAATAAGAGGATCGAAGGGATACAGTAAACCTGAAGTGAAGCATCGGAATCTAAAACTGGACTCACAGGAGACGTTCAAATCATAGAAAGTTAGAATGTCAGTCCTCTTGTACTTAAGTCGACATTGTGCCATTTGTATTAAATTCGAATCCAATTTCTGTGTTTCATCGTCAATAAGAAGGTCCAAGGGATACAGTAAACCTGAAGTGAAGCATCGGAATCTAAAACTGGACTCACAGGAGATGTTCAAATCATAGAAAGTTAGAGTGTCACTCCTCTTGTACTTAAGTCGGTATTGTGCCCTTTGTATTAAATTCGGACGAAATTTCTGTGTTTCATCGTCCATAAGAAGGTCCAAGGGATACAGTAAACCTTAAGTGAAGCATCGGAATCTAAAACTGGACTCGCAGGAGAGGTTCAAATCATAGATTGTTAGAGTGTCAATCGTCTTTTACTTATGTCGGCATTCTGCCTTTTGTATTAAATTCGGATGCAATTTCTGTGTTTCATCGTCAATAAGAAGGTCCAAGGGATACAGTAAACCTGAAGTGAAGCATCAGACTCTGAAACTGGACTCACAGGAGAGGTTCAAGTCATAGAAAGTTAGAGTGTCAATCCCCTTTTACTTCAGTCGGGATTGTGCCTTTTGTATCAAATTCCGATGCAATATCTGTGTTTCATCGTCAATAAGGTGGTGCAAGGTATACAGTAAACCTGATGTGTAGCATCGGAATCTAAAACTGGACTCACAGGAGAGGTTTAAATCAAAGAAAGTGAGAGTGTCAGTGTTCTTGTACTTAAGTCGGTATTGTGCCATTTGTATTAAATTCGAATGCAATTTCTGTGTTTCATCGTCAATAAGAAGGTCCAAGGGATACAGTAACCCTGAAGTGAAGCATCGGAATCTAAACCTGTACTCACAGGAGAGGTTCAAATCATAGAAAGTTAGAGTGTCACTCCTCTTGTACTTAAGTCGGCATTGTGCCTTTTGAATTTAATTCCGATGCAATTTCTGAGTTTCATCTTCAATAAGAAGGTGCAAGGTATACAGTAAACCTGAAGTGAAGCATCAGAATCTTAAACTGGACTCACAGGAGAGGTTCAAATCATAGAAAGTTAGAGTGTCACTCCTCTTGTACTTAAGTCGGCATTGTGCCTTTTGAATTTAATTCCGATGCAATTTCTGAGTTTCATCTTCAATAAGAAGGTGCAAGGTATACAGTAAACCTGAAGTGAAGCATCAGAATCTTAAACTGGACTCACAGAAGAGGTTCAAATCATAGAAAGTGAGAGTGTCAGTCCTTTTTTACTTCAGTCGGCATTGTGCCTTTTGTATTGAATTCGGATGCAATTTCTGTGTTTCATCGTCAATAAGAGGGTCCAAGGGATACAGTAAACCTGAAGTGAAGCATCAGACTCTAAAACTGGACTCACAGGAGAGGTTCAAGTCATAGAAAGTTTGAGTGTCAATCCTCTTTTACTTCAGTCGGGATTGTGCCTTTTGTATTAAATTCCGATGCAATATCTGTGTTTCATCGTCAATAAGGCGGTGCAAGGTATACAGTAAACCTGATGTGAAGCATCGGAATCTAAAACTGGACTGACAGGAGAGGTTCAAATCATAGAAAGTGAGAGTGTCAGTGCTCTTGTACCTAAGTCGGCATTGTGACATCTGTATTAAATTCGGATGCAATTTCTGTGTTTCATCGTCAATAAGAAGGTCCAAGGGATACAGTAAACCTGAAGTGAAGCATCGGAATCTACAACTGGACTCACAGTGGAGTTTCAAATCATAGAAAGTTAGAGTGTCAGTCCTCTTGTACTTAAGTCGGCATTGTGCCTTTTGTATTAAATTCCGATGCAATATCTGTGTTTCTTCGTCAATAAGAAGGTGCAAGGTATACAGTAAACCTGAAGTGATGCATCGGAATCTAAAACTGGACTCACAGGAGTGGTTCAAATAATAGACAGTGAGAGTGTCAGTCCTCTTTTACTTAAGTCGGCATTGTGCCTTTTGAATTTAAATCCGATGCAATTTCTGTGTTTCATCGACAATACGAAGGTCCAAGGGATACAATAAACATGAAGTGAAGCATCGGAATCTAAAACTGGACTCACAGGAGAGGTTCAAATCATAGAAAGTGAGAGTGTCAGTCCTCTTGTACTCAAGTCGGCATAGTGCCATTTGTATTAAATTCGGATGCAATTTCTGTATTTCATCGTCAATAAGAGGGTCCAAGGGATACAGTAAACCTGAAGAGAAGTCTCGGAATCTAAATCTGAACTCACAGGAGAGGTTCAAATCATAGAAAGTGAGAGTGTCAGTCCTCTTGTACTTAAGTCGGCATTGTGCCTTTTGTATTAAATTCGGATGCCATTTCTGTATTTCATCGTCAATAAGACGGTCAAGGGATACAGTAAACCTGAAGTGAAGCATCGGTATCTAAAACTTGACTCACAGGAGAGGTTCAAATCATAGAAAGTGGGAGTGTCAGTCCTCTTTTACTTAAGTCGTCATTGTGCCTTTTGTATTGAATTCGGATGCAATTTCTGTGTTTCATCGTTAATAAGAAGGTCCAACGGTTACAGTAAACCTGAAGTGAAGCATCGGAATCTAAAACTGGACTCTCAGGAGAGGTTCAAATCACAGAAAGTGAGATTGTCAGTCCTCTTGTACTTAAGTCGGCATTGTGCCTTTTGTATTAAATTCGGATGCAAATTCTGTGTTTCATCGTCAATAAGAAGGTCCAAGTGATACAGTAAACCTGAAGTGAAGCATCGGAATCTAAAACTGGACTCGCAGGAGGGGTTCAACTCATAGAATGTTAGAGTGTCAATCCTCTATTACTTATTCGGCATTCTGCCTTTTGTATTAAATTCAGATGCAATTTCTGTGTTTCATCGTTAATAAGAAGGTCCAAGGGATACTGTAAACCTGAAATGAAGCATCGGAATCTAAAACTGGACTCACAGGAGAGATTCAAATCATATAAAGTTAGAGTGTCAGTCCTCATTTACTTAAGTCGGCATTGTGCATTTTGTACTAATTTCCGATGCAATTTCTGTGTTTCGTCGTCAATTAGAAGGTGCAAGGTATACAGATAACCTGAAGTGAAGCATCGGAATCTAAAACTGGACTCACAGGAGAGGTTCAAGTCATAGAAAGTGAGTGTGTCAGTCCCCTTGTTCTTAAGTCGGCATTGTGCCTTTTGAATTTAATTCCGATGCAATTTCTGTGTTTCATCGTCATTAAGAACGTGCAAGGTATACAGTAAACCTGAAGTGAAGCATCGGAATCTAAAACTGGAATCACTGGAGAGGTTAAAAACATAGAAAGTGAGAGTGTCAGTGCACTTGTACTTAAGACGCCATTGTGACATTTGTAATAAATTCGGATGCAATTTCTGTGTTTCATCGTCAATAAGAAGGTCCAAGGGATACAGTAAACCTGAAGTGAAGCATCGGAATCTACAACTGGACTCACAGTGGAGATTCAAATCATAGAAAGTTAGAGTGTCAGTCCTCTTGTACTTAAGTCGGCATTGTGCCTTTTGTATTAAATTCCGATGCAATATCTGTGTTTCATCGTCAATAAGAAGGTGCAAGGTATACAGTAAACCTGAAGTGATGCATCGGAATCTAAAACTGGACTCACAGGAGTGGTTCAAATAATAGACAGTGAGAGTGTCAGTCCTCTTTTACTTAAGTCGGCATTGTGCCTTTTGAATTTAAATCCGATGCAATTTCTGTGTTTCATCGACAATACGAAGGTCCAAGGGATACAATAAACATGAAGTGAAGCATCGGAATCTAAAACTGGACTCACAGGAGAGGTTCAAATCATAGAAAGTGAGAGTGTCAGTCCTCTTGTACTCAAGTCGGCATAGTGCCATTTGTATTAAATTCGGATGCAATTTCTGTATTTCATCGTCAATAAGAAGGTCCAAGGGATACTGTAAACCTGAAATGAAGCATCGGAATCTAAAACTGGACTCACAGGAGGGGTTCAACTCATAGAATGTTAGAGTGTCAATGCTCTTTTACTTAAGTCGGCATTCTGCCTTTTGTATTAAATTCAGATGCAATTTCTGTGTTTCATCGTCAATAAGAAGGTCCAACGGATACAGTAAACCTGAAGTGAAGCACCAGAATCTGAAACTGGACTCACAGGAGAGGTTCAAATCATAGAAAGTTAGAGTGTCAATCCTCTTTTACTTCAGTCGGGATTGTGCCTTTTGTATTAAATTTCGATGCAATATCTGTGTGTCATCGTCAATAAGGAGGTGCAAGGTATACAGTAAACCTGATGTGAAGCATCGGAATCTAAAACTGGACTCACAGGAGAGGTTCAAATCATAGAAAGTGAGAGTGTCAGTGCTCTTGTACCTAAGTCGGCATTGTGCCATTTATATTAAATTCGGATGCAATTTCTGTGTTTCATCGTCAATAAGAAGGTCCAAGGTCTACAGTAAACCTCAAGTGAAGCATCGGAATCTAAACCTGGACTCACAGGAAAGGTTCAAATCATAGAAAGTTAAAGTGTCACTCCTCTAGTACTTAAGTCGGTATTGTGCCTTTTGTATTAAATTCGGATGCAAGTTCTGTGTTTCATCGTCAATAAGAGGGTCGAAGGGACACAGTAAACCTGAAGTGAAGCATCGGAATCTAAAACTGGACTCACAGGAGACGTTCATATCATAGAAAGTTAGAATATCAGTCCTCTTGTACTTAAGTCGACATTGTGCCATTTGTATTAAATTCGAATCCAATTTCTGTGTTTCATCGTCAGTAAGAAGGTCCAAGGGATACAGTAAACCTGAAGTGAAGCATCGGAATAAAAAACTGGACTCACAGGAGATGTTCAAATCATAGAAAGTTAGAGTGTCACTCCTCTTGTACTTAAGTCGGTATTGTGCACTTTGCATTAAATTCGGATGAAATTTCTGTGTTTCATCGTCCATAAGAAGGTCCAAGGGATACAGTAAACCTTAAGTGAAGCATCGGAATCTAAAACTGGACTCGCAGGAGAGGTTCAAATCATAGTATGTTAGAGTGTCAATCCTCTTTTACTTAAGTCGGCATTCTGCCTTTTGTATTAAATTCGGATGCAATTTCTGTGTTTCATCGTCAATAAGAAGGTCCAAGGGATACAGTAAACCTGAAGTGAAGCAGCAGACTCTAAAACTGGACTCACAGGAGAGGTTCAAGTCATAGAAAGTTAGAGTGTCAATCCACTTTTACTTCGGTCGGAATTGTGCCTTTTGTATTAAATTCCGATGCAATATCTGTGTTTCATCGTCAATACGGAGGTGCAAGGTATACAGTAAACCTGATGTGAAGCATCGAAATCTAAAACTGGACTCACAGGAGAGGTTCAAATCATAGAAAGTGAGAGTGTCACTGCTCTTGTACCTAAGTCGGCAATGTGCCATTTGTATTAAATTCGGATCAATATCTGTGTTTCATCGTCAATAAGAAGGTCCAAGGTCTACAGTAAACCTGAAGTGAAGCATCAGAATCTAAACCCGGACTCACAGGAGAGGTTCAAATCATAGAAAGTTAGAGTGTCACTCCTCTTGTACTTAAGTCGGTATTGTGCCTTTTGTATTAAATTCGGATGCAATTTCTGTGTTTCATCGTCAATAAGAGGATCGAAGGGATACAGTAAACCTGAAGTGAAGCATCGGAATCTAAAACTGGACTCACAGGAGCCGTTCAAATCATAGAAAGTTAGAATGTCAGTCATCTTGTACTTAAGTCGACATTGTGCCATTTGTATTAAATTCGAATCCAATTTCTGTGTTTCATCGTCAATAAGAAGGACCAAGGGATACAGTAAACCTGAAGTGAAGCATCGGAATCTAAAACTGGACTCACAGGAGATGTTCAAATCATAGAAAGTTAGAGTGTCACTCCTCTTGTACTTAAGTCGGTATTGTGCCCTTTGAATTAAATTCGGATGTAATTTCTGTGTTTCATCGTCCATAAGAAGGTCCAAACGATACAGTAAACCTTAAGTGAAGCATCGGAATCTAAAACTGGACTCGCAGGAGAGGTTCAAATCATAGAATGTTAGAGTGTCAATCCTCTTTTACTTAAGTCGGCATTCTGCCTTTTGTATTAAATTGGGATGCAATTTCTGTGTTTCATCGTCAATAAGAAGGTCCAAGGGATACAGTAAACCTGAAGTGAAGCATCAGACTCTAAAACTGGACTCACAGGAGAGGTTCAAGTCATAGAAAGTTAGAGTGTCAATCTTCTTTTACTTAAGTCGGCATTGTGCCTTTTGTATTAAATTCCGATGCAATATCTGTGTTTCATCGTCAATAAGGTGGTGCAAGGTATACAGTAAACCTGATGTGAAGCATCGGAATCTAAAACTGGACTCACAGAAGAGGTTTAAATCAAAGAAAGTGAGAGTGTCAGTGTTCTTGTACTTAAGTCGGTATTGTGCCATTTGTATTAAATTCGAATGCAATTTCTGTGTTTCATCGTCAATAAGAAGGTCCAAGGGATACAGTAACCCTGAAGTGAAGCATCGGAATCTAAACCTGTACTCACAGGAGAGGTTCAAATCATAGAAAGTTAGAGTGTCACTCCTCTTTTACTTAAGTCGGCATTGTGCCTTTTGAATTTAATTCCGATGCAATTTCTGAGTTTCATCTTCAATAAGAAGGTGCAAGGTATACAGTAAACCTGAAGTGAAGCATCGGAATCTTAAACTGGACTTACAGGAGAGGTTCAAATCATAGAAAGTGAGATTGTCAGTCCTTTTTTACTTCAGTCGGCATTGCGCCTTTTGTATTAAATTCGGATGCAATTTCTGTGTTTCATCGTCAATAAGAGGGTCCAAGGGATACAGTAAATCTGAAGTGAAGCATCGGAATCTAAAACTGGACCCGCAGGAGAGGTTCAAATCATAGAAAGTTAGAGTGTCACTCCTCTTTTACTTAAGTCGGCATTGTGCCTTTTGAATTTAATTCCGATGCAATTTCTGAGTTTCATCTTGAATAAGAAGGTGCAAGGTATACAGTAAACCTGAAGTGAAGCATCGGAATCTTAAACTGGACTTACAGGAGAGGTTCAAATCATAGAAAGTGAGAGTGTCAGTCCTTTTTTACTTCAGTCGTCATTGTGCCTTTTGTATTGAATTCGGATGCAATTTCTGTGTTTCATCGTTAATAAGAAGGTCCAACGGTTACAGTAAACCTGAAGTGAAGCATCGGAATCGAAAACTGGACTCACACGAGAGGTTCAAATCATAGAAAGTGAGATTGTCAGTCCTCTTGTACTTAAGTCGGCATTGTGCCTTTTGTATTAAATTCGGATGCAAATTCTGTGTTTCATCGTCAATGAGAAGGTCCAAGGGATACAGTAAACCTGAAGTGAAGCATCGGAATCTAAAACTGGACTCGCAGGAGGGGTTCAACTCATAGAATGAAGAGTGTCAATCCTCTTTTACTTAAGTCGGCATTCTGCCTTTTGTATTAAATTCAGATGCAATTTCTGTGTTTCATCGTTAACAAGAAGGTCCAAGGGATACTGTAAACCTGAAATGAAGCATCGGAATCTAAAACTGGACTCACAGGAGAGATTCAAATCATATAAAGTTAGAGTGTCAGTCCTCATTTACTTAAGTCGGCATTGTGCATTTTGTATTAAATTCCGATGCAATTTCTGTGTTTCGTCGTCAATTAGAAGGTGCAAGGTATACAGATAACCTGAAGTGAAGCATCGGAATCTAAAACTGGACTCACAGGAGAGGTTCAAGTCATAGAAAGTGAGAGTGTCAGTCCCCTTGTACTTAAGTCGGCATTGTGCCTTTTGAATTTAATTCCGATGCCATTTCTGTGTTTCATCGTCATTAAGAACGTGCAAGGTATACAGGAAACCTGAAGTGAAGCTTCGGAATCTAAAACTGGAATCACAGGAGAGGTTCAAAACATAGAAAGTGAGTGTGTCAGTCCACTTGTACTTAAGTCGCCATTGTGACTTTTGTAATAAATTCGGATGCAATTTCTGTGTTTCATCGTCAATAAGAAGGTCCAAGGGATACAGTAAACCTGAAGTGAAGCATCGGAATCTACAACTGGACTCACAGTGGAGCTTCAAATCATAGAAAGTTAGAGTGTCAGTCCTCTTGTACTTAAGTCGGTATTGTGCCTTTTGTATTACATTCGGATGCAATTTCTGTGTTTCATCGTCAATAAGAGGATCGAAGGGATACAGTAAACCTGAAGTGAAGCATCGGAATCTAAAACTGGACTCACAGGAGCCGTTCAAATCATAGAAAGTTAGAATGTCAGTCCTCTTGTACTTAAGTCGACATTGTGCCATTTGTATTAAATTCGAATCCAATTTCTGTGTTTCATCGTCAATAAGAAGGTCCAAGGGATACAGTAAACCTGAAGTGAAGCATCGGAAACTAAAACTGGACTCAGAGGAGATGTTCAAATCATAGAAAGTTAGAGTGTCACTCCTCTTGTACTTAAGTCGGTATTGTGCCATTTGAATTAAATTCGGATGTAATTTCTGTGTTTCATCGTCCATAAGAAGGTCCAAACGATACAGTAAACCTTAAGTGAAGCATCGGAATCTAAAACTGGACTCGCAGGAGAGGTTCAAATCATAGAATGTTAGAGTGTCAATCCTCTTTTACTTAAGTCGGCATTCTGCCTTTTGTATTAAATTCGGATGCAATTTCAGTGTTTCATCGTCAATAAGAAGGTCAAGGGATACAGTAAACCTGAAGTGAAGCATCAGACTCTAAAACTGGACTCACAGGAGAGGTTCAAGTCAAAGAAAGTTAGAGTGTCAATCCTCTTTTACTTAAGTCGGCTTTGTGCCTTTTGTATTAAATTCCGATGCAATATCTGTGTTTCATCGTCAATAAGGTGGTGCAATGTATACAGTAAACCTGATGGGAAGCATCGGAATCTAAAACTGGACTCACAGGAGAGGTTTAAATCAAAGAAAGTGAGAGTGTCAGTGTTCTTGTACTTAAGTCGGTATTGTGCCATTTGTATTAAATTCGAATGCAATTTCTGTGTTTCATCGTCAATAAGAAGGTCCAAGGGATACAGTAACCCTGAAGTGAAGCATCGGAATCTAAACCTGTACTCACAGGAGAGGTTCAAATCATAGAAAGTTAGAGTGTCACTCCTCTTTTACTTAAGTCGGCATTTTGCCTTTTGAATTTAATTCCGATGCAATTTCTGAGTTTCATCTTCAATAAGAACGTGCAAGGTATACAGTAAACCTGAAGTGAAGCTTCGGAATCTTAAACTGGACTTACAGGAGAGGTTCAAATCATAGAAAGTGAGAGTGTCAGTCCTTTTTTACTTCAGTCGGCATTGTGCCTTTTGTATTAAATTCGGATGCAATTTCTGTGTTTCATCGTCAATAAGAGGGTCCAAGGGATACAGTAAATCTGAAGTGAAGCATCGGAATCTAAAACTGGACTTACAGGAGAGGTTCAAATCATAGAAAGTGAGAGTGTCAGACCTCTTGTACGTATGTCGGCATTGTGCCTTTTGTATTGAATTCGGATGCAATTTCTGTGTTTCATCGTTAATAAGAAGGTCCAACGGTTACAGTAAACCTAAAGTGAAGCATCGGAATCTAAAACTGGACTCGCAGGAGGGGTTCAACTCATAGAATGTTAGAGTGTCAATGCTCTTTTACTTAAGTCGGCATTCTGCCTTTTGTATTAAATTCAGATGCAATTTCTGTGTTTCATCGACAATAAGAAGGTCCAACGGATACAGTAAACCTGAAGTGAAGCACCAGAATCTAAAACTGGACTCACAGGAGAGGTTCAAATCATAGAAAGTTAGAGTGTCAATCCTCTTTCACTTCAGTCGGGATTGTGCCTTTTGTATTAAATTCCGATGCAATATCTGTGTTTCATCGTCAATAAGGAGGTGCAAGGTATACAGTAAACCTGATGTGAAGCATCGGAATCTAAAACTGGACTCACAGGAGAGGTTCAAATCATAGAAAGTGAGAGTGTCAGTGCTCTTGTACCTAAGTCGGCATTGTGCCATTTGTATTAAATTCGGATGCAATTTCTGTGTTTCATCGTCAATAAGAAGGTCCAAGGTCTACAGTAAACCTGAAGTGAAGCATCGGAATCTAAACCTGGACTCACAGGAGAGGTTCAAATCATAGAAAGTTAGAGTGTCACTCCTCTAGTACTTAAGTCGGTATTGTGCCTTTTGTATTAAATTCGGATGCAAGTTCTGTGTTTCATCGTCAATAAGAGGGTCGAAGGGATACAGTAAACCTGAAGTGAAGCATCGGAATCTAAAACTGGACTCACAGGAGACGTTCATATCATAGAAAGTTAGAATATCAGTCCTCTTGTACTTAAGTCGACATTGTGCCATTTGTATTAAATTCGAATCCAATTTCTGTGTTTCATCGTCAGTAAGAAGGTCCAAGGGATACAGTAAACCTTAAGTGAAGCATCGGAATCAAAAACTGGACTCACAGGAGATGTTCAAATCATAGAAAGTTAGAGTGTCACTCCTCTTGTACTTAAGTCGATATTGTGCCCTTTGCATTAAATTCGGATGAAATTTCTGTGTTTCATCGTCCATAAGAAGGTCCAAGGGATACAGTAAACCTTAAGTGAAGCATCGGAATCTAAAACTGGACTCGCAGGAGAGGTTCAAATCATAGTATATTAGAGTGTCAATCCTCTTTTACTTAAGTCGGCATTCTGCCTTTTGTATTAAATTCGGATGCAATTTCTGTGTTTCATCGTCAATAAGAAGGTCCAAGGGATACAGTAAACCTGAAGTGAAGCATCAGACTCTAAAACTGGACTCACAGGAGAGGTTCAAGTCATAGAAAGTAAGAGTGTCAATCCTCTTTTACTTCAGTCGGAATTGTGCCTTTTGTATTAAATTCCGATGCAATATCTGTGTTTCATCGTCAATAAGGAGGTGCAAGGTATACAGTAAACCTGATGTGAAGCATCGGAATCTAAAACTGGACTCACAGGAGAGGTTCAAATCATAGAAAGTGAGAGTGTCAGTGCTCTTGTACCTAAGTCGGCATTGTGCCATTTGTATTAAATTCGGATCAATTTCTGTGTTTCATCGTCAATAAGATGGTCCAAGGTCTACAGTAAACCTGAAGTGAAGCATCGGAATCTAAACCTGGACTCACAGGAGAGGTTCAAATCATAGAAAGTTAGAGTGTCACTCCTCTTGTACTTAAGTCGGTATTGTGCCTTTTGTATTAAATTCGGATGCAATTTCTGTGTTTCATCGTCAATAAGAGTATCGAAGGGATACAGTAAACCTGAAGTGAAGCATCGGAATCTAAAGCTGGACTCACAGGAGCCGTTCAAATCATAGAAAGTTAGAATGTCATTCCTCTTGTACTTAAGCCGACATTGTGCCATTTGTATTTAATTCGAATCCAATTTCTGTGTTTCATCGTCAATAAGAAGGTCCAAGGGATACAGTAAACCTGAAGTGAAGCATCGGAATCTAAAACTGGACTCACAGGAGATGTTCAAATCATAGAAAGTTAGAGTGTCACTCCTCTTGTACTTAAGTCGGTATTGTGCCCTTTGAATTAAAGTCGGATGAAATTTCTGTGTTTCATCGTCCATAAGAAGGTCCAAACGATACAGTAAACCTTAAGTGAAGCATCGGAATCTAAAACTGGACTCACAGGAGAGGTTCAAGTCATAGAAAGTTAGAGTGTCAACCCTCTTTTACTTAAGTCGGCATTGTGCCTTTTGTATTAAATTCCGATGCAATATCTGTGTTTCATCGTCAATAATGTGGTGCAAGGTATACAGTAAACCTGATGTGAAGCATCGGAATCTAAAACTGGACTCACAGGAGAGGTTTAAATCAAAGAAATTGAGAGTGTCAGTGTTCTTGTACTTAAGTCGGTATTGTGCCATTTGTATTAAATTCGAATGCAATTTCTGTGTTTCATCGTCAATAAGAAGGTCCAAGGGATACAGTAATCCTTAAGTGAAGCATCGGAATCTAAACCTGTACTCACAATAGAGGTTCAAATCATAGAAAGTTAGAGTGTCACTCCTCTTTTACTTAAGTCGGCATTGTGCCTTTTGAATTTAATTCCGATGCAATTTCTGAGTTTCATCTTCAATAAGAAGGTGCAAGGTATACAGTAAACCTGAAGTGAAGCATCGGAATCTTAAACTGGACTTACAGGAGAGGTTCAAATCATAGAAAGTGAGAGTGTCAGTCCTTATTTACTTCAGTCGGCATTGTGCCTTTTGTATTAAATTCGGATGCAATTTCTGTGTTTCATCGTCAATAAGAGGGTCCAAGGGATACAGTAAATCTGAAGTGAAGCATCGGAATTTTAAAACTGGACTCACACTAGAGGTTCAAATCATAGAAAGTGAGAGTGTCAGTCCTCTTGTACTTAAGTCGGCATTGTGGCTTTTGTATTAAATTCGAATGCAAATTCTGTGTTTCATTGTCAATAATAAGGTCCATGGGATACAGTAAACCTGAAGAGAAGTCTCGGAATCTAAAACTGAACTCACAGGAGAGGTTCAAATCATAGAAAGTGAGAGTGTCAGTCCTCATTTACTTAAGTCGGCATTGTGCATTTTGTATTAAATTCCGATGCAATTTCTGTGTTTCGTCGTCAATTAGAAGGTGCAAGGTATACAGATAACCTGAAGTGAAGCATCGGAATCTAAAACTGGACTCACAGGAGAGGTTCAAGTCATAGAAAGTGAGAGTGTCAGTCCCCTTGTACTTAAGTCGGCATTGTGCCTTTTGAATTTAATTCCGATGCAATTTCTGTGTTTCATCGTCATTAAGAACGTGCAAGCTATACAGTAAACCTGAAGTGAAGCTTCGGAATCTAAAACTGGAATCACAGGAGAGGTTCAAAACATAGAAAGTGAGTGTGTCAGTCCACTTGTACTTAAGTCGCCACTGTGACTTTTGTAATAAATTCGGATGCAATTTCTGTGTTTCATCGTCAATAAGAAGGTCCAAGGGATACAGTAAACCTGAAGTGAAGCATCGGAATCTACAATTGGACTCACAGTGGAGGTTCAAATCATAGAAAGTTAGAGTGTCAGTCCTCTTGTACTTAAGTCGGCATTGTGCCTTTTGTATTAAATTCCGATGCAATATCTGTGTTTCATCGTCAATAAGAAGGTGCAAGGTATACAGTAAACCTGAAGTGATGCATCGGAATCTAAAACTGGACTCACAGGAGAGGTTAAATCATAGACAGTGAGAGAGTCAGTCCTCTTTTACTTAAGTCGGCATTGTGCCTTTTGAATTTAAATCCGATGCAATTTCTGTGTTTCATCGAAAATACGAAGGTCCAAGGGATACAATAAACCGGAAGTGAAGCACCGGAATCTAAAACTGGACTCACAGGAGAGGTTCAAATCATAGAAAGTGAGAGTGTCAGTCCTCTTGTACTCAAGTCGGCATAGTGCCATTTGAATTAAATTCGGATGCAATTTCTGTGTTTCATCGTCAACAAGAAGGTCCAAGGGATACTGTAAACCTGAAATGAAGCATCGGAATCTAAAACTGGACTCACAGGAGAGATTCAAATCATAGAAAGTTAGAGTGTCACTCCTCTTGTACTTAAGTCGGTATTGTGCCTTTTGTATTAAATTCGGATGCAATTTCTGTGTTTCATCGTCAATAAGAAGGTCCAATCGATACAGTAAACCTGAAGTGAAGCATCGGAATCTAAAACTGGACTCGCAGGAGGGGTTCAACTCATAGAATGTTAGAGTGTCAATCCTCTTTTACTTCAGTCGGGATTGTGCCTTTTGTATTAAATTCCGATGCAATATCTGTGTTTCATCGTCAATAAGGAGGTGCAAGGTATACAGTAAACCTGATGTGAAGCATCGGAATCTAAAACTGGACTCACAGGAGAGGTTCAAATCATAGACAGTGAGAGTGTCAGTGCTCTTGTACCTAAGTCGGCATTGTGCCATTTGTATTAAATTCGGATGCAATTTCTGTGTTTCATCGTCAATAAGAAGGTCCAAGGTCTACAGTAAACCTGAAGTGAAGTATCGGAATCTAAACCTGGACTCACAGGAGAGGTTCAAATCATAGAAAGTTAGAGTGTCACTCCTCTTGTACTTTAGTCGGTATTGTGCCTTTTGTATTAAATTCGGATGCAATTTCTGTGTTTCATCGTCAATAAGAGGGTCGAAGGGATACAGTAAACCTGAAGTGAAGCATCGGAATCTAAAACTGGACTCACAGGACACGTTCATATCATAGAAAGTTAGAATGTCAGTCCTCTTGTACTTAAGTCGACATTGTGCCATTTGTATTAAATTCGAATCCAATTTCTGTGTTTCATCGTCAATAAGAAGTTCCAAGCGATACAGTAAACCTGAAGTGAAGCATCGGAATCAAAAACTGGACTCACAGGAAATGTTCAAATCATAGAGAGTTAGAGTGTCACTCCTCTTGTACTTAAGTCGGTATTGTGCCTTTTGCATTAAATTCGGATGAAATTACTGTGTTTCATCGTCCATAAGAAGGTCCAAGGGATACAGTAAACCTTAAGTGAAGCATCGGAATCTAAAACTGGACTCGCAGGAGAGGTTCAAATCATAGAATGTTAGAGTGTCAATGCTCTTTTACTTAAGTCGGCATTCTGCCTTTTGTATTAAATTGGGATGCAATTTCTGTGTTTCATCGTCAATAAGAAGGTCCAAGGGATACAGTAAACCTGAAGTGAAGCATCAGACTCTAAAACTGGACTCACAGGAGAGGTTCAAGTCATAGAAAGTTAGAGTGTCAATCCTCTTTTACTTCAGTCGGGGTTGTGCCTTTTGTATTAAATTCCGATGCAATATCTGTGTTTCATCGTCAATAATGAGGTGGAAGGTATACAGTAAACCTGATGTGAAGCATCGGAATCTAAAACTGGACTCACAGGAGAGGTTCAAGTCATAGAAAGTGAGAGTGTCAGTGCTCTTGTACCTAAGTCGGCATTGTGCCATTTGTAATAAATTCGGATGCAATTTCTGTGTTTCATCGTCAATAAGAAAGTCCAAGGTCTACAGTAAACCTAAAGTGAAGCATCGGAATCTAAACCTGGACTCACAGGAGAGGTTCAAATCATAGAAAGTTAGAGTGTCACTCCTCTTGTACTTAAGTCGGTTTTGTGCCTTTTGTATTAAATTCGGATGCAATTTCTGTGTTTCATCGTCAATAAGAGGATCGAAGGGATACAGTAAACCTGAAGTGAAGCATCGGAATCTAAAACTGGACTGACAGGAGACGTTCAAATCATTGAAAGTTAGAATGTCAGTCCTCTTCTACTTAAGCCGACATTGTGCCATTTGTATTAAATTCGAATCCAATTTCTGTGTTTCATCTTCAATAAGAAGGTCCAAGGGATACAGTAAACCTGAAGTGAAGCATCGGAATCTAAAACTGGACTCACAGGAGATGTTCAAATCATAGAAAGTTAGAGTGTCACTCCTCTTGTACTTATGTCGGTATTGTGCCCTTTGTATTAAATTCGGATGAAATTTCTGTGATTCATCGTCCATAAGAAGGTCCAAGGGATACAGTAAACCTGAAGTGAAGCATCGGAATCTAAAACTGGACTCGCAGGAGAGGTTCAAATCATAGAATGTTAGAGTGTAAATCCTCTTTTACTTAAGTCGGCATTCTGCCTTTTGTATTAAATTCGGATGCAATTTCTGTGTTTCATCGTCAATAAGAAGGTCCAAGGGATACAGTAAACCTGAAGTGAAGCATCAGACTCTAAAACTGGACTCACAGGAGAGGTTCAAATCATAGAAAGTTAGAGTGTCACTCCTCTTGTACTTAAGTCGGCATTGTGCCTTTTGAATTTAATTCCGATGCAATTTCTGAGTTTCATCTTCAATAAGAAGGTGCAAGGTATACAGTAAACCTGAAGTGAAGCATCACAATCTTAAACTGGACTCACAGGAGAGGTTCAAATCATAGAAAGTGAGAGTGTCAGTACTTTTTTACTTCAGTCGGCATTGTGCCTTTTGTATTAAATTCGGATGCAATTTCTGAGTTTCATCTTCAATAAGAAGGTGCAAGGTATACAGTAAACCTGAAGTGAAGCATCAGAATCTTAAACTGGACTCACAGGAGAGGTTCAAATCATAGAAAGTGAGAGTGTCAGTACTTTTTTACTTCAGTCGGCATTGTGCCTTTTGTATTGAATTCGGATGCAATTTCTGTGTTTCATCGTTAATAAGAAGGTCCAACGGTTACAGTAAACCTGAAGTCAAGCATCGGAATCTAAAACTGGACTCACAGGAGAGGTTCAAATCATAGAAAGTGAGATTGTCAGTCCTCTTGTACTTAAGTCGGCATTGTGCCTTTTGTATTAAATTCGGATGCAAATTCTGTGTTTCATCGTCAATAAGAAGGTCCAAGGGATACAGTAAACCTGAAGTGAAGCATCGGAATCTAAAACTGGACTCGCAGGAGGGGTTCAACTCATAGAATGTTAGAGTTTCAATCCTCTTTTACTTAAGTCGGCATTCTGCCTTTTGTATTAAATTCAGATGCAATTTCTGTGTTTCATCGTTAATAAGAAGGTCCAAGGGATACTGTAAACCTGAAATGAAGCATCGAAATCTAAAACTGGACTCACAGGAGATGTTCAAATCATAGAAAGTTAGAGTGTCACTCCTCTTGTACTTAAGTCGGCAATGTGCCTTTTGTATTAAATTCGAATGCAAATTCTGTGTTTCATTGTCAATAAGAAGGTCCATGGGATACAGTAAACCTGAAGAGATGTCTCGGAATCTAAAACTGAACTCACAGGAGAGGTTCAAATCATCGAAAGTGAGAGTGTCAGTCCTCTTGTACTTAAGTCGGCATTGTGCCTTTTCTATTAAATTCGGAAGCAATTTCTGTGTTTCATAGTCAATAAGAAGGTCCAAGGTATACAGTAAACATGAAGTGAAGCATCGGAATCTAAAAGTGGACTCACAGGAGAGGTTCAAATCATAGAAAGTTAGAGTGTCAATCCTCTTTTACTTAAGTCGGCATTGTGCCTTTTGTATTAAATTCCGATGCAATATCTGTGTTTCATCGTCAATAAGGTGGTGCAAGGTATACAGTAAACCTGATGTGAAGCATCGGAATCTAAAACTGGACTCACAGGAGAGGTTTAAATCAAAGAAAGTGAGAGTGTCAGTGTTCTTGTACTTAAGTCGATATTGTGCCATTGGTATTAAATTCGAATGCAATTTCTGTGTTTCATCGTCAATACGAAGGTCCAAGGGATACAGTAAACCTGAAGTGAAGCATCAGAATCTAAACCTGGACTCACAGGAGAGGTTCAAATCATAGAAAGTTAGAGTGTCACCCTTCTTGTACTTAAGTCGGCATTGTGCCTTTTGAATTTAATTCCGATGCAATTTCTGAGTTTCATCTTCAATAAGAAGGTGCAAGATATACAGTAAACCTGAAGTGAAGCATCGGATCTTAAACTGGGCTCACAGGAGAGGTACAAATCATAGAAAATGAGAGTGTCAGTCCTTTTTTACTTCAGTCGGCATTGTGCCTTTTGTATTAAATTCGGATGCAATTTCTGTGTTTCATCGACAATAAGAGGGTCAAAGGGATACAGTAAATCTGAAGTGAAGCATCGAAATCTAAAACTGGACTCACAGGAGAGGTTCAAATCATAGAAAGTGAGATTGTCAGTCCTCTTGTACTTAAGTCGGCATTGTGCCTTTTGTATTAAATTCGGATGCAATTTCTGTGTTTCATCGTCAATAAGAAGGTCCAAGGGATACAGTAAACCTGAAGTGAAGCATCGGAATCTAAAACTGGACTCACAGGAGAGGTTCAAATCATCGAAAGTGAGAGTGTCAGTCCTCTTGTACTTAAGTCGGCATTGTGCCTTTTCTATTAAATTCGGAAGCAATTTCTGTGTTTCATAGTCAATAAGAAGGTCCAAGGTATACAGTAAACATGAAGTGAAGCATCGGAATCTAAAAGTGGACTCACAGGAGAGGTTCAAATCATAGAAAGTTAGAGTGTCAATCCTCTTTTACTTAAGTCGGCATTGTGCCTTTTGTATTAAATTCCGATGCAATATCTGTGTTTCATCGTCAATAAGGTGGTGCAAGGTATACAGTAAACCTGATGTGAAGCATCGGAATCTAAAACTGGACTCACAGGAGAGGTTTAAATCAAAGAAAGTGAGAGTGTCAGTGCTCTTGTACCTAAGTCGGCATTGTGCCATTTGTATTAAATTCGGATGCAATTTCTGTGTTTCATCGTCAATACGAAGGTCCAAGGGATACAGTAAACCTGAAGTGAAGCATCAGAATCTAAACCTGGACTCACAGGAGAGGTTCAAATCATAGAAAGTTAGAGTGTCACCCTTCTTGTACTTAAGTCGGCATTGTGCCTTTTGAATTTAATTCCGATGCAATTTCTGAGTTTCATCTTCAATAAGAAGGTGCAAGGTATACAGTAAACCTGAAGTGAAGCATCGGAATCTTAAACTGGGCTCACAGGAGAGGTACAAATCATAGAAAATGAGAGTGTCAGTCCTTTTTTACTTCAGTCGGCATTGTGCCTTTTGTATTAAATTCGGATGCAATTTCTGTGTTTCATCGACAATAAGAGGGTCAAAGGGATACAGTAAATCTGAAGTGAAGCATCGAAATCTAAAACTGGACTCACAGGAGAGGTTCAAATCATAGAAAGTGAGAGTGTCAGTCCTCTTGTACTTAAGTCTGCATTGTGCCTTTTGTATTAAATTCAAATGAAAATTCTGTGTTTCATTGTCAATAAGAAGGTCCAAGGGATACAGTAAACCTGAAGAGAAGTATCGGAATCTAAAACTGAACTCACAGGAGAGGTTCAAATCATAGAAAGTGAGAGTGCCAGTCCTCTTGTACTTAAGTCGTCATTGTGCCTTTTGTATTGAATTCGGATGCAATTTCTGTGTTTCATCGTTAATACGAAGGTCCAACGGTTACAGTAAACCTGAAGTGAAGCATCGGAATCTAAAACTGGACTCACAGGAGAGGTTCAAATCATAGAAAGTGAGATTGTCAGTCCTCTTGTACTTAAGTCGGCATTGTGCCTTTTGTATTAAATTCGGATGCAAATTCTGTGTTTCTTTGTCTATAAGAAGGTCCAAGGGATACAGTAAACCTGAAGAGAAGTATCGGAATCTAAAACTGAACTCACAGGAGAGGTTCAAATCATCGAAAGTGAGGGTGTCAGACCTCTTGTACTTAGGTCGGCATTGTGCCTTTTGTATTAAATTCGGATGCAATTTCTGTGTTTCATCGTCAATAAGAAGGTCCAAGGGATACAGTTAATCTTAAGTGAAGCATCGGAATCTAAAACTGGACTCACAGGAGAGGTTCAAATCATAGAAAGTGAGAGTGTCACTCCACTTGTACTTAAGCCGGCATTGTGCCTTTTGTATTAAATTCGGATGCAATTTCTGTGTTTCATCGTCAATAAGAAAGTCCAAGGGATACAGTAAAACTGAAGTGAAGCATCGGAATCTAAAACTGGACTCACAGGAGAGATTCAAATCATAGAATTTAGAGTGCCAGTCCTCTTGTACTTAAGTCGGCATTGTGCCTTTTGTATTAAATTCGGATGCAATTTCTGTCTTTCATCGTCAATAAGAAAGTCCAAGGGATACAGTAAACCTGAAACGAAGCATCGGAATCTAAAACTGGTCTCACAGGAGAGATTCAAATCATAGAAAGTTAGAGTGTCACTCCTCTTGTACTTAAGTCGGTATTGTGCCTTTTTTATTAAATTCGGATTCAATTTCTGTGTTTTATCGTCAATAAGATGGTCCAAGGGATACAGTAAACCTTAAGTGAAGCATCGGAATCTAAAACTGGACTCGCAGGAGAGGTTCAAATCATAGAATGTTAGAGTGTTAATCCTCTTTTACTTAAGTCGGCATTCTGCCTTTTGTATTAAATTCGGATGCAATTTGTGTGTTTCATCGTCAATAAGAAGGTCCAAGGGATACAGTAAACCTGAAGTGAAGCATCAGACTCTAAAACTGGACTCACAGGAGAGGTTCAAGTCATAGAATGTTAGAGTGTCAATCCTCTTTTACTTAATTCGGCATTGTGCCTTTTGTATTAAATTCCGATGCAATATCTGTGTTTCATCGTCAATAAGGTGGTGCAAGGTATACAGTAAACCTGATGTGAAGCATCGGAATCTAAAACTGGACTCACAGGAGAGGTTTAAATCAAAGAAAGTGAGAGTGTCAGTGCTCTTGTACTTAAGTCGGTATTGTGCCATTTTTATTAAATTCGAATGCAATTTCTGTGTTTCATCGTCAATAAGAAGGTCCAAGGGATACAGTAAACCTGAAGTAAAGCATCGGAATCTAAACCTGGACTCACAGGAGAGGTTCAAATCATAGAAAGTTAGAGTGTCACTCCTCTTGTACTTAAGTCGGCATTGTGCCTTTTGAATTTAATTCCGATGCAATTTCTGTGTTTCATCGTCAATAAGAAGGTCAAAGTGATACAGTAAACCTGAAGTGAAGCATCGGAATCTAAAGCTGGACTCACAGGAGAGGTTCAAATCATAGAAGGTAAGAGTGTCAGTCCTCTTGTACTTAAGCCGGCATTGTGCCTTTGGAATTTAGTTCCGATTAAATTCTGTGTTTCATCGTCAATAAGAAGGTCCAAGGGATACAGTTAACCTTAAGTGAAGCATCGGAATCTAAAACTGGACTCACAGGAGAGGTTCAAATCATAGAATGTTAGAGTGTCAGTCCTCTTTTACTTAAGTCGGCATTGTGCCTTTTTTATTAAATTCGGATTCAATTTCTGTGTTTCATCGTCAATAAGATGGTCCAAGGGATACAGTAAACCTTAAGTGAAGCATCGGAATCTAAAACTGGACTCGCAGGAGAGGTTCAAATCATAGAATGTTAGAGTGTTAATCCTCTTTTACTTAAGTCGGCATTCTGCCTTTTGTATTAAATTCGGATGCAATTTGTGTGTTTCATCGTCAATAAGAAGGTGCAAGGTATACAGTAAACCTGAAGTGAAGCATCGGAATCTTAAACTGGACTCACAGGAGAGGTTCAAATCATAGAAAGTGAGAGTGTCAGTCCTGTTTTACTTCAGTCGGCATTGTGCCTTTTGTATTAAATTCGGATGCAATTTCTGTGTTTCATCGTCAATAAGAGGGTCCAAGGGATACAGTAAATCTGAAGTGAAGCATCGGAATCTAAAACTGGACCCACAGGAGAGGTTCAAATCATAGAAAGTGAGAGTGTCAGTCCTCTTGTACTTAAGTCGGCATTGTGCCTTTTGTATTAAATTCGGATGCAAATTCTGTGTTTCATTGTCAATAAGAAGGTCCGAGGGATACAGTAAACCTGAAGAGAAGCATCGGAATCTAAAACTGAACTCACAGGAGAGGTTCAAATCATAGAAAGTGAGAGTGAAAGTCCTCTTGTACTTAACTCGTCATTGTGCCTTTTGTATAAAATTCGGATGCAATTTCTGTGTTTCATCGTCAATAAGAAGGTCCAAGGGATACAGTAAACCTGAAGTGAAGCATCAGACTCTAAAACTGGACTCACAGGAGAGGTTCAAGTCATAGAAAGTTAGAGTGTCAATCCTCTTTTACTTAAGTTGGCATTGTGCCTTTTTTACTAAATTCCGGTGCAATATCTTTGTTTCATCGTCAATAAGGTGTTGCAAGGTATACAGTAAACCTGATGTGAAGCATCGGAATCTAAAACTGGACTCACAGGAGAGGTTCAAATCATAGAAAGTGAGAGTGTCAGTCCTCTTGTACTTAAGTCGGCATTGTGCCTTTTGTATTAAATTCGGATGCAAATTCTGTCTTTCATCGTCAATAAGAAGGTGCAAGGGATACAGTAAACCTGAAGTGAAGCATCGGAATCTAAAACTGGACTCACAGGAGAGGTTCAAATCATCGAAAGTGAGAGTCTCTGTCCTCTTGTACTTAAGTCGGCATTGTGCCTTTTGTATTAAATTCGGATGCAATTTCTGTGTTTCATCGTCAATAAGAAGGTCAAAGTGATACAGTAAACCTGAAGTGAAGCATCGGAATCTAAAGCTGGACTCACAGGAGAGGTTCAAAACATAGAAGGTAAGAGTGTCAGTCCTCTTGTACTTAAGCCGGCATTGTGCCTTTTGAATTTAGTTCCGATTAAATTCTGTGTTTCATCGTCAATAAGAAGGTCCAAGGGATACAGTTAACCTTAAGTGAAGCATCGGAATCTAAAACTGGACTCACAGGAGAGGTTCAAATCATAGAATGTTAGAGTGTCAGTCCTCTTTTACTTAAGTCGGCATTGTGCCTATTGTATTACATTCGGATGCAATTTCTGGGTTTCATCGTCAAAAAGAAGGTCCAAGGGATACAGTAACCCTGAAGTGAAGCATCGGAATCTAAAACTGGACTCACAGGAGAGGTTCAAATCATAGACAGTGAGAGTGTCAGTCCTCTTTTACTTAAGTCTGCATTGTGCCTTTTGAATTTAATTCCGATGCAATTTCTGTGTTTCATCGTCAATAAGAAGGTCCAAGGGATACAGTAAATCTGAAGTGAAGCATCGGAATCTACAACTGGACTCACAGGAGAGGTTCAAATAATAGAAAGTGAGAGTGTCAGTAATTTTTTACTTCAGTCGACATTGTGCCCTTTGTATTAAATTCGAATGCAATTTCTGTGTTTCATCGTCAATAAGAGGGTCCAAGGGATACAGCAATTCTGAAGTGAAGCATCGGAATCTAAAACTCGACTCACAGGAGAGGGTCGAATCATAGAAAGTTACAGTGTCAGTCCTCTTTCACTTAAGTCGCCATTGTGCCTTTTGAATTTAATTCCGATGCAATTTCTGAGTTTCATCGTCAATAAGAAGGTGCAAGGTATACAGTAAACCTGAAGTGAAGCATCGGAATCTAAAACTGGACTCACAGGAGAGATTCAAAACATAGAAAGTTAGAGTGTCACTCCTCTTGTACTTAAGTCGGTATTGTGCCTTTTGTATAAAATTCGGATGCAATTTCTGTGTTTCATCGTCAATAAGAAGGTCGAAGGGATACAGTAAACCTTATGTGAAGCATCGGAATCTAAAACTGGACTCGCAGGAGAGGTTCAAATCATAGAATGTTAGAGTGTCAATCCTCTTTTACTTAAGTCGGCATTCTGCCTTTTGTATTAAATTCGGATGCAATTTCTGTGTTTCATCGTCCATAAGAAGGTCCAAGGGATACAGTAAACCTTAAGTGAAGCATCGGAATCTAAAACTGGACTCGCAGGAGAGGTTCAAATCATAGATTGTTAGAGTGTCAATCGTCTTTTACTTAAGTCGGCATTCTGCATTTTGTATTATATTCGGATGCAATTTCTGTGTTTCATCGTCAATAAGAAGGTCCAAGGGATACAGTAAACCTGAAGTGAAGCATCAGACTCTAAAACTGGACTCACAGGAGAGGTTCAAGTCATAGAAAGTTAGAGTGTCAATCCCCTTTTACTTCAGTCGGGATTGTGCCTTTTGTATTAAATTCCGATGCAATATCTGTGTTTCATCGTCAATAAGGTGGTGCAAGGTATACAGTAAACCTGATGTGTAGCATCGGAATCTAAAACTGGACTCACAGGAGAGGTTTAAATCAAAGAAAGTGAGAGTGTCAGTGTTCTTGTACCTAAGTCGGTATTGTGCCATTTGTATTAAATTCGAATGCAATTTCTGTGTTTCATCGTCAATAAGAAGGTCCAAGGTATACAGTAAACCTGAAGTGAAGCATCGGAATCTAAAACTGGACTCGCAGGAGAGGTTCAAATTATAGAATGTTAGAGTGTCAATCCTCTTTTACTTAAGTCGGCATTCTGCCTTTTGTATTAAATTCGGATGCAATTTCTGTGTTTCATCGTCAATAAGAAGGTCCAAGGGATACAGTAAACCTGAAGTGAAGCATCACAATCTAAAATCGGACTCACAGGAGAGGTTCAAATCATAGAAAGTTAGAGTGTCACTCCTCTTGTACTTAAGTCGGCATTGTGCCTTTTGAATTTAATTCCGATGCAATTTCTGAGTTTCATCTTCAATAAGAAGGTGCAAGGTATACAGTAAACCTGAAGTGAAGCATCAGAATCTTAAACCGGACTCACAGAAGAGGTTCAAATCATAGAAAGTGAGAGTGTCAGTCCTTTTTTACTTCAGTCGGCATTGTGCCTTTTGTATTGAATTCGGATGCAATTTCTGTGTTTCATCGTCAATAAGAGGGTCCAAGGGATACAGTAAACCTGAAGAGAAGTCTCGGAATCTAAAACTGAACTCACAGGAGAGGTTCAAATCATAGAAAGTGAGAGTGTCAGTGCTCTTGTACCTAAGTCGGCATTGTGCCATTTGTATTAAATTCGGATGCAATTTCTGTGTTTCATCGTCAATACGAAGGTCCAAGGTCTACAGTAAACCTGAAGTGAAGCATCGGAATCTAAACCTGGACTCACAGGAGGGGTTCAAATCATAGAAAGTTAGAGTGTCACTCCTCTTGTACTTAAGTCGGTATTGTGCCTTTTGTATTAAATTCAGATGCAATTTCTGTGTTTCATCGTCAATAAGAGGGTCGAAGGGATACAGTAAACCTGAAGTGAAGCATCGGAATCTAAAACTGGACTCACAGGAGACGTTCATATCATAGAAAGTTAGAATGTCAGTCCTCGTGTACTTAAGTCGACATTGTGCCATTTGTATTAAATTCGAATCCAATTTCTGTGTTTCATCGTCGATAAGAAGGTCCAAGGGATACAGTAAACCTGAAGTGAAGCATCGGAATCAAAAACTGGACTTACAGGAGATGTTCAAATCATAGAAAGTTAGAGTGTCACTCCTCTTGTACTTAAGTCGGTATTGTGCCCTTTGCATTAAATTCGGATGAAATTTCTGTGTGTCATCGTCCATAAGAAGGTCCAAGGGATACAGTAAACCTTAAGTGAAGCATCGGAATCTAAAACTGGACTCGCAGGAGAGGTTCAAATCATAGAATGTTAGAGTGTCAATCCTCTTTTACTTAAGTCGGCATTCTGCCTTTTGTATTAAATTCGGATACAATTTCTGTGTTTCATCGTCAATAAGAAGGTCCAAGGGATACAGTAAACCTGAAGTGAAGCATCAGACTCTAAAACTGGACTCACAGGAGAGGTTCAAGTCATAGAAAGTTTGAGTGTCAATCCTCTTTTACTTCAGTCGGGATTGTGCCTTTTGTATTAAATTCCGATGCAATATCTGTGTTTCATCGTCAATAAGGAGGTGCAAGGTATACAGTAAACCTGATGTGAAGCATCGGAATCTAAAACTGGACTCACAGGAGAGGTTCAAATCATAGAAAGTGAGAGTGTCAGTGCTCTTGTACCTAAGTCGGCATTGTGACATCTGTATTAAATTCGGATGCAATTTCTGTGTTTCATCGTCAATAAGAAGGTCCAAGGGATACAGTAAACCTGAAGTGAAGCATCGGAATCTACAACTGGACTCACAGTGGAGTTTCAAATCATAGAAAGTTAGAGTGTCAGTCCTCTTGTACTTAAGTCGGCATTGTGCCTTTTGTATTAAATTCCGATGCAATATCTGTGTTTCATCGTCAATAAGAAGGTGCAAGGTATACAGTAAACCTGAAGTGATGCATCGGAATCTAAAACTGGACTCACAGGAGTGGTTCAAATAATAGACAGTGAGAGTGTCAGTCCTCTTTTACTTAAGTCGGCATTGTGCCTTTTGAATTTAAATCCGATGCAATTTCTGTGTTTCATCGACAATACGAAGGTCCAAGGGATACAATAAACATGAAGTGAAGCATCGGAATCTAAAACTGGACTCACAGGAGAGGTTCAAATCATAGAAAGTGAGAGTGTCAGTCCTCTTGTACTCAAGTCGGCATAGTGCCATTTGTATTAAATTCGGATGCAATTTCTGTATTTCATCGTCAATAAGAGGGTCCAAGGGATACAGTAAACCTGAAGAGAAGTCTCGGAATCTAAATCTGAACTCACAGGAGAGGTTCAAATCATAGAAAGTGAGAGTGTCAGTCCTCTTGTACTTAAGTCGGCATTGTGCCTTTTGTATTAAATTCGGATGCCATTTCTGTATTTCATCGTCAATAAGACGGTCAAGGGATACAGTAAACCTGAAGTGAAGCATCGGTATCTAAAACTTGACTCACAGGAGAGGTTCAAATCATAGAAAGTGGGAGTGTCAGTCCTCTTTTACTTAAGTCGTCATTGTGCCTTTTGTATTGAATTCGGATGCAATTTCTGTGTTTCATCGTTAATAAGAAGGTCCAACGGTTACAGTAAACCTGAAGTGAAGCATCGGAATCTAAAACTGGACTCTCAGGAGAGGTTCAAATCACAGAAACTGAGATTGTCAGTCCTCTTGTACTTAAGTCGGCATTGTGCCTTTTGTATTAAATTCGGATGCAAATTCTGTGTTTCATCGTCAATAAGAAGGTCCAAGTGATGCAGTAAACCTGAAGTGAAGCATCGGAATCTAAAACTGGACTCGCAGGAGGGGTTCAACTCATAGAATGTTAGAGTGTCAATCCTCTTTTACTTATTCGGCATTCTGCCTTTTGTATTAAATTCAGATGCAATTTCTGTGTTTCATCGTTAATAAGAAGGTCCAAGGGATAATGTAAACCTGAAATGAAGCATCGGAATCTAAAACTGGACTCACAGGAGAGATTCAAATCATATAAAGTTAGAGTGTCAGTCCTCATTTACTTAAGTCGGCATTGTGCATTTTGTACTAAATTCCGATGCAATTTCTGTGTTTCGTTGTCAATTAGAAGGTGCAAGGTATACAGATAACCTGAAGTGAAGCATCGGAATCTAAAACTGGACTCACAGGAGAGGTTCAAGTCATAGAAAGTGAGTGTGTCAGTCCCCTTGTTCTTAAGTCGGCATTGTGCCTTTTGAATTTAATTCCGATGCAATTTCTGTGTTTCATCGTCATTAAGAACGTGCAAGGTATACAGTAAACCTGAAGTGAAGCATCGGAATCTAAAACTGGAATCACTGGAGAGGTTAAAAACATAGAAAGTGAGAGTGTCAGTGCACTTGTACTTAAGACGCCATTGTGACATTTGTAATAAATTCGGATGCAATTTCTGTGTTTCATCGTCAATAAGAAGGTCCAAGGGATACAGTAACCCTGAAGTGAAGCATCGGAATCTAAACCTGTACTCACAGGAGAGGCTCAAATCATAGAAAGTTAGAGTGTCACTCCTCTTGTACTTAAGTCGGCATTGTGCCTTTTGAATTTAATTCCGATGCAATTTCTGAGTTTCATCTTCAATAAGAAGGTGCAAGGTATACAGTAAACCTGAAGTGAAGCATCAGAATCTTAAACTGGACTCACAGAAGAGGTCCAAATCATAGAAAGTGAGAGTGTCAGTCCTTTTTTACTTCAGTCGGCATTGTGCCTTTTGTATTAAATTCGGAGGCAATTTCTGTGTTTCAACGTCCATAAGAGGGTCCAAGGGATACAGTAAACCTGAAGAGAAGTCTCGGAATCTAAAATTGAACTCACAGGAGAGGTTCAAATCATAGAAAGTGAGAGTGTCAGTGCTCTTGTACCTAAGTCGGCATTGTGCCATTTGTATTAAATTCGGATGTAATTTCTGTGTTTCATCGTCAATACGAAGGTCCAAGGTCTACAGTAAACCTGAAGTGAAGCATCGGAATCTAAACCTGGACTCACAAGAGGGGTTCAAATCATAGAAAGTTAGAGTGTCACTCCTCTTGTACTTAAGTCGGTATTGTGCCTTTTGTATTAAATTCAGATGCAATTTCTGTGTTTCATCGTCAATAAGAGGGTCGAAGGGATACAGTAAACGTGAAGTGAAGCATCGGAATCTAAAACTGGACTCACAGGAGACGTTCATATCATAGAAAGTTAGAATGTCAGTCCTCGTCTACTTAAGTCGAAATTGTGCCATTTGTATTAAATTCGAATCCAATTTCTGTGTTTCATCGTCAATAAGAAGGTCCAAGGGATACAGTAAACCTGAAGTGAAGCATCGGAATCAAAAACTGGACTTACAGGAGATGTTCAAATCATAGAAAGTTAGAGTGTCACTCCTCTTGTACTTAAGTCGGTATTGTGCCCTTTGCATTAAATTCGGATGAAATTTCTGTGTGTCATCGTCCATAAGAAGGTCCAAGGGATACAGTAAACCTTAAGTGAAGCATCGGAATCTAAAACTCGAATCGCAGGAGAGGTTCAAATCATAGAATGTTAGAGTGTCAATCCTCTTTTACTTAAGTCGGCATTCTGCCTTTTGTATTAAATTCGGATGCAATTTCTGTGTTTCATCGTAAATAAGAAGGTCCAAGGGATACAGTAAACCTGAAGTGAAGCATCAGACTCTAAAACTGGACTCACATGAGAGGTTCAAGTCATAGAAAGTGAGAGTGTCAATCCTCTTTTACTTCAGTCGGGATTGTGCCTTTTGTATTAAATTCCGATGCAATATCTGTGTTTCATCGTCAATAAGGAGGTGCAAGGTATACAGTAAACCTGATGTGAAGCATCGGAATCTAAAACTGGACTCACAGGAGAGGTTCAAATCATAGAAAGTGAGAGTGTCAGTGCTCTTGTACCTAAGTCGGCATTGTGCCATCTGTATTAAATTCGGATGCAATTTCTGTGTTTCATCGTCAATAAGAAGGTCCAAGGTCTACAGTAAACCTGAAGTGAAGCACCGGAATCTAAACCTGGACTCACAGGAGAGGTTCAAATCATAGAAAGTTAGAGTGTCACTCCTCTTGTACTTAAGTCGGTATTGTGCCCTTTGTATTAAATTCGGATGCAATTTCTGTGTTTCATCGTCAATAAGAGGATCGAAGGGATACAGTAAACCTGAAGTGAAGCATCGGAATCTAAAACTGGACTCACAGGAGACGTTCAAATCATAGAAAGTTAGAATGTCAGTCCTCTTGTACTTAAGTCGACATTGTGCCATTTGTATTAAATTCGAATCCAATTTCTGTGTTTCATCGTCAATAAGAAGGTCCAAGGGATACAGTAAACCTGAAGTGAAGCATCGGAATCTAAAACTGGACTCACAGGAGATGTTCAAATCATAGAAAGTTAGAGTGTCACTCCTCTTGTACTTAAGTCGGCATTGTGCCTTTTGAATTTAATTCCGATGCAATTTCTGAGTTTCATCTTCAATAAGAAGGTGCAAGGTATACAGTAAACCTGAAGTGAAGCATCAGAATCTTAAACTGGACTCACAGGAGAGGTTCAAATCATAGAAAGTGAGAGTGTCAGTCCTTTTTTACTTCAGTCGGCATTGTGCCTTTTGTATTGAATTCGGATGCAATTTCTGTGTTTCATCGTTAATAAGAAGGTCCAACGGTTACAGTAAACCTGAAGTTAAGCATCGGAATCTAAAACTGGACTCACAGGAGAGGTTCAAATCACAGAAAGTGAGATTGTCAGTCCTCTTGTACTTAAGTCGGCATTGTGCCTTTTGTATTAAATTCGGATGCAAATTCTGTGTTTCATCGTCAATAAGAAGATCCAAGTGATACAGTAAACCTGAAGTGAAGCATCGGAATCTAAAACTGGACTCGCAGGAGGGGTTCAACTCATAGAATGTTAGAGTGTCAATCCTCTTTTACTTATTCGGCATTCTGCCTTTTGTATTAAATTCAGATGCAATTTCTGTGTTTCATCGTTAATAAGAAGGTCCAAGGGATACTGTAAACCTGAAATGAAGCATCGGAATCTAAAACTGGACTCACAGGAGAGATTCAAATCATATAAAGTTGGAGTGTCAGTCCTCATTTACTTAAGTCGGCATTGTGCATTTTGTACTAAATTCCGATGCAATTTCTGTGTTTCGTCGTCAATTAGAAGGTGCAAGGTATACAGATAACCTGAAGTGAAGCATCGGAATCTAAAACTGGACTCACAGGAGAGTTTCAAGTCATAGAAAGTGAGAGTGTCAGTCCCCTTGTTCTTAAGTCGGCATTGTGCCTTTCGAATTTAATTCCGATGCAATTTCTGTGTTTCATCGTCATTAAGAACGTGCAAGGTATACAGTAAACCTGAAGTGAAGCATCGGAATCTAAAACTGGAATCACAGAAGAGGTTAAAAACATAGAAAGTGAGAGTGTCTGTCCACTTGTACTTAAGTCGCCATTGTGTCTTTTGTAATAAATTCGGATGCAATTTCTGTGTTTCATCGTCAATAAGAAGGTCCAAGGGATACAGTAAACCTGAAGTGAAGCATCGGAATCTACAACTGGACTCACAGTGGAGTTTCAAATCATAGAAAGTTAGAGTGTCAGTCCTCTTGTACTTAAGTCGGCATTGTGCCTTTTGTATTAAATTCCGATGCAATATCTGTGTTTCATCGTCAATAAGAAAGTGCAAGGTAAACAGTAAACCTGAAGTGATGCATCGGAATCTAAAACTGGACTCACAGGAGAGGTTCAAATAATAGACAGTGAGAGTGTCAGTCCTCTTTTACTTAAGTCGGCATTGTGCCTTTTGAATTTAAATCCGATGCAATTTCTGTGTTCCATCGACAATACGGAGGTCCAAGGGATACAATAAACATGAAGTGAAGCATCGGAATCTAAAACTGGACTCACAGGAGAGGTTCAAATCATAGAAAGTGAGAGTGTCAGTCCTCTTGTACTCAAGTCGGCATAGTGCCATTTGTATTAAATTCTGATGCAATTTCTGTATTTCATCGTCAATAAGAAGGTCCAAGGGATACTGTAAACCTGAAATGAAGCATCGGAATCTAAAACTGGACTCACAGGAGGGGTTCAACTCATAGAATGTTAGAGTGTCAATGCTCTTTTACTTAAGTCGGCATTCTGCCTTTTGTATTAAATTCGGATGCAATTTCTGTGTTTCATCGTCAATAAGAAGGTCCAAGGGATACAGTAAACCTGAAGTGAAGCATCAGACTCTAAAACTGGACTCACAGGAGAGGTTCAAGTCATAGAAAGTTAGAGTGTCAATCCTCTTTCACTTCAGTCGGGATTGTGCCTTTTGTATTAAATTCCGATGCAATATCTGTGTTTCATCGTCAATAAGGAGGTGCAAGGTATACAGTAAACCTGATGTGAAGCATCGGAATCTAAAACTGGACTCACAGGAGAGGTTCAAATCATAGAAAGTGAGAGTGTCAGTGCTCTTGTACCTAAGTCGGCATTGTGCCATCTGTATTAAATTCGGATGCAATTTCTGTGTTTCATCGTCAATAAGAAGGTCCAAGGTCTACAGTAAACCTGAAGTGAAGCATCGGAATCTAAACCTGGACTCACAGGAGGGGTTCAAATCATAGAAAGTTAGAGTGTCACTCCTCTTGTACTTAAGTCGGTATTGTGCCCTTTGTATTAAATTCGGATGCAATTTCTGTGTTTCATCGTCAATAAGAGGATCGAAGGGATACAGTAAACCTGAAGTGAAGCATCGGAATCTAAAACTGGACTCAAAGGAGACGTTCAAATCATAGAAAGTTAGAATGTCAGTCCTCTTGTACTTAAGTCGGCATTGTGCCTTTTGTATTAAATTCGGATGCAATTTCTGTGTTTCATCGTCAATAAGAAGGTCAAAGTGATACAGTAAACCTGAAGTGAAGCATCGGAATCTAAAGCTGGACTCACAGGAGAGGTTCAAATCATAGAAGGTAAGAGTGTCAGTCCTCTTGTACTTAAGCCGGCATTGTGCCTTTTGAATTTAGTTCCGATTAAATTCTGTGTTTCATCGTCAATAAGAAGATCCAAGGGATACAGTTAACCTTAAGTGAAGCATCGGAATCTAAAACTGGACTCACAGGAGAGGTTCAAATCATAGAATGTTAGAGTGTCAGTCCTCTTTTACTTAAGTCGGCATTGTGCCTATTGTATTACATTCGGATGCAATTTCTGGGTTTCATCGTCAAAAAGAAGGTCCAAGGGATACAGTAACCCTGAAGTGAAGCATCGGAATCTACAACTGGACTCACAGGAGAGATTCAAATAATAGAAAGTGAGAGTGTCAGTAATTTTTTACTTCAGTCGACATTGTGCCCTTTGTATTAAATTCGAATGCAATTTCTGTGTTTCATCGTCAATAAGAGGGTCCAAGGGGTACAGCAATTCTGAAGTGAAGCATCGGAATCTAAAACTCGACTCACAGGAGAGGGTCGAATCATAGAAAGTTACAGTGTCAGTCCTCTTTCACTTAAGTCGCCATTGTGCCTTTTGAATTTAATTCCGATGCAATTTCTGAGTTTCATCGTCAATAAGAAGGTGCAAGGTATACAGTAAACCTGAAGTGAAGCATCGGAATCTAAAACTGGACTCACAGGAGAGATTCAAAACATAGAAAGTTAGAGTGCCACTCCTCTTGTACTTAAGTCGGTATTGTGCCTTTTGTATAAAATTCGGATGCAATTTCTGTGTTTCATCGTCAATAAGAAGGTCGAAGGGATACAGTAAACCTTATGTGAAGCATCGGAATCTAAAACTGGACTCGCAGGAGAGGTTCAAATCATAGAATGTTAGAGTGTCAATCCTCTTTTACTTAAGTCGGCATTCTGCCTTTTGTATTAAATTCGGATGCAATTTCTGTGTTTCATCGTCCATAAGAAGGTCCAAGGGATACAGTAAACCTTAAGTGAAGCATCGGAATCTAAAACTGGACTCGCAGGAGAGGTTCAAATCATAGATTGTTAGAGTGTCAATCGTCTTTTACTTAAGTCGGCATTCTGCCTTTTGTATTAAATTCGGATGCAATTTCTGTGTTTCATCGTCAATAAGAAGGTCCAAGGGATACAGTAAACCTGAAGTGAAGCATCAGACTCTAAAACTGGACTCACAGGAGAGGTTCAAGTCATAGAAAGTTAGAGTGTCAATCCCCTTTTACTTCAGTCGGGATTGTGCCTTTTGTATTAAATTCCGATGCAATATCTGTGTTTCATCGTCAATAAGGTGGTGCAAGGTATACAGTAAACCTGATGTGTAGCATCGGAATCTAAAACTGGACTCACAGGAGAGGTTTAAATCAAAGAAAGTGAGAGTGTCAGTCCTTTTTTACTTCAGTCGGCATTGTGCCTTTTGTATTGAATTCGGATGCAATTTCTGTGTTTCATCGTCAATAAGAGGGTCCAAGGGATACAGTAAACCTGAAGAGAAGTCTCGGAATCTAAAACTGAACTCACAGGAGAGGTTCAAATCATAGAAAGTGAGAGTGTCAGTGCTCTTGTACCTAAGTCGGCATTGTGCCATTTGTATTAAATTCGGATGCAATTTCTGTGTTTCATCGTCAATACGAAGGTCCAAGGTCTACAGTAAACCTGAAGTGAAGCATCGGAATCTAAACCTGGACTCACAGGAGGGGTTCAAATCATAGAAAGTTAGAGTGTCACTCCTCTTGTACTTAAGTCGGTATTGTGCCTTTTGTATTAAATTCAGATGCAATTTCTGTGTTTCATCGTCAATAAGAGGGTCAAAGGGATACAGTAAACCTGAAGTGAAGCATCGGAATCTAAAACTGGACTCACAGGAGACGTTCATATCATAGAAAGTTAGAATGTCAGTCCTCGTGTACTTAAGTCGACATTGTGCCATTTGTATTAAATTCGAATCCAATATCTGTGTTTCATCGTCAATAAGGAGGTGCAAGGTATACAGTAAACCTGATGTGAAGCATCGGAATCTAAAACTGGACTCACAGGAGAGGTTCAAATCATAGAAAGTGAGAGTGTCAGTGCTCTTGTACCTAAGTCGGCATTGTGACATCTGTATTAAATTCGGATGCAATTTCTGTGTTTCATCGTCAATAAGAAGGTCCAAGGGATACAGTAAACCTGAAGTGAAGCATCGGAATCTACAACTGGACTCACAGTGGAGTTTCAAATCATAGAAAGTTAGAGTGTCAGTCCTCTTGTACTTAAGTCGGCATTGTGCCTTTTGTATTAAATTCCGATGCAATATCTGTGTTTCATCGTCAATAAGAAGGTGCAAGGTATACAGTAAACCTGAAGTGATGCATCGGAATCTAAAACTGGACTCACAGGAGTGGTTCAAATAATAGACAGTGAGAGTGTCAGTCCTCTTTTACTTAAGTCGGCATTGTGCCTTTTGAATTTAAATCCGATGCAACGTCTGTGTTTCATCGACAATACGAAGGTCCAAGGGATACAATAAACATGAAGTGAAGCATCGGAATCTAAAACTGGACTCACAGGAGAGGTTCAAATCATAGAAAGTGAGAGTGTCAGTCCTCTTGTACTCAAGTCGGCATAGTGCCATTTGTATTAAATTCGGATGCAATTTCTGTATTTCATCGTCAATAAGAGGGTCCAAGGGATACAGTAAACCTGAAGAGAAGTCTCGGAATCTAAATCTGAACTCACAGGAGAGGTTCAAATCATAGAAAGTGAGAGTGTCAGTCCTCTTGTACTTAAGTCGGCATTGTGCCTTTTGTATTAAATTCGGATGCCATTTCTGTATTTCATCGTCAATAAGACGGTCAAGGGATACAGTAAACCTGAAGTGAAGCATCGGTATCTAAAACTTGACTCACAGGAGAGGTTCAAATCATAGAAAGTGGGAGTGTCAGTCCTCTTTTACTTAAGTCGTCATTGTGCCTTTTGTATTGAATTCGGATGCAATTTCTGTGTTTCATCGTTAATAAGAAGGTCCAACGGTTACAGTAAACCTGAAGTGAAGCATCGGAATCTAAAACTGGACTCTCAGGAGAGGTTCAAATCACAGAAAGTGAGATTGTCAGTCCTCTTGTACTTAAGACGGCATTGTGCCTTTTGTATTATATTCGGATGCAAATTCTGTGTTTCATCGTCAATAAGAAGGTCCAAGTGATACAGTAAACCTGAAGTGAAGCATCGGAATCTAAAACTGGACTCGCAGGAGGGGTTCAACTCATAGAATGTTAGAGTGTCAATCCTCTTTTACTTATTCGGCATTCTGCCTTTTGTATTAAATTCAGATGCAATTTCTGTGTTTCATCGTTAATAAGAAGGTCCAAGGGATACTGTAAACCTGAAATGAAGCATCGGAATCTAAAACTGGACTCACAGGAGAGATTCAAATCATATAAAGTTAGAGTGTCAGTCCTCATTTACTTAAGTCGGCATTGTGCATTTTGTACTAAATTCCGATGCAATTTCTGTGTTTCGTCGTCAATTAGAAGGTGCAAGGTATACAGATAACCTGAAGTGAAGCATCGGAATCTAAAACTGGACTCACAGGAGAGGTTCAAGTCATAGAAAGTGAGTGTGTCAGTCCCCTTGTTCTTAAGTCGGCATTGTGCCTTTTGAATTTAATTCCGATGCAATTTCTGTGTTTCATCGTCATTAAGAACGTGCAGGGTATACAGTAAACCTGAAGTGAAGCATCGGAATCTAAAACTGGAATCACTGGAGAGGTTAAAAACATAGAAAGTGAGAGTGTCAGTGCACTTGTACTTAAGACGCCATTGTGACATTTGTAATAAATTCGGATGCAATTTCTGTGTTTCATCGTCAATAAGAAGGTCCAAGGGATACAGTAACCCTGAAGTGAAGCATCGGAATCTAAACCTGTACTCACAGGAGAGGTTCAAATCATAGAAAGTTAGAGTGTCACTCCTCTTGTACTTAAGTCGGCATTGTGCCTTTTGAATTTAATTCCGATGCAATTTCTGAGTTTCATCTTCAATAAGAAGGTGCAAGGTATACAGTAAACCTGAAGTGAAGCATCAGAATCTTAAACTGGACTCACAGAAGAGGTCCAAATCATAGAAAGTGAGAGTGTCAGTCCTTTTTTACTTCAGTCGGCATTGTGCCTTTTGTATTAAATTCGGAGGCAATTTCTGTGTTTCATCGTCAATAAGAGGGTCCAAGGGATACAGTAAACCTGAAGAGAAGTCTCGGAATCTAAAATTGAACTCACAGGAGAGGTTCAAATCATAGAAAGTGAGAGTGTCAGTGCTCTTGTACCTAAGTCGGCATTGTGCCATTTGTATTAAATTCGGATGTAATTTCTGTGTTTCATCGTCAATACGAAGGTCCAAGGTCTACAGTAAACCTGAAGTGAAGCATCGGAATCTAAACCTGGACTCACAGGAGGGGTTCAAATCATAGAAAGTTAGAGTGTCACTCCTCTTGTACTTAAGTCGGTATTGTGCCTTTTGTATTAAATTCAGATGCAATTTCTGTGTTTCATCGTCAATAAGAGGGTCGAAGGGATACAGTAAACCTGAAGTGAAGCATCGGAATCTAAAACTGGACTCACAGGAGACGTTCATATCATAGAAAGTTAGAATGTCAGTCCTCGTCTACTTAAGTCGAAATTGTGCCATTTGTATTAAATTCGAATCTAATTTCTGTGTTTCATCGTCAATAAGAAGGTCCAAGGGATACAGTAAACCTGAAGTGAAGCATCGGAATCAAAAACTGGACTTACAGGAGATGTTCAAATCATAGAAAGTTAGAGTGTCACTCCTCTTGTACTTAAGTCGGTATTGTGCCCTTTGCATTAAATTCGGATGAAATTTCTGTGTGTCATCGTCCATAAGAAGGTCCAAGGGATACAGTAAACCTTAAGTGAAGCATCGGAATCTAAAACTCGACTCGCAGGAGAGGTTCAAATCATAGAATGTTAGAGTGTCAATCCTCTTTTACTTAAGTCGGCATTCTGCCTTTTGTATTAAATTCGGATGCAATTTCTGTGTTTCATCGTAAATAAGAAGGTCCAAGGGATACAGTAAACCTGAAGTGAAGCATCAGACTCTAAAACTGGACTCACATGAGAGGTTCAAGTCATAGAAAGTGAGAGTGTCAATCCTCTTTTACTTCAGTCGGGATTGTGCCTTTTGTATTAAATTCCGATGCAATATCTGTGTTTCATCGTCAATAAGGAGGTGCAAGGTATACAGTAAACCTGATGTGAAGCATCGGAATCTAAAACTGGACTCACAGGAGAGGTTCAAATCATAGAAAGTGAGAGTGTCAGTGCTCTTGTACCTAAGTCGGCATTGTGCCATCTGTATTAAATTCGGATGCAATTTCTGTGTTTCATCGTCAATAAGAAGGTCCAAGGTCTACAGTAAACCTGAAGTGAAGCATCGGAATCTAAACCTGGACTCACAGGAGAGGTTCAAATCATAGAAAGTTAGAGTGTCACTCCTCTTGTACTTAAGTCGGTATTGTGCCCTTTGTATTAAATTCGGATGCAATTTCTGTGTTTCATCGTCAATAAGAGGATCGAAGGGATACAGTAAACCTGAAGTGAAGCATCGGAATCTAAAACTGGACTCACAGGAGACGTTCAAATCATAGAAAGTTAGAATGTCAGTCCTCTTGTACTTAAGTCGACATTGTGCCATTTGTATTAAATTCGAATCCAATTTCTGTGTTTCATCGTCAATAAGAAGGTCCAAGGGATACAGTAAACCTGAAGTGAAGCATCGGAATCTAAAACTGGACTCACAGGAGATGTTCAAATCATAGAAAGTTAGAGTGTCACTCCTCTTGTACTTAAGTCGGCATTGTGCCTTTTGAATTTAATTCCGATGCAATTTCTGAGTTTCATCTTCAATAAGAAGGTGCAAGGTATACAGTAAACCTGAAGTGAAGCATCAGAATCTTAAACTGGACTCACAGGAGAGGTTCAAATCATAGAAAGTGAGAGTGTCAGTCCTTTTTTACTTCAGTCGGCATTGTGCCTTTTGTATTGAATTCGGATGCAATTTCTGTGTTTCATCGTTAATAAGAAGGTCCAACGGTTACAGTAAACCTGAAGTGAAGCATCGGAATCTAAAACTGGACTCACAGGAGAGGTTCAAATCACAGAAAGTGAGATTGTCAGTCCTCTTGTACTTAAGTCGGCATTGTGCCTTTTGTATTAAATTCGGATGCAAATTCTGTGTTTCATCGTCAATAAGAAGGTCCAAGTGATACAGTAAACCTGAAGTGAAGCATCGGAATCTAAAACTGGACTCGCAGGAGGGGTTCAACTCATAGAATGTTAGAGTGTCAATCCTCTTTTACTTATTCGGCATTCTGCCTTTTGTATTAAATTCAGATGCAATTTCTGTGTTTCATCGTTAATAAGAAGGTCCAAGGGATACTGTAAACCTGAAATGAAGCATCGGAATCTAAAACTGGACTCACAGGAGAGATTCAAATCATATAAAGTTGGAGTGTCAGTCCTCATTTACTTAAGTCGGCATTGTGCATTTTGTACTAAATTCCGATGCAATTTCTGTGTTTCGTCGTCAATTAGAAGGTGCAAGGTATACAGATAACCTGAAGTGAAGCATCGGAATCTAAAACTGGACTCACAGGAGAGTTTCAAGTCATAGAAAGTGAGAGTGTCAGTCCCCTTGTTCTTAAGTCGGCATTGTGCCTTTTGAATTTAATTCCGATGCAATTTCTGTGTTTCATCGTCATTAAGAACGTGCAAGGTATACAGTAAACCTGAAGTGAAGCATCGGAATCTAAAACTGGAATCACAGAAGAGGTTAAAAACATAGAAAGTGAGAGTGTCAGTCCACTTGTACTTAAGTCGCCATTGTGACTTTTGTAATAAATTCGGATGCAATTTCTGTGTTTCATCGTCAATAAGAAGGTCCAAGGGATACAGTAAACCTGAAGTGAAGCATCGGAATCTACAACTGGACTCACAGTGGAGTTTCAAATCATAGAAAGTTAGAGTGTCAGTCCTCTTGTACTTAAGTCGGCATTGTGCCTTATGTATTAAATTCCGATGCAATATCTGTGTTTCATCGTCAATAAGAAGGTGCAAGGTAAACAGTAAACCTGAAGTGATGCATCGGAATCTAAAACTGGACTCACAGGAGAGGTTCAAATAATAGACAGTGAGAGTGTCAGTCCTCTTTTACTTAAGTCGGCATTGTGCCTTTTGAATTTAAATCCGATGCAATTTCTGTGTTCCATCGACAATACGGAGGTCCAAGGGATACAATAAACATGAAGTGAAGCATCGGAATCTAAAACTGGACTCACAGGAGAGGTTCAAATCATAGAAAGTGAGAGTGTCAGTCCTCTTGTACTCAAGTCGGCATAGTGCCATTTGTATTAAATTCTGATGCAATTTCTGTATTTCATCGTCAATAAGAAGGTCCAAGGGATACTGTAAACCTGAAATGAAGCATCGGAATCTAAAACTGGACTCACAGGAGGGGTTCAACTCATAGAATGTTAGAGTGTCAATGCTCTTTTACTTAAGTCGGCATTCTGCCTTTTGTATTAAATTCGGATGCAATTTCTGTGTTTCATCGTCAATAAGAAGGTCCAAGGGATACAGTAAACCTGAAGTGAAGCATCAGACTCTAAAACTGGACTCACAGGAGAGGTTCAAGTCATAGAAAGTTAGAGTGTCAATCCTCTTTCACTTCAGTCGGGATTGTGCCTTTTGTATTAAATTCCGATGCAATATCTGTGTTTCATCGTCAATAAGGAGGTGCAAGGTATACAGTAAACCTGATGTGAAGCATCGGAATCTAAAACTGGACTCACAGGAGAGGTTCAAATCATAGAAAGTGAGAGTGTCAGTGCTCTTGTACCTAAGTCGGCATTGTGCCATCTGTATTAAATTCGGATGCAATTTCTGTTTCATCGTCAATAAGAAGGTCCAAGGTCTACAGTAAACCTGAAGTGAAGCATCGGAATCTAAACCTGGACTCACAGGAGGGGTTCAAATCATAGAAAGTTAGAGTGTCACTCCTCTTGTACTTAAGTCGGTATTGTGCCCTTTGTATTAAATTCGGATGCAATTTCTGTGTTTCATCGTCAATAAGAGGATCGAAGGGATACAGTAAACCTGAAGTGAAGCATCGGAATCTAAAACTGGACTCAAAGGAGACGTTCAAATCATAGAAAGTTAGAATGTCAGTCCTCTTGTACTTAAGTCGACATTGTGCCATTTGTATTAAATTCGAATCCAATTTCTGTGTTTCATCGTCAATAAGAAGGTCCAAGGGATACAGTAAACCTGAAGTGAAGCATCGGAATCTAAAACTGGACTCACAGGAGATGTTCAAATCATAGAAAGTTAGAGTGTCACTCCTCTTGTACTTAAGTCGGTATTGTGCCCTTTGTATTAAATTCGGATGAAATTTCTGTGTTTCATCGTCCGTAAGAAGGTCCAAGGGATACAGTAAACCTTAAGTGAAGCATCGGAATCTAAAACTGGACTCGCAGGAGAGGTTCAAATCATAGAATGTTAGAGTGTCAATCCTCTTTTACTTAAGTCGGCATTCTGAGTTTTGTATTAAATTCGGATGCAATTTCTGTGTTTCATCGTCAATAAGAAGGTCCAAGGGATACAGTAAACCTGAAGTGAAGCATCAGACTCTAAAACTGGACTCACAGGAGAGGTTCAAGTCAAAGAAAGTTAGAGTGTCAATCCTCTTTTACTTCAGTCGGGATTGTGCCTTTTGTATTAAATTCCGATGCAATATCTGTGTTTCATCGTCAATAAGGTGGTGCAAGGTATACAGTAAACCTGATGTGTAGCATCGGAATCTAAAACTGGACTCACAGGAGATTTTTAAATCAAAGAAAATGAGAGTGTCAGTGTTCTTGTACTTAAGTCGGTATTGTGCCATTTGTATTAAATTCGAATGCAATTTCTGTGTTTCATCGTCCATAAGAAGGTCCAAGGGATACAGTAACCCTGAAGTGAAGCATCGGAATCTAAACCTGTACTCACAGGAGAGGTTCAAATCATAGAAAGTTAGAGTGTCACTCCTCTTGTACTTAAGTCGGCATTGTGCCTTTTGAATTTAATTCCGATGCAATTTCTGAGTTTCATCTTCAATAAGAAGGTGCAAGGTATACAGTAAACCTGAAGTGAAGCATCAGAATCTTAAACTGGACTCACAGAAGAGGTTCAAATCATAGAAAGTGAGAGTGTCAGTCCTTTTTTACTTCAGTCGGCATTGTGCCTTTTGTATTAAATTCGGATGCAATTTCTGTGTTTCATCGTCAATAAGAGGGTCCAAGGGATACAGTAAACCTGAAGAGAAGTCTCGGAATCTAAAACTGAACTCACAGGAGAGGTTCAAATCATAGAAAGTGAGAGTGTCAGTGCTCTTGTACCTAAGTCGGCATTGTGCCATTTGTATTAAATTCGGATGCAATTTCTGTGTTTCATCGTCAATACGAAGGTCCAAGGTCTACAGTAAACCTGAAGTGAAGCATCGGAATCTAAACCTGGACTCACAGGAGGGGTTCAAATCATAGAAAGTTAGAGTGTCACTCCTCTTGTACTTAAGTCGGTATTGTGCCTTTTGTATTAAATTCAGATGCAATTTCTGTGTTTCATCGTCAATAAGAGGGTCGAAGGGATACAGTAAACCTGAAGTGAAGCATCGGAATCTAAAACTGGACTCACAGGAGACGTTCATATCATAGAAAGTTAGAATGTCAGTCCTCGTGTACTTAAGTCGACATTGTGCCATTTGTATTAAATTCGAATCCAATTTCTGTGTTTCATCGTCAATAAGAAGGTCCAAGGGATACAGTAAACCTGAAGTGAAGCATCGGAATCAAAAACTGGACTTACAGGAGATGTTCAAATCATAGAAAGTTAGAGTGTCACTCCTCTTGTACTTAAGTCGGTATTGTGCCCTTTGCATTAAATTCGGATGAAATTTCAGTGTGTCATCGTCCATAAGAAGGTCCAAGGGATACAGTAAACCTTAAGTGAAGCATCGGAATCTAAAACTGGACTCGCAGGAGAGGTTCAAATCATAGAATGTTAGAGTGTCAATCCTCTTTTACTTAAGTCGGCATTCTGCCTTTTGTATTAAATTCGGATACAATTTCTGTGTTTCATCGTCAATAAGAAGGTCCAAGGGATACAGTAAACCTGAAGTGAAGCATCAGACTCTAAAACTGGACTCACAAGAGAGGTTCAAGTCATAGAAAGTTAGAGTGTCAATCCTCTTTTACTTCAGTCGGGATTGTGCCTTTTGTATTAAATTCCGATGCAATATCTGTGTTTCATCGTCAATAAGGAGGTGCAAGGTATACAGTAAACCTGATGTGAAGCATCGGAATCTAAAACTGGACTCACAGGAGAGGTTCAAATCATAGAAAGTGAGAGTGTCAGTGCTCTTGTACCTAAGTCGGCATTGTGCCATCTGTATTAAATTCGGATGCAATTTCTGTGTTTCATCGTCAATAAGAAGGTCCAAGGTCTACAGTAAACCTGAAGTGAAGCATCGGAATCTAAACCTGGACTCACAGGAGAGGTTCAAATCATAGAAAGTTAGAGTGTCACTCCTCTTGTACTTAAGTCGGTATTGTGCCCTTTGTATTACATTCGGATGCAATTTCTGTGTTTCATCGTCAATAAGAGGATCGAAGGGATACAGTAAACCTGAAGTGAAGCATCGGAATCTAAAACTGGACTCACAGGAGACGTTCAAATCATAGAAAGTTAGAATGTCAGTCCTCTTGTACTTAAGTCGACATTGTGCCATTTGTATTAAATTCGAATCCAATTTCTGTGTTTCATCGTCAATAAGAAGGTCCAAGGTCTACAGTAAACCTGAAGTGAAGCATCGGAATCTAAAACTGGACTCACAGGAGATGTTCAAATCATAGAGAGTTAGAGTGTCACTCCTCTTGTACTTAAGTCGGTATTGTGCCCTTTGTATTAAATTCGGACGAAATTTCTGTGTTTCATCGTCCATAAGAAGGTCCAAGGGATACAGTAAACCTTAAGTGAAGCATCGGAATCTAAAACTGGACCCGCAGGAAAGGTTCAAATCATAGATTGTTAGAGTGTCAATCGTCTTTTACTTAAGTCGGCATTCTGCCTTTTGTATTAAATTCGGATGCAATTTCTGTGTTTCATCGTCAATAAGAAGGTCCAAGGGATACAGTAAACCTGAAGTGAAGCATCAGACTCTAAAACTGGACTCACAGGAGAGGTTCAAGTCATAGAAAGTTAGAGTGTCAATCCTCTTTTACTTCAGTCGGGATTGTGCCTTTTGTATTAAATTCCGATGCAATATCTGTGTTTCATCGTCAATAAGGTGGTGCAAGGTATACAGTAAACCTGATGTGTAGCATCGGAATCTAAAACTGGACTCACAGGAGAGGTTTAAATCAAAGAAAGTGAGAGTGTCAGTGTTCTTGTACTTAAGTCGGTATTGTGCCATTTGTATTAAATTCGAATGCAATTTCTGTGTTTCATCGTCAATAAGAAGGTCCAAGGGATACAGTAACCCTGAAGTGAAGCATCGGAATCTAAACCTGTACTCACAGGAGAGGTTCAAATCATAGAAAGTTAGAGTGTCACTCCTCTTGTACTTAAGTCGGCATTGTGCCTTTTGAATTTAATTCCGATGCAATTTCTGAGTTTCATCTTCAATAAGAAGGTGCAAGGTATACAGTAAACCTGAAGTGAAGCATCAGAATCTTAAACTGGACTCACAGGAGAGGTTCAAATCATAGAAAGTTAGAGTGTTACTCCTCTTGTACTTAAGTCGGCATTGTGCCTTTTGAATTTAATTCCGATGCAATTTCTGAGTTTCATCTTCAATAAGAAGGTGCAAGGTATACAGTAAACCTGAAGTGAAGCATCAGAATCTTAAACTGGACTCACAGAAGAGGTTCAAATCATAGAAAGTGAGAGTGTCAGTCCTTTTTTACTTCAGTCGGCACTGTGCCTTTTGTATTAAATTCGGATGCAATTTCTGTGTTTCATCGTCAATAAGAGGGTCCAAGGGATACAGTAAACCTGAAGAGAAGTCTCGGAATCTAAAACTGAACTCACAGGAGAGGTTCAAATCATAGAAAGTGAGAGTGTCAGTGCTCTTGTACCTAAGTCGGCATTGTGCCATTTGTATTAAATTCGGATGCAATTTCTGTGTTTCATCGTCAATACGAAGGTCCAAGGTCTACAGTAAACCTGAAGTGAAGCATCGGAATCTAAACCTGGACTCACAGGAGGGGTTCAAATCATAGAAAGTTAGAGTGTCACTCCTCTTGTACTTAAGTCGGTATTGTGCCTTTTGTATTAAATTCAGATGCAATTTCTGTGTTTCATCGTCAATAAGAGGGTCGAAGGGATACAGTAAACCTGAAGTGAAGCATCGGAATCTAAAACTGGACTCACAGGAGACGTTCATATCATAGAAAGTTAGAATGTCAGTCCTCGTGTACTTAAGTCGACATTGTGCCATTTGTATTAAATTCGAATCCAATTTCTGTGTTTCATCGTCAATAAGAAGGTCCAAGGGATACAGTAAACCTGAAGTGAAGCATCGGAATCAAAAACTGGACTTACAGGAGATGTTCAAATCATAGAAAGTTAGAGTGTCACTCCTCTTGTACTTAAGTCGGTATTGTGCCCTTTGCATTAAATTCGGATGAAATTTCAGTGTGTCATCGTCCATAAGAAGGTCCAAGGGATACAGTAAACCTTAAGTGAAGCATCGGAATCTAAAACTGGACTCGCAGGAGAGGTTCAAATCATAGAATGTTAGAGTGTCAATCCTCTTTTACTTAAGTCGGCATTCTGCCTTTTGTATTAAATTCGGATACAATTTCTGTGTTTCATCGTCAATAAGAAGGTCCAAGGGATACAGTAAACCTGAAGTGAAGCATCAGACTCTAAAACTGGACTCACAGGAGAGGTTCAAGTCATAGAAAGTTAGAGTGTCAATCCTCTTTTACTTCAGTCGGGATTGTGCCTTTTGTATTAAATTCCGATGCAATATCTGTGTTTCATCGTCAATAAGAAGGTGCAAGGTATACAGTAAACCTGATGTGAAGCATCGGAATCTAAAACTGGACTCACAGGAGAGGTTCAAATCATAGAAAGTGAGAGTGTCAGTGCTCTTGTACCTAAGTCGGCATTGTGCCATCTGTATTAAATTCGGATGCAATTTCTGTGTTTCATCGTCAATAAGAAGGTCCAAGGTCTACAGTAAACCTGAAGTGAAGCATCGGAATCTAAAACTGGACTCACAGGAGATGTTCAAATCATAGAAAGTTAGAGTGTCACTCCTCTTGTACTTAAGTCGGTATTGTGCCCTTTGTATTAAATTCGGACGAAATTTCTGTGTTTCATCGTCCATAAGAAGGTCCAAGGGATACAGTAAACCTTAAGTGAAGCATCGGAATCTAAAACTGGACCCGCAGGAGAGGTTCAAATCATAGATTGTTAGAGTGTCAATCGTCTTTTACTTAAGTCGGCATTCTGCCTTTTGTATTAAATTCGGATGCAATTTCTGTGTTTCATCGTCAATAAGAAGGTCCAAGGGATACAGTAAACCTGAAGTGAAGCATCAGACTCTAAAACTGGACTCACAGGAGAGGTTCAAGTCATAGAAAGTTAGAGTGTCAATCCTCTTTTACTTCAGTCGGGATTGTGCCTTTTGTATTAAATTCCGATGCAATATCTGTGTTTCATCGTCAATAAGGTGGTGCAAGGTATACAGTAAACCTGATGTGTAGCATCGGAATCTAAAACTGGACTCACAGGAGAGGTTTAAATCAAAGAAAGTGAGAGTGTCAGTGTTCTTGTACTTAAGTCGGTATTGTGCCATTTGTATTAAATTCGAATGCAATTTCTGTGTTTCATCGTCAATAAGAAGGTCCAAGGGATACAGTAACCCTGAAGTGAAGCATCGGAATCTAAACCTGTACTCACAGGAGAGGTTCAAATCATAGAAAGTTAAAGTGTCACTCCTCTTGTACTTAAGTCGGCATTGTGCCTTTTGAATTTAATTCCGATGCAATTTCTGAGTTTCATCTTCAATAAGAAGGTGCAAGGTATACAGTAAACCTGAAGTGAAGCATCAGAATCTTAAACTGGACTCACAGGAGAGGTTCAAATCATAGAAAGTTAGAGTGTCACTCCTCTTGTACTTAAGTCGGTATTGTGCCCTTTGTATTACATTCGGATGCAATTTCTGTGTTTCATCGTCAATAAGAGGATCGAAGGGATACAGTAAACCTGAAGTGAAGCATCGGAATCTAAAACTGGACTCACAGGAGACGTTCAAATCATAGAAAGTTAGAATGTCAGTCCTCTTGTACTTAAGTCGACATTGTGCCATTTGTATTAAATTCGAATCCAATTTCTGTGTTTCATCGTCAATAAGAAGGTCCAAGGGATACAGTAAACCTGAAGTGAAGCATCGGAATCTAAAACTGGACTCACAGGAGATGTTCAAATCATAGAAAGTTAGAGTGTCACTCCTCTTGTACTTAAGTCGGTATTGTGCCCTTTGTATTAAATTCGGACGAAATTTCTGTGTTTCATCGTCCATAAGAAGGTCCAAGGGATACAGTAAACCTTAAGTGAAGCATCGGAATCTAAAACTGGACCCGCAGGAGAGGTTCAAATCATAGATTGTTAGAGTGTCAATCGTCTTTTACTTAAGTCGGCATTCTGCCTTTTGTATTAAATTCGGATGCAATTTCTGTGTTTCATCGTCAATAAGAAGGTCCAAGGGATACAGTAAACCTGAAGTGAAGCATCAGACTCTAAAACTGGACTCACAGGAGAGGTTCAAGTCATAGAAAGTTAGAGTGTCAATCCTCTTTTACTTCAGTCGGGATTGTGCCTTTTGTATTAAATTCCGATGCAATATCTGTGTTTCATCGTCAATAAGGTGGTGCAAGGTATACAGTAAACCTGATGTGTAGCATCGGAATCTAAAACTGGACTCACAGGAGAGGTTTAAATCAAAGAAAGTGAGAGTGTCAGTGTTCTTGTACTTAAGTCGGTATTGTGCCATTTGTATTAAATTCGAATGCAATTTCTGTGTTTCATCGTCAATAAGAAGGTCCAAGGGATACAGTAACCCTGAAGTGAAGCATCGGAATCTAAACCTGTACTCACAGGAGAGGTTCAAATCATAGAAAGTTAGAGTGTCACTCCTCTTGTACTTAAGTCGGCATTGTGCCTTTTGAATTTAATTCCGATGCAATTTCTGAGTTTCATCTTCAATAAGAAGGTGCAAGGTATACAGTAAACCTGAAGTGAAGCATCAGAATCTTAAACTGGACTCACAGGAGAGGTTCAAATCATAGAAAGTTAGAGTGTCACTCCTCTTGTACTTAAGTCGGCATTGTGCCTTTTGAATTTAATTCCGATGCAATTTCTGAGTTTCATCTTCAATAAGAAGGTGCAAGGTATACAGTAAACCTGAAGTGAAGCATCAGAATCTTAAACTGGACTCACAGAAGAGGTTCAAATCATAGAAAGTGAGAGTGTCAGTCCTTTTTTACTTCAGTCGGCATTGTGCCTTTTGTATTAAACTCGGATGCAATTTCTGTGTTTCATCGTCAATAAGAGGGTCCAAGGGATACAGTAAACCTGAAGAGAAGTCTCGGAATCTAAAACTGAACTCACAGGAGAGGTTCAAATCATAGAAAGTGAGAGTGTCAGTGCTCTTGTACCTAAGTCGGCATTGTGCCATTTGTATTAAATTCGGATGCAATTTCTGTGTTTCATCGTCAATACGAAGGTCCAAGGTCTACAGTAAACCTGAAGTGAAGCATCGGAATCTAAACCTGGACTCACAGGAGGGGTTCAAATCATAGAAAGTTAGAGTGTCACTCCTCTTGTACTTAAGTCGGTATTGTGCCTTTTGTATTAAATTCAGATGCAATTTCTGTGTTTCATCGTCAATAAGAGGGTCGAAGGGATACAGTAAACCTGAAGTGAAGCATCGGAATCTAAAACTGGACTCACAGGAGACGTTCATATCATAGAAAGTTAGAATGTCAGTCCTCGTGTACTTAAGTCGACATTGTGCCATTTGTATTAAATTCGAATCCAATTTCTGTGTTTCATCGTCAATAAGAAGGTCCAAGGGATACAGTAAACCTGAAGTGAAGCATCGGAATCAAAAACTGGACTTACAGGAGATGTTCAAATCATAGAAAGTTAGAGTGTCACTCCTCTTGTACTTAAGTCGGTATTGTGCCCTTTGCATTAAATTCGGATGAAATTTCAGTGTGTCATCGTCCATAAGAAGGTCCAAGGGATACAGTAAACCTTAAGTGAAGCATCGGAATCTAAAACTGGACTCGCAGGAGAGGTTCAAATCATAGAATGTTAGAGTGTCAATCCTCTTTTACTTAAGTCGGCATTCTGCCTTTTGTATTAAATTCGGATACAATTTCTGTGTTTCATCGTCAATAAGAAGGTCCAAGGGATACAGTAAACCTGAAGTGAAGCATCAGACTCTAAAACTGGACTCACAGGAGAGGTTCAAGTCATAGAAAGTTAGAGTGTCAATCCTCTTTTACTTCAGTCGGGATTGTGCCTTTTGTATTAAATTCCGATGCAATATCTGTGTTTCATCGTCAATAAGAAGGTGCAAGGTATACAGTAAACCTGATGTGAAGCATCGGAATCTAAAACTGGACTCACAGGAGAGGTTCAAATCATAGAAAGTGAGAGTGTCAGTGCTCTTGTACCTAAGTCGGCATTGTGCCATCTGTATTAAATTCGGATGCAATTTCTGTGTTTCATCGTCAATAAGAAGGTCCAAGGTCTACAGTAAACCTGAAGTGAAGCATCGGAATCTAAACCTGGACTCACAGGAGAGGTTCAAATCATAGGAAGTTAGAGTGTCACTCCTCTTGTACTTAAGTCGGTATTGTGCCCTTTGTATTAAATTCGGATGCAATTTCTGTGTTTCATCGTCAATAAGAGGATCGAAGGGATACAGTAAACCTGAAGTGAAGCATCGGAATCTAAAACTGGACTCACAGGAGACGTTCAAATCATAGAAAGTTAGAATGTCAGTCCTCTTGTACTTAAGTCGACATTGTGCCATTTGTATTAAATTCGAATCCAATTTCTGTGTTTCATCGTCAATAAGAAGGTCCAAGGGATACAGTAAACCTGAAGTGAAGCATCGGAATCTAAAACTGGACTCACAGGAGATGTTCAAATCATAGAAAGTTAGAGTGTCACTCCTCTTGTACTTAAGTCGGTATTGTGCCCTTTGTATTAAATTCGGACGAAATTTCTGTGTTTCATCGTCCATAAGAAGGTCCAAGGGATACAGTAAACCTTAAGTGAAGCATCGGAATCTAAAACTGGACTCGCAGGAGAGGTTCAAATCATAGATTGTTAGAGTGTCAATCGTCTTTTACTTAAGTCGGCATTCTGCCTTTTGTATTAAATTCGGATGCAATTTCTGTGTTTCATCGTCAATAAGAAGGTCCAAGGGATACAGTAAACCTGAAGTGAAGCATCAGACTCTAAAACTGGACTCACAGGAGAGGTTCAAGTCATAGAAAGTTAGAGTGTCAATCCCCTTTTACTTCAGTCGGGATTGTGCCTTTTGTATTAAATTCCGATGCAATATCTGTGTTTCATCGTCAATAAGGTGGTGCAAGGTATACAGTAAAACTGATGTGTAGCATCGGAATCTAAAACTGGACTCACAGGAGAGGTTTAAATCAAAGAAAGTGAGAGTGTCAGTGTTCTTGTACTTAAGTCGGTATTGTGCCATTTGTATTAAATTCGAATGCAATTTCTGTGTTTCATCGTCAATAAGAAGGTCCAAGGGGTACAGTAACCCTGAAGTGAAGCATCGGAATCTAAACCTGTACTCACAGGAGAGGTTCAAATCATAGAAAGTTAGAGTGTCACTCCTCTTGTACTTAAGTCGGCATTGTGCCTTTTGAATTTAATTCCGATGCAATTTCTGAGTTTCATCTTCAATAAGAAGGTGCAAGGTATACAGTAAACCTGAAGTGAAGCATCAGAATCTTAAACTGGACTCACAGGAGAGGTTCAAATCATAGAAAGTTAGAGTGTCACTCCTCTTGTACTTAAGTCGGCATTGTGCCTCTTGAATTTAATTCCGATGCAATTTCTGAGTTTCATCTTCAATAAGAAGGTGCAAGGTATACAGTAAACCTGAAGTGAAGCATCAGAATCTTAAACTGGACTCACAGAAGAGGTTCAAATCATAGAAAGTGAGAGTGTCAGTCCTTTTTTACTTCAGTCGGCATTGTGCCTTTTGTATTGAATTCGGATGCAATTTCTGTGTTTCATCGTCAATAAGAGGGTCCAAGGGATACAGTAAACCTGAAGAGAAGTCTCGGAATCTAAAACTGAACTCACAGGAGAGGTTCAAATCATAGAAAGTGAGAGTGTCAGTGCTCTTGTACCTAAGTCGGCATTGTGCCATTTGTATTAAATTCGGATGCAATTTCTGTGTTTCATCGTCAATACGAAGGTCCAAGGTCTACAGTAAACCTGAAGTGAAGCATCGGAATCTAAACCTGGACTCACAGGAGGGGTTCAAATCATAGAAAGTTAGAGTGTCACTCCTCTTGTACTTAAGTAGGTATTGTGCCTTTTGTATTAAATTCAGATGCAATTTCTGTGTTTCATCGTCAATAAGAGGGTCGAAGGGATACAGTAAACCTGAAGTGAAGCATCGGAATCTAAAACTGGACTCACAGGAGACGTTCATATCATAGAAAGTTAGAATGTCAGTCCTCGTGTACTTAAGTCGACATTGTGCCATTTGTATTAAATTCGAATCCAATTTCTGTGTTTCATCGTCAATAAGAAGGTCCAAGGGATACAGTAAACCTGAAGTGAAGCATCGGAATCAAAAACTGGACTTACAGGAGATGTTCAAATCATAGAAAGTTAGAGTGTCACTCCTCTTGTACTTAAGTCGGTATTGTGCCCTTTGCATTAAATTCGGATGAAATTTCTGTGTGTCATCGTCCATAAGAAGGTCCAAGGGATACAGTAAACCTTAAGTGAAGCATCGGAATCTAAAACTGGACTCGCAGGAGAGGTTCAAATCATAGAATGTTAGAGTGTCAATCCTCTTTTACTTAAGTCGGCATTCTGCCTTTTGTATTAAATTCGGATACAATTTCTGTGTTTCATCGTCAATAAGAAGGTCCAAGGGATACAGTAAACCTGAAGTGAAGCATCAGACTCTAAAACTGGACTCACAGGAGAGGTTCAAGTCATAGAAAGTTTGAGTGTCAATCCTCTTTTACTTCAGTCGGGATTGTGCCTTTTGTATTAAATTCCGATGCAATATCTGTGTTTCATCGTCAATAAGGAGGTGCAAGGTATACAGTAAACCTGATGTGAAGCATCGGAATCTAAAACTGGACTCACAGGAGAGGTTCAAATCATAGAAAGTGAGAGTGTCAGTGCTCTTGTACCTAAGTCGGCATTGTGACATCTGTATTAAATTCGGATGCAATTTCTGTGTTTCATCGTCAATAAGAAGGTCCAAGGGATACAGTAAACCTGAAGTGAAGCATCGGAATCTACAACTGGACTCACAGTGGAGTTTCAAATCATAGAAAGTTAGAGTGTCAGTCCTCTTGTACTTAAGTCGGCATTGTGCCTTTTGTATTAAATTCCGATGCAATATCTGTGTTTCATCGTCAATAAGAAGGTGCAAGGTATACAGTAAACCTGAAGTGATGCATCGGAATCTAAAACTGGACTCACAGGAGTGGTTCAAATAATAGACAGTGAGAGTGTCAGTCCTCTTTTACTTAAGTCGGCATTGTGCCTTTTGAATTTAAATCCGATGCAATTTCTGTGTTTCATCGACAATACGAAGGTCCAAGGGATACAATAAACATGAAGTGAAGCATCGGAATCTAAAACTGGACTCACAGGAGAGGTTCAAATCATAGAAAGTGAGAGTGTCAGTCCTCTTGTACTTAAGTCGGCATTGTGCCTTTTGTATTAAATTCGGATGCCATTTCTGTATTTCATCGTCAATAAGACGGTCAAGGGATACAGTAAACCTGAAGTGAAGCATCGGTATCTAAAACTTGACTCACAGGAGAGGTTCAAATCATAGAAAGTAGGAGTGTCAGTCCTCTTTTACTTAAGTCGTCATTGTGCCTTTTGTATTGAATTCGGATGCAATTTCTGTGTTTCATCGTTAATAAGAAGGTCCAACGGTTACAGTAAACCTGAAGTGAAGCATCGGAATCTAAAACTGGACTCTCAGGAGAGGTTCAAATCACAGAAAGTGAGATTGTCAGTCCTCTTGTACTTAAGTCGGCATTGTGCCTTTTGTATTAAATTCGGATGCAAATTCTGTGTTTCATCGTCAATAAGAAGGTCCAAGTGATACAGTAAACCTGAAGTGAAGCATCGGAATCTAAAACTGGACTCGCAGGAGGGGTTCAACTCATAGAATGTTAGAGTGTCAATCCTCTTTTACTTATTCGGCATTCTGCCTTTTGTATTAAATTCAGATGCAATTTCTGTGTTTCATCGTTAATAAGAAGGTCCAAGGGATACTGTAAACCTGAAATGAAGCATCGGAATCTAAAACTGGACTCACAGGAGAGATTCAAATCATATAAAGTTAGAGTGTCAGTCCTCATTTACTTAAGTCGGCATTGTGCATTTTGTACTAAATTCCGATGCAATTTCTGTGTTTCGTCGTCAATTAGAAGGTGGAAGGTGTACAGATAACCTGAAGTGAAGCATCGGAATCTAAAACTGGACTCACAGGAGAGGTTCAAGTCATAGAGAGTGAGTGTGTCAGTCCCCTTGTTCTTAAGTCGGCATTGTGCCTTTTGAATTTAATTCCGATGCAATTTCTGTGTTTCATCGTCATTAAGAACGTGCAAGGTATACAGTAAACCTGAAGTGAAGCATCGGAATCTAAAACTGGAATCACTGGAGAGGTTAAAAACATAGAAAGTGAGAGTGTCAGTGCACTTGTACTTAAGACGCCATTGTGACATTTGTAATAAATTCGGATGCAATTTCTGTGTTTCATCGTCAATAAGAAGGTCCAAGGGATACAGTAAACCTGAAGTGAAGCATCGGAATCTACAACTGGACTCACAGTGGAGTTTCAAATCATAGAAAGTTAGAGTGTCAGTCCTCTTGTACTTGAGTCGGCATTGTGCCTTTTGTATTAAATTCCGATGCAATATCTGTGTTTCATCGTCAATAAGAAGGTGCAAGGTATACAGTAAACCTGAAGTGATGCATCGGAATCTAAAACTGGACTCACAGGAGTGGTTCAAATAATAGACAGTGAGAGTGTCAGTCCTCTTTTACTTAAGTCGGCATTGTGCCTTTTGAATTTAAATCCGATGCAATTTCTGTGTTTCATCGACAATACGAAGGTCCAAGGGATACAATAAACATGAAGTGGAGCATCGGAATCTAAAACTGGACTCACAGGAGAGGTTCAAATCATAGAAAGTGAGAGTGTCAGTCCTCTTGTACTCAAGTCGGCATAGTGCCATTTGTATTAAATTCGGATGCAATTTCTGTATTTCATCGTCAATAAGAAGGTCCAAGGGATACTGTAAACCTGAAATGAAGCATCGGAATCTAAAACTGGACTCACAGGAGGGGTTCAACTCATAGAATGTTAGAGTGTCAATGCTCTTTTACTTAAGTCGGCATTCTGCCTTTTGTATTAAATTCAGATGCAATTTCTGTGTTTCATCGTCAATAAGAAGGTCCAACGGATACAGTAAACCTGAAGTGAAGCACCAGAATCTGAAACTGGACTCACAGGAGAGGTTCAAATCATAGAAAGTTAGAGTGTCAATCCTCTTTTACTTCAGTCGGGATTGTGCCTTTTGTATTAAATTCCGATGCAATATCTGTGTGTCATCGTCAATAAGGAGGTGCAAGGTATACAGTAAACCTGATGTGAAGCATCGGAATCTAAAACTGGACTCACAGGAGAGGTTCAAATCATAGAAAGTGAGAGTGTCAGTGCTCTTGTACCTAAGTCGGCATTGTGCCATTTGTATTAAATTCGGATGCAATTTCTGTGTTTCATCGTCAATAAGAAGGTCCAAGGTCTACAGTAAACCTCAAGTGAAGCATCGGAATCTAAACCTGGACTCACAGGAAAGGTTCAAATCATAGAAAGTTAAAGTGTCACTCCTCTAGTACTTAAGTCGGTATTGTGCCTTTTGTATTAAATTCGGATGCAAGTTCTGTGTTTCATCGTCAATAAGAGGGTCGAAGGGATACAGTAAACCTGAAGTGAAGCATCGGAATCTAATACTGGACTCACAGGAGACGTTCATATCATAGAAAGTTAGAATATCAGTCCTCTTGTACTTAAGTCGACATTGTGCCATTTGTATTAAATTCGAATCCAATTTCTGTGTTTCATCGTCAGTAAGAAGGTCCAAGGGATACAGTAAACCTGAAGTGAAGCATCGGAATAAAAAACTGGACTCACAGGAGATGTTCAAATCATAGAAAGTTAGAGTGTCACTCCTCTTGTACTTAAGTCGGTATTGTGCACTTTGCATTAAATTCGGATGAAATTTCTGTGTTTCATCGTCCATAAGAAGGTCCAAGGGATACAGTAAACCTTAAGTGAAGCATCGGAATCTAAAACTGGACTCGCAGGAGAGGTTCAAATCATAGTATGTTAGAGTGTCAATCCTCTTTTACTTAAGTCGGCATTCTGCCTTTTGTATTAAATTCGGATGCAATTTCTGTGTTTCATCGTCAATAAGAAGGTCCAAGGGATACAGTAAACCTGAAGTGAAGCATCAGACTCTAAAACTGGACTCACAGGAGAGGTTCAAGTCATAGAAAGTTAGAGTGTCAATCCACTTTTACTTCGGTCGGAATTGTGCCTTTTGTATTAAATTCCGATGCAATATCTGTGTTTCATCGTCAATAAGGAGGTGCAAGGTATACAGTAAACCTGATGTGAAGCATCGGAATCTAAAACTGGACTCACAGGAGAGGTTCAAATCATAGAAAGTGAGAGTGTCAGTGCTCTTGTACCTAAGTCGGCAATGTGCCATTTGTATTAAATTCGGATCAATATCTGTGTTTCATCGTCAATAAGAAGGTCCAAGGTCTACAGTAAACCTGAAGTGAAGCATCAGAATCTAAACCCGGACTCACAGGAGAGGTTCAAATCATAGAAAGTTAGAGTGTCACTCCTCTTGTACTTAAGTCGGTATTGTGCCTTTTGTATTAAATTCGGATGCAATTTCTGTGTTTCATCGTCAATAAGAGGATCGAAGGGATACAGTAAACCTGAAGTGAAGCATCGGAATCTAAAACTGGACTCACAGGAGCCGTTCAAATCATAGAAAGTTAGAATGTCAGTCATCTTGTACTTAAGTCGAAATTGTGCCATTTGTATTAAATTCGAATCCAATTTCTGTGTTTCATCGTCAATAAGAAGGACCAAGGGATACAGTAAACCTGAAGTGAAGGATCGGAATCTAAAACTGGACTCACAGGAGATGTTCAAATCAGAGAAAGTTAGAGTGTCACTCCTCTTGTACTTAAGTCGGTATTGTGCCCTTTGAATTAAATTCGGATGTAATTTCTGTGTTTCATCGTCCATAAGAAGGTCCAAACGATACAGTAAACCTTAAGTGAAGCATCGGAATCTAAAACTGGACTCGCAGGAGAGGTTCAAATCATAGAATGTTAGAGTGTCAATCCTCTTTTACTTAAGTCGGCATTCTGCCTTTTGTATTAAATTGGGATGCAATTTCTGTGTTTCATCGTCAATAAGAAAGTCCAAGGGATACAGTAAACCTGAAGTGAAGCATCAGACTCTAAAACTGGACTCACAGGAGAGGTTCAAGTCATAGAAAGTTAGAGTGTCAATCCTCTTTTACTTAAGTCGGCATTGTGCCTTTTGTATTAAATTCCGATGCAATATCTGTGTTTCATCGTCAATAAGGTGGTGCAAGGTATACAGTAAACCTGATGTGAAGCATCGGAATCTAAAACTGGACTCACAGGAGAGGTTTAAATCAAAGAAAGTGAGAGTGTCAGTGTTCTTGTACTTAAGTCGGTATTGTGCCATTTGTATTAAATTCGAATGCAATTTCTGTGTTTCATCGTCAATAAGAAGGTCCAAGGGATACAGTAACCCTGAAGTGAAGCATCGGAATCTAAACCTGTACTCACAGGAGAGGTTCAAATCATAGAAAGTTAGAGTGTCACTCCTCTTTTACTTAAGTCGGCATTGTGCCTTTTGAATTTAATTCCGATGCAATTTCTGAGTTTCATCTTCAATAAGAAGGTGCAAGGTATACAGTAAACCTGAAGTGAAGCATCGGAATCTTAAACTGGACTTACAGGAGAGGTTCAAATCATAGAAAGTGAGAGTGTCAGTCCTTTTTTACTTCAGTCGGCATTGTGCCTTTTGTATTAAATTCGGATGCAATTTCTGTGTTTCATCGTCAATAAGAGGGTCCAAGGGATACAGTAAATCTGAAGTGAAGCATCGGAATCTAAAACTGGACCCGCAGGAGAGGTTCAAATCATAGAAAGTTAGAGTGTCACTCCTCTTTTACTTAAGTCGGCATTGTGCCTTTTGAATTTAATTCCGATGCAATTTCTGAGTTTCATCTTCAATAAGAAGGTGCAAGGTATACAGTAAACCTGAAGTGAAGCATCGGAATCTTAAACTGGACTTACAGGAGAGGTTCAAATCATAGAAAGTGAGAGTGTCAGTCCTTTTTTACTTCAGTCGTCATTGTGCCTTTTGTATTGAATTTGGATGCAATTTCTGTGTTTCATCGTTAATAAGAAGGTCCAACGGTTACAGTAAACCTGAAGTGAAGCATCGGAATCGAAAACTGGACTCACACGAGAGGTTCAAATCATAGAAAGTGAGATTGTCAGTCCTCTTGTACTTAAGTCGGCATTGTGCCTTTTGTATTAAATTCGGATGCAAATTCTGTGTTTCATCGTCAATAAGAAGGTCCAAGGGATACAGTAAACCTGAAGTGAAGCATCGGAATCTAAAACTGGACTCGCAGGAGGGGTTCAACTCATAGAATGTAGAGTGTCAATCCTCTTTTACTTAAGTCGGCATTCTGCCTTTTGTATTAAATTCAGATGCAATTTCTGTGTTTCATCGTTAACAAGAAGGTCCAAGGGATACTGTAAACCTGAAATGAAGCATCGGAATCTAAAACTGGACTCACAGGAGAGATTCAAATCATATAAAGTTAGAGTGTCAGTCCTCATTTACTTAAGTCGGCATTGTGCATTTTGTATTAAATTCCGATGCAATTTCTGTGTTTCGTCGTCAATTAGAAGGTGCAAGGTATACAGATAACCTGAAGTGAAGCATCGGAATCTAAAACTGGACTCACAGGAGAGGTTCAAGTCATAGAAAGTGAGAGTGTCAGTCCCCTTGTACTTAAGTCGGCATTGTGCCTTTTGAATTTAATTCCGATGCCATTTCTGTGTTTCATCGTCATTAAGAACGTGCAAGGTATACAGGAAACCTGAAGTGAAGCTTCGGAATCTAAAACTGGAATCACAGGAGAGGTTCAAAACATAGAAAGTGAGTGTGTCAGTCCACTTGTACTTAAGTCGCCATTGTGACTTTTGTAATAAATTCGGATGCAATTTCTGTGTTTCATCGTCAATAAGAAGGTCCAAGGGATACAGTAAACCTGAAGTGAAGCATCGGAATCTACAACTGGACTCACAGTGGAGGTTCAAATCATAGAAAGTTAGAGTGTCAGTCCTCTTGTACTTAAGTCGGTATTGTGCCTTTTGTATTAAATTCGGATGCAATTTCTGTGTTTCATCGTCAATAAGAGGATCGAAGGGATACAGTAAACCTGAAGTGAAGCATCGGAATCTAAAACTGGACTCACAGGAGCCGTTCAAATCATAGAAAGTTAGAATGTCAGTCCTCTTGTACTTAAGTCGACATTGTGCCATTTGTATTAAATTCGAATCCAATTTCTGTGTTTCATCGTCAATAAGAAGGTCCAAGGGATACAGTAAACCTGAAGTGAAGCATCGGAAACTAAAACTGGACTCAGAGGAGATGTTCAAATCATAGAAAGTTAGAGTGTCACTCCTCTTGTACTTAAGTCGGTATTGTGCCCTTTGAATTAAATTCGGATATAATTTCTGTGTTTCATCGTCCATAAGAAGGTCCAAACGATACAGTAAACCTTAAATGAAGCATCGGAATCTAAAACTGGACTCGCAGGAGAGGTTCAAATCATAGAATGTTAGAGTGTCAATCCTCTTTTACTTAAGTCAGCATTCTGCCTTTTGTATTAAATTCGGATGCAATTTCAGTGTTTCATCGTCAATAAGAAGGTCAAGGGATACAGTAAACCTGAAGTGAAGCATCAGACTCTAAAACTGGACTCACAGGAGAGGTTCAAGTCAAAGAAAGTTAGAGTGTCAATCCTCTTTTACTTAAGTCGGCTTTGTGCCTTTTGTATTAAATTCCGATGCAATATCTGTGTTTCATCGTCAATAAGGTGGTGCAATGTATACAGTAAACCTGATGGGAAGCATCGGAATCTAAAACTGGACTCACAGGAGAGGTTTAAATCAAAGAAAGTGAGAGTGTCAGTGTTCTTGTACTTAAGTCGGTATTGTGCCATTTGTATTAAATTCGAATGCAATTTCTGTGTTTCATCGTCAATAAGAAGGTCCAAGGGATACAGTAACCCTGAAGTGAAGCATCGGAATCTAAACCTGTACTCACAGGAGAGGTTCAAATCATAGAAAGTTAGAGTGTCACTCCTCTTTTACTTAAGTCGGCATTGTGCCTTTTGAATTTAATTCCGATGCAATTTCTGAGTTTCATCTTCAATAAGAACGTGCAAGGTATACAGTAAACCTGAAGTGAAGCTTCGGAATCTTAAACTGGACTTACAGGAGAGGTTCAAATCATAGAAAGTGAGAGTGTCAGTCCTTTTTTACTTCAGTCGGCATTGTGCCTTTTGTATTAAATTCGGATGCAATTTCTGTGTTTCATCGTCAATAAGAGGGTCCAAGGGATACAGTAAATCTGAAGTGAAGCATCGGAATCTAAAACTGGACTTACAGGAGAGGTTCAAATCATAGAAAGTGAGAGTGTCAGTCCTCTTGTACGTATGTCGGCATTGTGCCTTTTGTATTGAATTCGGATGCAATTTCTGTGTTTCATCGTTAATAAGAAGGTCCAACGGTTACAGTAAACCTGAAGTGAAGCATCGGAATCTAAAACTGGACTCGCAGGAGGGGTTCAACTCATAGAATGTTAGAGTGTCAATGCTCTTTTACTTAAGTCGGCATTCTGCCTTTTGTATTAAATTCAGATGCAATTTCTGTGTTTCATCGACAATAAGAAGGTCCAACGGATACAGTAAACCTGAAGTGAAGCACCAGAATCTAAAACTGGACTCACAGGAGAGGTTCAAATCATAGAAAGTTAGAGTGTCAATCCTCTTTTACTTCAGTCGGGATTGTGCCTTTTGTATTAAATTCCGATGCAATATCTGTGTTTCATCGTCAATAAGGAGGTGCAAGGTATACAGTAAACCTGATGTGAAGCATCGGAATCTAAAACTGGACTCACAGGAGAGGTTCAAATCATAGAAAGTGAGAGTGTCAGTGCTCTTGTACCTAAGTCGGCATTGTGCCATTTGTATTAAATTCGGATGCAATTTCTGTGTTTCATCGTCAATAAGAAGGTCCAAGGTCTACAGTAAACCTGAAGTGAAGCATCGGAATCTAAACCTGGACTCACAGGAGAGGTTCAAATCATAGAAAGTTAGAGTGTCACTCCTCTAGTACTTAAGTCGGTATTGTGCCTTTTGTATTAAATTCGGATGCAAGTTCTGTGTTTCATCGTCAATAAGAGGGTCGAAGGGATACAGTAAACCTGAAGTGAAGCATCGGAATCTAAAACTGGACTCACAGGAGACGTTCATATCATAGAAAGTTAGAATATCAGTCCTCTTGTACTTAAGTCGACATTGTGCCATTTGTATTAAATTCGAATCCAATTTCTGTGTTTCATCGTCAGTAAGAAGGTCCAAGGGATACAGTAAACCTTAAGTGAAGCATCGGAATCAAAAACTGGACTCACAGGAGATGTTCAAATCATAGAAAGTTAGAGTGTCACTCCTCTTGTACTTAAGTCGATATTGTGCCCTTTGCATTAAATTCGGATGAAATTTCTGTGTTTCATCGTCCATAAGAAGGTCCAAGGGATACAGTAAACCTTAAGTGAAGCATCGGAATCTAAAACTGGACTCGCAGGAGAGGTTCAAATCATAGTATATTAGAGTGTCAATCCTCTTTTACTTAAGTCGGCATTCTGCCTTTTGTATTAAATTCGGATGCAATTTCTGTGTTTCATCGTCAATAAGAAGGTCCAAGGGATACAGTAAACCTGAAGTGAAGCATCAGACTCTAAAACTGGACTCACAGGAGAGGTTCAAGTCATAGAAAGTAAGAGTGTCAATCCTCTTTTACTTCAGTCGGAATTGTGCCTTTTGTATTAAATTCCGATGCAATATCTGTGTTTCATCGTCAATAAGGAGGTGCAAGGTATACAGTAAACCTGATGTGAAGCATCGGAATCTAAAACTGGACTCACAGGAGAGGTTCAAATCATGGAAAGTGAGAGTGTCAGTGCTCTTGTACCTAAGTCGGCATTGTGCCATTTGTATTAAATTCGGATCAATTTCTGTGTTTCATCGTCAATAAGATGGTCCAAGGTCTACAGTAAACCTGAAGTGAAGCATCGGAATCTAAACCTGGACTCACAGGAGAGGTTCAAATCATAGAAAGTTAGAGTGTCACTCCTCTTGTACTTAAGTCGGTATTGTGCCTTTTGTATTAAATTCGGATGCAATTTCTGTGTTTCATCGTCAATAAGAGTATCGAAGGGATACAGTAAACCTGAAGTGAAGCATCGGAATCTAAAGCTGGACTCACAGGAGCCGTTCAAATCATAGAAAGTTAGAATGTCATTCCTCTTGTACTTAAGCCGACATTGTGCCATTTGTATTAAATTCGAATCCAATTTCTGTGTTTCATCGTCCATAAGAAGGTCCAAACGATACAGTAAACCTTAAGTGAAGCATCGGAATCTAAAACTGGACTCACAGGAGAGGTTCAAGTCATAGAAAGTTAGAGTGTCAACCCTCTTTTACTTAAGTCGGCATTGTGCCTTTTGTATTAAATTCCGATGCAATATCTGTGTTTCATCGTCAATAAGGTGGTGCAAGGTATACAGTAAACCTGATGTGAAGCATCGGAATCTAAAACTGGACTCACAGGAGAGGTTTAAATCAAAGAAATTGAGAGTGTCAGTGTTCTTGTACTTAAGTCGGTATTGGGCCATTTGTATTAAATTCGAATGCAATTTCTGTGTTTCATCGTCAATAAGAAGGTCCAAGGGATACAGTAATCCTGAAGTGAAGCATCGGAATCTAAACCTGTACTCACAATAGAGGTTCAAATCATAGAAAGTTAGAGTGTCACTCCTCTTTTACTTAAGTCGGCATTGTGCCTTTTGAATTTAATTCCGATGCAATTTCTGAGTTTCATCTTCAATAAGAAGGTGCAAGGTATACAGTAAACCTGAAGTGAAGCATCGGAATCTTAAACTGGACTTACAGGAGAGGTTCAAATCATAGAAAGTGAGAGTGTCAGTCCTTTTTTACTTCAGTCGGCATTGTGCCTTTTGTATTAAATTCGGATGCAATTTCAGTGTTTCATCGTCAATAAGAAGGTCAAGGGATACAGTAAACCTGAAGTGAAGCATCAGACTCTAAAACTGGACTCACAGGAGAGGTTCAAGTCAAAGAAAGTTAGAGTGTCAATCCTCTTTTACTTAAGTCGGCTTTGTGCCTTTTGTATTAAATTCCGATGCAATATCTGTGTTTCATCGTCAATAAGGTGGTGCAATGTATACAGTAAACCTGATGGGAAGCATCGGAATCTAAAACTGGACTCACAGGAGAGGTTTAAATCAAAGAAAGTGAGAGTGTCAGTGTTCTTGTACTTAAGTCGGTATTGTGCCATTTGTATTAAATTCGAATGCAATTTCTGTGTTTCATCGTCAATAAGAAGGTCCAAGTGATACAGTAACCCTGAAGTGAAGCATCGGAATCTAAACCTGTACTCACAGGAGAGGTTCAAATCATAGAAAGTTAGAGTGTCACTCCTCTTTTACTTAAGTCGGCATTGTGCCTTTTGAATTTAATTCCGATGCAATTTCTGAGTTTCATCTTCATTAAGAACGTGCAAGGTATACAGTAAACCTGAAGTGAAGCTTCGGAATCTTAAACTGGACTTACAGGAGAGGTTCAAATCATAGAAAGTGAGAGTGTCAGTCCTTTTTTACTTCAGTCGGCATTGTGCCTTTTGTATTAAATTCGGATGCAATTTCTGTGTTTCATCGTCAATAAGAGGGTCCAAGGGATACAGTAAATCTGAAGTGAAGCATCGGAATCTAAAACTGGACTTACAGGAGAGGTTCAAATCATAGAAAGTGAGAGTGTCAGTCCTCTTGTACGTATGTCGGCATTGTGCCTTTTGTATTGAATTCGGATGCAATTTCTGTGTTTCATCGTTAATAAGAAGGTCCAACGGTTACAGTAAACCTGAAGTGAAGCATCGGAATCTAAAACTGGACTCGCAGGAGGGGTTCAACTCATAGAATGTTAGAGTGTCAATGCTCTTTTACTTAAGTCGGCATTCTGCCTTTTGTATTAAATTCAGATGCAATTTCTGTGTTTCATCGACAATAAGAAGGTCCAACGGATACAGTAAACCTGAAGTGAAGCACCAGAATCTAAAACTGGACTCACAGGAGAGGTTCAAATCATAGAAAGTTAGAGTGTCAATCCTCTTTTACTTCAGTCGGGATTGTGCCTTTTGTATTAAATTCCGATGCAATATCTGTGTTTCATCGTCAATAAGGAGGTGCAAGGTATACAGTAAACCTGATGTGAAGCATCGGAATCTAAAACTGGACTCACAGGAGAGGTTCAAATCATAGAAAGTGAGAGTGTCAGTGCTCTTGTACCTAAGTCGGCATTGTGCCATTTGTATTAAATTCGGATGCAATTTCTGTGTTTCATCGTCAATAAGAAGGTCCAAGGTCTACAGTAAACCTGAAGTGAAGCATCGGAATCTAAACCTGGACTCACAGGAGAGGTTCAAATCATAGAAAGTTAGAGTGTCACTCCTCTAGTACTTAAGTCGGTATTGTGCCTTTTGTATTAAATTCGGATGCAAGTTCTGTGTTTCATCGTCAATAAGAGGGTCGAAGGGATACAGTAAACCTGAAGTGAAGCATCGGAATCTAAAACTGGACTCACAGGAGACGTTCATATCATAGAAAGTTAGAATATCAGTCCTCTTGTACTTAAGTCGACATTGTGCCATTTGTATTAAATTCGAATCCAATTTCTGTGTTTCATCGTCAGTAAGAAGGTCCAAGGGATACAGTAAACCTTAAGTGAAGCATCGGAATCAAAAACTGGACTCACAGGAGATGTTCAAATCATAGAAAGTTAGAGTGTCACTCCTCTTGTACTTAAGTCGATATTGTGCCCTTTGCATTAAATTCGGATGAAATTTCTGTGTTTCATCGTCCATAAGAAGGTCCAAGGGATACAGTAAACCTTAAGTGAAGCATCGGAATCTAAAACTGGACTCGCAGGAGAGGTTCAAATCATAGTATATTAGAGTGTCAATCCTCTTTTACTTAAGTCGGCATTCTGCCTTTTGTATTAAATTCGGATGCAATTTCTGTGTTTCATCGTCAATAAGAAGGTCCAAGGGATACAGTAAACCTGAAGTGAAGCATCAGACTCTAAAACTGGACTCACAGGAGAGGTTCAAGTCATAGAAAGTAAGAGTGTCAATCCTCTTTTACTTCAGTCGGAATTGTGCCTTTTGTATTAAATTCCGATGCAATATCTGTGTTTCATCGTCAATAAGGAGGTGCAAGGTATACAGTAAACCTGATGTGAAGCATCGGAATCTAAAACTGGACTCACAGGAGAGGTTCAAATCATAGAAAGTGAGAGTGTCAGTGCTCTTGTACCTAAGTCGGCATTGTGCCATTTGTATTAAATTCGGATCAATTTCTGTGTTTCATCGTCAATAAGATGGTCCAAGGTCTACAGTAAACCTGAAGTGAAGCATCGGAATCTAAACCTGGACTCACAGGAGAGGTTCAAATCATAGAAAGTTAGAGTGTCACTCCTCTTGTACTTAAGTCGGTATTGTGCCTTTTGTATTAAATTCGGATGCAATTTCTGTGTTTCATCGTCAATAAGAGTATCGAAGGGATACAGTAAACCTGAAGTGAAGCATCGGAATCTAAAGCTGGACTCACAGGAGACGTTCAAATCATAGAAAGTTAGAATGGCATTCCTCTTGTACTTAAGCCGACATTGTGCCATTTGTATTAAATTCGAATCCAATTTCTGTGTTTCATCGTCAATAAGAAGGTCCAAGGGATACAGTAAACCTGAAGTGAAGCATCGGAATCTAAACCTGTACTCACAATAGAGGTTCAAATCATAGAAAGTTAGAGTGTCACTCCTCTTTTACTTAAGTCGGCATTGTGCCTTTTGAATTTAATTCCGATGCAATTTCTGAGTTTCATCTTCAATAAGAAGGTGCAAGGTATACAGTAAACCTGAAGTGAAGCATCGGAATCTTAAACTGGACTTACAGGAGAGGTTCAAATCATAGAAAGTGAGAGTGTCAGTCCTTATTTACTTCAGTCGGCATTGTGCCTTTTGTATTAAATTCGGATGCAATTTCTGTGTTTCATCGTCAATAAGAGGGTCCAAGGGATACAGTAAATCTGAAGTGAAGCATCGGAATCTAAAACTGGACTCACAGGAGAGGTTCAAATCATAGAAAGTGAGAGTGTCAGTCCTCTTGTACTTAAGTCGGCATTGTGGCTTTTGTATTAAATTCGAATGCAAATTCTGTGTTTCATTGTCAATAATAAGGTCCATGGGATACAGTAAACCTGAAGAGAAGTCTCGGAATCTAAAACTGAACTCACAGGAGAGGTTCAAATCATAGAAAGTGAGAGTGTCAGTCCTCATTTACTTAAGTCGGCATTGTGCATTTTGTATTAAATTCCGATGCAATTTCTGTGTTTCGTCGTCAATTAGAAGGTGCAAGGTATACAGATAACCTGAAGTGAAGCATCGGAATCTAAAACTGGACTCACAGGAGAGGTTCAAGTCATAGAAAGTGAGAGTGTCAGTCCCCTTGTACTTAAGTCGGCATTGTGCCTTTTGAATTTAATTCCGATGCAATTTCTGTGTTTCATCGTCATTAAGAACGTGCAAGCTATACAGTAAACCTGAAGTGAAGCTTCGGAATCTAAAACTGGAATCACAGGAGAGGTTCAAAACATAGAAAGTGAGTGTGTCAGTCCACTTGTACTTAAGTCGCCACTGTGACTTTTGTAATAAATTCGGATGCAATTTCTGTGTTTCATCGTCAATAAGAAGGTCCAAGGGATACAGTAAACCTGAAGTGAAGCATCGGAATCTACAATTGGACTCACAGTGGAGGTTCAAATCATAGAAAGTTAGAGTGTCAGTCCTCTTGTACTTAAGTCGGCATTGTGCCTTTTGTATTAAATTCCGATGCAATATCTGTGTTTCATCGTCAATAAGAAGGTGCAAAGTATACAGTAAACCTGAAGTGATGCATCGGAATCTAAATCTGGACTCACAGGAGAGGTTAAATCATAGACAGTGAGAGAGTCAGTCCTCTTTTACTTAAGTCGGCATTGTGCCTTTTGAATTTAAATCCGATGCAATTTCTGTGTTTCATCGAAAATACGAAGGTCCAAGGGATACAATAAACCTGAAGTGAAGCACCGGAATCTAAAACTGGACTCACAGGAGAGGTTCAAATCATAGAAAGTGAGAGTGTCAGTCCTCTTGTACTCAAGTCGGCATAGTGCCATTTGAATTAAATTCGGATGCAATTTCTGTGTTTCATCGTCAACAAGAAGGTCCAAGGGATACTGTAAACCTGAAATGAAGCATCGGAATCTAAAACTGGACTCACAGGAGAGATTCAAATCATAGAAAGTTAGAGTGTCACTCCTCTTGTACTTAAGTCGGTATTGTGCCTTTTGTATTAAATTCGGATGCAATTTCTGTGTTTCATCGTCAATAAGAAGGTCCAAGCGATACAGTAAACCTGAAGTGAAGCATCGGAATCTAAAACTGGACTCGCAGGAGGGGTTCAACTCATAGAATGTTAGAGTGTCAATCCTCTTTTACTTCAGTCGGGATTGTGCCTTTTGTATTAAATTCCGATGCAATATCTGTGTTTCATCGTCAATAAGGAGGTGCAAGGTATACAGTAAACCTGATGTGAAGCATCGGAATCTAAAACTGGACTCACAGGAGAGGTTCAAATCATAGAAAGTGAGAGTGTCAGTGCTCTTGTACCTAAGTCGGCATTGTGCCATTTGTATTAAATTCGGATGCAATTTCTGTGTTTCATCGTCAATAAGAAGGTCCAAGGTCTACAGTAAACCTGAAGTGAAGTATCGGAATCTAAACCTGGACTCACAGGAGAGGTTCAAATCATAGAAAGTTAGAGTGTCACTCCTCTTGTACTTTAGTCGGTATTGTGCCTTTTGTATTAAATTCGGATGCAATTTCTGTGTTTCATCGTCAATAAGAGGGTCGAAGGGATACAGTAAACCTGAAGTGAAGCATCGGAATCTAAAACTGGACTCACAGGACACGTTCATATCATAGAAAGTTAGAATGTCAGTCCTCTTGTACTTAAGTCGACATTGTGCCATTTGTATTAAATTCGAATCCAATTTCTGTGTTTCATCGTCAATAAGAAGTTCCAAGCGATACAGTAAACCTGAAGTGAAGCATCGGAATCAAAAACTGGACTCACAGGAAATGTTCAAATCATAGAGAGTTAGAGTGTCACTCCTCTTGTACTTAAGTCGGTATTGTGCCCTTTGCATTAAATTCGGATGAAATTACTGTGTTTCATCGTCCATAAGAAGGTCCAAGGGATACAGTAAACCTTAAGTGAAGCATCGGAATCTAAAACTGGACTCGCAGGAGAGGTTCAAATCATAGAATGTTAGAGTGTCAATGCTCTTTTACTTAAGTCGGCATTCTGCCTTTTGTATTAAATTGGGATGCAATTTCTGTGTTTCATCGTCAATAAGAAGGTCCAAGGGATACAGTAAACCTGAAGTGAAGCATCAGACTCTAAAACTGGACTCACAGGAGAGGTTCAAGTCATAGAAAGTTAGAGTGTCAATCCTCTTTTACTTCAGTCGGGGTTGTGCCTTTTGTATTAAATTCCGATGCAATATCTGTGTTTCATCGTCAATAATGAGGTGGAAGGTATACAGTAAACCTGATGTGAAGCATCGGAATCTGAAACTGGACTCACAGGAGAGGTTCAAGTCATAGAAAGTGAGAGTGTCAGTGCTCTTGTACCTAAGTCGGCATTGTGCCATTTGTAATAAATTCGGATGCAATTTCTGTGTTTCATCGTCAATAAGAAAGTCCAAGGTCTACAGTAAACCTAAAGTGAAGCATCGGAATCTAAACCTGGACTCACAGGAGAGGTTCAAATCATAGAAAGTTAGAGTGTCACTCCTCTTGTACTTAAGTCGGTTTTGTGCCTTTTGTATTAAATTCGGATGCAATTTCTGTGTTTCATCGTCAATAAGAGGATCGAAGGGATACAGTAAACCTGAAGTGAAGCATCGGAATCTAAAACTGGACTCACAGGAGACGTTCAAATCATTGAAAGTTAGAATGTCAGTCCTCTTCTACTTAAGCCGACATTGTGCCATTTGTATTAAATTCGAATCCAATTTCTGTGTTTCATCTTCAATAAGAAGGTCCAAGGGATACAGTAAACCTGAAGTGAAGCATCGGAATCTAAAACTGGACTCACAGGAGATGTTCAAATCATAGAAAGTTAGAGTGTCACTCCTCTTGTACTTATGTCGGTATTGTGCCCTTTGTATTAAATTCGGATGAAATTTCTGTGATTCATCGTCCATAAGAAGGTCCAAGGGATACAGTAAACCTGAAGTGAAGCATCGGAATCTAAAACTGGACTCGCAGGAGAGGTTCAAATCATAGAATGTTAGAGTGTAAATCCTCTTTTACTTAAGTCGGCATTCTGCCTTTTGTATTAAATTCGGATGCAATTTCTGTGTTTCATCGTCAATAAGAAGGTCCAAGGGATACAGTAAACCTGAAGTGAAGCATCAGACTCTAAAACTGGACTCACAGGAGAGGTTCAAATCATAGAAAGTTAGAGTGTCACTAGTCTTGTACTTAAGTCGGCATTGTGCCTTTTGAATTTAATTCCGATGCAATTTCTGAGTTTCATCTTCAATAAGAAGGTGCAAGGTATACAGTAAACCTGAAGTGAAGCATCAGAATCTTAAACTGGACTCACAGGAGAGGTTCAAATCATAGAAAGTGAGAGTGTCAGTACTTTTTTACTTCAGTCGGCATTGTGCCTTTTGTATTAAATTCGGATGCAATTTCTGAGTTTCATCTTCAATAAGAAGGTGCAAGGTATACAGTAAACCTGAAGTGAAGCATCAGAATCTTAAACTGGACTCACAGGAGAGGTTCAAATCATAGAAAGTGAGAGTGTCAGTACTTTTTTACTTCAGTCGGCATTGTGCCTTTTGTATTGAATTCGGATGCAATTTCTGTGTTTCATCGTTAATAAGAAGGTCCAACGGTTACAGTAAACCTGAAGTCAAGCATCGGAATCTAAAACTGGACTCACAGGAGAGGTTCAAATCATAGAAAGTGAGATTGTCAGTCCTCTTGTACTTAAGTCGGCATTGTGCCTTTTGTATTAAATTCGGATGCAAATTCTGTGTTTCATCGTCAATAAGAAGGTTCAAGGGATACAGTAAACCTGAAGTGAAGCATCGGAATCTAACACTGGACTCGCAGGAGGGGTTCAACTCATAGAATGTTAGAGTTTCAATCCTCTTTTACTTAAGTCGGCATTCTGCCTTTTGTATTAAATTCAGATGCAATTTCTGTGTTTCATCGTTAATAAGAAGGTCCAAGGGATACTGTAAACCTGAAATGAAGCATCGAAATCTAAAACTGGACTCACAGGAGATGTTCAAATCATAGAAAGTTAGAGTGTCACTCCTCTTGTACTTAAGTCGGCAATGTGCCTTTTGTATTAAATTCGAATGCAAATTCTGTGTTTCATTGTCAATAAGAAGGTCCATGGGATACAGTAAACCTGAAGAGATGTCTCGGAATCTAAAACTGAACTCACAGGAGAGGTTCAAATCATCGAAAGTGAGAGTGTCAGTCCTCTTGTACTTAAGTCGGCATTGTGCCTTTTCTATTAAATTCGGAAGCAATTTCTGTGTTTCATAGTCAATAAGAAGGTCCAAGGTATACAGTAAACATGAAGTGAAGCATCGGAATCTAAAAGTGGACTCACAGGAGAGGTTCAAATCATAGAAAGTTAGAGTGTCAATCCTCTTTTACTTAAGTCGGCATTGTGCCTTTTGTATTAAATTCCGATGCAATATCTGTGTTTCATCGTCAATAAGGTGGTGCAAGGTATACAGTAAACCTGATGTGAAGCATCGGAATCTAAAACTGGACTCACAGGAGAGGTTTAAATCAAAGAAAGTGAGAGTGTCAGTGTTCTTGTACTTAAGTCGATATTGTGCCATTGGTATTAAATTCGAATGCAATTTCTGTGTTTCATCGTCAATACGAAGGTCCAAGGGATACAGTAAACCTGAAGTGAAGCATCAGAATCTAAACCTGGACTCACAGGAGAGGTTCAAATCATAGAAAGTTAGAGTGTCACCCTTCTTGTACTTAAGTCGGCATTGTGCCTTTTGAATTTAATTCCGATGCAATTTCTGAGTTTCATCTTCAATAAGAAGGTGCAAGGTATACAGTAAACCTGAAGTGAAGCATCGGAATCTTAAACTGGGCTCACAGGAGAGGTACAAATCATAGAAAATGAGAGTGTCAGTCCTTTTTTACTTCAGTCGGCATTGTGCCTTTTGTATTAAATTCGGATGCAATTTCTGTGTTTCATCGACAATAAGAGGGTCAAAGGGATACAGTAAATCTGAAGTGAAGCATCGAAATCTAAAACTGGACTCACAGGAGAGGTTCAAATCATAGAAAGTGAGAGTGTCAGTCCTCTTGTACTTAAGTCTGCATGTGCCTTTTGTATTAAATTCAAATGAAAATTCTGTGTTTCATTGTCAATAAGAAGGTCCAAGGGATACAGTAAACCTGAAGAGAAGTATCGGAAATTAAAACTGAACTCACAGGAGAGGTTCAAATCATAGAAAGTGAGAGTGCCAGTCCTCTTGTACTTAAGTCGTCATTGTGCCTTTTGTATTGAATTCGGATGCAATTTCTGTGTTTCATCGTTAATACGAAGGTCCAACGGTTACAGTAAACCTGAAGTGAAGCATCGGAATCTAAAACTGGACTCACAGGAGAGGTTCAAATCATAGAAAGTGAGATTGTCTGTCCTCTTGTACTTAAGTCGGCATTGTGCCTTTTGTATTAAATTCGGATGCAAATTCTGTGTTTCTTTGTCTATAAGAAGGTCCAAGGGATACAGTAAACCTGAAGAGAAGTATCGGAATCTAAAACTGAACTCACAGGAGAGGTTCAAATCATCGAAAGTGAGAGTGTCAGACCTCTTGTACTTAGGTCGGCATTGTGCCTTTTGTATTAAATTCGGATGCAATTTCTGTGTTTCATCGTCAATAAGAAGGTCCAAGGGATACAGTTAATCTTAAGTGAAGCATCGGAATCTAAAACTGGACTCACAGGAGAGGTTCAAATCATAGAAAGTGAGAGTGTCAGTCCTCTTGTACTTAAGTCGGCATTGTGCCTTTTCTATTAAATTCGGATGCAATTTCTGTGTTTCATAGTCAATAAGAAGGTCCAAGGGATACAGTAAACATGAAGTGAAGCATCGGAATCTAAAAGTGGACTCACAGGAGAGGTTCAAATCATTAAAAGTTAGAGTGTCACTCCACTTGTACTTAAGCCGGAATTGTGCCTTTTGTATTAAATTCGGATGCAATTTCTGTGTTTCATCGTCAATAAGAAAGTCCAAGGGATACAGTAAAACTGAAGTGAAGCATCGGAATCTAAAACTGGACTCACAGGAGAGATTCAAATCATAGAATTTAGAGTGCCAGTCCTCTTGTACTTAAGTCGGCATTGTGCCTTTTGTATTAAATTCGGATGCAATTTCTGTCTTTCATCGTCAATAAGAAAGTCCAAGGGATACAGTAAACCTGAAACGAAGCATCGGAATCTAAAACTGGACTCACAGGAGAGATTCAAATCATAGAAAGTTAGAGTGTCACTCCTCTTGTACTTAAGTCGGTATTGTGCCTTTTTTATTAAATTCGGATTCAATTTCTGTGTTTCATCGTCAATAAGATGGTCCAAGGGATACAGTAAACCTTAAGTGAAGCATCGGAATCTAAAACTGGACTCGCAGGAGAGGTTCAAATCATAGAATGTTAGAGTGTTAATCCTCTTTTACTTAAGTCGGCATTCTGCCTTTTGTATTAAATTCGGATGCAATTTGTGTATTTCATCGTCAATAAGAAGGTCCAAGGGATACAGTAAACCTGAAGTGAAGCATCAGACTCTAAAACTGGACTCACAGGAGAGGTTCAAGTCATAGAAAGTTAGAGTGTCAATCCTCTTTTACTTAAGTCGGCATTGTGCCTTTTGTATTAAATTCCGATGCAATATCTGTGTTTCATCGTCAATAAGGTGGTGCAAGGTATACAGTAAACCTGATGTGAAGCATCGGAATCTAAAACTGGACTCACAGGAGAGGTTTAAATCAAAGAAAGTGAGAGTGTCAGTGCTCTTGTACTTAAGTCGGTATTGTGCCATTTTTATTAAATTCGAATGCAATTTCTGTGTTTCATCGTCAATAAGAAGGTCCAAGGGATACAGTAAACCTGAAGTAAAGCATCGGAATCTAAACCTGGACTCACAGGAGAGGTTCAAATCATAGAAAGTTAGAGTGTCACTCCTCTTGTACTTAAGTCGGCATTGTGCCTTTTGAATTTAATTCCGATGCAATTTCTGAGTTTCATCGTCAATAAGAAGGTGCAAGGTATACAGTAAACCTGAAGTGAAGCATCGGAATCTTAAACTGGACTCACAGGAGAGGTTCAAATCATAGAAAGTGAGAGTGTCAGTCCTGTTTTACTTCAGTCGGCATTGTGCCTTTTGTATTAAATTCGGATGCAATTTCTGTGTTTCATCGTCAATAAGAGGGTCCAAGGGATACAGTAAACCTGAAGTGAAGCATCGGAATCTAAAACTGGACCCACAGGAGAGGTTCAAATCATAGAAAGTGAGAGTGTCAGTCCTCTTGTACTTAAGTCGGCATTGTGCCTTTTGTATTAAATTCGGATGCAAATTCTGTGTTTCATTGTCAATAAGAAGGTCCGAGGGATACAGTAAACCTGAAGAGAAGCATCGGAATCTAAAACTGAACTCACAGGAGAGGTTCAAATCATAGAAAGTGAGAGTGAAAGTCCTCTTGTACTTAACTCGTCATTGTGCCTTTTGTATTAAATTCGGATGCAATTTCGGTGTTTCATCGTCAATAAGAAGGTCCAAGGGATACAGTAAACCTGAAGTGAAGCATCAGACTCTAAAACTGGACTCACAGGAGAGGTTCAAGTCATAGAAAGTTAGAGTGTCAATCCTCTTTTACTTAAGTCGGCATTGTGCCTTTTGTACTAAATTCCGATGCAATATCTTTGTTTCATCGTCAATAAGGTGTTGCAAGGTATACAGTAAACCTGATGTGAAGCATCGGAATCTAAAACTGGACTCACAGGAGAGGTTCAAATCATAGAAAGTGAGAGTGTCAGTCCTCTTGTACTTAAGTCGGCATTGTGCCTTTTGTATTAAATTCGGATGCAAATTCTGTCTTTCATCGTCAATAAGAAGGTGCAAGGGATACAGTAAACCTGAAGTGAAGCATCGGAATCTAAAACTGGACTCACAGGAGAGGTTCAAATCATCGAAAGTGAGAGTCTCTGTCCTCTTGTACTTAAGTCGGCATTGTGCCTTTTGTATTAAATTCGGATGCAATTTCTGTGTTTCATCGTCAATAAGAAGGTCAAAGGGATACAGTAAACCTGAAGTGAAGCATCGGAATCTAAAGCTGGACTCACAGGAGAGGTTCAAATCATAGAAGGTAAGAGTGTCAGTCCTCTTGTACTTAAGCCGGCATTGTGCCTTTTGAATTTAGTTCCGATTAAATTCTGTGTTTCATCGTCAATAAGAAGGTCCAAGGGATACAGTTAACCTTAAGTGAAGCGTCGGAATCTAAAACTGGACTCACAGGAGAGGTTCAAATCATAGAATGTTAGAGTGTCAGTCCTCTTTTACTTAAGTCGGCATTGTGCCTATTGTATTACATTCGGATGCAATTTCTGGGTTTCATCGTCAAAAAGAAGGTCCAAGGGATACAGTAACCCTGAAGTGAAGCATCGGAATCTAAAACTGGACTCACAGGAGGGGTTCAAATCATAGACAGTGAGAGTGTCAGTCCTCTTTTACTTAAGTCTGCATTGTGCCTTTTGAATTTAATTCCGATGCAATTTCTGTGTTTCATCGTCAATAAGTAGGTCCAAGGGATACAGTAAATCTGAAGTGAAGCATCGGAATCTACAACTGGACTCACAGGAGAGGTTCAAATAATAGAAAGAGAGAGTGTCAGTAATTTTTTACTTCAGTCGACATTGTGCCCTTTGTATTAAATTCGAATGCAATTTCTGTGTTTCATCGTCAATAAGAGGGTCCAAGGGATACAGCAATTCTGAAGTGAAGCATCGGAATCTAAAACTCGACTCACAGGAGAGGGTCGAATCATAGAAAGTTACAGTGTCAGTCCTCTTTCACTTAAGTCGCCATTGTGCATTTTGAATTTAATTCCGATGCAATTTCTGAGTTTCATCGTCAATAAGAAGGTGCAAGGTATACAGTAAACCTGAAGTGAAGCATCGGAATCTAAAACTGGACTCACAGGAGAGATTCAAAACATAGAAAGTTAGAGTGTCACTCCTCTTGTACTTAAGTCGGTATTGTGCCTTTTGTATAAAATTCGGATGCAATTTCTGTGTTCATCGTCAATAAGAAGGTCGAAGGGATACAGTAAACCTTATGTGAAGCATCGGAATCTAAAACTGGACTCGCAGGAGAGGTTCAAATCATAGAATGTTAGAGTGTCAATCCTCTTTTACTTAAGTCGGCATTCTGCCTTTTGTATTAAATTCGGATGCAATTTCTGTGTTTCATCGTCAATAAGAAGGTCCAAGGTATACAGTAAACCTGAAGTGAAGCATCGAAATCTAAAACTGGACTCGCAGGAGAGGTTCAAATTATAGAATGTTAGAGTGTCAATCCTCTTTTACTTAAGTCGGCATTCTGCCTTTTGTATTAAATTCGGATGCAATTTCTGTGTTTCATCGTCAATAAGAAGGTCCAAGGGATACAGTAAACCTGAAGTGAAGCATCACAATCTAAAATCGGACTCACAGGAGAGGTTCAAATCATAGAAAGTTAGAGTGTCAATCCTCTTTTACTTAAGTCGGAATTGTGCCTTTTGTATTAAATTCCGATGCAATATCTGTGTTTCATCGTCAATAAGGAGGTGCAAGGTATACAGTAAACCTGATGTGAAGCATCGGAATCTAAAACTATACTCACAGGAGAGGTTCAAATCATAGAAAGTGAGAGTGTCACTCCTCTTGTACTTAAGTCGGTATTGTGCCTTTTGTATTAAATTCGGATGCAATTTCTGTGTTTCATCGTCAATAAGAAGGTCGAAGGTATACGGTAAACCTGAAGTGAAGCATCGGAATCAAAAACTGGACTCACAGGAGAGGTTCAAATCATAGAAAGTTACAATGTCAGTCCTCTTGTACTTAAGTCGACATTGTGCCATTTGTATTAAATTCGAATGCAATTTCTGTGTTTCATCGTCAACAAGAAGGTACAAGGGATACAGTAAACCTGAAGAGAAGCATCGGAATCTAAAGCTGGACTCACAGGAGAGGTTCGAATTATAGAAAGTGAGAGTGTCAGTCCATTTGCACTTAAGTCGGCATTGTGCCTTTTGAATTTAATTCCGATGCTATTTCTGAGTTTCATCGTCAATAAGAAGGTCCAAGGAATACAGTAAATCTGAAGTGAAGCATCAGAATCTAAAACTGGGCTCACAGGAGAGGTTCAAATCATAGAAAGTTAGAGTGTCAATCCTCTTTTACTTCAGTCGGGATTGTGCCTTTTGTATTAAATTCCGATGCAATATCTGTGTTTCATCGTCAATACGGAGGTGCAAGGTATACAGTAATCCTGATGTGAAGCATCGGAATCTAAAACTGGACTCACAGGAGAGGTTCAAATCATAGAAAGTGAGAGTGTCAGTGCTCTTGTACTTAAGTCGGCATTGTGCCATTTGTATTAAATTCGGATGCAATTTCTGTGCTTCATCGTCAATAAGAAGGTCCAAGGTATACAGTAAACCTGAAGTGAAGCATCGGAATCTAAACCTGTACTCACAGGAGAGGTTCAAATCATAGAAAGTTAGAGTGTCACTCCTCTTGTACTTAAGTCGTTATGTGACTTTTGTATTAAATTCGGATGCAATTTCTGTGTTTCATCGTCAATAAGAGGGTCGAAAGGATACAGTAAACCTGAAGTGAAGCATCGCAATCTAAAACTGGACTCACAGGAGAGGTTCAAATCTTAGAAAGTTAGAATGTCAGTCCTCTTGTACTTAAGTCGACATTGTCCCATTAGTATTAAATTCGAATGCAATTTCTGTGTTTCATCATCAATAAGAAGGTCGAAGGAATACAGTAAACCTGAAGTGAAGCATCGGAATCTAAAACGGGACTCACAGGAGATGTTCAAATCATAGAAAGTTAGAGTGTCACTCCTCTTGTACTTAAGTCGGTATTGTGCCATTTGTATTAAATTCGGATGAAATTTCTGTGTTTCATCGTCCATAAGAAGGTCCAAGGGATACAGTAAACCTGAAGTGAAGCATCGGAATCTACAACTGGACTCACAGGAGAGGTTCAAATAATAGAAAGTGAGAGTGTCAGTAATTTTTTACTTCAGTCAACAATGTGCCTTTTGTATTAAATTCGAATGCAATTTCTGTGTTTCATCGTCAATAAGAGGGTCCAAGGGATACAGTAATTCTGAAGTGAAGCATCGGAATCTAAAACTGGACTCACAGGAGAGATTCGAATCATAGAAAGTTACAGTGTCAGTCCTCTTGCACTTAAGTCGGCATTGTGCCTTTTGAATTTAATTCCGATGCAATTTCTGTGTTTCATCGTCAATAAGAAGGTCCAAGGTATACAGTAAGCCTGAAGTGAAGCATCGGGATCTAAAACTGGACTCACAGGAGAGATTCAAAACATAGAAAGTTAGAGTGTCACTCCTCTTGTACTTAAGTCGGTATTGTGCCTTTTGTATTAAATTCGGATGCAATTTCTGTGTTCATCGTCAATAAGAAGGTCGAAGGGATACAGTAAACCTTAAGTGAAGCAATGGAATCTAAAACTGGACTCGCAGGAGAGGTTCAAATCATAGAATGTTAGAGTGTCAATCCTCTTATACTTAAGTCGGCATTCTGCCTTTTGTATTAAATTCGGATGCAATTACTGTGTTTCATCATCAATAAGAAGGTCGAAGCGATACAGTAAACCTTAAGTGAAGCATCGGAATCTAAAACTGGACTCGCAAGAGAGGTTCAAATCATAGAATGTTAGAGTGTCAATCCTCTTTTACTTAAGTCGGCATTCTGCCTTTTGTATTAAATTCGGTTGCTATTTTGTGTTTTATCGTCAATAAGAAGGTCCAAGGGATACAGTAAACCTGAAGTGAAGCATCAGACTCTAAAAATGGCCTCACAGGAGAGGTTCAAGTCATAGAAATTTAGAGTATCAATCCTCTTTTACTTAAGTCGGCATTGTGCCTTTTGTATTAAATTCCGATGCAATATCTGTGTTTCATCGTCAATAAGGTGGTGCAAGGTATACAGTAAACCTGATGTGAAGCATCGGAATCTACAACTGTACTCACAGGAGAGGTTCAAATCATAGAAAGTTAGAGTATCAGTCCGCTTGTACTTAAGTCGGCATTGTGCCTTTTGTATTAAATTCCGACGCAATATCTGTGTTTCATAGTCAATACCAAGGTGCAAGGTATACAGTAAACCTAAAGTGAAGCATCGGAATCTAAAAGTGGACTCACAGGAGGGGTTCAAATCATAGAAAAGGAGAGGGTCAGTCCTTTTGTATTGAAGTCGGCATTATGCCTTTTGTATTAAATTCGGATGCAATTTCTGTGATTCATCCTCAATAAGAAGGTGCAAGGTGTACAGTAAACCTGAAGTTAACCATCGGAATCTAAAACTGGACTCACAGGAGAGGTTCAAATCATAGAAAGCGAGAGTGTCACTCCCCTTGTACTTAAGTCGGCATTGTGCCATTTGTATTACATTCGGATGCAATTTCTGTGTTTCATCGTCAATTAGAAGGTCCAAGGGATACAGTAAACCTGAAGTGAAGCATCGGAATCTAAAACTGGACTCACAGGAGAGGTTCAAATCATAGATAGTTAGAGTGTCAGTCCTCTTGTACTTAAGTCGGCATTGTGCCTTTAGAATTTAATTCCGATGCAATTTCTGTGTTTCATCGTCAATAAGAAGGCGCAAGGTATACAATAAACCTGAAGTGAAGCCTCGGAATCTAAAACTGGACTCACAGGAGAGGTTCAAATCATAGAAAGAGAGAGTGTCACTCCTCTTGTACTTAAGTCGGCATTGTGCCTTTTGAATTTAATTCCGATGCATTGTCTGAGTTCCATCGTCAATAAGAAGGTGAAAGGCATATAGTAAACCTGAAGTGAAGCATCGGAATCTAAAACTGGACTAACAGGAGAAGTTCAAATCACAGAAAGGGAGAGTGTCAGTCCTCTTTTACTTAAGTCGGCATTGTGCCTTTTGTATTATATTCGGATGCAATTTCTGTGTTTCATCGTCAATATGAAGGTCCAAGTGATACAGTAAACCTGAAGTGAAGCATCGGAATCTAACACTGGACTCACAGGAGAGGTTCAAATCATAGAAAGAGAGAGTGTCTGTCCTCTTGTATTTAAGTCGGCATTGTGCCTTTTGTATCAAAGTCGGATGCAATTTCTGTATTTCACCGTAAATAAGAAGGTCCAATGGATACAGTAAACCTGAAGTGAAGCATCGGAATCTAAAACTGGACTCACAGGAGTGGTTCATATGATAGAATGTGAGAGTGTCAGCCCTCTTGTACTTAAGTCGGCATTGTGCCTTTTGAATTTAATTCCGATGCAATTTCTGTGTTCCATGGTCAATAAGAAGGTGCAAGGTATACAGTATACCTGAAGTGAAGCATCGGAATCTAAAACTGGACTCACAGGAGTGGTTCATATGATAGAATGTGAGAGTGTCAGTCCTCTTGTACTTAAGTCGGCATTGTGCCTTTTGTATTACATTCGGATGCAATTTCTGTGTTTCACCGTCAATTAGAAGGTCCAAGGGATACAGTAAACCTAAAGTGAGGCATCGTAATCTAAAACTGGACTCACAGGAGAGGTTGAAATCATAGAAAGGGAGAGTGTCAGTCCTCTTGTATTAAAGTCAGCATTATGCCTTTTGTATTAAATTCGGATGCAATTTCTGTGATTCATCCTCAATAAGAAGAAGCAAGGTGTACAGTAAACCTGAAGTTAACCATCGGAATCTAAAACTGGACTCACAGGAGAGGTTCAAATCATAGAAAGTGAGAGTGTCAGTCCTCTTTTACTTATGTCGGCATTGTGCCTTTTGTATTAAATTCCGATGCAATTTCGGTTTTTCATCGTCAATAAGATGGTGCAAGGTATACAGTAAACCTGAAGTGAAGCATTGGAATCTAAAACTGGACTCACAGGAGAGGTTCAAATCATAGAAAGTGAGAGTGTCAGTAATCTTCTACTTAATTCGGCATTGTGACTTTTGTATTAAATACGGATGCAAACTCTGTATTTCATCGTCAATAAGAAGGTCCTAGGGATACAGTAAACCTGAAGTGAATCATCGGAATCTAAAACTGGACTCACAGGAGAGGTTCAAATCATAGAAAGTGAGAGTGTCAGTCCTCTTCTACTTAAGTCGGCATTCTGACTTTTGTATTGAATACGGATGCAAACTCTGTATTTCATCGTCAATAAGAAGGACTAAGGGATACAGTAAACCTGAATTGAAGCATCGGAATCAAAAACTGGACTCAGAGGAGAGGTTCAAATCATAGAAAGTTAGAGTGTCAGTCCGCTTGTACTTTAGCCGGCATTGTGCCTTTTGTATTAAATTCATTTGTAAACTCTGTGTTTCATCGTCAATATAAAGGTCCTAAGGATACAGTAAACCTGAAGTGTAGCATCGGAATCTAAAACTGGACTCACAGGAGAGGTTCAAATCATAAAAATTGAGAGTGTCAGTCCTCTTTTACGTAAGTGGGCATTGTGCTTTTTTTTTAAATTCCGATGCAATTTCTGTGTTTCATCGTCAATATGATGGTGCAAGGTATACAGTAAACCTGAAGTGAAGCTTCGGAATCTAAAATTGGACTCACAGGAGAGGTTCAAATCATAGAAAGTGAGAGTGTCAGTAATCTTCTACTTAAGTCGGCATTGTGACTTTTGTATTAAATACGGATGCAAACTCTGTATTTCATCGTCAATAAGAAGGTGCTAGGGATACAGTAAACCTGAAGTGAATCATCGGAATCTAAAACTGGACTCACAGGAGAGGTTCAAATCATAGAAAGTGAGAGTGTCAGTCCTCTTTTACTTAAGTCGGCATTGTGCCTTTTGTATTAAATTCCGATGCAATTTCTGTGTGTCATCGTCAATAAGATGGTGCAAGGTATACAGTAAACCTGAAGTGAAGCATCGGAATCTGAAACTGGACTCACAGGACAGGTTCAAATCATAGAAAGAGAGAGTGTCAGTCCTCCTTTACTTAAGTCGGCATTGTGCCTTTTGTACTAAACTCCGATGCAATTTCTGTGTTTCATCGTCAATAGGAAGGTGCAAGGTATACAGTAAACCTGAAGTGAAGCATCGGAAACTAAAACTGGACTCACAGGAGAGGTTTAAATGACAGAAAGTGAGAGTGTCTGTCCTCTTTTACTTAAGTCGGCATTGTGCCTTTTGTACTAAATTCCGATGCAATTTCTGTGTTTCATCGTCAATAAGAAGGTGCAAGGTATACAGTAAACCTGAAGTGAAGCATCGGAATCTAAAACTGGACTCAGAGGAGAGGTTTAAATGACAGAAAGTGAGAGTGTCAGTCCTCTTTTACTTAAGCCGGCATTGTACCATTTGTATTAAATTCGGATGCAATTTCTGTGTTTCATCGTCAATAAGAAGGTCCAAGGGATACAGTATACCTGAAGTGAAGCATCGGATTCTAAAACTGGACTCACAGGAGAGGTTCAAATCATAGAAAGTTAGAGTGTCAGTCCTCTTGTACTTATGTCGGCATTGTGCGGTTTGTATTAAATTCGGATGCAAACCAAGTGTTTCATCGTCAATAAGATGGTCCTACTGTTACAGTAAACCTGAAGTGAAGCATCAGGATCTAAAACTGGACTCACAGGAGAGGTTCAAATCATAGAAAGTGAGAGTGTCAGTCCTCTTTTACTTATGTCGGCATTGTGCCTTTTGTATTAGATTCCGATGCAATTTCTGTTTTTCATCGTCAAGAAGATGGTGCAAGGTATACAGTAAACCTGAAGAGAAGCATCGGAATCAAAAACTGGACTCACAGGAGAGGATCAAATCATAGAAAGTGAGAGTGTCAATCCTCTTAGACTTAAGTCGGCATAGTGCCTTTTGTATTAAATTCGGATGCAAACTCTGTGTTTCATCGGCAATAAGAAGGTCATAGGGATACAGTAAACCTGAAGTGAAGCATCGGAATCTAAAACTGGACACACAGGAGTTGTTCAAATCATAGAAAATGAGAGTGTCAGTCCTCTTTTACTTAAGTCGGCATTGTGCCTTTTTTATTAAATTCTGTTACAATTTCTGTGTTTCATCGTCAAAAAGATGGTGCAAGGTATACAGTAAACCTGAAGTGAAGCATCGGAATCTAAAACTGGACTTACAGGAGTGGTTCAAATCATAGAAAGTGAGAGTGTCAGTCCTCTTTTACTTAAGTCGGCATTGTGCCTTTTGTATTAAATTCCGATGCAATTTCTGTGTTTCATCGTCAATAAGATGGTGCAAGGTATACAGTAAACCTGAAGTGAAGCATCGGAATCTGAAACTGGACTCACAGGACAGGTTCAAATCATCGAAAGAGAGAGTGTCAGTCCTCTTTTACTTAAGTCGGCATAGTGCCTTTTGTATTAAATTCCGATGCAATTTCTGTATTTCATCGTCAATAAGAAGGTCCAAGGGATACAGTAAACCTGAAGTGAAGCATCGGAATCTAAAACTGGACCCACAAGAGAGGTTCAGATCATTGAAAGTAAAAGTGTCAGTCCTCTTTTACTTAGGGCGCATTGTGGCCACTGTATTAAATTCCGATGCAATTTCTGTGTTTCATCGTCAAAAAGAAGGTGCAAGAATAAAGTAAACCTGAAGTGAAGCATCGGAATCTAAAACTGGACTCACAGGAGAGGTTCAAATCATAGAAAGAGAGAGTGTCAGTCTTCTTTTACTTAAGTCGGCATTGTGCCTTTTGTACTAAATTCCGATGCAAATTCTGTGTTTCATCGTCAATAAGAAGGTGCAAGGTATACAGTAAACCTGAAGTGAAGCATCGGAATCTAAAACTGGATTCACAGGAGAGGTTCAAATCATAGAAAGTGAGAGTGTCAGTCCTCTTTTACTTATGTCGGCATTGCGCCTTTTGTATTAAATTCCGATGCAATTTCGGTTTTTCATCGTCAATATGATGGTGCAAGGTATACAGTAAACCTGAAGTGAAGCATCGGAATCTAAAACTGGACTCACAGGAGAGGTTCAAATCATAGAAAGTGAGAGTGTCAGTAATCTTCTACTTAATTCGGCATTGTGACTTTTGTATTAAATACGGATGCAAACTCTGTATTTCATCGTCAATAAGAAGGTCCTAGGGATACAGTAAACCTGAAGTGAATCATCGGAATCTAAAACTGGACTCACAGGAGAGGTTCAAATCATAGAAAGTGAGAGTGTCAGTCCTCTTCTACTTAAGTCGGCATTCTGACTTTTGTATTGAATACGGATGCAAACTCTGTATTTCATCGTCAATAAGAAGGACTAAGGGATACAGTAAACCTGCATTGAAGCATCGGAATCAAAAACTGGACTCAGAGGAGAGGTTCAAATCATAGAAAGTTAGAGTGTCAGTCCGCTTGTACTTTAGCCGGCATTGTGCCTTTTGTATTAAATTCATTTGCAAACTCTGTGTTTCATCGTCAATATAAAGGTCCTAAGGATACAGTAAACCTGAAGTGTAGCATCGGAATCTAAAACTGGACTCACAGGAGATGGTTCAAATCATAAAAATTGAGAGTGTCAGTCCTCTTTTACTTAAGTCGGCATTGTGCTTTTTTTTTAAATTCCGATGCAATTTCTGTGTTTCATCGTCAATATGATGGTGCAAGGTATACAGTAAACCTGAAGTGAAGCATCGGAATCTAAAATTGGACTCACAGGAGAGGTTCAAATCATAGAAAGTGAGAGTGTCAGTAATCTTCTACTTAAGTCGGCATTGTGACTTTTGTATTAAATACGGATGCAAACTCTGTATTTCATCGTCAATAAGAAGGTGCTAGGGATACAGTAAACCTGAAGTGAATCATCGGAATCTAAAACTGCACTCACAGGAGAGGTTCAAATCATAGAAAGTGAGAGTGTCAGTCCTCTTTTACTTAAGTCGGCATTGTGCCTTTTGTATTAAATTCCGATGCAATTTCTGTGCGTCATCGTCAATAAGATGGTGCAAGGTATACAGTAAACCTGAAGTGAAGCATCGGAATCTGAAACTGGACTCACAGGACAGGTTCAAATCATAGAAAGAGAGAGTGTCAGTCCTCCTTTACTTAAGTCGGCATTGTGCCTTTTGTACTAAATTCCGATGCAATTTCTGTGTTTCATCGTCAATAGGAAGGTGCAAGGTATACAGTAAACCTGAAGTGAAGCATCGGAAACTAAAACTGGACTCACAGGAGAGGTTTAAATGACAGAAAGTGAGAGTGTCTGTCCTCTTTTACTTAAGTCGGCATTGTGCCTTTTGTACTAAATTCCGATGCAATTTCTGTGTTTCATCGTCAATAAGAAGGTGCAAGGTATACAGTAAACCTGAAGTGAAGCATCGGAATCTAAAACTGGACTCAGAGGAGAGGTTTAAATGACAGAAAGTGAGAGTGTCAGTCCTCTTTTACTTAAGCCGGCATTGTACCATTTGTATTAAATTCGGATGCAATTTCTGTGTTTCATCGTCAATAAGAAGGTCCAAGGGATACAGTATACCTGAAGTGAAGCATCGGATTCTAAAACTGGACTCACAGGAGAGGTTCAAATCATAGAAAGTTAGAGTGTCAGTCCTCTTGTACTTATGTCGGCATTGTGCGGTTTGTATTAAATTCGGATGCAAACCAAGTGTTTCATCGTCAATAAGATGGTCCTACTGTTACAGTAAACCTGAAGTGAAGCATCAGGATCTAAAACTGGACTCACAGGAGAGGTTCAAATCATAGAAAGTGAGAGTGTCAGTCCTCTTTTACTTATGTCGGCATTGTGCCTTTTGTATTAGATTCCGATGCAATTTCTGTTTTTCATCGTCAAGAAGATGGTGCAAGGTATACAGTAAACCTGAAGAGAAGCATCGGAATCAAAAACTGGACTCACAGGAGAGGTTCAAATCATAGAAAGTGAGAGTGTCAATCCTCTTATACTTAAGTCGGCATAGTGCCTTTTGTATTAAATTCGGATGCAAACTCTGTGTTTCATCGGCAATAAGAAGGTCATAGGGATACAGTAAACCTGAAGTGAAGCATCGGAATCTAAAACTGGACTCACAGGAGTTGTTCAAATCATAGAAAATGAGAGTGTCAGTCCTCTTTTACTTAAGTCGGCATTGTGCCTTTTTTATTAAATTCTGTTACAATTTCTGTGTTTCATCGTCAAAAAGATGGTGCAAGGTATACAGTAAACCTGAAGTGAAGCATCGGAATCTAAAACTGGACTTACAGGAGTGGTTCAAATCATAGAAAGTGAGAGTGTCAGTCCTCTTTTACTTAAGTCGGCATTGTGCCTTTTGTATTAAATTCCGATGCAATTTCTGTGTTTCATCGTCAATAAGATGGTGCAAGGTATACAGTAAACCTGAAGTGAAGCATCGGAATCTGAAACTGGACTCACAGGACAGGTTCAAATCATCGAAAGAGAGAGTGTCAGTCCTCTTTTACTTAAGTCGGCATTGTGCCTTTTGTATTAAATTCCGATGCAATTTCTGTATTTCATCGTCAATAAGAAGGTCCAAGGGATACAGTAAACCTGAAGTGAAGCATCGGAATCTAAAACTGGACCCACAAGAGAGGTTCAGATCATTGAAAGTAAAAGTGTCAGTCCTCTTTTACTTAGGGCGCATTGTGGCCACTGTATTAAATTCCGATGCAATTTCTGTGTTTCATCGTCAAAAAGAAGGTGCAAGAATAAAGTAAACCTGAAGTGAAGCATCGGAATCTAAAACTGGACTCACAGGAGAGGTTCAAATCATAGAAAGAGAGAGTGTCAGTCTTCTTTTACTTAAGTCGGCATTGTGCCTTTTGTACTAAATTCCGATGCAAATTCTGTGTTTCATCGTCAATAAGAAGGTGCAAGGTATACAGTAAACCTGAAGTGAAGCATCGGAATCTAAAACTGGATTCACAGGAGAGGTTCAAATCATAGAAAGTGAGAGTGTCAGTCCTCTTTTACTTATGTCGGCATTGCGCCTTTTGTATTAAATTCCGATGCAATTTCGGTTTTTCATCGTCAATATGATGGTGCAAGGTATACAGTAAACCTGAAGTGAAGCATCGGAATCTAAAACTGGACTCACAGGAGAGGTTCAAATCATAGAAAGTGAGAGTGTCAGTAATCTTCTACTTAATTCGGCATTGTGACTTTTGTATTAAATACGGATGCAAACTCTGTATTTCATCGTCAATAAGAAGGTCCTAGGGATACAGTAAACCTGAAGTGAATCATCGGAATCTAAAACTGGACTCACAGGAGAGGTTCAAATCATAGAAAGTGAGAGTGTCAGTCCTCTTCTACTTAAGTCGGCATTCTGACTTTTGTATTGAATACGGATGCAAACTCTGTATTTCATCGTCAATAAGAAGGACTAAGGGATACAGTAAATCTGCATTGAAGCATCGGAATCAAAAACTGGACTCAGAGGAGAGGTTCAAATCATAGAAAGTTAGAGTGTCAGTCCGCTTGTACTTTAGCCGGCATTGTGCCTTTTGTATTAAATTCATTTGCAAACTCTGTGTTTCATCGTCAATATAAAGGTCCTAAGGATACAGTAAACCTGAAGTGTAGCATCGGAATCTAAAACTGGACTCACAGGAGATGGTTCAAATCATAAAAATTGAGAGTGTCAGTCCTCTTTTACTTAAGTCGGCATTGTGCTTTTTTTTTAAATTCCGATGCAATTTCTGTGTTTCATCGTCAATATGATGGTGCAAGGTATACAGTAAACCTGAAGTGAAGCATCGGAATCTAAAATTGGACTCACAGGAGAGGTTCAAATCATAGAAAGTGAGAGTGTCAGTAATCTTCTACTTAAGTCGGCATTGTGACTTTTGTATTAAATACGGATGCAAACTCTGTATTTCATCGTCAATAAGAAGGTGCTAGGGATACAGTAAACCTGAAGTGAATCATCGGAATCTAAAACTGCACTCACAGGAGAGGTTCAAATCATAGAAAGTGAGAGTGTCAGTCCTCTTTTACTTAAGTCGGCATTGTGCCTTTTGTATTAAATTCCGATGCAATTTCTGTGCGTCATCGTCAATAAGATGGTGCAAGGTATACAGTAAACCTGAAGTGAAGCATCGGAATCTGAAACTGGACTCACAGGACAGGTTCAAATCATAGAAAGAGAGAGTGTCAGTCCTCTTTTACTTAAGTCGGCATTGTGCCTTTTGTATTAAATTCCGATGCAATTTCTGTATTCCATCGTCAATAAGAAGGTCCAAGGGATACAGTAAACCTGAAGTGAAGCATCGGAATCTAAAACTGGACTCACAAGAGAGGTTCAAATCATAGAAAGTAAAATTGTCAGTCCTCTTTTACTTAGGGCGCATTGTGGCCATTGTATTAAATTCCGATGCAATTTCTGTGTTTCATCGTCAAAAAGAAGGTGCAAGAATAAAGTAAACCTGAAGTGAAGCATCGGAATCTAAAACTGGACTCACAGGAGAGGTTCAAATCATAGAAAGAGAGAGTGTCAGTCCTGTTTTACTTAAGTCGGCATTGTGCCTTTTGTACTAAATTCCGATGCAATTTCTGTGTTTCATCGTCAATAGGAAGGTGCAAGGTATACAGTAAACCTGAAGTGAAGCATCGGAAACTAAAACTGGACTCACAGGAGGGGTTTAAATGACAGAAAGTGAGAGTGTCTGTCCTCTTTTACTTAAGTCGGCATTGTGCCTTTTGTACTAAATTCCGATGCAATTTCTGTGTTTCATCGTCAATAAGAAGGTGCATGGTATACAGTAAACCAGAAGTGAAGCATCGGAATCTAAAACTGGACTCAGAGGAGAGGTTTAAATGACAGAAAGTGAGAGTGTCAGTCCTCTTTTACTTAAGCCGGCATTGTACCATTTGTATTAAATTCGGATGCAATTTCTGTGTTTCATCGTCAATAAGAAGGTCCAAGGGATACACTATACCTGAAGTGAAGCATCGGATTCTAAAACTGGACTCACAGGAGAGGTTCAAATCATAGAAAGTTAGAGTGTCAGTCCTCTTGTACTTATGTCGGCATTGTGCGGTTTGTATTAAATTCGGATGCAAACCAAGTGTTTCATCGTCAATAAGATGGTCCTAGGGTTACAGTAAACCTGAAGTGAAGCATCGGAATCTAAAACTGGACTCACAGGAGTTGTTCAAATCATAGAAAATGAGAGTGTCAGTCCTCTTTTACTTATGTCGGCATTGTGCCTTTTGTATTAGATTCCGATGCAATTTCTGTTTTTCATCGTCAAGAAGATGGTGCAAGGTATACATGAAACCTGAAGAGAAGCATCGGAATCAAAAACTGGACTCACAGGAGAGGTTCAAATCATAGAAAGTGAGAGTGTCAGTCCTCTTATACTTAAGTCGGCATAGTGCCTTTTGTATTAAATTCGGATGCAAACTCTGTGTTTCATCGGCAATAAGAAGGTCCTAGGGATACAGTAAACCTGAAGTGAAGCATCGGAATCTAAAACTGGACTCACAGGAGTTGTTCAAATCATAGAAAATGAGAGTGCCAGTCCTCTTTTACTTAAGTCGGAATTGTGCCTTTTTTATGAAATTCTGTTACAATTTCTGTGTTTCATCGTCAAAAAGATGGTGCAAGGTATACAGTAAACCTGAAGTGAAGCATCGGAATCTAAAACTGGACTCACAGGAGAGGTTCAAATCATAGAAAGTGAGAGTGTCAGTCCTCTTTTACTTAAGTCGGCATTGTGCCTTTTGTATTAAATTCCGATGCAATTTCTGTTTTTCATCGTCAAGAAGATGGTGCAAGGTATACAGTAAACCTGAAGAGAAGCATCGGAATCAAAAACTGGACTCACAGGAGAGGTTCAAATCATAGAAAAAGTGAGAGTGTCAGTCCTCTTATACTTAAGTCGGCATAGTGCCTTTTGTATTAAATTCGGATGCAAACTCTGTGTTTCATCGGCAATAAGAAGGTCATAGGGATACAGTAAACCTGAAGTGAAGCATCGGAATCTAAAACTGGACTCACAGGAGTTGTTCAAATCATAGAAAATGAGAGTGTCAGTCCTCTTTTACTTAAGTCGGCATTGTGCCTTTTTTATTAAATTCTGTTATAATTTCTGTGTTTCATCGTCAAAAAGATGGTGCAAGGTATACAGTAAACCTGAAGTGAAGCATCGGAATCTAAAACTGGACTCACAGGAGAGGTTCAAATCATAGAAAGTGAGAGTGTCAGTCCTCTTTTACTTAAGTCGGCATTGTGCCTTTTGTATTAAATTCCGATGCAATTTCTGTGTTTCATCGTCAATAAGATGGTGCAAGGTATACAGTAAACCTGAAGTGAAGCATCGGAATCTGAAACTGGACTCACAGGACAGGTTCAAATCATAGAAAGAGAGAGTGTCAGTCCTCTTTTACTTAAGTCGGCATTGTGCCTTTTGTATTAAATTCCGATGCAATTTCTGTATTTCATCGTCAATAAGAAGGTCCAAGGGATACAGTAAACCTGAAGTGAAGCATCGAAATCTAAAACTGGACTCACATGAGAGGTTCAAATCATAGAAAGTGAGAGTGTCAGTCCTCTTTTACTTATGTCGGCATTGTGCCTTTTGTATTAAATTCCGATGCAATTTCGGTTTTTCATCGTCAATATGATGGTGCAAGGTATACAGTAAACCTGAAGTGAAGCATCGGAATCTAAAGCTGGACTCACAGGAGAGGTTCAAATCATAGAAAGTGAGAGTGTCAGTAATCTTCTACTTAATTCGGCATTGTGACTTTTGTATTAAATACGGATACAAACTCTGTATTTCATCGTCAATAAGAAGGTCCTAGGGATACAGTAAACCTGAAGTGAATCATCGGAATCTAAAGCTGGACTCACAGGAGAGGTTCAAATCATAGAAAGTGAGAGTGTCAGTAATCTTCTACTTAATTCGGCATTGTGACTTTTGTATTGAATACGGATGCAAACTCTGTATTTCATCGTCAATAAGAAGGACTAAGGGATACAGTAAACCTGAATTGAAGCATCGGAATCAAAAACTGGACTCAGAGGAGAGGTTCAAATCATAGAAAGTTAGAGTGTCAGTCCGCTTGTACTTTAGCCGGCATTGTGCCTTTTGTATTAAATTCATTTGCAAACTCTGTGTTTCATCGTCAATATAAAGGTCCTAAGGATACAGTAAACCTGAAGTGTAGCATCGGAATCTAAAACTGGACTCACAGGAGATGGTTCAAATCATAAAAATTGAGAGTGTCAGTCCTCTTTTACTTAAGTCGGCATTGTGCTTTTTTTTTAAATTCCGATACAATTTCTGTGTTTCATCGTCAATATGATGGTGCAAGGTATACAGTAAACCTGAAGTGAAGCATCGGAATCTAAAATTGGACTCACAGGAGAGGTTCAAATCATAGTAAGTGAGAGTGTCAGTAATCTTCTTTTTAAGTCGGCATTGTGACTTTTGTATTAAATACGGATGCAAACTCTGTATTTCATCGTCAATAAGAAGGTGCTAGGGATACAGTAAACCTGAAGTGAATCATCGGAATCTAAAACTGGACTCACAGGAGAGGTTCAAATCATAGAAAGTGAGAGTGTCAGTCCTCTTTTACTTAAGTCGGCATTGTGCCTTTTGTATTAAATTCCGATGCAATTTCTGTGCGTCATCGTCAATAAGATGGTGCAAGGTACACAGTAAACCTGAAGTGAAGCATCGGAATCTGAAACTGGACTCACAGGACAGGTTCAAATCATAGAAAGAGAGAGTGTCAGTCCTCTTTTACTTAAGTCGGCATTGTGCCTTTTGTATTAAATTCCGATGCAATTTCTGTATTTCATCGTCAATAAGAAGGTCCAAGGGATACAGTAAACCTGAAGTGAAGCATCGGAATCTAAAACTGGACTCACAAGACAGGTTCAAATCATAGAAAGTAAAATTGTCAGTCCTCTTTTACTTAGGGCGCATTGTGGCCATTGTATTAAATTCCGATGCAATTTCTGTGTTTCATCGTCAAAAAGGAGGTGCAAGAATAAAGTAAACCTGAAGTGAAGCATCGGAATCTAAATCTGGACTCACAGGAGAGGTTCAAATCATAGAAAGAGAGAGTGTCAGTCCTCTTTTACTTAAGTCGGCATTGTGCCTTTTGTACTAAATTCCGATGCAATTTCTGTGTTTCATCGTCAATAGGAAGGTGCAAGGTATACAGTAAACCTGAAGTGAAGCATCGGAAACTAAAACTGGACTCACAGGAGAGGTTTAAATGACAGAAAGTGAGAGTGTCTGTCCTCTTTTACTTAAGTCGGCATTGTGCCTTTTGTACTAAATTCCGATGCAATTTCTGTGTTTCATCGTCAATAAGAAGGTGCAAGGTATACAGTAAACCTGAAGTGAAGCATCGGAATCTAAAATTGGACTCAGAGGAGAGGTTTAAATGACAGAAAGTGAGAGTGTCAGTCCTCTTTTACTTAAGCCGGCATTGTACCATTTGTATTAAATTCGGATGCAATTTCTGTGTTTCATCGTCAATAAGAAGGTCCAAGGGATACAGTATACCTGAAGTGAAGCATCGGATTCTAAAACTGGACTCACAAGAGAGGTTCAAAACATAGAAAGTGAGAGTGTCAGTCCTCTTTTACTTATGTCGGCATTGTGCCTTTTGTATTAGATTCCGACGCAATTTCTGTTTTTCATCGTCAAGAAGATGGTGCAAGGTATACAGTAAACCTGAAGAGAAGCATCGGAATCAAAAACTGGACTCACAGGAGAAGTTCAAATCATAGAAAGTGAGAGTGTCAGCCCTCTTATACTTAAGTCGGCATAGTGCCTTTTGTATTAAATTCGGATGCAAACTCTGTGTTTCATCGGCAATAAGAAGGTCCTAGGGATACAGTAAACCTGAAGTGAAGCATCGGAATCTAAAACTGGACTCACAGGAGTTGTTCAAATCATAGAAAATGAGAGTGTCAGTCCTCTTTTACTTAAGTCGGCATTGTGCCTTTTGTATTAAATTCCGATGCAATTTCTGTGTTTCATCGTCAATAAGATGGTGCAAGGTATACAGTAAACCTGAAGTGAAGCATCGGAATCTGAAACTGGACTCGCAGGACAGGTTCAAATCATAGAAAGAGAGAGTGTCAGTCCTCTTTTACTTAAGTCGGCATTGTGCCTTTTGTATTAAATTCCGATGCTATTTCTGAATTTCATCGTCAATAAGAAGGTCCAAGGGATACAGTAAACCTGAAGTGAAGCATCGGAATCTAAAACTGGTCTCACAGGAAATGCTCAAATCATAGACAGTAGGAAGAGTCAGTCTTCTTGTACTGAAGTCGGCATTGTGCGTTTTGAATTTAATTCCGATGCAATATCTGTGTTTCATCGTCAATAAGAAGGTCCAAGGGATACAGAAACCAGAAGTGTAGCATCAGAATCTATAACTAATCTCACAGGATGTGCTCATAACATAGTCAGTATGAAGACCTATTCCTCTTGTACTTAAGTCAGCATTGTGCTTTTTATATTTAATTCCGATGCATTTTCTGTGTTTGATCGTCAATAAGAAAGTCCATCTGACACAGTAAACCTGAAGTGAAGCATCGGAATCTAAAACTTTTCTCACAGGGAAGGTTCAAATCATAAACAGTAAGAACAGTCAGTCTTCTTGTACTTAACTCGGCATTGTGCCTTTTGTATTTGAATCCGATGCAATTTCTGTGTTTCATCTTCAATAAGAAGGACCAAGGGGTACATAAACCTGAAGTGTAGCATCAGAATCTAAAACTGGTCTCACAGGAAAGATTCAAAGCATAGACAGTAAGAAGAGCTATTCCTCTTGTACTAAAGTCGGCATTGTGCCATTTATAATTAATTCCGATGCAATTTCTGTGTTTCATCGTCAATAAGACGGTCCAAGGGATACAGTAAACCTGAAGTTAATCATCGGAATCTAAATTTGATCTTACAAAATAGGTTCAAAGCATAGACAGTAAGAAGAGTCAGTCATCTTTTACTTAAATCGGCATTGTGCGTTTTGTATTTAATTCCGATGCAATTTCTGCGTTTCATCGTCAATAAGAGGTCCAAGGGATACAGCAAACCTGAAGTAAACCATCGAAATCTAAAACTGGTCTCACAGGAAAAATCATAGAATGTAAGAAAGGTTGGTCCACCTGAACTTAAGTCGGCATTGTGCCTTTTGTATTTAATTCCGATGCAATTTCTGTGTTTCATCGTCAATAAGAAGGTCCAAGGGATACAGTTAACCTGAAATGAAGCGTCGGAATCTAAAATTGGTCTCACAGGAAAGGTTCAAAACATAGTCAGTAAGAAGAGTCGGTCTTCTTTTACTTAAGTCGGCATTGTGCTTTTTGTATTTAATTCCGTTGCAATTTCTGTGTTTCATCGTCAATAAGAAGGTCCACGGGATACAGTAAACTTTAAGTGAAGCGTCGGAATCTAAAACTGGTCTCACAGGAAAGGATCCAAACATAGACAGTAAGAAGAGCCTGTCTTCTTATACTTAAGTCGGCATTGTGCATTTTGTATTTAATTCCGATGCAATTTCTGTGTTTCATCGTCAATAAGAAGGTGCAAGGGGTACAGTAAATCTGAAGTGAAGCATCGGAATCTACATCTGGTTTCACAGGAAGGCTCTAATCACAGACAGTAAGAAGAGTCAGTCTCCTGTTCTTATGTCGGCTTTGTGCCTTCTGTATTTAATTGCGATGCAATTTCTGTATTTCATCGTCAATAAAAAGGTCCAAGGGATATAGTAAACCTGAAGTAAAAAATTGGAATCTGCAACTGGTCTCACAGGAAAGGCACAAATCATAGATAGGAAGAAGAGCCCGTCTTCTTCTACTTTACTCGACATAGTGCGTTTTGTATTTAATTCCAATGCAATTTTTGTGTTACATCGTTAATATGAAGGTGCAAGGGATACAGAAAACCTGAAGTGAAGCATCGAAATCTAAAACTGGTCTCACTGGAAAGTTTCAATTTATTGAATGTAAGAAGAGTCAGTCCTCTTGTGCTTAAGTCGGCATTGTACCTTTTGTATTTAGTTCCGATGGAACTTCTGTGTTCATCATCAACATGAAGGTCCAAGGGATACAGTAAACCTGAAGTGAAGCATCGGAATCTAAAACTGGTCTCACAGGAAAGGTTCAAAACATTGACAGTAAAAAGAGTCTGTCTTCTTGTACTTAAGTCGGCAATGTGCCTGTTGTATTTAATTCCGATGCAATTTTTCTGTTTCACCGTGAGTAAGAAGGACCAATGGATACTGTAAACCAGAAGTGAATCATCGGAATCAGAATCTGGTCTCACAGGAAACGTTCAAAACATAGACAGTAAGAAGAGTCCATCTTCTTGTACTTTAGTCGGCATTGTGCCTTTCGCATTTAATTCCGATGCAATTTCTGTGTTTCATTGTCAATAAGAAAGTCCAAGGCATACAGTAAACCTCAAGTGAGGCATCAGAATCTAAAACTGGTCTCACAGGAAATTTTCAAAACATAGAGAGTAAGAAGAGTCGGTCTTCTTGTACTTCAGTCGGCATTGAGCGTTTTGTATTTAATTACGATGCAGTTTCTGTGTTTCATCGTCAATAAGAATGTCCAAGGGATACACTAAACCTGAAGTGAAGCATCGAATCTAAAACTGGTCTCACAGAAAGGTTCAAAACATAGACAGTAAGAAGAGTCAATCTTCTTGTACTTTAGTCGGCATTGTGCCTTCACATTTCATTCCGATGCAATTTCTGTGTTTCATCGTCAACAAGAATGTCCAAGGGATGCAGTAAACCTGAAGTGAAGCATCGGGATCTAAAATTGGTCTCACAGGAACGGTTCAAATTATAGTCAGTAAGAAGAGTCAGTCTTCTTTGACTTAATTCGGCATTTGTATTTAATTCCCGATGCAATTTCTGTGTTTCATCGTCAATAAGAAAGGCCAAGGGATACAGTAAACCTCAAGTGAGGCCTCAGAATCTAAAACTAGTCTCACAGGAAAGGCTCCAATCATACCCAGTAAGCAGAGTCAGTCTTCTTGTACTTAAGGCTGCATTGTGCCATTCGTTTTTAATTCCGATGAAATTTCAGTGTTTCATCGTCAATAAGAAGGTCCAAGCGATTCAGTAAACCTGTAGTGAAGCATCGGAATCTAAGACTCGTATCACAGGAAATGTTCAAAACATAGAGAGTAAGAAGAGTCAGTCATCTTGAACTTCAGTCGTCATTGAGCGATTTGTATTTAATTACGATGCAATCTCTTGTGTTCCATCGTTAATTAGAAGGTCCCAGGGATACAGTAACCTGAAGTGAAGCATCTGCATCTAAAACTTTACTCTCAAGAACGGTTAATAGCATAGAAAGTAAGAGGAGTCGGTCCTCTTATACTTAAGGTCGGCATTGTGCCTTTTGTCATTAATTCCCGATGCAATTTCTGCGTTTCATCGTCAATAAGAAGGTCCAAGGGGTGCAGTAAACTTGAAGGGAACCATCGGAGTCTAAAACTGGTCTCACTGGAGAGGTTCAAAAGATAGGCAGTAGAAGGATTCAGTCTTCTTGTTTTTCAGGCGGCATTGGGCCTTTTGTATTTAATTCCGATGCAATTTCGGTGTTGCATCGTCAATAAGAAGGTGCAAGGGGTACAGTAAATCTGTAGTGAAGCATCGGAATCTACATCTGGTTTCACAGGAAGGCTCTAAACACAGACAGTAAGAAGAGTCAGTCTTCTTGTACTTATGTCGGCATTGTGCCTTCTGTATTTAATTGCGATGCAATTTCTGTTTTTCATCGTCAATAAGAAGTACCAAGGGATACAGTAAACTTGAAGGGAACCATCGGAGTCTAAAACTGGTATCACTGGAGAGGTTCAAAAGATAGGCAGTAGAAGGATTCAGTCTTCTTGTTTTTCAGGCGGCATTGTGCCTTTTGTATTTAATACCGATGCAATTTCTGTGTTTCATCGTCAATAAGAAGGTCCAAGGGATACAGTAAACCTGAAGTGAAGCATCGGAATCTAAAACTGGTCTCACAGGAAAAGCTCAAAACATAGACAGTAAGAAGAGTCAGTCTTCTTGTACTTAAGGCGGCATTGTGCCTTTTGTTATTAATTCCGATGAAATTTGTGTGTTTCATCGTCAATTAAAGGTCCAAGCGATTCAGTAAACCTGAAGTGAAATTGCGGAATCTAAAACTGGTATCACAGGAAATGTTCAAAACATAGACAGTAAGAAGAGTCAGTCTTCTTGTACTTCAGTCGGCATTGAGCGTTTTGTATTTAATTACGATGCAATTTCTGTGTTCCATCGTTAATTAGAAGTTACAAGGGATACAGTAAACCTGAAGTGAAGCATCGGAATCTAAAACTGGTCTCACAGGAAAAGCTCAAAACATAGACAGTAAGAAGAGTCAGTCTTCTTGTACTTAAGTCGGCATTGCGCCTTTTGTATTTAATTCCGATAAAATTTCTGTGTTTCATCGTCAATATGAAGTTCGAAGAGATACAGTAAACCTGAAGTGAAACATTGGAATCTAAAATTGGTCTCACAGGAAACGTCCAAAACATAGACAGTAAGAAGAGTCAGTCTTCTTGTACTTAAGTCGGCATTGTGCCTTTTGTATTTAATTCCGGTTGCAATATCTGTGTTTCATCGTCAACTATAAGGTTCACGGGATACAGTAAACCTGAAGGGAAGCATCGGAATCTAAAACTGGTGTCACAGGAATGGTTCAAAACATAGACAGTAAGAAGAGTCTGTCTTCTTGTACTGAAGTCGGCATTGTGCCTTTTCTATTTAATTCCGATGCAATTTCTGGGTTTTTATCGTCAATAAGAATGGCCAAGGGATACAGTAAACCTGAAGTGAAGCATCGGAATCTAAAATAGGTCTCACAGCAAAGGTTCAAATCATAGACAGTCAGAAGAGTCCAGTCTTCTTTTACTTAAGTCGGAATTGTGCATATTGTGTTTAATTCCGATGCAATTTCTGTGTTTCATCGTCAATAAGGAGATCCCAGGGATACATTAAACCTGAAGTGAAGCATCGGAATCTAAAACTGGTCTCACAGGAAAGGCTCAAAACATAGTAAGAAGAGTGAGTCTTCTTCTACTTTAGTCGGCATTGTGCCTTTCGCATTTAATTCCGATGCTATTTCTGTGTTTCATCGTCAATAAGATGGTCCAAGGGATACAGTAAACCTGATGTGAAGCAACGGAATTTAAGACTGGTCTCAGAGGCAAGGTTCTAACATAGACAGTAAGAATAGTCAGTCTTCTTGTATTTAAGTCAGCATTGTGCCGTTTGTATTTAATTCCGATGCAATTTCTGTCTATCATCGTCATTAAGATGTTCCAAGGGATACAGTAAACCTGAAGTGAAGCATCGGAATCTAAAACTGGTGTCACACGAATGGTTCAAAACATAGACAGTAAGAAGAGTCTGTCTTCTTGTACTGAGATCGGCAATGTACCCTTTCTACATAATTCCGATGCATTTTCCGTGTTTCACTGTCAATACGAAGGTCCAAGGGATACAGTAAACCTGAAGTGAAGCATCGGAATCTAAATTTGGTCTCACAGGAAAGGTTCAAATCATAGACAGTAAGAAGAGTCAGTCTTCTTGAACTTAAGGCGGCATTGTGCCTTTTCTATTTCATTCCGATACAATTTCTGTGCTTCATCGTCAATCAGAAGGTCCAAGTGATACAGTAAACCTGAAGTGAAGCATCGGAATCTACATCTGGTTTCACAGGAAGGCTGTAAACACAGACAGTAAGAAGAGTCAGTCTTCTTGTTCTTACGTCGGCATTTTGCCCTCTGTATTTAATTGCGATGCAATTTCTGTGTTTCATCGTCAATATGAAGGTCCAAGGGATACAGTAAACTTGAAGGGAACCATCGGAGTCTAAAACTGGTCTCACAGGAGAGGTTCAAAAGATAGGCAGTAGGAGGATTCAGTCTTCTTGTTTTTCAGGCGGCATTGTGCCTATTGTATTTAATTCCGATGCAATTTTCTGTGTTTCATCGTCAATAAGAAGGTCCAAGGGATACAGTAAACCTGAAGTGAAGCATCGGAATCTAAAACTAGTCTCACAGGAAAGGCTCATATCATACCCAGTGAGCAGATTCAGTCTTCTTGTAATTAATACGGCACTGTGCCATTTGTTTTTAATTCCGATGAAATTTCTGTGTTTCATCGTCAATAAGAAGGTCCAAGGGATACAGTGAACCTGAAGTGAAGCATCGGAATCTAAAATTGGTCTCACAGGAAAGGTTCAAATCATAGACAGTAAGAAGAGTCAGTCTTCTTTTACTTAAGTCGGCTTTGTGCCTTTTGTATTTCATTCCGATACAATTTCTGTGCTTCATCGTCAATAAGAAGGTCCAAGAGATACAGTAAACCTGAAGTGAAACATCGGAATCTAAAATTGGTCTCACAGGAAACGTTCAAAACATAGACAGTAAGAAGAGTCAGTCTTCTTGTACTTAAGTCGGCATTGTGCCTTCTGTTTTTAATTCCTATGCAATTTCGGTGTTGCATCGTCAATAAGAAGGTGCAAGGGGCACAGTAAATCTGAAGTGAAGCATCGGAATCTACATCTGGTTTCACAGGAAGGCTCTAAACACAGACAGTAAGAAGAGTCAGTCTTCTTGTTCTTATGTCGGCATTGTGCCTTCTGTATTTAATTGCGATGCAATTTCTGGGTTTTTTATCGTCAATAAGAATGGTCAAGGGATACAGTAAACCTGAAGTGAAGCATCGGAATCTAAAATAGGTCTCACAGCAAAGGTTCAAATCATAGACAGTAAGAAGAGTCAGTCTTCTTTTACTTAAGTCGGAATTGTGCATATTGTGTTTAATTCCGATGCAATTTCTGTGTTTCACCGTCAATAAGAAGGTCCAAGGGATACAGTAAACCTGAAGTGAAGCATCGGAATCTAAAACTGGTCTCACAGGAAAGGCTCAAAACATAGTAAGAAGAGTGAGTCTTCTTCTACTTTAGTCGGCATTGAGCCTTTCGTATTTAATTCCGATGCTATTTCTGTGTTTCATCGTCAATAACATGGTCCAAGGGATACAGTAAATCTGATGTCAAGCAACGGAATTTAAAACTGGTCTCAGAGGCAAGGTTCTAACATAGACAGTAAGAATAGTCAGTCTTCTTGTATTTAAGTCGGCATTGTGCCTTTTGTATTTAATTCCGATGCAATTTTCTGTGTTTCATCGTAAATAACAAGGTCCAAGGGATACAGTAAACCTGAAGTGAAGCATCGGAATCTAAAACTAGTCTCACAGGAAAGGCTCAAATCATACCCAGTAAGCAGAGTCAGTCTTCTTGTACTTAAGGCGGCATTGTGCCATTTGTTTTTAATTCCGATGAAATTTCTGTGTTTCATCGTCAATAAGATGGTCCAAGCGATTCAGTAAACCTGTAGTGAAGCATGATCTAAGACTGGTATCACAGGAAATGTTCAAAACATAGAGGGTAAGAAGAGTCAGTCAGTTTAAACTTCAGTCGTCATTGAGCGTTTTGTATTTAATTACGATGCAATTTCTGTGTTCCATCGTTAATTAGAAGGTCCAAGGGATACAGTAAACCTGAAGTGAAGCATCGGCATCTAAATCTGGTCTCACAGGAACGGTTAAAAACATAGACAGTAAGTGGAGTCGGTCCTCTTATACTTAAGTCGGCATTGTGCCTTTTGTCTTTAATTCCGATGCAATATCTGCGTTTCATCGTCAATAAGAAGGTCCAAGGGATACAGTAAACTTCAAGGGAACCATCGGAGTCTAAAACTGGTCTCACTGGAGAGGTTCAAAAGATAGGCAGTAGGAGGATTCAGTCATCTTGTCTTCCAGGCGGCATTGCGCCTTTTGTATTTAATTCCGATGCAATTTCTGTGTTTCATCGTCAATAAGAAGGCCCAAGGGATACAGTAAGCCTGAAGTGAAGCATCGGAATCTAAAACTGGTCTCACAGGAAAATCTCAAATCATAGACAGTAAGAAGAGTCAGTCTTCTTGTACTTAAGGCGGCATTGTGCCTTTTGTTATTAATTCCGATGAAATTTGTGTGTTTCATCGTCAATAAGAGGGTCCAAACGATTCAGTAAACCTGAAGTGAAACTTCGGAATCTAAAACTGGTATCACAGGAAATGTTGAAAACATAGAAAGTAAGAAGAGTCAGTCTTCTTGTACTTCAGTCGGTATTGAGCGTTTTGTATTCAATTACGATGCAATTTCTGTGCTCCGTCGTTAATTAGAAGGTACAAGGGATACAGTAAACCTGAAGTGAAGCATCGGAATCTAAAACTGGTCTCACAGGAATGGCTCAAAACATAGTAAGAAGAGTGAGTCTTCTTCTACTTCAGTCGGCATTGTGCCTTTCGCATTTAATTCCGATGCTATTTCTGTGTTTCATCGTCAATAAGATGGTCCAAGGGATACAGTAAACCTGAAGTGAAGCATCGGAATCTAAAACTAGTCTCACAGGTAAGGCTCAAATCATACCCAGTAAGCAGAGTCAGTCTTCTTGTACTTAAGGCGGCATTGTGCCATTTGTTATTAATTCCGATGAAATTTGTGTGTTTCATCGTCAATAAGATGGTCCAAGCGATTCAGTAAACCTGTAGTGAAGCATCGGAATCTAAGACTGGTATCACAGGAAATGTTCAAAATATAGAGAGAAAGAAGAGTCAGTCATCTTGAACTTCAGTCGTCATTGAGCGTTTTGTATTTATTTACGATGCAATTTCTGTGTTCCATCGTTAATTAGAAGGTCCAAGGGATACAGTAAACCTGAAGTGAAGCATCGGCAACTAAATCTGGTCTCACAGGAACGGTTAAAAACATAGACAGTAAGAGGAATCGGTCCTCTTATAATTAAGTCGGCATTGTGCCTTTTGTCTTTAATTCCGATGCAATTTCTGCGTTTCATCGTCAATAAGAAGGTCCAAGGGATACAGTAAACTTGAAGGGAACCATCGGAGTCTAAAACTGGCCTCACTGGAGAGGTTCAAAAGATAGGCAGTAGGAGGAGTCAGTCTTCTTGACTTTCAGGCGGCATTGTGCCTTTTGTATTTAATTCCGATGCAATTTCTGTGTTTCATCGTCAATAAGAAGGTCCAAGGGATACAGTAAACCTGAAGTGAAGCATCGGAATCTAAAACTGGTCTCACAGGAAAAGCTCAAAACATAGACAGTAAGAAGTGTCAGTCTTCTTGTGCTTAAGGCGGCAATGTGCCTTTTGTTATTAATTCCGATGAAATTTCTGTGTTTCATCGTCAATAAGAAGGTCCAAGCGATTCAGTAAACCTGAAGTGAAACTGCGGAATCTAAAACTGGTATCACAGGAAATGTTCAAAACATAGACAGTAAGAAGAGTCAGTCTTCTTGTACTTCAGTCGGTATTGAGCGTTTTGTATTTAATTACGATGCAATTTCTGTGATCCATCGTTAATTAGAAGGTACAAGGGATACAGTAAACCTGAAGTGAAGCATCGGAATCTAAAAGTGGTCTCATAGGAATGGTTCAAAACATAGACGGTAAGAAGAGTCAGTCCTCTTGTACTTAAGTCGGCATTGCGCCTTTTGTATTTAATTCCGATAAAATTTCTGTGTTTCATCGTCAAAATGAAGGTCGAAGAGATACAGTAAACCTGAAGTGAAACATTGGAATCTGAAATTGGTCTCACAGGAAACGTCCAAAACATAGACAGTAAGAAGAGTCAGTCTTCTTGTACTTAAGTCGGCATTGTGCCTTCTGTATTTAATTCCGGTTGCAATATCTGTGTTTCATCGTCAATTATAAGGTTCACGGGATACAGTAAACCTGAAGGGAAGCATCGGAATCGAAAACTGGTGTCACCGGAATGGTTCAAAACATAGACAGTAAGAAGAGTCTGTCTTCTTGTACTGAAGTCGGCATTGTGCCTTTTCTATTTAATTGCGATGCAATTTCTGGTTTTTTTTATCGTCAATAAGAATGGCCAAGGGATACAGTAAACCTGAAGTGAAGCATCGGTATCTAAAATAGGTCTCACAGCAAAGGTTCAAATCATAGACAGTAAGAAGAGTCAGTCTTCTTTTACTTAAGTCGGAATTGTGCATATTGTGTTTAATTCCGATGCAATTCCTGTGTTTCACCGTCAATAAGAAGGTCCAAGGGATACAGTAAACCTGAAGTGAAGCATCGGAATCTCCAACTGGTCTCACAGGAAAGGCTCAAAACATAGTAAGAAGAGTGAGTCTTCTTCTATTTTAGTCGGCAATGTGCCTTTCGCATTTAATTCCGATACTATTTCTGTGTTTCATCGTCAATAAGATGGTCCAAGGGATACAGTAAATCTGATGTGAAGCAACGGAATTTAAAACTGGTCTCAGAGGCAAGGTTCTAACATAGACAGTAAGAATAGTCAGTCTTCTTGTATTTAAGTCGGCTTTGTGCCTTTTGTATTTAATTCCGATGCAATTCCTGTCTTTCATCGTCAATAAGATGGTCCAAGGGATACAGTAAACCTGAAGGGAAGCATCGGAATCTAAAACTGGTGGCACACGAATGGTTCAAAACATAGACAGTAAGAAGAGTCTGTCTTCTTGTACTGAAGTCGTCAATGTGAATTTTCTACATAATTCCGATGCATCTTCCGTGTTTCACTGTCAATACGAAGGTCCAAGGGATACAGTAAACCTGAAGGGAAGCATCGGAATATAAAACAGGTGTCACAGGAAAGGTTCAAATCATAGACAGTAAGAAGAGTCAATCTTCTTTTACTTAAGTCGGCTTTGTGCCTTTTGTATTTCATTCCGATGCAATTTCTGTGTTTCATCGTCAATAAGAAGGTCCAAGGGATACAGTATACCAGAAGTGAAGCATTGGAATCTAAAACTGGTCTCACAGGAAAAGCTCAAAACATAGACAGTAAGAAGAGTCAGTCTTCTTGTACTTAAGGCGGCATTGTGCCTTTTGTTATTAATTCCGAGGAAATTTGTGTGTTTCATCGTCAATAAGAGGGTCCAAACGATTCAGTAAACCTGAAGTGAAACTTCGGAATCTAAAACTGATATCACAGGAAATGTTGAAAACATAGAAAGTAAGAAGAGTCAGTCTTCTTGTACTTCAGTCGGTATTGAGAGTTTTGTATTCAATTACGATGCAATTTCTGTGCTCCATCGTTAATTAGAAGGTACAAGGGATACAGTAAACCTGAAGTGAAGCATCGGAATCTAAAACTGGTCTCACAGGAAAGGCTCAAAACATAGTAAGGAGAGTGAGTCTTCTTCTACTTTAGTCGGCATTGTGCCTTTCTCATTTAATTCCGATTCTTTTTCTGTGTTTCATCGTCAATAAGATGGTCCAAGGGATACAGTAACCCTGAAGTGAAGCATCGGAATCTAAAACTAGTCTCACAGGTAAGGCTCAAATCATACCCAGTAAGCAGAGTCAGTCTTCTTGTACTTAAGGCGGCATTGTGCCATTTGTTATTAATTCCGATGAAATTTCTGTGTTTCATCGTCAATAAGATGGTCCAAGCGATTCAGTAAATCTGTAGTGAAGCATCGGAATCTAAGACTGGTATCACAGGAAATGTTCAAAATATAGAGAGAAAGAAGAGTCAGTCATCTTGAACTTCAGTCGTCATTGAGCGTTTTGTATTTAATTACGATGCAATTTCTGTGTTCCATCGTTAATTAGAAGGTCCAAGGCATACAGTAAACTTGAAGGGAACCATCAGAGTCTAAAACTGGTCTCACAGGAGAGGTTCAAAAGATAGGCAGTAGGAGGATTCAGTCTTCTTGTTTTTCAGGCGGCATTGTGCCTTTTGTATTTAATTCCGATGCATTTTCCGTGTTTCACTGTCAATACGAAGGTCCAAGGGTTACAGTAAACCTGAAGGGAAGCATCGGAATATAAAACTGGTGTCACAGGAATGGTTCAAAACATAGACAGTAAGAAGAGTCTGTCTTCTTGTACTGAAGTCGGCAATGTGCCTTTTCTACATAATTCCGATGCATTTTCCGTGTTCCACCGTCAATACGAAGGTCCAAGGGTTACAGTAAACCTGAAGGGAAGCATCGGAATATAAAACTGGTGTCACAGGAAAGGTTGAAATAATAGACAGTAAGAAGAGTCAGTCTTCTTTTACTTAAGTCGGCTTTGTGCCTTTTGTATTTCATTCCGATGCAATTTCTGTGTTTAATCGTCAATAAGAAGGTCCAAGGGATACAGTAAACCTGAAGTGAAGCATCGGAATCTAAAATTGGTCTCACAGGTAAGGTTCAAATCATAGACAGTAAGAAGAGTCAGTCTTCTTTTACTTAAGTCGGCTTTGTGCCTTTTGTATTTCATTCCGATACAATTTCTGTGCTTCATCGTCAATAAGAAGGTCCAAGAGATACAGTAAACCTGAAGTGAAGCATCGGAATCTAAAATTGGTCTCACAGGAAACGTTCAAAACATAGACAGTAAGAAGAGTCAGTCTTCTTGTACTTAAGTCTGCATTGTGCCTACTGTTTTTAATTCCTATGCAATTTCGGTGTTGCATCGTCAATAAGAAGGTGCAAGGGGTACAGTAAATCTGAAGTGAAGCATCGGAATCTACATCTGGTTTCACAGGAAGGCTCTAAACACAGACAGTAAGAAGAGTCAGTCTTCTTGTTCTTATGTCGGCATTGTGCCTTCTGTATTTAATTGCGATGCAATTTCTGTGTTTCATCGTCAATAAGAAGGTCCAAGGGATACAGTAAACTTGAAGGGAACCATCGGAGTCTAAAACGGGTCTCACAGGAGAGGTTCAAAAGATAGGCAGTAGGAGGATTCAGTCTTCTTGTCTTTCAGGCGGCATTGTGCCTTTTGTATTTAATTCCGATGCAATTTTCTGTGTTTCATCGTCAATAAGAAGGTCCAAGGGATACAGTAAACCTGAAGTGAAGCATCGGAATCTAAAACTAGTCTCACAGGAAAGGCGCAAATCATACCCAGTAAGCAGAGTCAGTCTTCTTGTACTTAAGGCGGCATTGTGCCATTTGTTTTTAATTCTGATGAAATTTCTGTGTTTCATCGTCAATAAGATGGTCCAAGCGATTCAGTAAACCTGTAGTGAAGCATCGGAATCTAAGACTGGTATCACAGGAAATGTTCAAACATAGAGAGTAAGAAGAGTCAGTCATCTTGAACTTCAGTCGTCATTGAGCGTTTTGTATTTAATTACGATGCAATTTCTGTGTTCCATCGTTAATTAGAAGGTCCAAGGGATACAGTAAACCTGAAGTGAAGCATCGGCATCTAAATCTGGTCTCACAGGAACGGTTAAAAACATAGACAGTAAGAGGAGTCGGCCCTCTTATACTTAAGTCGGCATTGTGCCTTTTGTCTTTAATTCCGATGCAATTTCTGCGTTTCATCGTCAATAAGAAGGTCCAAGGGATACAGTAAACTTGAAGGGAACCATCGGAGTCTAAAACTGGTCTCACTGGAGAGGTTCAAAAGATTGGCAGTAGGAGGATTCAGTCTTCTTGTCTTTCAGGCGGCATTGTGCCTTTTGTATTTACTTCCGATGCAATTTCTGTGTTTCATCGTCAATAAGAAGGTCCAAGGGATACAGTTAACCTGAAGTGAAGCATCGGAATCTAAAACTGGTCTCACAGGAAAAGCTCAAAACATAGACAGTAAGAAGAGTCAGTCTTCTTGTACTTAAGGCGGCATTGTGCCTTTTGTTATTAATTCCGATGAAATTTCTGTGTTTCATCGTCAATAAGAAGGTCCAAGCGATTCAGTAAACCTGAAGTGAAACTGCAGAATCTAAAACTGGTATCACAGGAAATGTTCAAAACATAGACAGTAAGAAGAGTCAGTCTTCGTGTACTTCAGTCGGTATTGAGCGTTTTGTATTTAATTACGATGCAATTTCTGTGCTCCATCGTTAATTAGAAAGTACAAGGGATACAGTAAACCTGAAGTGAAGCATCGGAATGTAAAAGTGGTGTCATAGGAAAGGATCAAAACATAGACGGTAAGAAGATTCAGTCCTCTTGTACTTAGTCGGCTTTGCGCCTTTTGTATTTAATTCCGAAGAAATTTCTGTGTTTCATCGTCAAAATGAAGTCGAAGAGATACAGTAAACCTGAAGTGAAACATTGGAATCTAAAATTGGTCTCACAGGAAACGTCCAAAACATAGACAGTAAGAAGAGTCAGTCTTCTTGTACTTAAGTCGGCATTGTGCCTTTTGTATTTAATTCCGGTTGCAATATCTGTGTTTCATCGTCAATTATAAGGTTCACGGGATACAGTAAACCTGAAGGGAAGCATCGGAATCTAAAACTGGTGTCACAGGAATGGTTCAAAACATAGACAGTAAGAAGAGTCTGTCTTCTTGTACTGAAGTCGGCATTGTGCCTTTTCCATTTAATTCCGATGCAATTTCTGGGTTTTTTATCGTCAATAAGAATGGCCAATGGATACAGTAAACCTGAAGTGAAGCATCGGAATCTAAAATAGGTCTCACAGCAAAGTTTCAAATCATAGACAGTAAGAAGAGTCAGTCGTCTTTTACTTAAGTCGGAATTGTGCATATTGTGTTTAATTCCGATGCAATTTCTGTGTTTCACCGTCAATAAGAAGGTCCAAGGGATACAGTAAACCTGAAGTGAAGCATCGGAATCTAAAACTGGTCTCACAGGAAAGGCTCACAACATAGACAGTAAGAAGAGTGAGTCTTCTTCTACTTTAGTCGGCATTGTGCCTTTCGCATTTAATTCCGATGCTATTTCTGTGTTTCATCGTCAATAAGATGGTCCAAGGGATACAGTAAACCTGATGTGAAGCAACGGAATTTAAAACTGGTCTCAGAGGCAAGGTTCTAACATAGACAGTAAGTATAGTCAGTCTTCTTGTATTTAAGTCGGCATTGTGCCTTCTGTTTTTAATTCCTATGCAATTTCGGCGTTGCATCGTCAATAAGAAGGTGCAAGGGGTGCAGTAAATCTGAAATGAAGCATCGGAATCTACATCTGGTTTCACAGGAAGGCTCTAAACACAGACAGCAAGAAGAGTCAGTCTTCTTGTTCTTATGTCGGCATTGTGCCTTCTTTATTTAATTGCGATGCAATTTCTGTGTTTCATCGTCAATAAGAAGGTCGAAGGGATACAGTAAACTTGAAGGGAACTATCGGAGTCTAAAACTGGTCTCATAGGAGAGGTCCAAAAGATAGGCAGTAGGAGGATTCAGTCTTCTTGTTTTTCAGGCGGCATTGTGCCTTTTGTATTTAATTCTGATGCAATTTTCTGTGTTTCATCGTCAATAAGAAGGTCCAAGGGATACAGTAAACCTGAAGTGAAGCATCGGAATCTAAAACTGATCACACAGGAAAGGCTAAAATGATAGACAGTAAGAAGAGTCAGTCTTATTGTTCTCAAGGCGGCATTGTGCCTCTTGTTTTTAATTCCGATGAAATTTCTGTGTTCATCGTCAATAAGAGGGTCCAAGCGTTTCAGTAAACCTGTAGTGAAGCATCGGAATCTAAAACTGGTCTCACAGGAACGGTTCAAAACATAGACAGTAAGAGGAGTCAGTCCTCTTATACTTAAGTCGTCATTGTGCCTTTTGTATTTAATTCCGATGCAATTTCTGCGTTTCATCGTCAATACGAAGGTCCAAGGCATACAGTAAACTTGAAGGGAACCATCAGAGTCTAAAACTGGTCTCACAGGAGAGGTTCAAAAGATAAAAAAGTAGGAGGATTCAGTCCTCTTGTTTTTCAGGCGGCATTGTGCCTTTTGTATTTAATTCCGATGAAATTTCTGTGTTTCATCGTCAATAAGAAGGTCGAAGAGATACAGTAAACCTGAAGTGAAACATCGGAATTTAAAATTGGTCTCACAGGTAACGTTCATATCATAGACAGTAAGAAGAGCGAGTCTTCTTGTACTTAAGTTGGCATTGTGCATTTTGAATTTAATTCCGGTGGCAATATCAGTGTTTCATCGTCAATTATAAGGTTCACGGGATACAGTAAACCTGAAGGGAAGCATCGGAATCTAAAACTGGTGTCACAGGAATGGTTAAAAACATAGACAGTAAAGAGAGTCTGTCTTCTTGTACTGAAGTCGGCATTGTGCCTTTTCTATTTAATTCCGATGCAATTTCTGTGTTTCATCGTCAATACGAATGGCCAAGGGATACAGTAAACCTGAAGTGAAGCATCGGAATCTGAAATAGGTCGCACAGCAAAGGTTCAAATCATAGACAGTAAGAAGAGTCAGTCTTCTTTTACTTAAGTCGCAATTGTGCCTATTGTATTTAATTCCGATGAAATTTCTGTGTTTCATCGTCAAAAAGAAGGTCCAAGGGATACAGTAAACCTGAAGAGAAGCATCGGAATCTAAAACTGGGCTCACAGGAAAGGCTCAAAACATAGACAGTAAGAAGAGTCAGTCTTCTTGTACTTTAGTCGGTATTGTGCCTTTTTTGTTTAATTCCGATGCTATTTCTGTGTTTCATCGTCAATAAGAAGGACCAAGGGATACAGTAAACCTGAAGTGAAGCAACGGAATTTAAAACTGGTCTCAGAGGCAAGGTTCTAACATGGACAGTAAGAAGAGTCAGCCTTCTTGTACTTTAGTCGGCATTGTGCCTTTTGTATTTAATTCCGATGCAATTTCTGTTTTTCATCGTCAATAAGAAGGTCCAATTGATACAGTAAACCTGAAGGGAAGCATCGGAATCTCTAACTAGTGTCTCACGAATGGTTCAAAACATAGACATTAAGAAGAGTCTGTCTTCTTGTACTGAAGTCGGCATTGTGCCTTTTCTACATAATGCCGATGCAATTTCCGTGTTACACTGTCAATAAGAAGGTCCAAGGGATACAGTAAACCTGAAGGGAAACATCGGAATATAAAACTGGTGTCACAGGAAAGGTTCAAATCATAGACAGTAAGAAAGTCACTCTTCTTTTACTTAAGCCGGCATTGTGCCGTTGTATTTCATTCTGATGCAATTTCTGTGTTTCATCGTTAATTAGAAGGTCCAAGGGATACAGTAAACGTGAAGTGAAGCGCCGGAATTTAAAAACTGGTCTCAGAGGCAAGGTAGAAACATAGACAGTAAGAAGTGTCAGTTTTCTTGTACTTAAGTCGGCAATGTGCCTTTTGTATTTAATTCCGATGCCATTTCTGTCTTTCATCGTCAATAAGAAATCCAAGGGCTACCGTAAACCTGAAGGGATGCATCGGAATCTACAACTGGTGTCACAGGAATCGATCAAAACATAGACAGTAAGATGAGTCTGTCTTCTTGTACTGAAGTCGGCATTGTGCCTTTTCTATTTAATTCCGATGCAATTACTTTTTTCAATGTCAATAAGAAGGTCCAAGGGATACAACAAACCTGAAAGGAAGCATCGGAATCTAAAACTGGTGTCACAGTATTGGTTCTAAACTTAGACAGTAAGAAGTTTCAGTCTTCTTGTACTTAAGTCGGCATTGTGCCCTTTGTATTTATTTCCGTTGAAATTTCTGTGTTTCATCGTCAATAGGAAGGTCGAAGAGATACAGTAAACCTGAAGTGAAACATCGGAATCTATAATTGGTCTCACAGGAAACGTTCAAAACATAGACATTAAGAAGAGTGAGTCTTCTTTTACTTAAGTTGGCACTGTGCCTTTTGAATTTAATTCCGGTTGCTATATCTGTGTTTCATCGTCAATTGTAAGGTTCACGGGAGACAGTAAACCTGAAGGGAAGCATCGGAATCTAAAACTGGTGTCACAGGAATGGTTCAAAACATAGACAGTAAAAAGAGTCTGTCTTCTTGTACTGAAGTCGGCATTGTGCCTTTTCCATTTAATTCCGATGCAATTTCTGTGTTTCATCGTCAATACGAATGGCCAAGGGATACAGTAAACCTGAAGTGAAGCATCGGAATCTAAAATAGGTCGCACAGCAAAGGTTCAAATCATAGACAGTAAGAAGAGTCAGTCTTCTTTTACTTAAGCCGCAAATGTGCCTATTGTATTTAATTCCGATGAAATTTCTGTGTTTCATCGTCAAAAAGAAGGTCCAAGGTATACAGTAAATCTGAAGAGAAGCATCGGAAGCTAAAACTGGTCTCACAGGAATGGCTCAAAACATAGACAGTAAGAAGAGTCAGTCTTCTTGTACTTTAGTCGGTATTGTGCCTTTTTTGTTTAATTCCGATGCTATTTCTGTGTTTCATCGTCAATAAGAAGGACCAAGGGATACAGTAAACCTGAAGTGAAGCAACGGAATTTAAAACTGGTCTCAGAGGCAAGGTTCTAACATAGACAGTAAGAAGAGTCAGCCTTCTTGTACTTTAGTCGGCATTGTGCCTTTTGTATTTAATTCCGATGCAATTTCTGTCTTTCATCGTCAATAAGAAGGTCCAATTCATACAGTAAACCTGAAGGGAAGCATCGGAATCTCTAACTAGTGTCTCACGAATGGTTCAAAACATAGACAGTAAGAAGAGTCTTTCTTCTTGTACTGAAGTCGGCATTGTGCCTTTTCTACATAATGCCGATGCAATTTCCGTGTTTCACTGTCAATAAGACGGTCCAAGGGATACAGTAAACCTGAAGGGAAGCATCGGAATATAAAACTGGTGTCATAGGAAAGGTTCAAATCATAGAAATTAAGAAGAGTCAGTCTTCTTTTACTTAGTTCGGCATTGTGCGTTTTGTATTTTATTCCGATGCAATTTCTGTGTTTCGTCGTCAATAAGACGGTCCAAGGGATACAGTAAAGCTGAAGTGAAGCATCGGAATCTAAAATTGGTCTCACACGAAAGGTTCAAATCATAGACAGTAAGAAGAGTCAATCTTCTTGTACTTAAGGCGGCATTGTGCCTTTTCTTTTTAATTCTGATGAAATTTCTATGATTCATCGTCAATAAGAAGGTCCAAGCGATTCAGTAAACCTGAAGTGAAGCATCGGAATCTAAAACTGGTCTCACAGAAAAGGTTCAAATCATCGACAGTAAGAAGAGTCAGTCTTCTTTATTTAAGTCGGCATTGTGCCTTTTGTACTTAATTCCGATGCAATTTCTGTGTTTCATCGCTAATTAGAAGGTCCAAGGGATACAGTAAACGTGAAGTGAAGCGCCGGAATTTAAAACCGGTCTCAGAGGCAAGGTTCAAACATAGACAGTAAGAAGAGTCAGTCTTCTTGTACTTAAGACGGCATTGTGCATTTGTATTTAATTCCGATGCCATTTCTGTCTTTCATCGTCAATAAGAAGGTCCAAGGGATACAGTATACCTGAAGTGAAGCATCGGAATCTAAAACTGGTCTCACAGGAAAGGTTTCAGACATAGAGAGTAAGAAGAGTGAGCCTTCTTGTACTTAAGTCGGCATTTTGCCTTTTGTATTTAATTCCGATGCAATTTCTGTGTTTCAACGTCAATATGAAGGTCAAAGGGATACAGTAAACCTGAAGTGAACCATCGGAATCTAAAACTGGTGTCACAGGAAAGGCTCAAATCATACAATGTAAGAAGAGTCAGTCCTCTTGTACATAAGTCGGCATTGTGCTTCTTGTATTTCATTCCCTTGCAATCTCTGTGTTTCATCGTCAATATGAAGGTCAAAGGGTTACAGTAAACCTGAAGTGAAGCATCGGAATCTGAATCTGGTCACACAGGAAATGCTCAAAACATAGACGGTAAGAAGAGTCAGTCTTCTTGTACTTAAGTCGGCATTGTGCCTTTTGTATTTGATTCCAATGCAATTTCTGTGTTTCATCGTCATTAAGAAGGTCCTAGGGATACAGTATGCTTGAAGTGAAGCATCGAAATCTAAAACTGGTCTCACAGGAAAGGTTCAATACATAGACAGTAAGAAGAGTCAGTCCTCTTGCACTTAAGTCGACATTGTGCCTTTTGTACTTAATTCCGATGCAATTTCTGTGTTTCATTGTCAACAAGAACGGCCAAGGGATACAGAAACCTGAAGTGAAGCATCAGAATCCAAAACTGGCCTCTCAGGAAAGGTTCAAAAGATAGGCAGTCGGAAGATTCCGTCTTCTTGAACATCAGGTTGCATTGTGCCTTTTGTATTAAATTCCGATGCAATTTCTGTGTTTCATCGTCAATAAGATGGTCCAAGGGATACAGTAAACCAGAAGTGAAGCATCGAAATCTAAAACTGGTGTCACAGGGATGGTTCAAAGCATAGACTGTAAGAAGAGTCTGTCTTCTTGTGCTTAAGTCGACATTGTGCCATTTGTCTTTAATTCCGATGCAATTTCTGTGTTTCATCGTCAATAACAAGGACCAAGGCATACAGTAAACCGAAAGTGAAGCATCGGAATCGGATTCGAAAACTGGTCTTACAGGAAAGGCTCAAAACGTGGACGGTAGGAAGAGTCAATCTCCTTGTACTTAAGTCGGCATTGCCCTTTTTGTATTTAATTCCGATGCAATTTTTGTGATTCATCATGAAAAAAAGGTTCAAGGGATACAGTAAACCTGAAGTGAAGCATCGGAATCTCATACTGGTCTCACAGGAAGCGTTCAAATCAAAGACAGTAAGAAGAGTCATTCTTCTTGTACTTTAGTTGGCATTGTGCCTTTTGTATTAAATTCCGATGCAATTTCTGTGTTTCAGCGTCAATAAGAAGGTCCAAGGGATTCAGTAAACATGATGTGAAGCATCGCAATCTAAAACTGGTCACACAGGAAATGCTCAAAACATAGACAGTAAGAAGGGTCAGTGTTCTTGTAGTTAAATCGGCATTGTGCCTTTTGAATTTATTTCCGATGCAATTTCTGCGTTTCATCGTCAATAAGAAGGTCCAAGGGATGCAGTAAACCTGAAGTGAAGCATCGGAATCTAAAACTGGTCTCACAGGAAAGATTCAAATGATAGACAGTAGGTAGAGTCAGTCTTCTTGTACTTAAGTCAGCATTGTGCCTTTTGTATTTAAATCCGATGCAATTTCTGTGTTTCATCGTCAATAAGAGGTCCAAGGGATACAGTAAAACTGAAGTGAAGCATCGATATCTTAAACTGGTCTCACAGGACACTCTCAAATCATAGAATGTAAGAAATGTCAGTCCTCTTGTACTTAAGGCGGCATTGTGCCATTTTGTATTTAATTCCGATGCAATTTCTGTGTATCATCGTCAATAAGAAGGACCAAGGCATACAGTAAACTTGAAGTAAAGCATTGGGATTGAAAACTGGTCTCACAGGAAAGGCTCAAAACATGGACAGTAAGAACAGACCGTCTTCTTGTACTTAGGTCGGCATTGTGCCTTTTGTATGTAATTCCGATGCCGTTTTTGTGTCTCATCGTGAATAAGTTGGTCCAAGGTATACAGTAAACCTGAAGTGACGCATCGGTATCTAAAACAGGTCTCACAGGAAAGGTTCAAAACATAGACAGTAAGAAGAGTCTGTCCTCTTGTACTTAAGTCGGCATTGTGTTTTTTGTATTTAATTCCGATGCAATTTCTGTGTTTCATCGTCAATAAAAATGTCCAAGTAGTACAGAAACCTGAAGGGAAGCATCAGAATCTAAAACTGGTTTCACAGCAAAGGTTTAAAACATAGACAGTAAGAAGAGCCATTCCTATTGTACCTAAGTCGGCATTGTGCCTTTTGTATTTAATTCCGATGCAGTTTCTGTGTCTTATCGTCAATAAGATCCAAGGGATACAGTAAACCTGAAGTGAAGCATCGGAATTTTGAAATTGGTCTCACAGGAAAGGTTCAAAACATAGACAGTAATATGAGTAAGTCTTCTTTTACTTAATTCAGCATTGTGCCTTTTGTATTTAATTCCGATGCAATTTCTGAGTATAGTCGTCAATAAGTAGGTCCAAGAGATACAGTCAACCTGAACTGAAGCATCCGAATCTAAAACTGGTCTCACAGGAAAGGTTGAAAATAATGTCAATGGGAAGAGTCAGTCTTCTTGTACATAAGTCGCCATTGTGCCTTTTGAATCTAATTCCAATGCAATTTCTGTGTTTCATCGTCAATAAGAAGGGCCAAGGGATACTGAAACCTGAAGTGAAGTATCAGATTCTAAAACCGGTCTCACAGGAAAGGTTCAATACATAGGCGGTAAGAGGAGTCTGTCTTCTTGTACTTAATTCGGCATTGTGCATTTTGTATTCAATTCCGATGCAATTTCTGTGTTTCATCGTCAATAAGATGGTCCAAGGGATACAGTAAACCTGAAGGGAAGCATCAGAATCTAAAACTAGTGTCACAGGGAAGGTTCAAAGCATAGACAGTAAGAAGAGTCTGTCTTCTTGTACTTAAGTCGGCATTGTGCCTTTTGTATTTAATTCCGATGCAATTTTTGTGTTTCATCGTCAATAACAAGGACCAAGGCATACAGTAAACCGAAAGTGAAGCATCGGAATCGGAATCGAAAACTGGTCTTACAGGAAAGGCTCAAAACGTAGACGGTAGGAAGAGTCAATCTTCTTGTACTTAAGTCGGCATTGCGCCTTTTGTATTTAATTCCGATTCAATTTTTGTGATTCATCATGAATTAGAAGGTTCAAGGAATACAGTAAACCTGAAGTGAAGCATCGGAATCTCATACTTGTCTCACAGGAAACTCTCAAATCATTGAATGTAAGAAATGTCAGTCCTCTTGTACTTAAGTCGGCATTGTGCTTTTTGTATTTAATTCCGATGCAATTTCTGTGTATCATCGTCAACAAGAAGGAGGAAGGCATACACTAACCTGAAGTGAAGGATCGGGATCGAAAACTGGTCTCACAGGAAAGGCTCAAAACGCGGACAGTAAGAAAAGTCAGTTTTCTTGTACTTAAGTTGGCATTGTGCCTTTTGTATTTAATTCCGATTCTATTTTTGTGTTTCATCGTGAACAAGAAGGTCCTAGGGATACAGTAAACCTGAAGTGAAGCATCGGAATCTAACACTGGTCTCACAGGAAACGTTCAAAACATAGACAGTAAGAAGAGTCAGTCTTCTTGTACATAAGTTGGCATTGTGCCTTTTGTATATAATTCCGATGCAATTTCTGTGTTTCATCGACAACAAGAAGGTCCAAGGGATACAGTAAACCTGAAGTTAAGCTTCGGAATCTAGATCTGGTCTCACAGGAAAGGTTCAAACATAGACAGTAAGAAGAGTCTGTCTTCTTGCACATAAGTTGGCATTGTGCCTTTTATATTTAATTCCGATGCAATTTCGGTGTTTCATCGTCAATTAGAAGGACCAAGGGATACAGTACACCTGAAGTGAAGCATCGGAATCTAAAACTGGTCTCTCAGGAAAGGCTCAAATCGTGGAGAGTAAGAAGAGTCAGTCTTCTTGTACTTCAGTCGGCATTATGCCTTATGTATTTAATTCCGATCCAATTTTTGTGTTTCATCGTGACTAAGAATGTCCAAGGGATACAGTGAACCAGAAGTGAATCATCGGAATCGAAAGCTGGTCTCACAGGAAACGTTCAAAACATGTACACTAAGAAGAGCCCGTCATCTTGTACTTAAGTGGGCATTGTGCCTTTTGTATTTAATTGCGATGTAATTTATGTGTTCCATCGTCAAAAAGAAGTTCCAAGGGATACAGTAAACCTGAAGTGAAGCTTCGGAATCTAAATCTGGTCTCACAGGAAAGGTTCAAACATAGACAGTAAGAAGAGTCTGTCCTCTTGTGATTAAGTTGACATTGTGCCTTTTGTTTTTAATTCCGATGCAATATCTGTGTTGCATCGTCAATATGAAGGTGCTAGGGGTACAGTAAATCTGAAGTGAAGCATCGGAATCTAAAACTGGTCTCACTGGAATGTTTCAAATCATTGAATGTAAGAAGAGTCAGTCCACTTGCACTTAAGTTCGCATTGTGCCTTTTGTATTTAATTCCGACGCTATTTTTGTGTTTCATCGTGAATAAGAAGGTCCTAGGGATACAGTAAACCTGAAGTTAAGCTTCGGATTCTAAATCTGGTCTCACAGGAAAGGTTCAAACATAGACAGTAAGAAGTGTCTGTCTTCTTGTACATAAGTTGGCATTGTGCCTTTTATATTTAATTCCGATGGAATTTCTGTGTTTCACTTAAGTACAAGAAGGTCCAAGGGATACAGTAAACCTGAAGTGAAGCATCTGAATCTAATACTGGTCTCACAAGAAAGATTCAAAAGATAGACAGTAGGAAGAGTCAGTGTTCTTGTACTTAAGTCGGCATTGTGCCTTTTGTACTTACTTCCGATGCAATATCCGTATTTCATCGTCAATATGAAGGTCGATGGGATACAGTAAACCTGAAGGGAAGCATCGGAATCTAAAACTGGTGGCACACGAATGGTTCAAAACATAGACAGTAAGAAGAGTCTGTCTTCTTGTACTGAAGTCGTCAATGTGAATTTTCTACATAATTCCGATGCATCTTCCGTGTTTCACTGTCAATACGAAGGTCCAAGGGATACAGTAAACCTGAAGGGAAGCATCGGAATATAAAACAGGTGTCACAGGAAAGGTTCAAATCATAGACAGTAAGAAGAGTCAATCTTCTTTTACTTAAGTCGGCTTTGTGCCTTTTGTATTTCATTCCGATGCAATTTCTGTGTTTCATCGTCAAGAAGAAGGTCCAAGGGATACAGTAAACCTGAAGTGAAGCATTGGAATCTAAAACTGGTCTCACAGGAAAAGCTCAAAACATAGACAGTAAGAAGAGTCAGTCTTCTTGTACTTAAGGCGGCATTGTGCGTTTTGTTATTAATTCCGAGGAAATTTGTGTGTTTCATCGTCAATAAGAGGGTCCAAACGATTCAGTAAACCTGAAGTGAAACTTCGGAATCTAAAACTGATATCACAGGAAATGTTGAAAACATAGAAAGTAAGAAGAGTCAGTCTTCTTGTACTTCAGTCGGTATTGAGCGTTTTGTATTCAATTACGATGCAATTTCTGTGCTCCATCGTTAATTAGAAGGTACAAGGGATACAGTAAACCTGAAGTGAAGCATCGGAATCTAAAACTGGTCTCACAGGAAAGGCTCAAAACATAGTAAGAAGAGTGAGTCTTCTTCTACTTTAGTTGGCATTGTGCCTTTCTCATTTAATTCCGATGCTTTTTCTGTGTTTCATCGTCAATAAGATGGTCCAAGGGATACAGTAAACCTGAAGTGAAGCATCGGAATCTAAAACTAGTCTCACAGGTAAGGCTCAAATCATACCCAGTAAGCAGAGTCAGTCTTCTTGTACTTAAGGCGGCATTGTGCCATTTGTTATTAATTCCGATGAAATTTCTGTGTTTCATCGTCAATAAGATGGTCCAAGCGATTCAGTAAATGTGTAGTGAAGCATCGGAATCTAAGACTGGTATCACAGGAAATGTTCAAAATATAGAGAGAAAGAAGAGTCAGTCATCTTGAACTTCAGTCGTCATTGAGCGTTTTGTATTTAATTACGATGCAATTTCTGTGTTCCATCGTTAATTAGAAGGTCCAAGGCATACAGTAAACTTGAAGGGAACCATCAGAGTCTAAAACTGGTCTCACAGGAGAGGTTCAAAAGATAGGCAGTAGGAGGATTCAGTCTTCTTGTTTTTCAGGCGGCATTGTGCCTTTTGTATTTAATTCCGATGCATTTTCCGTGTTTCACTGTCAATACGAAGGTCCAAGGGTTACAGTAATCCTGAAGGGAAGCATCGGAATATAAAACTGGTGTCACAGGAATGGTTCAAACATAGACAGTAAGAAGAGTCTGTCTTCTTGTACTGAAGTCGGCAATGTGCCTTTTCTACATAATTCCGATGCATTTTCCGTGTTTCACCGTCAATACGAAGGTCCAAGGGTTACAGTAAACCTGAAGGGAAGCATCGGAATATAAAACTGGTGTCACAAAAAAGGTTGAAATAATAGACAGTAAGAAGAGTCAGTCTTCTTTTACTTAAGTCGGCTTTGTGCCTTTTGTATTTCATTCCGATGCAATTTCTGTGTTTCATCGTCAATAAGAAGGTCCAAGGGATACAGTAAACCTGAAGTGAAGCATCGGAATCTAAAATTGGTCTCACAGGTAAGGTTCAAATCATAGACAGTAAGAAGAGTCAGTCTTCTTTTACTTAAGTCGGCTTTGTGCCTTTTGTATTTCATTCCGATACAATTTCTGTGCTTCATCGTCAATAAGAAGGTCCAAGAGATACAGTAAACCTGAAGTGAAACATCGGAATCTAAAACTGGTCTCACAGGAAACGTTCAAAACATAGACAGTAAGAAGAGTCAGTCTTCTTGTACTTAAGTCTGCATTGTGCCTTCTGTTTTTAATTCCTATGCAATTTCGGTGTTGCATCGTCAATAAGAAGGTGCAAGGGGTACAGTAAATCTGAAGTGAAGCATCGGAATCTACATCTGGTTTCACAGGAAGGCTCTAAACACAGACAGTAAGAAGAGTCAGTCTTCTTGTTCTTATGTCGGCATTGTGCCTTCTGTATTTAATTGCGATGCAATTTCTGTGTTTCATCGTCAATAAGAAGGTCCAAGGGATACAGTAAACTTGAAGGGAACCATCGGAGTCTAAAACGGGTCTCACAGGAGAGGTTCAAAGGATAGGCAGTAGGAGGATTCAGTCTTCTTGTTTTTCAGGCGGCATTGTGCCTTTTGTATTTAATTCCGATGCAATTTTCTGTGTTTCATCGTCAATAAGAAGGTCCAAGGGATACAGTAAACCTGAAGTGAAGCATCGGAATCTAAAACTAGTCTCACAGGAAAGGCTCAAATCATACCCAGTAAGCAGAGTCAGTCTTCTTGTACTTAAGGCGGCATTGTGCCATTTGTTTTTAATTCTGATGAAATTTCTGTGTTTCATCGTCAATAAGATGGTCCAAGCGATTCAGTAAACCTGTAGTGAAGCATCGGAATCTAAGACTGGTATCACAGGAAATGTTCAAAACATAGAGAGTAAGAAGAGTCAGTCATCTTGAACTTCAGTCGTCATTGAGCGTTTTGTATTTAATTACGATGCAATTTCTGTGTTCCATCGTTAATTAGAAGGTCCAAGGGATACAATAAACCTGAAGTGAAGCATCGGCATCTAAATCTGGTCTCACAGGAACGGTTAAAAACATAGACAGTAAGAGGAGTCGGTCCTCTTATACTTAAGTCGGCATTGTGCCTTTTGTCTTTAATTCCGATGCAATTTCTGCGTTTCATCGTCAATAAGAAGGTCCAAGGGATACAGTAAACTTGAAGGGAACCATCGGAGTCTAAAACTGGTCTCACTGGAGAGGTTCAAAAGATTGGCAGTAGGAGGATTCAGTCTTCTTGTCTTTCAGGCGGCATTGTGCCTTTTGTATTTACTTCCGATGCAATTTCTGTGTTTCATCGTCAACAAGAAGGTCCAAGGGATACAGTAAACCTGAAGTGAAGCATCGGAATCTAAAACTGGTCTCACAGGAAAAGCTCAAAACATAGACAGTAAGAGGAGTCAGTCTTCTTGTACTTAAGGCGGCATTGTGCCTTTTGTTATTAATTCCGATGAAATTTCTGTGTTTCATCGTCAATAAGAAGGTCCAAGCGATTCAGTAAACCTGAAGTGAAACTGCGGAATCTAAAACTGGTATCACAGGAAATGTTCAAAACATAGACAGTAAGAAGAGTCAGTCTTCTTGTACTTCAGTCGGTATTGAGCGTTTTGTATTTAATTGCGATGCAATTTCTGTGCTCCATCGTTAATTAGAAAGTACAAGGGATACAGTAAACCTGAAGTGAAGCATCGGAATGTAAAAGTGGTGTCATAGGAAAGGATCAAAACATAGACGGTAAGAAGATTCAGTCCTCTTGTACTTAGTCGGCATTGCGCCTTTTGTATTTAATTCCGAAGAAATTTCTGTGTTTCATCGTCAAAATGAAGTCGAAGAGATACAGTAAACCTGAAGTGAAACATTGGAATCTAAAATTGGTCTCACAGGAAACGTCCAAAACATAGACAGTAAGAAGAGTCAGTCTTCTTGTACTTAAGTCGGCATTGTGCCTTTTGTATTTAATTCCGGTTGCAATATCTGTGTTTCATCGTCAATTATAAGGTTCACGGGATACAGTAAACCTGAAGGGAAGCATCGGAATCTAAAACTGGTGTCACAGGAATGGTTCAAAACATAGACAGTAAGAAGAGTCTGTCTTCTTGTACTGAAGTCGGCATTGTGCCTTTTCCATTTAATTCCGATGCAATTTCTGGGTTTTTTATCGTCAATAAGAATGGCCAATGGATACAGTAAACCTGAAGTGAAGCATCGGAATCTAAAATAGGTCTCACAGCAAAGGTTCAAATCATAGACAGTAAGAAGAGTCAGTCGTCTTTTACTTAAGTCGGAATTGTGCATATTGTGTTTAATTCCGATGCAATTTCTGTGTTTCACCGTCAATAAGAAGGTCCAAGGGATACAGTAAACCTGAAGTGAAGCATCGGAATCTAAAACTGGTCTCACAGGAAAGGCTCAAAACATAGACAGTAAGAAGAGTGAGTCTTCTTCTACTTTAGTCGGCATTGTGCCTTTCGCATTTAATTCCGATGCTATTTCTGTGTTTCATCGTCAATAAGATGGTCCAAGGGATACAGTAAACCTGATGTGAAGCAACGGAATTTAAAACTGGTCTCAGAGGCAAGGTTCTAACATAGACAGTAAGTATAGTCAGTCTTCTTGTATTTAAGTCGGCATTGTGCCTTCTGTTTTTAATTCCTATGCAATTTCGGCGTTGCATCGTCAATAAGAAGGTGCAAGGGGTGCAGTAAATCTGAAATGAAGCATCGGAATCTACATCTGGTTTCACAGGAAGGCTCTAAACACAGACAGCAAGAAGAGTCAGTCTTCTTGTTCTTATGTCGGCATTGTGCCTTCTTTATTTAATTGCGATGCAATTTCTGTGTTTCATCGTCAATAAGAAGGTCCAAGGGATACAGTAAACTTGAAGGGAACCATCGGAGTCTAAAACGGGTCTCACAGGAGAGGTTCAAAAGATAGGCAGTAGGAGGATTCAGTCTTCTTGTTTTTCAGGCGGCATTGTGCCTTTTGTATTTAATTCCGATGCAATTTTCTGTGTTTCATCGTCAATAAGAAGGTCCAAGGGATACAGTAAACCTGAAGTGAAGCATCGGAATCTAAAACTAGTCTCACAGGAAAGGCTCAAATCATACCCAGTAAGCAGAGTCAGTCTTCTTGTACTTAAGGCGGCATTGTGCCATTTGTTTTTAATTCTGATGAAATTTCTGTGTTTCATCGTCAATAAGATGGTCCAAGCGATTCAGTAAACCTGTAGTGAAGCATCGGAATCTAAGACTGGTATCACAGGAAATGTTCAAAACATAGAGAGTAAGAAGAGTCAGTCATCTTGAACTTCAGTCGTCATTGAGCGTTTTGTATTTAATTACGATGCAATTTCTGTGTTCCATCGTTAATTAGAAGGTCCAAGGGATAAAATAAACCTGAAGTGAAGCATCGGCATCTAAATCTGGTCTCACAGGAACGGTTAAAAACATAGACAGTAAGAGGAGTCGGTCCTCTTATACTTAAGTCGGCATTGTGCCTTTTGTCTTTAATTCCGATGCAATTTCTGCGTTTCATCGTCAATAAGAAGGTCCAAGGGATACAGTAAACTTGAAGGGAACCATCGGAGTCTAAAAATGGTCTCACTGGAGAGGTTCAAAAGATTGGCAGTAGGAGGATTCAGTCTTCTTGTCTTTCAGGCGGCATTGTGCCTTTTGTATTTACTTCCGATGCAATTTCTGTGTTTCATCGTCAACAAGAAGGTCCAAGGGATACAGTAAACCTGAAGTGAAGCATCGGAATCTAAAACTGGTCTCACAGGAAAAGCTCAAAACATAGACAGTAAGAAGAGTCAGTCTTCTTGTACTTAAGGCGGCATTGTGCCTTTTGTTATTAATTCCGATGAAATTTCTGTGTTTCATCGTCAATAAGAAGGTCCAAGCGATTCAGTAAACCTGAAGTGAAACTGCGGAATCTAAAACTGGTATCACAGGAAATGTTCAAAACATAGACAGTAAGAAGAGTCAGTCTTCTTGTACTTCAGTCGGTATTGAGCGTTTTGTATTTAATTACGATGCAATTTCTGTGCTCCATCGTTAATTAGAAAGTACAAGGGATACAGTAAACCTGAAGTGAAGCATCGGAATGTAAAAGTGGTGTCATAGGAAAGGATCAAAACATAGACGGTAAGAAGATTCAGTCCTCTTGTACTTAGTCGGCATTGCGCCTTTTGTATTTAATTCCGAAGAAATTTCTGTGTTTCATCGTCAAAATGAAGTCGAAGAGATACAGTAAACCTGAAGTGAAACATTGGAATCTAAAATTGGTCTCACAGGAAACGTCCAAAACATAGACAGTAAGAAGAGTCAGTCTTCTTGTACTTAAGTCGGCATTGTGCCTTTTGTATTTAATTCCGGTTGCAATATCTGTGTTTCATCGTCAATTATAAGGTTCACGGGATACAGTAAACCTGAAGGGAAGCATCGGAATCTAAAACTGGTGTCACAGGAATGGTTCAAAACATAGACAGTAAGAAGAGTCTGTCTTCTTGTACTGAAGTCGGCATTGTGCCTTTTCCATTTAATTCCGATGCAATTTCTGGGTTTTTTATCGTCAATAAGAATGGCCAATGGATACAGTAAACCTGAAGTGAAGCATCGGAATCTAAAATAGGTCTCACAGCAAAGGTTCAAATCATAGACAGTAAGAAGAGTCAGTCGTCTTTTACTTAAGTCGGAATTGTGCATATTGTGTTTAATTCCGATGCAATTTCTGTGTTTCACCGTCAATAAGAAGGTCCAAGGGATACAGTAAACCTGAAGTGAAGCATCGGAATCTAAAACTGGTCTCACAGGAAAGGCTCAAAACATAGACAGTAAGAAGAGTGAGTCTTCTTCTACTTTAGTCGGCATTGTGCCTTTCGCATTTAATTCCGATGCTATTTCTGTGTTTCATCGTCAATAAGATGGTCCAAGGGATACAGTAAACCTGATGTGAAGCAACGGAATTTAGAACTGGTCTCAGAGGCAAGGTTCTAACATAGACAGTAAGTATAGTCAGTCTTCTTGTATTTAAGTCGGCATTGTGCCTTCTGTTTTTAATTCCTATGCAATTTCGGCGTTGCATCGTCAATAAGAAGGTGCAAGGGGTGCAGTAAATCTGAAATGAAGCATCGGAATCTACATCTGGTTTCACAGGAAGGCTCTAAACACAGACAGCAAGAAGAGTCAGTCTTCTTGTTCTTATGTCGGCATTGTGCCTCCTTTATTTAATTGCGATGCAATTTCTGTGTTTCATCGTCAATAAGAAGGTCGAAGGGATACAGTAAACTTGAAGGGAACTATCGGAGTCTAAAACTGGTCTCATAGGAGAGGTCCAAAAGATAGGCAGTAGGAGGATTCAGTCTTCTTGTTTTTCAGGCGGCATTGTGCCTTTTGTATTTAATTCCGATGCAATTTTCTGTGTTTCATCGTCAATAAGAAGGTCCAAGGGATACAGTAAACCTGAAGTGAAGCATCGGAATCTAAAACTGATCACACAGGAAAGGCTAAAATGATAGACAGTAAGAAGAGTCAGTCTTATTGTTCTCAAGGCGGCATTGTGCCTCTTGTTTTTAATTCCGATGAAATTTCTGTGTTCATCGTCAATAAGAGGGTCCAAGCGTTTCAGTAAACCTGTAGTGAAGCATCGGAATCTAAAACTGGTCTCACAGGAACGGTTCAAAACATAGACAGTAAGAGGAGTCAGTCCTCTTATACTTAAGTCGTCATTGTGCCTTTTGTATTTAATTCCGATGCAATTTCTGCGTTTCATCGTCAATACGAAGGACCAAGGCATACAGTAAACTTGAAGGGAACCATCAGAGTCTAAAACTGGTCTCACAGGAGAGGTTCAAAAGATAAAAAAGTAGGAGGATTCAGTCCTCTTGTTTTTCAGGCGGCATTGTGCCTTTTGTATTTAATTCCGATGAAATTTCTGTGTTTCATCGTCAATAAGAAGGTCGAAGAGATACAGTAAACCTGAAGTGAAACATCGGAATTTAAAATTGGTCTCACAGGTAACGTTCAAATCATAGACAGTAAGAAGAGTGAGTCTTCTTGTACTTAAGTTGGCATTGTGCATTTTGAATTTAATTCCGGTGGCAATATCAGTGTTTCATCGTCAATTATATGGTTCACGGGATACAGTAAACCTGAAGGGAAGCATCGGAATCTAAAACTGGTGTCACAGGAATGGTTCAAAACATAGACAGTAAAGAGAGTCTGTCTTCTTGTACTGAAGTCGGCATTGTGCCTTTTCTATTTAATTCCGATGCAATTTCTGTGTTTCATCGTCAATACGAATGGCCAAGGGATACAGTAAACCTGAAGTGAAGCATCGGAATCTGAAATAGGTCGCACAGCAAAGGTTCAAATCATAGACAGTAAGAAGAGTCAGTCTTCTTTTACTTAAGTCGCAATTGTGCCTATTGTATTTAATTCCGATGAAATTTCTGTGTTTCATCGTCAAAAAGAAGGTCCAAGGGATACAGTAAACCTGAAGAGAAGCATCGGAATCTAAAACTGGGCTCACAGGAAAGGCTCAAAACATAGACAGTAAGAAGAGTCCGTCTTCTTGTACTTTAGTCGGTATTGTGCCTTTTTTGTTTAATTCCGATGCTATTTCTGTGTTTCATCGTCAATAAGAAGGACCAAGGGATACAGTAAACCTGAAGTGAAGCAACGGAATTTAAAACTGGTCTCAGAGGCAAGGTTCTAACATAGACAGTAAGAAGAGTCAGCCTTCTTGTACTTTAGTCGGCATTGGGCCTTTTGTATTTAATTCCGATGCAATTTCTGTTTTTCATCGTCAATAAGAAGGTCCAATTGATACAGTAAACCTGAAGGGAAGCATCGGAATCTCTAACTAGTGTCTCACGAATGGTTCAAAACATAGACAGTAAGAAGAGTCTGTCTTCTTGTACTGAAGTCGGCATTGTGCCTTTTCTACATAATGCCGATGCAATTTCCGTGTTACACTGTCAATAAGAAGGTCCAAGGGATACAGTAAACCTGAAGGGAAACATCGGAATATAAAACTGGTGTCACAGGAAAGGTTCAAATCATAGACAGTAAGAAAGTCACTCTTCTTTTACTTAAGCCGGCATTGTGCCTTTGTATTTCATTCTGATGCAATTTCTGTGTTTCATCGTTAATTAGAAGGTCCAAGGGATACAGTAAACGTGAAGTGAAGCGCCGGAATTTAAAAACTGGTCTCAGAGGCAAGGTAGAAACATAGACAGTAAGAAGTGTCAGTTTTCTTGTACTTAAGTCGGCAATGTGCCTTTTGTATTTAATTCCGATGCCATTTCTGTCTTTCATCGTCAATAAGAAATCCAAGGGATACCGTAAACCTGAAGGGATGCATCGGAATCTACAACTGGTGTCACAGGATCCGATCAAAACATAGACAGTAAGATGAGTCTGTCTTCTTGTACTGAAGTCGGCATTGTGCCTTCTCTATTTAATTCCGATGCAATTACTTTTTTCAATGTCAATAAGAAGGTCCAAGGGATACAACAAACCTGAAAGGAAGCATCGGAATCTAAAACTGGTGTCACAGTATTGGTTCTAAACATAGACAGTAAGAAGAGTCAGTCTTCTTGTACTTAAGTCGGCATTGTGCCCTTTGTATTTATTTCCGTTGAAATTTCTGTGTTTCATCGTCAATAGGAAGGTCGAAGAGATACAGTAAACCTGAAGTGAAACATCGGAATCTAAAATTGGTCTCACAGGAAACGTTCAAAACATAGACATTAAGAAGAGTGAGTCTTCTTTTACTTAAGTTGGCACTGTGCCTTTTGAATTTAATTCCGGTTGCTATATCTGTGTTTCATCGTCAATTGTAAGGTTCACGGGAGACAGTAAACCTGAAGGGAAGCATCGGAATCTAAAACTGGTGTCACAGGAATGGTTCAAAACATAGACAGTAAAAAGAGTCTGTCTTCTTGTACTGAAGTCGGCATTGTGCCTTTTCCATTTAATTCCGATGCAATTTCTGTGTTTCATCTTCAATACGAATGGCCAAGGGATACAGTAAACCTGAAGTGAAGCATCGGAATCTAAAATAGGTCGCACAGCAAAGGTTCAAATCATAGACAGTAAGAAGAGTCAGTCTTGTTTTACTTAAGCCGCAAATGTGCCTATTGTATTTAATTCCGATGAAATTTCTGTGTTTCATCGTCAAAAAGAAGGTCCAAGGGATACAGTAAATCTGAAGAGAAGCATCGGAAGCTAAAACTGGTCTCACAGGAATGGCTCAAAACATAGACAGTAAGAAGAGTCAGTCTTCTTGTACTTTAGTCGGTATTGTGCCTTTTTTGTTTAATTCCGATGCTATTTCTGTGTTTCATCGTCAATAAGAAGGACCAAGGGATACAGTAAACCTGAAGTGAAGCAACGGAATTTAAAACTGGTCTCAGAGGCAAGGTTCTAACATAGACAGTAAAAAGAGTCAGCCTTCTTGTACTTTAGTCGGCATTGTGCCTTTTGTATTTAATTCCGATGCAATTTCTGTCTTTCATCGTCAATAAGAAGGTCCAATTGATACAGTAAACCTGAAGGGAAGCATCGGAATCTCTAACTAGTGTCTCACGAATGGTTCAAAACATAGACAGTAAGAAGAGTCTTTCTTCTTGTACTGAAGTCGGCATTGTGCCTTTTCTACATAATGCCGATGCAATTTCCGTGTTTCACTGTCAATAAGACGGTCCAAGGGATACAGTGAACCTGAAGGGAAGCATCGGAATATAAAACTGGTGTCATAGGAAAGGTTCAAATCATAGAAATTAAGAAGAGTCAGTCTTCTTTTACTTAGTTCGGCATTGTGCGTTTTGTATTTTATTCCGATGCAATTTCTGTGTTTCGTCGTCAATAAGACGGTCCAAGGGATACAGTAAAGCTGAAGTGAAGCATCGGAATCTAAAATTGGTCTCACACGAAAGGTTCAAATCATAGACAGTAAGAAGAGTCAATCTTCTTGTACTTAAGGCGGCATTGTGCCTTTTCTTTTTAATTCTGATGAAATTTCTATGATTCATCGTCAATAAGAAGGTCCAAGCGATTCAGTAAACCTGAAGTGAAGCATCGGAATCTAAAACTGGCCTCACAGAAAAGGTTCAAATCATCGACAGTAAGAAGAGTCAGTCTTCTTTATTTAAGTCGGCATTGTGCCTTTTGTACTTAATTCCGATGCAATTTCTGTGTTTCATCGCTAATTAGAAGGTCCAAGGGATACAGTAAACGTGAAGTGAAGCGCCGGAATTTAAAACCGGTCTCAGAGGCAAGGTTCAAACATAGACAGTAAGAAGAGTCAGTCTTCTTGTACTTAAGACGGCATTGTGCATTTGTATTTAATTCCGATGCCATTTCTGTCTTTCATCGTCAATAAGAAGGTCCAAGGGATACAGTATACCTGAAGTGAAGCATCGGAATCTAAAACTGGTCTCACAGGAAAGGTTTCAGACACAGAGAGTAAGAAGAGTGAGCCTTCTTGTACTTAAGTCGGCATTGTGCCTTTTGTATTTAATTCCGATGCAATTTCTGTGTTTCAACGTCAATATGAAGGTCAAAGGGATACAGTAAACCTGAAGTGAACCATCGGAATCTAAAACTGGTGTCACAGGAAAGGCTCAAATCATACAATGTAAGAAGAGTCAGTCCTCTTGTACATAAGTCGGCATTGTGCTTTTTGTATTTCATTCCCTTGCAATTTCTGTGTTTCATCGTCAATATGAAGGTCAAAGGGATACAGTAAACCTGAAGTGAAGCATCGGAATCTGAATCTGGTCACACAGGAAATGCTCAAAACATAGACGGTAAGAAGAGTCAGTCTTCTTGTACTTAAGTCGGCATTGTGCCTTTTGTATTTGATTCCAATGCAATTTCTGTGTTTCATCGTCATTAAGAAGGTCCTAGGGATACAGTATGCTTGAAGTGAAGCATCGAAATCTAAAACTGGTCTCACAGGAAAGGTTCAATACATAGACAGTAAGAAGAGTCAGTCCTCTTGCACTTAAGTCGACATTGTGCCTTTTGTACTTAATTCCGATGCAATTTCTGTGTTTCATTGTCAACAAGAAGGGCCAAGGGATACAGAAACCTGAAGTGAAGCATCAGAATCCAAAACTGGCCTCTCAGGAAAGGTTCAAAAGATAGCCAGTCGGAAGATTCCGTCTTCTTGAACATCAGGTTGCATTGTGCCTTTTGTATTAAATTCCGATGCAATTTCTGTGTTTCATCGTCAATAAGATGGTCCAAGGGATACAGTAAACCAGAAGTGAAGCATCGAAATCTAAAACTGGTGTCACAGGGATGGTTCAAAGCATAGACTGTAAGAAGAGTCTGTCTTCTTGTGCTTAAGTCGACATTGTGCCATTTGTCTTTAATTCCGATGCAATTTCTGTGTTTCATCGTCAATAACAAGGACCAAGGCATACAGTAAACCGAAAGTGAAGCATCGGAATCGGATTCGAAAACTGGTCTTACAGGAAAGGCTCAAAACGTGGACGGTAGGAAGAGTCAATCTCCTTGTACTTAAGTCGGCATTGCCCTTTTTGTATTTAATTCCGATGCAATTTTTGTGATTCATCATGAAAAAAAGGTTCAAGGGATACAGTAAACCTGAAGTGAAGCATCGGAATCTCATACTGGTCTCACAGGAAGCGTTCAAATCAAAGACAGTAAGAAGAGTCATTCTTCTTGTACTTTAGTTGGCATTGTGCCTTTTGTATTAAATTCCGATGCAATTTCTGTGTTTCAGCGTCAATAAGAAGGTCCAAGGGATTCAGTAAACATGATGTGAAGCATCGCAATCTAAAACTGGTCACACAGGAAATGCTCAAAACATAGACAGTAAGAAGGGTCAGTGTTCTTGTAGTTAAATCGGCATTGTGCCTTTTGAATTTATTTCCGATGCAATTTCTGCGTTTCATCGTCAATAAGAAGGTCCAAGGGATGCAGTAAACCTGAAGTGAAGCATCGGAATCTAAAACTGGTCTCACAGGAAAGATTCAAATGATAGACAGTAGGTAGAGTCAGTCTTCTTGTACTTAAGTCAGCATTGTGCCTTTTGTATTTAAATCCGATGCAATTTCTGTGTTTCATCGTCAATAAGAGGTCCAAGGGATACAGTAAAACTGAAGTGAAGCATCGATATCTTAAACTGGTCTCACAGGACACTCTCAAATCATAGAATGTAAGAAATGTCAGTCCTCTTGTACTTAAGGCGGCATTGTGCCATTTTGTATTTAATTCCGATGCAATTTCTGTGTATCATCGTCAATAAGAAAGACCAAGGCATACAGTAAACTTGAAGTAAAGCATTGGGATTGAAAACTGGTCTCACAGGAAAGGCTCAAAACATGGACAGTAAGAACAGACCGTCTTCTTGTACTTAGGTCGGCATTGTGCCTTTTGTATTTAATTCCGACGCTATTTTTGTGTTTCATCGTGAATAAGAAGGTCCTAGGGATACAGTAAACCTGAAGTTAAGCTTCGGATTCTAAATCTGGTCTCACAGGAAAGGTTCAAACATAGACAGTAAGAAGTGTCTGTCTTCTTGTACATAAGTTGGCATTGTGCCTTTTATATTTAATTCCGATGGAATTTCTGTGTTTCACTTAAGTACAAGAAGGTCCAAGGGATACAGTAAACCTGAAGTGAAGCATCTGAATCTAATACTGGTCTCACAAGAAAGATTCAAAAGATAGACAGTAGGAAGAGTCAGTGTTCTTGTACTTAAGTCGGCATTGTGCCTTTTGTACTTACTTCCGATGCAATTTCCGTATTTCATCGTCAATATGAAGGTCGATGGGATACAGTAAACCTGAAGTGAAGCATCGGAATCTAAAGCTGGTCTGAGAGGAATGGGTCAAAAGATAGTCAGTAAGAAGAGTTAATCTTCTTGTACTTAAGTCGGCATTGTGAATTTTGTATTTAATTCCGAGGCAATCTCTGTGTTTCATCGCCAATAAGAAGGTCCAAAGGATACAATAAACCTGAAGTGAAGCATCGGAATCTAAAACTGGTCTCACAGGGAAGGTTCAAAACATAGACAGTAAGAAGAGGCAGTCATCTTGTACTTACGTCGGCATTGTGCCTTTTGTATTTAATTCTGATGAAATTTCAGTGTTTCATCGTCAATATGAAGGTCTAAGGGATACAGTAAACATAAAGTGAAGCATCGGAATTTAAAACTGGTCTCACAGGATATGTTCAAATCATAGAATGTAAGAAGAGTCAGTCCTCTTGTACTGAAGTCGGCATTGTGCCTTTTGTATTTAATTCCGATGCAATTGCTGTGTTTCATCGTCAATAAAATGTCCAAGAGATACAATAAACCTGCAGTGAAGCATCGGAGTATAAAACTGGTCTCACGGGAAAGTTTCCATACATAGACAGTAGAAAGAGTCAGTCTTCTTGTACTTAAATTGGCATTGTGCCTTTTCTATTTAATTCCGATGCAATTTCTGTGTTTCCTCGTCAATAAGAATGTCCAAGGGAAACAGTAAACATTAAGTTAAGCTTCGGAATCGAAATCGGGTCTCTCAGGAAAGGTTCAAACATAGACAGTAAGAGGAGTCTTTCTTCTTGTACATAAGTTGGCTTTGTGCTATTATATTTAATTCCGATGCAATTTCGGTGTTTCATCGAAAATTAGAAGGACCAAGGGATACGGTACACCGGAAGTGAAGCATCGGAATCTAAAACTGGTCTCTCAGGAAAGGCTCAAATCGTGGAGAGTAAGAAGAGTTAGTCTTCTTGTACTTCAGTCGGCATTATGCCTTTTGTATTTAAGTCCCATGCAATTATTGTGTTTCATCGTGAATAAGAATGTCCAAGGGACACAGTCAACCAGAAGTGAATCATCCGAATCTAAAACTGGTCTCACAGGTAACGTTCAAAACATAGAGAGTAAGAAGAGTCAGTATTCTTGTACTTAAGTCGGCATTGTGCCTTTTGTATTTAATTCCGAAGCAATTTCTGTGCTTCGTCGTCAATTAGAAGGTTCCAGGGATACGGTAAACCTGAAATGAAGCATCGGAATCTAAAACTGGTCTCATTGGAATGGCTCAAAACATAGACAGTAAGAAGAGCCCCTCTTCTTATACTTAAGTCGAAATTGTGCCATTTGTATTTAATTCCGATGCAATTTGTGTGTTTCATCGTCAATAAAAAGGTCCTAGTAGAACAGAAACCTGAAGGGAAGCATCACAATCTAAAACTGGTCTCACAGCAATGGTTTAAAGCATAGACAGTAAGAAGAGCCATTCCATTTCTACTTAAGTCGGCATTGTGCCTTTTGTATTTAATTCCGATGCAGTTTCTGTGTTTTATCGTCAATAAGATCCAATGGATACAGTAAACCTGAAGTGAAGCATCAGAATCTAAAATTGGTCTCACAGGAAAGGTTTAAAACATAGACAGTAAGATGAGTCAGTCTTCTTTTACTTAATTCGACATTGTGCCCTCTGTATTTAATTCCGATGCAATTTCTGAGTTTCATCGTCAATAAGAAGGTAAAAGGGGTCCAGTAAACCTGAGGGAAGCATCGAATATAAAACTGGTTTTACAGGACAGGTTCTAAACATAGACAGTAAGATGAGTCAGTCCTCGTGTACTTAAGTCGGCATTGTGCCTTTTGTATTTTATTCCTGTGCAATTTCTAAGATTCATCGTCAATAAGATGGTCCAAGGTATACAGTAATCCTTAAGTGGAGCTACCTATTTGAAAACTGGTCTCAGAGGAAAGTTTCAAAACATAGACGGTAAGAAGAGCCAGGCTTCTTGTACTTATGTCGGCATTGTGCATTTTGTATTTAATTCCGATGCAATTTCTGCGTTTCATCGTCAATAAGAAGATCCAAGGGATAAAGTAAACCTGAGGGGAAGCATCGGAATATAATACTGGTGTCACAGGAACAGTTCAAAACATAGACACTACGAAAAGTCTGACTTCTTGCACTTAAGTCGGCATTGTACCTTTTGTATTTAATTCCGATGCTATTTCTGTGTTTCATCGACAATAAGTAGGTCCAAGAGATACAGTAAACCTGAATTGAAGCATCGGAATCTAAAACTGGTCTCACAGGAAAGGTTCAAAGTAATAACAGTGGGAAGAGTCAGTCTTCTTGTACTTAAGTCGGCATTGTGCCTTTTGTATCTAATTCCAATGCGATTTCTGTGATTCATCGTCAATAAGATGGGCCAAGGGATACTGAAACCTGAAGTGAAGTATGCGAATCTAAATCCGGTCTCACAGGAAAGTTCAAAACATAGACAGTAAGAAGAGTCAGTCCTCTTGTTCTTAAGTCGGCATTGTGCCTTTTGTATTTAATTCCGATGCAGTTTCTGTGTTTTATCGTCAATAAAATGCAAGGGATACAGTAAACCTGAAGTGAAGCATCGGAATTTAAAATTGGTCTCACAGGAAAGGTTCAAAACATAGACAGTAATATGAGTCAGTCTTCTTTTACTTAATTCGGCATTGTGCCTTCTGTATTTAATTCCGATGCCATTTCTGAGTTTCATCGTCAATAAGTAGGTCCAAGAGATACAGTCAACCTGAATTGAAGCATCGGAATCTAAAACTGGTCTCACAGGAAAGTTTCAAAGTAATGACAGTGGGAAGAGTCAGTCTTTTTGTACTTAAGTCGGCATTGTGCCTTTTGTATCTAATTCCAATGCAATTTCTGTGTTTCATCGTCAATAAGAAGGGTCAAGGAATACTGAAACCTGAAGTGAAGTTTCAGATTCTAAAACCGGTCTCACACAAAGGTTCAATACATAGGCGGTAAGAGGAGTCTGTCTTCTTGTACTTAATTCGGCATTGTGCATTTTGTATTCAATTCCGATGCAATTTCTGTGTTCATCGTCAATAAGATGGTCCAAGGGATACAGTAAATCTGAAGTTAAGCATCAGAATCAAAAACTAGTGTCACAGGGAAGGTTCAAAGCATAGACAGTAAGAAGAGTCTCTCTTCTTGTACTTAAGTCGGCATTGTGCCTTTTGTATTTAATTCCGATGCAATTTTTGTGTTTCATCGTCAATAAGAAGGTCCAAGGGATACAGTAAACCTGAATTGAAGCTTCGGAATCTAAATCTGGTCTCACAGGAAAGGTTCAAACGTAGACAGTAAGAAGAGTCTGTCCTCTTGTACTTAAGTTTACATTGTTCCTTTTGTTTTTAATTCCGATGCGAAATCTGTGTTGCATCGTCAATATGAAGGTGCAAGGGGTACAGTAAATCTAAAGTGAAGCATCGGAATCTAAAACTGGTCTCACAGGAATGTTTCAAATCATTGAATGTAAGAAGAGTCAGTCCACTTGTACTTAGGTTCGCATTGTGCCTTTTATATTTAATTCCGATGCTATTTTTGAGTTTCATCGTGAATAAGAATGTCCTAGGGATACAGTAAATCTGAAGTTAAGCTTCGGAATCTAAATATGGTCTCACAGGAAAGGTGCAAACATAGACAGCAAGAAGAGTCTGTCTTCTTGTACATCAGTTGGCATTGTGCCTTTAATATATAATTCCGATGGAATTTCTGTGTTTCACTTAAGTACAAGAAGGTTCAAGGGTTACAGTAAACCTGAAGTGAAGCATCGGAATCTAAAACTGTTCTCACAGGAAAGGTTCAAAACTAGGTCAGTAAGGAGAGTCTGTCTTCTTGTACTTATGTCGGCATTATGCCTTTTGAATTTAATTCCGATGGAATTTCTGTGTTTCACTTAAGTACACGAAGGTCGAAGGGATACAGTAATCCTGAAGCATCGGAATCTAATTATGGTCTCACAAGAAAAGTTCAAAAGATAGACAGTAGGAAGAGTCAGTGTTCTTGTACTTAAGTCGGCATTGTGCCTTTTGTACTTAATTCCGATGCAATTTCCGTATTTCGTCGTCAATATGAAGGTCGATGGGATAGAGTAAACCTGAAGTGAAGCATCGGAATCTAAAACTGGTCTCACAGGAATGGGTCAAAAGATAGTCAGTAAGAAGAGTCAAACTTCTTGTACTTAAGTCGGCATTTTGCCTTTTGTATTTAATTCCGAGGCAATCTCTGTGTTTCATCGCCAATAGGAAAGTCCAAAGGATACAATAAAACTGAAGTGAAGCATCGGAATCTAAAACTGGTCTCTCAGGAAAGGCTCAAATCGTGGAGAGTAAGAAGAGTCAGTCTTCTTGTACTTCAGTCGGCATTATGCCTTTTGTATTTAATTCCCATGCAATTTTTGTGTTTCATCGTGAATAAGAATGTTCAAGGGACACAGTCAACCAGAAGTGAATCATCGGAATTTAAAACTGGTCTCACAGGTAACGTTCAAAACATAGAGAGTAAGAAGAGTCAGTATTCTTGTACTTAAGTCGGCATTGTGCCTTTTGTATTTAATTCCGATGCAATTTCTGTGGTTCATCGTCAATAAGAAGATCCAAGGGATAAAGTAAACCTGAGGGGAACATCGGAATATAATACTGGTGTCACAGGAACGGTTCAAAGCATAGACACTACCAAAAGTCAGACTTCTTGTACTTAAGTTGGCATTGTGCCTTTTGTATTTAATTCCGATGCTATTTCTGTGTATCATCGTCAATAAGTAGGTCCAAGAGATACAGTAAACCTGAATTGAAGCATCGGAATCTAAAACTGGTCTCACAAAAAAGGTTCAAAATAATAACAGTGGGAAGGGTCAGTCTTCTTGCACTTAAGTCGGCATTGTGCCTTTTGTATCTAATTCCAATGCAATTTCTGTGATTCATCGTCAATAAGATGGGCCAAGGGATACTGAAACCTGAAGTGAAGTATCCGAATCTAAAACCCGTCTCACAGGAAAAGTTCAATACATAGACGGTAAGAGGAGTCAGTCTTCTTGTACTTAATTCGGTATTGTGCTTTTTGTATTCAATTCCGATGCAATTTCTGTGTTTCATCGTCAATAAGATGGTCCGAGGGATACAGTAAACCTGAAGGGAAGCATCGGAATCTAAAACTGGTGTCACAGGGAAGATTCAAAGCATAGACAGTAAGAAGAGTCTCTCTTGTTGTACTTATGTCGGCATTGTGCCTTTTGTATTTAATTCCGATGCCATTTCTGTGCTACATCGTCAATATGAAGGGATACATTGAACCTGAAGTGAAGCATCGCAATCTAAAACTGCTCACACGCGAAATGCTCAAAACATAGACAGTAAGAAGAGCCAGTCTCCTTGTACATAAGTCGGCATTTTGCTTTTTTATTTAATTGCGATGCAATTTCTGTGTTTCATCGTCAATATGAAGGTCTAAGGGATACAGTAAACATGAAGTGAAGCATCGGAGTACAAATTGGTCACACAGGAAATGCTCAAAACATAGACAGTAAGACGAGTTAGTCTTCTTGTACTTAAGTCGCCATTGTGCCTTTTGTATTTCATTCTGATGCAATATCTGTATTTCATCGTCAATAAGAAGGTCCAAGGGATACAGTAAACCGCAAGTGAAGCATCGGAATGTACGACAGGTCTCACAGGAATGGTTAAAAACATAGATAGTGAGAAGAGTCAGTCCTATTGTACTTAAGACGGCATTATGCCATTTGTATTTAATTCCGATGCAATTTCTGTGTTTCATCTTCAATGCGAAGGCCCTAGGCATAGTGTTAACTTGAAGTGAAGCATCGGAATTCAAAACTGGTCTCACAGGAAAGGTTCAAAACATTGTGAGTAAGAAGAGTCAGCCTTCTTGTACTTAAGTCGGCATTGTGCCTATTGTATTTAATTCCGATGCAATTTCTGTGCTTCATCCTCAATATGAAGGGATACAGTGAACCTGAAGTGAAGCATCGGAATTTTAAACTGCTCACACACGAAATGCTCAATACATAGACAGTACGAAGAGTCAGTCTTTTTGTACTTAAGTCGGCGTTTTGCCTTTTGGTTTTAATTCCGATCCAATTTCTGTGTTTCATGGTCAATATAACGGCTAAGGGATACAGAAAACCTGAAGTGAAGCATCGGAATCCAAAACTGGTCTCACAGGAAAGGTTCAAAATAATGACAGTGGGAAGAGTCAGTCTTCTTGTACTTAAGTCGGCATTGTGCCTTTTGTATCTAATTCCAATGCAATTTCTGTGTTTCAGCGTATAACAAGGACCAAGGCATACAGTAAACCGAAAGTTAAGCATCGGAATCGGAATCGAAAACTGGTCTTACAGGAAAGGCTCAAAACGTGGACGGTAGGAAGAGTCAATCTTCTTGTACTGAAGTCGGCATTGCGCCTTTTGTATTTAATTCCGATGCAATTTTTGTGATTCATCATGAATTAGAAGGTTCAAGGGATACAGTAAACCTGAAGTAAAGCATCGGAATCTCATACTGGTCTCACAGGAAACTCTCAAAACATAGAATGTAAGAAATGTCAGTCCTCTTGTACTTAAGGCGGCATTGTGCCTTTTGTATTTAATTCTGATGCAACTTCTGTGTTTCATCGTCAATACAAAGGTCCAAGGGATACGGTAAACCTGAGGTGAGCATCGGTATCTAAAACTGGTCTCACAGGAAAGGTTCAAAACATAGACAGTAAGAAGAGTCTGTCTTCCAGTACTTAAGTTGACATTGTGCCTTTTGTTTTTAATTCCTATGCAATATCTGTGTTGCATCGTCAATAAGAAGGTGCAAGGTGTACAGTAAATTTTAAGTGAAGCATCGGAATCTAAAAATGGTCTCACAGGAAAGTTTCAAATCATTGAATGTAAGAAGAGTCAGTCCACTTGTACTGAAGCCGGCATTGTGCATTTTGTATTTAATTGCGATGCAATTTCTGTGTTTCATCGTCAATAGGAAGGTCCAAGGGATACAGTAAACCTGAAGTGAAGCAACGGAATCAAAAACTGGCCTCACAGGAAAGGTTAAAAACATAGACAGTAAGAAGAGTCAGTCTTCTTGTACTTAAGTCGGCATTGTGGCTTTTGTATTTAATTCCGATGCAATTTCTGTGTTTCACTTAAGTACAAGAAGGTCCAAGGGATACAGTACACCTGAAGTGAAGCATCGGAATCTAAAACTGGTCTCACAGGAATGGGTCAAAAGATAGTCAGTACGAAGAGTCAATCTTCTTGTACTTAAGTCGGCATTGTGCCTTTTGTATTTAATTCCGAGGCAATCTCTGTATTTCATAGCCAATAAGAAGGTCCAAAGGATACAATAAACCTGAAGTGAAGCATCGGAATCTAAAACTGGTCTCACAGGGAAGGTTCAAAACATAGACAGTAAAAAGAGGCAGTCTTCTTGTACTTATGTCGGCATTGTGAGTTTTGTATTTCATTCTGACGAAATTTCTGTGTTTCATCGTCAATATGAAGGTCTAAGAGATACAGAAAACATAAAGTGAAGCATCGGAATTTAAAACTGGTCTCACAGGATATGTTCAAATCATAGAATGTAAGAAGAGTCAGTCCTCTTGTACTTAAGTCGGCATTGTGCATTTTGTATTAAATTCCGATGCAATTTCTGTGCTTCATCGTCAATTAAATGCCCAAGAGATACAATAAACCTGCAGTGAAGCAGCGGAATATAAAACTGGTCTCACGGGAAAGTTTCAAAACATAGACAGTAGGAAGAGTCAGTTTTCTTGTACTTTAATCAGCATTGTGATTTTTCTATTTAATTCCGATGCAATTTCTGTGTTTCATCGTCAATAAGAAGGTCCAAGGGATACAGTAAGCCTGAAGTTAAGCTTCGGAATCTAAATCTGGTCTCCCAGGAAAGGTTCAAAAATAGACAGTAGGAACAGACTGTCTTCTTGTACATAAGTTGGCATTGTTCCTTTTATATTTAATTCCGATGCAATTTCGGTGTTTCATCGTCAATTAGAAGGACCAAGGGATACAGTCAGCCAGAAGTGAATTATCGGAATCTAAAACTGGTCTCACAGGTACCGTTCAAAACATAGAGAGTAAGATGAGTCAGTCTTCTTGTACTTAAGTCGGCATTGTGCCTTTTGTATTTAATTCCGATCCAATATCTGTGTTTCATCGTGAATATGAAGGTCTAAGGGATACAGAAAACCTGAAGTGAAGCATCGGAATCTGAAACTGGTCTCACTGGAGAGGGTCAAAACATAGACATTCAGAAGAGTCAGTCTTTTTGTACTTAAGTCGCCATTTTGCCTTTCGTATTTAATTCCGATCCAATTTCTGCGTTTCATCGTCAATTTGAAGGTCCAAGGGATATAGGAAACCTGAAGTAAATCATCGGAATCTAAAACTGGTCTCACAGGAAACGTTCAAAACATAGAGAGTAAGAAGAGTCAGTCTTCTTGTACTTAAATCGGCATTGTGCCTTTTGTATTTAATTCCGATGCAATTTCTGTGTTTCATCTTCAATAAGAAGGTCCAAGGGATACAGTACACCTGAAGTGAAGCATTGGAATCTAAAACTGGTCTCACAGGAAAGGTTTAATACATAGACAGTAAGAAGAGTCAGTCATCTAATACTTATGTCGGCATTTTGCGTTCTGTTTTTAGTTCCGATGCAATTTCTGTGTTGCATCGTCAATAAGAAGGTGCAAGGGGTACAGTTAATCTGAAGGGAAGGGTCGGACTATAAACTGGTCTCCCAGGAAACGTTCAAAACATATACAGTAAGAAGAGCCCGTCTTCTTGTACTTAAGTAGGCATTTTGCCTTTTGTATTTAATTCCGATGGAATTTCTGTGTTTCACTTAAGTACACGACGGTCGAAGGGAAACAGTAAACCTGATGTGAGGCATCGGAATCTAATACTGGTCTCACAGGAAAGGTTCAAAAGATAGACACTAGGAAGAGTCAGTGTTCTTGTACTTATGTCGGCATTGTGCCATTTGTACTTAATTCCGAAGCAATCTCTGTGTTTCATCGCCAAAAATAAGGTCCAAAGGAAACAATAAACCTAAAGTGAAGCATCGGAATTTATACTGGTCTCACAGGGAAGGTTCAAATCATAGACAGTAAGAAGAGGCAGTCTTCTAGTACTTAAGTCGGCATTGTGCCTTTTGTATTTAATTCTAACGAAATTTCTGTGTTTCATCGACAATATGAAGGTCAAAGGGATACAGTGAACATAAAGTGAAGCTTCGGAATTTAAAACTGGTCTCACAGGAAACGTTCAAATCATAGAATGTAAGATGAGACAGCCCTCTTGTACTTAAGTCGGCATTGTGAATTTTGTATTTAATTCCGATGCAATTTCTGTGTTTCACCGTCAATAAAATGTCCGAGAGATACCATAAACCTGCAGTGAAGCATCGGAATATAAAACTGGTCTCACGGGAAAGTTTCAAAACATAGACAGTAGGAAGAGTCAGTCTTCTTGTACTTAAATCGGCATTGTGCCTTTTCTATTAAATTCCGATGCAATTTCTGTGTTTCATCGTCAATAAGAAGGTCCAAGGGATACAGTAAACCTGAAGTTAAGCTTCGGAATCTAAATCTGGTCTCACAGGAATGGTTCGAACATAGACAGTAAGAAGAGTCTGTCTTCTTGTACATAAGTAGGCATTGTGCCTATTATATTTAATTCGGATGCAATTTCGGTGTTTCATCGTCAATTAGAGGGACGAAGGGATACAGTACACCAGAAGTGAAGCATCGGAATCTAAAACTGGTCTCTCAGGAAAGGATCAATTCGTGGAAAGTAAGAAGGGTCAGTCTTCTTGTACCTCAGTGGCATTATGCCTTTTGTATTTAATTCCGATGCAATTTTTGTGTTTCATCGTGAATAAGAATGTCCAAGGGATACAGTCAACCAGAAGTGGATCATCGGAATCTAAAACTGGTCTCACAGGAAACGTTCAAATCATAGACAGTAAGAAGAGTCTGTCTTCTTGTACATAAGTTGGCATTGTGCCTTTTGTATTTAATTCCGATGCAATGTCGGTGTTTCATCGTCAATATGAAGGTCTGAGGGATACAGTAAACCTGAAGTGACGCATCGGAATCTAAAACTGGTCTCTCAAGAAAGGTTCTTATCACGGAATGTAAGAAGAGTCAGTCCTCTAGTACTTAAGTCAGCATTGTGCCCTTTGTATTCAATTCCGATAAAGTATCTGTGTTTCATCGTCAATAAGATGGACCAAGGGATTCGCTAAACCTGAAGTAAAGCATTGGAATCTAAAACTGGACTCACAGGAAAGGTTCAAATCATAGAATGTAAGTAGAGTCAGTCCTCTTGTACTTATGTCGGCATTGTGCCTTTTGTATTTAATTCCGATGCAATTTCTGTGCTTCATCGTCAATATGAAGGGATACAGTGAACCTGAAGTGAAGCATCGGAATCTAAAACTGCTCACACACGAAATGCTCAAAACATAGACAGTAAGAAGAGTCAGTCTTTTTGTACTTAAGTTGGCATTTTGCCATTTGGTTTTAATTCCGATCCAATTTCTGTGTTTCATCGTCAATTTGAAGGCCAAGGGATACAGAAAACCTGAAGTGAAGCATCGGAATCAAAAACTGGTCTCACAGAAAGGTTCAAATGATAGACAGCAAGAGGAAATATTCCTCTTGTACTTAAGTCGGCAATGTGCCTTTTGTATTTAAATCCGATACGATTTCTGTATTTCATCGTCAATAAGGTGGTCCAAGGGTTAGAGTAAACCTGAAGAGAAGCATCGGAATCTAAAACCGGTCTCACAGGAAAGATTCAATACATAGACAGTAAGAAGAGTCAGTCTTCTTGTACTTAATTCGGCATTGTGCCCTTGTATTCAATTCCGTAGCAATTTCTGTGTTTCATCGTCAATATGAAGGTCTAAGGGATTCAGTATACATGAAGTGAAGCATCGGAATTTAAACTGGTCACACAGGAAATACTCAAAACATAAACAGTTAGAAGAGTCAGTCTTCTTGTATTTAAGTCGACATTGTGCCTTATGTATTTAATTTCGATGCAATTTCTGTGTTTCATCGTCAATACGATGGTCCAAGGGATACAGTAATCCTGAAGGGAAGCATCGGAATCTAAAACTGGCGTCACAGGGAAGGTTCAAAGCATAGACAGTAAGAGGAGTCTGTCTTCGTGTACTTAAGTCGGCATTGTGCCTTTTCTATTAAATTCCGATGCAATTTCTGTGTTCCATCGTCAATAAGAAGGCTCAAGGGATACAGTAAACCTCACGTGAAGCATCCGAATGTAAAACTGGTCTCATAGGAAAGGTTCATAACATAGACAGTAAGAAGAGTTAGTCTTCGTGTACTCATGTTGGCATTTTTCCTTTTGTATTTTATTCCGATGCAATTTCTGAGTTTCATCGTCAATAAGAGGGTCCAAGGGATACGGTAAGGCTGAAGTGAGGCATCGGAATCTAAAACTGGTCTCACAATACAGTTTCAAATCATAGAGAGTAAGATGAATCAGTCGTCTTTTACTTAAGTCCGCATTGTGCCTTTTGTATTGAATTCCGATGCCATTTCTGTGTTTCGTCGCCAATTTGAAGGTCTAGGGGATGCAGTAAACATGAAGTGAAGCATCAGAATCTGAATGGGTCACACAGGAAATGCTCTAAACATAGACAGTAAGAGGAGTTAGTCTTCTTATACTGAAGTCGGCATTGAGCCTTTTGTATTTAATTCCGATGTAATATCTGTGTTTCATCGTCAATAAGAAGGTCCAAGGGATACAGTAAACCTCAAGTGAAGCATCGAAATGTAAAACTGGTCTCACAGGAAAGGTTCAAATCATAGACAGTGAGAAGAGTCAGTCCTCTTGTACTTATGTCAGAATTGTGCATTTTGTATTTAATTCCGATGCAATATCTGTGTTTCATCGTCAATAAGAAGGTCCAAGGGATACAGTAAACATGAAGTGAAGCATCGGAATCTAAAACTGGTCTCACAGGAATGGCACCAAACATAGACAGAAAGAAGAGTCAGTCTTTTTGTACTTAAGTCGGCATTGTGCCTTTTGTATTTACTTCCGATTCAATTTCTGTGTTTCATCGTCAATAAGAAGGGCCAAGGGATACTGAAACCTGAAGTGAAGTATCAGAATCTAAAACCGGTCCCACAGGAAAGGTTCAATACATAGACGGTAAGAGGAGTCTGTCTTCTTGTACTTAATTCGGCATTGTGCCTTTTGTATTCAATTCCGATGCAATTTCTGTGTTTCATCGTCAATACGATGGTCCAAGGGATACAGTAATCCTGAAGGGAAGCATCGGAATCTAAAACTGGCGTCACAGGGAAGGTTCAAAGCATAGACAGTAAGAGGAGTCTGTCTTCGTGTACTTAAGTCGGCATTGTGCTTTTGTATTTAATTCCGATGCAATTTCTGTGTTTCATCGACATTAAGAAGGTCCAAGGGATACAGTAAACCAGAAGTGAAGCATCGGAGTCAAAAACTGGTCTCACAGGAAAGGTTAAAATCATAGACAGTAAGAAAAGTCAGTCTTCTTGTACTGAAGACAACGTTGTGCCTTTTGTATTAAATTCCGAAGCAATTTTTGTGTTTAATCGTGAGTAAGAAAATCCAAGGGATACAGTAAACCAGAAGGGAAGCATCGGAATCTAAAACTGGTGTCACAGGAAAGGTTCCAGACATAGACAGTAAGAAGAGTCTGTCTTCTTGTACTTAAATCGGCATTATGCCCTTTGTATTTAATTCCGATGGAATTTATGTGTTTCACTTAAGTCAAGAAGGTCCAAGGGGTACAGTAAACCTGAAGTGAAGTATCAGAATCTAAAACCGGTCTCACAGGAAAGGTTCAATACATAGACGGTAAGAGGAGTCTGTCTTCTTGTACTTAATTCGGCATTGTGCCTTTTGTATTCAATTCCGATGCAATTTCTGTGTTTCATCGTCAATAAGAAGGTCCAAGGGATACAGTAAACCTGAAGAAAAGCATCGGAATCTAAATCCGGTCTCACAGGAAAGGTTCAAACATAGACAGTAAGAAGAGTCTGTCTTCCAGTACTTAAGTTGACATTGTGCCTTTTGTTTTTAATTCCTATGCAATATCTGTGTTGCATCGTTAATAAGAAGGTGCAAGGTGTACAGTAAATCTTAAGTGAAGCATCGGAATCTAAAACTGGTCTCACAGGAAAGTTTCAAATCATTGAATGTAAGAAGAGTCAGTCCACTTGTACTGAAGCCGGCATTGTGCATTTTGTATTTAATTCCGATGCAATTTCTGTGTTTCATCGTCATTAAGAAGGTCCAAGGGATACAGTAAACCTGAAGTGAAGCAACGGAATCAAAAACTGGTCTCACAGGAAAGGTTAAAAACATAGACAGTAAGAGGAGTCAGTCTTCTTGTACTTAAGTTGGCGTTGTGACTTTTGTATTTAATTCCGATGGAATTTCTGTGTTTCACTTAAGTACAAGAAGGTCCAAGGGATACAGTACACCTGAAGTGAAGCATCGGAATCTAAAACTGGTCTCACAGGAATGGGTCAAAAGATAGTCAGTAAGAAGAGTCAATCTTCTTGTACTTAAGTCGGCATTGTGCCTTTTGTATTTAATTCCGAGGCAATCTCTGTGTTTCATCGCCAGTAAGAAGGTCCAAAGGATACAATAAACCTGAAGTGAAGCATCGGAATCTAAATCTGGTCTCACAGGAGAGGTTCAAACATAGACAGTAGGAACAGACTGTCTTCTTGTACATAAGTTGGCATTGTGCCTTTTATATTTAATTCCGATGCAATTTCGGTGTTTCATCGTCAATTAGAAGGACCAAGGGATACAGTCAACCAGAAGTGAATCATCGGAATCTAAAACTGGTCTCACAGGTACCGTTCAAAACATAGAGAGTAAGATGAGTCAGTCTTCTTGTACTTAAGTCGGCATTGTGCCTTTTGTATTTAATTCCGATCCAATTTCTGTGTTTCATCGTGAATATGAAGGTCTAAGGGATACAGAAAACCTGAAGTGAAGCATCGGAATCTGAAACTGGTCTCACTGGAGAGGGTCAAAACATAGACAGTCAGAAGAGTCAGTCATCTTGTACTTATGTCGGCATTTTGCGTTCTGTTTTTAGTTCCGATGCAATTTCTGTGTTGCGTCGTCAATAAGAAGGTGCAAGGGGTACAGTTAATCTGAAGGGAAGGGTCGGACTATAAACTGGTCTCACAGGAAACGTTCAAAACATATACAGTAAGAAGAGCCCGTCTTCTTGTACTTAAGTAGGCATTGTGCCTTTTGTATTTAATTCCGATGGAATTTCTGTGTTTCACTTAAGTACACGACGGTCGAAGGGAAACAGTAAACTTGATGTGAGGCATCGGAATCTAATACTGGTCTCACAGGAAAAGTTCAAAAGATAGACAGTAGGAAGAGTCAGTGTTCATGTACTTATGTCGGCATTGTGCCATTTGTACTTAATTCCGAAGCAATCTCTGTGTTTCATTGCCAAAAAGAAGGTCCAAAGGATACAATAAACCTAAAGTGAAGCATCGGAATTTATACTGGTCTCACAGGGAAGGTTGAAATCATAGACAGTAAGAAGAGGCAGTCTTCTAGTACTTAAGTCGGCATTGTGCCTTTTGTATTTAATTCTAACGAAATTTCTGTGTTTCATCGACAATATGAAGGTCAAAGGGATACAGTAAACATAAAGTGAAGCATCGGAATTTAAAACTGGTCTCACATTAAACGTTCAAATCATAGAATGTAAGATGAGACAGCCCTCTTGTACTTAAGTCGGCATTGTGAATTTTGTATTTAATTCCGATGCAATTTTTGTGTTTCATCGTGAATAAGAATGTCCAAGGGATACAGTCAACCAGAAGTGGATCATCGGAATCTAAAACTGGTCTCACAGGAACGATCAAATCATAGACAGTAAGAAGAGTCTGTCTTCTTGTACATAAGTTGGCATTGTGCCTTTTGTATTTAATTCCGATGCAATGTCGGTGTTTCATCGTCAATATGAATGTCTGAGGGATACAGTAAACCTGAAGTGACGCATCGGAATCTAAAACTGGTCTCTCAGGAAAGGTTCTTCTCACGGAATGTAAGAAGAGTCAGTCCTCTAGTACTTAAGACAGCATTGTGCCCTTTGTATTCAATTCCGATAAAGTATCTGTGTTTCATCGTCAATAAGATGGACCAAGGGATTCGTTAAACCTGAAGTAAAGCATTGGAATCTAAAACTGGACTCACAGGAAAGGTTCAAATCATAGAATGTAAGTAGAGTCAGTCCTCTTGTACTTATGTCGGCATTGTGCCTTTTGTATTTAATTCCGATGCAATTTCTGTGCTTCATCGTCAATATGAAGGGATACAGTGAACCTGAAGTGAAGCATCGGAATCTAAAACTGCTCACACACGAAATGCTCAAAACATAGACAGTAAGAAGAGTCAGTCTTTTTGTACTGAAGTTGGCATTTTGCCATTTGGTTTTAATTCCGATCCAATTTTAGTGTTTCATCGTCAATAAGAAGGGCCAAGGGATACTGAAACCTGAAGTGAAGTATCAGAATCTAAAACCGGTCTACCAGGAAAGGTTCAATACATAGACGGTAAGAGGAGTCTGTCTTCTTGTACTTAATTCGGCATTGTGCCTTTTGTATTCAATTCCGATGCAATTTCTGGGTTTCATCGTCAATAAGATGGTCCAAGGGGTACAGTAAACCTGAAGGGAAGCATCGAATCTGAAACTGGTGTCACAGGGAAGGTTCAAAGCATAGACAGTAAAAAGAGTCTGTCTTCTTGTACTTCAGTCGGCATTGTGCTTTTTGTATTTAATTCCGATGCAATGTCTGTGTTTCATCGTTAATAACAAGGACCAAGGCATACAGTAAACCGAAAGTGAAGCATCGGAATCGGAATCGAAAACTGGTCTCACAGGAAATGCTCAAAACGTGGACGGTAGGAAGAGTCAATCTTCTTGTACTTAAGTCGGCATTGCGCCTTTTGTATTTAATTCCAATGCAATTTTTGTGATTCATCATGAATTAGAAGATTCAAGCTATAAAGTAAACCTGCAGTGAAGCATCGGTATCTAAAACTGGTCTCACAGGAAAGGTTCAAAACATAGACAGTAAGAAGAGTCAGTCTTCTTGTACTTAAATTGGCATTGTGCCTCTTGTATTTAATTCCGATGCAATTTTTGTGTTTCGTCGTCAATAAGAAGGTCCAAGTAATATAGAAACCTGAAGGAAAGCATCAGAATCTAAAACTGGTCTCACAGCAAAGGTTTAAAACATAGACAGTGAGAAGAGCCATTCCTCTTGTACTTAAGTCGGCATTGTGCCTTTTGTATTTAATTCCGATGCAGTTTCTGTGTTTTATCGTCTATAAGATTCAAGGGATACAGTAAACCTGAAGTGAAGCATCGGAATCTAAAATTGGTCTCACAGGAAGGGTTCGAAGCATAGACAGTAAGATGAGTCAGTCTTCTTTTACTTAATTCGGCATTGTGCCTTCTGGATTTAATTCCGATGCAATTTCTGAGTTTCATCGTCAATTAGAAGGACCAAGGGATACAGTACACCTGAAGTGAAGCATCGGAATCTAAAACTGGTCTCTCAGGAATGGCTCAAATCGAGGAGAGTAAGAAGAGTCAGTCTTCTTGTACTTCAGTCGGCATTATGCCTTTTGTATTTAATTCCGATGCAATTTTTGTGTTTCATCGTGAATAAGAATGTCCAAGGGATACAGTCAACCAGAAGTGAATCATTGGAATTTAAAACGGGTCTCACAGGAAACGTTCAAAACATAGAGAGTAAGAAGAGTCAGTCTTCTTGTACTTAAGTCGACATTGTGCCTTCTGTTTTTAATTCCGATGCAAAATCTGTATTGCTTCGTCAATAAGAAGGTGCAAGGGGTACAGTACATCTGAAGTGAAGCATCTGAATCTAAAACTGGTCTCACAGGAAAGTTTCAAACCATTGAATGTAAGAAGAGTCAGTCCTCTTGTACTGAAGTCGGCATTGTGCCTTTTGTATTTAATTCCGATGCAATTTCTGTGTTTGATCGTCAATAAAATGACCAAGAGATACAATAAACCTGCAGTGAGGCATCGGAATATAAAACTGGTCTCACGGGAATGTTTCAAATCATAGACAGTAGGAAAAGTCAGTCTTCTTGTACTTATATCGGGATTGTGCCTTTTCAATTTAATTCCGATGCAATTTCTGTGTTTCATCGTCAATAAGAAGGTCCAAGAGATACAGTAAACCCGAAGTTAAGCTTCGGAATCTAAATCTGGTGTCACAGGAAAGGTTGAAACATAGACAGTAAGAAGAGTCTGTCTTCTTGTACATAAGTTGGCACTGTGCCTTTTATTATTAATTCCGATGCAATTTCGGTGTTTCATCGTCACTTAGAAGGACCAAGGGATACAGTACACCTGAAGTGAAGCATCGGAATCTAAAACTGGTCCCTCAGGAAAGGCTCAAATCGTGGAGAGTAAGAAGAGTCAGTCTTCTTGTACTTCAGTCGGCATTATGCCTTTTGTATTTAATTCCGAAGCAATTTCTGTGTTTCATCGTCAATATGAAGGTCCAAGGGATACAGTAAACCTGAAGTGAAGCATCGGAATTTAAAACTGGTCTCTCAGGAATGGTTCAAAACATAGACAGTAAGAAAAGTTGGTCTTCTTGTACTTAAGTCGCCATTGTGACTTTTGTATTTAATTCTCATGCAATATCTGTGTTTCATCGTCAATAAGAAGGTTCAAGGGATACAGCAAATCTCAAGTGAAGCATCGGAGAGTAAAACTGGTCTCACAGGAAAAGTTCAAAACATAGACAGTGAGAAGAGTAAGTCCTCTTGTACTTAAGTCGGCATTGTGCCTATAGTATTTAATTCTGATGCAATTTCTGTGTTTCATCGTCAATAAGAAGGTCCAAGGGAAACAGTAAACCTGAAGTGAAGCATCGGAATCTAAAACTGGTCTCACAGGAACGGCACAAAACATGGACAGAGAGAAGAGTCAGTCTTCTTGTACTTAAGTCGGCATTTTGCATTTTGTACTTAATTCCGATGCAATTTCTGTGTGTCATCGTCAATATGTAGGTCCAAGGGACACAGAAAACCTGATGTGAAGCATCGGAATCTGAAACTGGACTCACAGGAATGGTTCAAACCATAGACAGTAAGAAGAGGCATTCTCTTGTACATAAGTCGGCATTGTTCCTTTTGTGTTTAATTCCGATGCAATTTCTGTGTTTCATCGTCAATAAGAAGGTCCAAGGGATAGAGTAAACCTGATGTGAAGCATCGGAATTCAAATTTGTCTCACAGGAGAGGCTCAAAACGTAGACAGTAAGAAGAGTTAGTCTTCTTGTACTTAAGTCGGCATTGTGCCTTTTGTATTTAATCCGATGAAATTTCTATGTTTCATCGTCATTAAGAAGGTCCAAGGGATACAGTTAACCTGAGGGGTAGCATCGGAATCTAAAACTGGTATCACAGTAAAGGTTCAGATCATAGACAGTAGGAAGATTAAGTATTCTTGTACTTAAGTCGACATTGTGCCTATTGTATTGAATTCCGGTGCAATTTCTGCGTTTCATCGTCAATAATAAGGTCCAAGGGATACAGTAAACCTGAAGTGAAATATCGTAATCTAAATTTGGTCTCACAGGAATGGTAAAAAATATAGACAGTAGGAAGAGTCAGTCTACTTGTACTTACGTTGGGTTTCTGCCTTTTGTATTTAATTCCGATGCAATTTCTGCGTTTCATCGCCAATATGACGGTCTTAGGGATACAGTAAATATGAAGTGAAGCATCGTAATCTAAATGGGTCACTCACGAAATGCTCTAAACATAGACAGTAAGAGGAGTTAGTCTTCTTGTACTTAAGACGGCATTGTGCCCTTTGTATTAAATTCTGATGCAGTATCTGTGTTTCATCGTCAATAAGAAGGTCCTAGGGATACTGTAAACCTCAAGTGAAGCATCGAAATATAAAACTGGTCTCACAGGAAAGGTTCAAATCATAGACAGTGTCAAGAGTCAGTCCTCTTATACTTAAGTCAGCATTGTGCATTTGGTATTTAATTCCGATGCAATATCTGTTTTTCATCGTCAATAAGAAGGTCCAAGGGTTAGAGTAAACCTGAAGTGAAGCATCGGAATCTAAAACTGGTCTCACAGGAAAGGTTCAAAACACAGACAGTAAGAAGACTCTGTCCTCTTGTACTTAAGTCGGCATTGTGCCTTCTGTTTTTCATTCCGATGCAATATCTGTGTTGCATCGTCAATAAGAATGTGCAAGGGGTACAGTAAATCTGAAGTGAAACATCGGAATCTAATACTGGTCACACAAGAAAGGCTCAAAACATAGACAGTAAGAAGAGCCCGTCTTCTTGTACTTAAGTCGGCATTGTTCCCTGTGAATTTAATTCCGATGCAATTTCTGTGTTTCATCGCCAATAAGAAGGTCCAAGGGATACAGTAAACCTGAAGTGAAGCATCGGAATCTAAAACTAGTGTCACAGGAATGGCTCAAATCGGAGACAGTAAGAAGAGCCCGTCTTCTTGTACTTTAGTCGAGATTGTGTGTTTTGTACTTAATTCCAATGGAATTTCTGTGTTTCATCGTCAATATGAAAGTGCAAGGGATACAGAAAACCTGAAGTGACACATTGGAATTTAAAACTGGTCTCACAGGAAATGTTCAATTCATTCAATGTCAGAAGAGTCAATCCTCTTGTACTTAAGTCGGCATTGTGACTTTTGTATTTAATTCCGATGCAATTACTGTGTTTCATCGTCAATAAGAAGGTCCCAGAGATACAATAAACCTGAAGTGAAGCGTCGGATTATAAAACTGATCTCACGGGAAGGGTTCCAAAAATAGACAGTAAGAAGAGTCAGTTTTCTTGTACTTAAGTCGGCATTGTGGCTTTTGAATTTAATTCCGATGACATTTCTGTGTTTCATCGTCAATATGAAGGTATAAGGGATACAGTAACCATGAAGTGAAACATCGGAATCTATACTGGTCACACAGGAAATGCTCAAAACATAGACAGTAAGAAGAGTCAGTCTTCTTGTACTTACGTCTGCATTGTGCCTTTTGTATTTAATTCCGATGCAATTTCTGTGTTTCATCCTCAATAAGAAGGTCCAAGGGATACAGTAAACCTGAAGTGAAGCATCGTAATCTAAACCTGGTCTTACTGGAATGGTTCAAAACATAGAAAGTAAGAAGAATCAATCTACTTGTACCTACGTTGGCATTGTGCCTTTTCTATTTAATTCCGATGCAATTTCTGTGTTTCATCGTCAATATAAAAGTGTAAGGGATACAGTAAACGTGAAGTGAAGCATCGGAATCTAAATTGGTCACACAGGAATTGCTCAAAACATAGACAGTAAGAGGAGTTAGTCTTCTTGTACATAAGTCGCTATTGTGCCTTTTGTATTTAATTCTGATGCAATATCTGTGTTTCATCGTCAATAAGAAGGTCCAAGGGATACAGTGAACCTGAAGTGAAGCATCGGAATCTAAAACTGGTCTCACGGGAACGGCGCAAGGCATAGACAGAGAGAAGAGTCAGTCTTCTTGTACTTATGTCGGCATTATGCCTTTTGTATTAAATTCCCATGCAATATATGTGTTTCATCGTCAATGAGAAGGTCCTAGGAATAATGTAAACTTGAAGTGAAGCATCGGAATCCAAAACTGGTCTCACAGGAAAGGTTCAAAACATAGAGAGTAAGAAGAGTCAGTCTTCTTGTACATAAGTCGGCATTGTGCCTTTTGTATTTAATTCCGATGCAATTTCTGTGTTTGATCGTCAATAAAATGACCAAGAGATACAATAAACCTGCAGTGAGGCATCGGAATATAAAACTGGTCTCACGGGAATGTTTCAAATCATAGACAGTAGGAAAAGTCAGTCTTCTTGTACTTATATCGGGATTGTGCCTTTTCAATTTAATTCCGATGCAATTTCTGTGTTTCATCGTCAATAAGAAGGTCCAAGAGATACAGTAAACCCGAAGTTAAGCTTCGGAATCTAAATCTGGTGTCACAGGAAAGGTTGAAACATAGACAGTAAGAAGAGTCTGTCTTCTTGTACATAAGTTGGCACTGTGCCTTTTATTATTAATTCCGATGCAATTTCGGTGTTTCATCGTCACTTAGAAGGACCAAGGGATACAGTACACCTGAAGTGAAGCATCGGAATCTAAAACTGGTCCCTCAGGAAAGGCTCAAATCGTGGAGAGTAAGAAGAGTCAGTCTTCTTGTACTTCAGTCGGCATTATGCCTTTTGTATTTAATTCCGAAGCAATTTCTGTGTTTCATCGTCAATATGAAGGTCCAAGGGATACAGTAAACCTGAAGTGAAGCATCGGAATTTAAAACTGGTCTCTCAGGAATGGTTCAAAACATAGACAGTAAGAAAAGTTGGTCTTCTTGTACTTAAGTCGCCATTGTGACTTTTGTATTTAATTCTCATGCAATATCTGTGTTTCATCGTCAATAAGAAGGTTCAAGGGATACAGCAAATCTCAAGTGAAGCATCGGAGAGTAAAACTGGTCTCACAGGAAAAGTTCAAAACATAGACAGTGAGAAGAGTAAGTCCTCTTGTACTTAAGTCGGCATTGTGCCTATAGTATTTAATTCTGATGCAATTTCTGTGTTTCATCGTCAATAAGAAGGTCCAAGGGAAACAGTAAACCTGAAGTGAAGCATCGGAATCTAAAACTGGTCTCACAGGAACGGCACAAAACATGGACAGAGAGAAGAGTCAGTCTTCTTGTACTTAAGTCGGCATTTTGCATTTTGTACTTAATTCCGATGCAATTTCTGTGTGTCATCGTCAATATGTAGGTCCAAGGGACACAGAAAACCTGATGTGAAGCATCGGAATCTGAAACTGGACTCACAGGAATGGTTCAAACCATAGACAGTAAGAAGAGGCATTCTCTTGTACATAAGTCGGCATTGTTCCTTTTGTGTTTAATTCCGATGCAATTTCTGTGTTTCATCGTCAATAAGAAGGTCCAAGGGATAGAGTAAACCTGATGTGAAGCATCGGAATTCAAATTTGTCTCACAGGAGAGGCTCAAAACGTAGACAGTAAGAAGAGTTAGTCTTCTTGTACTTAAGTCGGCATTGTGCCTTTTGTATTTAATCCGATGAAATTTCTATGTTTCATCGTCATTAAGAAGGTCCAAGGGATACAGTTAACCTGAGGGGTAGCATCGGAATCTAAAACTGGTATCACAGTAAAGGTTCAGATCATAGACAGTAGGAAGATTAAGTATTCTTGTACTTAAGTCGACATTGTGCCTATTGTATTGAATTCCGGTGCAATTTCTGCGTTTCATCGTCAATAATAAGGTCCAAGGGATACAGTAAACCTGAAGTGAAATATCGTAATCTAAATTTGGTCTCACAGGAATGGTAAAAAATATAGACAGTAGGAAGAGTCAGTCTACTTGTACTTACGTTGGGTTTCTGCCTTTTGTATTTAATTCCGATGCAATTTCTGCGTTTCATCGCCAATATGACGGTCTTAGGGATACAGTAAATATGAAGTGAAGCATCGTAATCTAAATGGGTCACTCACGAAATGCTCTAAACATAGACAGTAAGAGGAGTTAGTCTTCTTGTACTTAAGACGGCATTGTGCCCTTTGTATTAAATTCTGATGCAGTATCTGTGTTTCATCGTCAATAAGAAGGTCCTAGGGATACTGTAAACCTCAAGTGAAGCATCGAAATATAAAACTGGTCTCACAGGAAAGGTTCAAATCATAGACAGTGTCAAGAGTCAGTCCTCTTATACTTAAGTCAGCATTGTGCATTTGGTATTTAATTCCGATGCAATATCTGTTTTTCATCGTCAATAAGAAGGTCCAAGGGTTAGAGTAAACCTGAAGTGAAGCATCGGAATCTAAAACTGGTCTCACAGGAAAGGTTCAAAACACAGACAGTAAGAAGACTCTGTCCTCTTGTACTTAAGTCGGCATTGTGCCTTCTGTTTTTCATTCCGATGCAATATCTGTGTTGCATCGTCAATAAGAATGTGCAAGGGGTACAGTAAATCTGAAGTGAAACATCGGAATCTAATACTGGTCACACAAGAAAGGCTCAAAACATAGACAGTAAGAAGAGCCCGTCTTCTTGTACTTAAGTCGGCATTGTTCCCTGTGAATTTAATTCCGATGCAATTTCTGTGTTTCATCGCCAATAAGAAGGTCCAAGGGATACAGTAAACCTGAAGTGAAGCATCGGAATCTAAAACTAGTGTCACAGGAATGGCTCAAATCGGAGACAGTAAGAAGAGCCCGTCTTCTTGTACTTTAGTCGAGATTGTGTGTTTTGTACTTAATTCCAATGGAATTTCTGTGTTTCATCGTCAATATGAAAGTGCAAGGGATACAGAAAACCTGAAGTGACACATTGGAATTTAAAACTGGTCTCACAGGAAATGTTCAATTCATTCAATGTCAGAAGAGTCAATCCTCTTGTACTTAAGTCGGCATTGTGACTTTTGTATTTAATTCCGATGCAATTACTGTGTTTCATCGTCAATAAGAAGGTCCCAGAGATACAATAAACCTGAAGTGAAGCGTCGGATTATAAAACTGATCTCACGGGAAGGGTTCCAAAAATAGACAGTAAGAAGAGTCAGTTTTCTTGTACTTAAGTCGGCATTGTGGCTTTTGAATTTAATTCCGATGACATTTCTGTGTTTCATCGTCAATATGAAGGTATAAGGGATACAGTAACCATGAAGTGAAACATCGGAATCTATACTGGTCACACAGGAAATGCTCAAAACATAGACAGTAAGAAGAGTCAGTCTTCTTGTACTTACGTCTGCATTGTGCCTTTTGTATTTAATTCCGATGCAATTTCTGTGTTTCATCCTCAATAAGAAGGTCCAAGGGATACAGTAAACCTGAAGTGAAGCATCGTAATCTAAACCTGGTCTTACTGGAATGGTTCAAAACATAGAAAGTAAGAAGAATCAATCTACTTGTACCTACGTTGGCATTGTGCCTTTTCTATTTAATTCCGATGCAATTTCTGTGTTTCATCGTCAATATAAAAGTGTAAGGGATACAGTAAACGTGAAGTGAAGCATCGGAATCTAAATTGGTCACACAGGAATTGCTCAAAACATAGACAGTAAGAGGAGTTAGTCTTCTTGTACATAAGTCGCTATTGTGCCTTTTGTATTTAATTCTGATGCAATATCTGTGTTTCATCGTCAATAAGAAGGTCCAAGGGATACAGTGAACCTGAAGTGAAGCATCGGAATCTAAAACTGGTCTCACGGGAACGGCGCAAGGCATAGACAGAGAGAAGAGTCAGTCTTCTTGTACTTATGTCGGCATTATGCCTTTTGTATTAAATTCCCATGCAATATATGTGTTTCATCGTCAATGAGAAGGTCCTAGGAATAATGTAAACTTGAAGTGAAGCATCGGAATCCAAAACTGGTCTCACAGGAAAGGTTCAAAACATAGAGAGTAAGAAGAGTCAGTCTTCTTGTACATAAGTCGGCATTGTGCCTTTTGTAATTAATTCCGGTGCAATATCTGTGTTTCATCGTCAATATGAAGGGATACAATGAACCTGAAGTGAAGCATCGGAATCTAAACCTGCTCACACACGAAATGCTCAAAACATAGTCAGTAAGAAGGGTCAAGCTTTTTGTACTTATGCTGGCATTGAGCCTTTTGTATTTAATTCCGATGAAATTTCTATGTTTCATCGTCCATATGAAGTTCCAAGGGATACAGGAAACCTGAAGTGAAGCATCGGAATCTAAAACCAGTCACACAGGAAAGGTTAAAAACATAGACAGTAAGAAGTGCCCGTCTTATTGTACTTAAGACGACATTGTGCGAGTTGTATTTAATTCCGTAGCAATTTCTGTGTTTCATCGTCAATATGAAGATCTAATGGATACAGTAAACCTGAAGTGAAGCATCGGAGTCTAAAACTGGTGTCACAGGAAAGATTGAAACATAGACAGTAAGAAGACTCAGTCTTCTTGTAATTAAGTCGGCGTTGTGCCTTTTGTAATTAATTCCGATGCAATTTCTGTGATTCATCGCCAATAACAAGGTGAAAGGGTTAGAGTAAACCTGAAGTGAAGCATCGGAATCTAAAACTTGTCTCACAGGAAAGGTTCAAATCATCGTCAGTAAGAAGAGTCAGACTTCTTGTACTTAAGTCGTCATTGTGCTTTTGAATTTAATTGCGACGCAATCTTTGTGTTTCATCGTCAATAAGAAGGTCCAATTGATACAGAAAACCTGAAGAGAAGCATCGGAATCTAAAACTGGTCACACAAGAAATGCTCGAAACAAAGACAGTAAGAAGAGTAAGTCCTCTTGTACTTAAGTCGGCGTTGTGCCTTTTGTAATTAATTCCGATGCAATTTCTGTGATTCATCGCCAATAAGAAGGTGAAAGGGTTAGAGTAAACCTGAAGTGATGCATCGGAGTCTAAAACTGGTGTCACAGGAAAGATTGAAACATAGACAGTAAGAAGAGTCTGTCTTCTTGTACTTAAGTCGGCGTTGTGCCTTTTGTAATTAATTCCGATGCAATTTCTGTGATTCATCGCCAATAAGAAGGTGAAAGGGTTAGAGTAAACCTGAAGTGAAGCATCGGAATCTAAAACTTGTCTCACAGGAAAGGTTCAAAGCATAGACAGTAACAGGAGTCAGTCTTCTTGTACATAAGTGGCTATTCTGCCTCTTGTATTTAGTTCCGATGCAATTTCTGCGTTTCCTCGTCAATAAGAAGGTCCAAGGGAGACAGTAAACATGAAGTGAAGCATCGGAATCTAAATTGGTCACACATGAAATGCTCAAAACATAGACAGTAAGAAGAGTAAGTCCTCTTGTACTTAAGTCGGCATTGTGCCTTTTGAATTTAATTCCGATGCAATTTCTGTGTTTCATCGTCAATAAGAAGGTCCAAGGGATACAGAAAAACCTCAAGTGAAGCGTCGGAATGTAAAACTGGACTCACAGAAATGTTCAAAACATAGACAGTAAGAAGAATCAGTCTTCTTGTACTTAAGTCGTCATTGTGCTTTTGAATTTAATTCCGATGCAATCTCTGTGATTCATCGTCAATAAGAAGGTCCAAGAAATACAGTAAACCTGAAGAGAAGCATCGGAATCTAAAACTGGTCTCACATGAAAGGTTCAAAACATAGACAGTAAGAAGTTCCCGTCTTCTTGTACTTTAGACGACATTGTGCGTGTTGTGTATAATTCCGATGCAATTTCTGTGTTTCATCGTCAATATGAAGGGATACAGTGAACCTGAAGTGAAAAATCGAAATCTAAAACTGCTCACTCAGGAAATGCTCAAAACGTATACAGTAAGAAGAGTCACTCTTATTGTACTTACGTCGGCATTTTAACTTTTGTAATTAGTTCCGGAGCAATTTCTGTGTTTCATCGTGAATAGGAGAATCCAAGGGATACAGAAAACCTGAAGTGAGGCATCGGAACATAAAACTGGTCTCACAGGAAAGGTTCAAATCATAGACAGCAAGAACAAGCATTCCGCTTGTACTTACGTCGGCGTTGTGACTTTTGTAATTAATTCCGATGCAAGTTCTGTGATTCATCGCCAATAAGAAGGTAAAAGGGTTAGAGTAAACCTGAAGTGAAGCATCGGAATCTAAAACTTGTCTCACAGGAAAGGTGCAAAACATAGACAGTAAGAAGAGTCAGTGGTCTTGTACTTAAGTCGGCATTGTGCCTTTTGTTTTTTATTCCGATGCAATGACTGTGTTGCATCGTCAATAAGTAGGTGCAAGGGATACAGTAAACCTGAAGTGAAAAATCGGAATCTAAAACTGGACTCACAGGAAAGATTCAATACATAGACAGTAAGAAGAGCCAGCCTTTTTGTACTTACGTCTGCATTGTGCCTTTTGTATTTAATTCCGATGCAATTTCTGTGTTTCATCGTCAATATGAAGGTCCAAGGGATACTTTAATCCTCAAGTAAAGCATCGAAATGTAAAACTGGTCTCACAGGAAAGGTTCAAATCATTGACAGTAAGAAGAGTCATTCCTCTTGTACTTAAGTCGGCATTGTGCCTTTTATATTTAACTCCGATGCTATTTCTGTGTTTCATGGCCAATAAGAAGGTCCAAGGGATACAGTAAACATGAAGTGAAGCATCGGAATCTGAAACTGGTCTCACAGGAAAGGTTCTGAACGTAGGCAGTAAGAAGAGTCAGTCTTCTTGATCTTAAGTCGGCATTTTGCCTATTGTATTTAATTCTGATGCAAATGATGTGTTTCATCGTCAATAAGAAGGTCCAAGAATTACAGTAAACCTGAAGTGATGCATCGGAATCTAAAACTGGTCTCACAGGAATGGTTCAAAACATAGACAGTAAGAAGAGTCAGTCTTCTTGTACATAAGTGGCTATTGTGCCGCTTGTATTTAGTTCCGATGCAATTTCTGTGTTTCATCGTCAATAAGAATTTCCAAGGGAGACAGTAAACATGAAGTGAAGCATCGGAATCTAAATTGGTCACACAGGAAATGCTCAAAATATAGACAGTAAGAAGAGTCAGTCCTCTTGTACTTCAGTCGGCATTGTGCCTCTTGAATTTGATTCCGATGCAATTTCTGTGTTTCATCGTCAATAAGAAGGTCCAAGGGATACAGTAAACCTCAAGTGAAGCATCGGAATGTAAAACTGGACTCACAGGAAAGGTTCAAAACATAGACAGTAAGAAGAGCCCGCCTACTTCTACTTTAGTCGACATTGTGCGTTTTGTGTATAATTCCGATGCAGTTTCTGTGTTTCATCGTCAATATGAAGGGATACAGTTAGCCTGAAGTGAAAAATTCGGAATCTAAAACTCCTCACACAGGAAATGCTCAAAACGTAGACAGTAAGAAGAGTCAGCCTTTTTGTACTTAAGTCGGCATTTTTGTAATTAGTTCCGGTGCAATTTCTGTGTTTCATCGTGAATATGAAGAACCAAGGGATACAGTAAACCTAAAGTGAAGAATCGGAATTTTAAACTGGTCTTAGCAGAAAGGTTCCAAACATTGACAGTAAGAAGAGTCATTCCTCTTGTACTTAGGTCGGCATTGTGCGTTTTGAATTAAATTCCAATGCAATTTCTGTGTTTCATCGTCAATAAGAAGGTCCAAGGGATACAGTAAACGTCAAATAAAGCATCGGAATGTAAAAGTGGACTCACAGGAAAGGTTCAAAACATAGACAGTAAGAAGAATCAGTCTTCTTGTACTTAAGTCGTCATTGTGCTTTGAATTTAATTCCGATGCAATCTCTGTGTTTCATCGTCAATATGAAGGTCCAAGGGATACAGTAAACCTGGACAGAAGCATCGGAATCTAAAACTGGTCTCATAGGAAAGGTTCAAACCATAGACAGTAAGAAGAGTTAGTCTCCTTGTACTTAAGTCGGCATTGTGTTTTTTGTATTTAATTCCGATGCAATTTCTGTTTTTCATCGTCAATAAGAAGGAGCAAGGGATACAGGAAACCTGAAGTAAAGCATCGGAATCTGAAACTGGTCTCACAGGAAAGGTTCAAACCATAGACAGTAATAAGAGTTAGACTTCTTGTAATTAAGTCGGCTATGTGCCTTTTGTATTTAATTCCGATGCAATTTCTGTATTTCAACGACAATAAGAAGATGCAAGAGGAACAGTAAACCTGAAGTGAAGCATCGGAATCTCAAACTGGTGTCACTGGAAAAGTTCAAAAGATAGATAATAAGAAGAGTCAGTCTTCTTGTACTTAAGTCTGCATTGTGCCTATTGTATATAATTCCGATGCAATTTCTGTTTTTCATCGTCTATAAGAAGGTCCAAGGGAGACAGTAAACATGAAGTGAAGCATCGGAATCTAAATTGGACACACAGGAAATGCTAAAAACATAGACAGTATGGAGAGTCAGTCCTCTTGTACTAAAGTCGGCATAGTGCCTTTTGAATTTACTTCCGATGCAATTTCTGTGTTTCATCGTCAATAAGAAGGTCCAAGGGGTACAGTAAACCTCAAGTGAAGCATCGGATTGTAAAACTGGACACACAGGAAAGGTTCAAATCATCGACAATAAGAAGAGTCGGTCCTCTTGTACTTAAATTGGCATTGTGCATTTTGTATTTATTTCCGATGCAATTTGTGTGTTTCATCTTCAGTAAGAAGGTCTAAGGGATACAGTGAAGCTGAAGTGAAGCATCGGAGTCTAAAACTGGTCACACAGGAAAGGTTCAAAACATAGACAGTAAGAAGAATCAGTCTTCTTGTACTTAAGTCTGCATTGTGCTTTTGAATTTAATTCCGATGCAATCTCTGTGTTTCATCGTCAATAAGAAGGTCCAAGGTATACAGTAAACCTGAAGAAAAGCATCGGAATCTAAAACTGGTCTCATAGGAAAGGATCAGACCATAGACAGTAAAAAGAGTCAGTCTTCTTGTACTTTAGTCGACATTGTGCGTTTTGTATTTAATTCCGAGGCAATTTCTGTGTTTCATCGTCAATATGAAGGTCCAAGGGATACAGTAAACCTGATGTGAAGCATCGGAGACTAAAGCTGGCCTCACAAGAAAGGTTGAAAACATAGACCGTAGGAAGCGTCAGTCTTCTTGAACTTAAGTTGGTATTGTGCCTTTTGTATTTAATTCCGATGCTATCTCTGTGTTTCATCGTCAATAGGAAGGTCCAAGGGAGACAGTAAACACGAAGTGAAGCATCGGAATCTAAATTGGTCACACAGGAAATGCTCAAAGCATAGACAGTAAGAAGAATCAGTCTTCTTGCACATAAACTGGCATTGTGCTTTTGAATTTCATTCCGATGCAATCTCTGTGTTTCATCGTCAATATGAAGGTCTAAGGGAGACGGTAAACATGAAGTGAGGCATCGGAATCTAAATTGGTCACACAGGAAATGCTCAAAACATGGACAGTAAGAAGGATCATTATTCTTATACTTAAGTCGGCATTATGCCTTTCGAATTTAATTCCGATTCATCGTCTGTGTTTCTTCGTCAATAAGAGGGTCCAAGGGATTCACTAAACCACAAGTGAAGCATCGGAATGGCAAACTGGTCTCACAGGAAAGGTTCAAAGCTTAGACAGTAAGAAGAATCAGTCTTTTTGTACTTTAGACGACATTGTGCGTTTTGTATTTAATTCCGATGCAATCTCTGTGTTTCATCGTCACTATGAAGGTCTAAGGGATACAGTGAACCTGAAGTGAAGCCACGGAATCCAAAACTGGTCACACAGGAAATGCTCAACTTATAGACAGTAAGAAGAGTCATTCTTCTTGTGCTTAAGTCGGCATTGTACTTTTGTATTTATTTCCGATGCAATTTCTGTGTTTCATCGTCAATATGAAGGTCAAAGGGATACAGAAAACCTGAAGTGAAGCATCGGAATCTAAAACTGGTCTCACTGGAAAGGTTCGAAACATAGACAGTAAGATGAGTCAGTCTTCTTGTACATAAGTGGGCATTGTGCCTTCTGAATTTGATTCCGATGCAATTTCTGTGTTTCATCGTCAAAAAGAATGTCCAAGGGATACAGTAAACCTGAAATGAAGCATCGATATCTAAAACTGGTCTTACAGGAAAGGCTCAAATCATAGAGTGTAAGAAGAATCAGTCCTCATGTACTTAAGTCGACATTGTGCCTTTTGCATTTCATTCCGAAACAATTTCTGTGTTTCATGGCCACATAGAAGGTCCAAGGGATACAGTAAACCTAAAGTGAAACATCGGAATCTAAAACTGGGATCACAGGAAAGGCTCAATTCATAGACAGTAAGAAGAGCCAGTCTTCTTGTACTTAAGTCGGCATTGTGACTTTTGTATTTCATTCCGATGCAATTTCTGTGTTTCATCGTATATATGAAGGTCCAAGGCATAAGGTAAACCTGAAGAGAAGCTTCGTAATCTAAAACTAGTCTCACAGGAAAGGTTCAAAGCATAGAGAGTAACATGAGTCAGTCTTCTTGTACCTAAGTCGGCATTGGGCGTTTTGTATTTAATTCCCGTTGCAATTTCTGTGTTTCATTGTCAATAAGAAGGTCCAAGGGATACAGTATACCAAAAGTGAAGCATCGGAATCTAAAACTGCTCTCACAGCAAAGGCTCAAATTATAGAATGTAAGAAGAGTCAGTCCTCTTTTACTTGAGTCGGCATTGTGTCTTTTGCATTTAATTCCGATGCAATTTCAGTGTTTCATCGTCAATAAGAAGGTCCAAGGGATACAGTAAACCTGAAGTGAAGCATCGGAATCTAAAACAGGTCTCACAGGATAGGTTCAAATCATAGAAAGTAAGAAGAGTCAGTGTTCTTGTACTTAAGTCGGCATTGTGCCTTTTGTATTTAATTCCGATGCAATTTCTGTGTTTTATCGTAAATATGAAGGTCCAAGGGATACAGAAAACCTGAAGTGAAGCATCGGAATCTAAAACTGGTCTCACAGGAAAGGTTCAAAACATAGACCGTAAGAAGAGTCAGTCTTTTTGTACTTAAGACGGTATTGTGCCTCTTGTATTCAATTCCGTAGCAATTTTTGTGTTTCATCCTCAATAACAATGTCCAAGGGGATCAGTAATCCTGAAGTGAAGCATAGATATCCAAAACTGGTCTCACAGGAAAGGTTCAAATCATAGACAGTAAGAAGAGTCAGTCTTCTTGTACTTAAGTCGGTATTGTGTCTTTTGTATTTAATTCCGATGCAATTTCTGTGTTTCGTCGTTAATAAGAAGGTCCAAGGGATAAGGTAAACCTGAAGTGAAGCATCGGAATCTAAAACTGGTCTCACAGGAAAGGTTCAAAGCATAGACAGTAAGATGATTCAGTCTTCTTGTACCTAAGTCGGCAGTGTGCGTTTTGTATTTAATTCCGATGCAATTTCTGTATTTCATCGTCAATAAGAAGGTCCAAGGGATACAGTAAACCGGAAATGAAGCATCGGAATCTAAATCTGGTCCCACAGGAAAGGCTCAAGTCATAGAATGTTAAATGAGTCAGTCCTCTTGTACTTAAGTCGGCAAATTGCCTTTTGCATTTAATTCAGATGCAACTTCTGTGTTTCATCGTCTATTAGAAGGTCCAAGGGATACAGTAAACCCGAAGTGAAGCATCGTAATTTAAAACAGGTCTCACAGGAAAGATTCAAATCATAGAATGTAAGAAAAGTCAGTCGTCATACACTTAAGTTGGCATTGTGCCTTTTGTAATTAATTCCTATGCAATATCTGTGTTTCATCGTCAATAAGAAGGTCCAAGGGATACGGTAAACCTTAAGTGAATCATCGGAATCTAGATCTGGTCTCAGAGGAAAGGTTCAGAACATAGACAGTAAGAAGAGTTAGTCTTCTTTTACTTAAGTCGGCATTGTGCCTTTTGTATTTAATTCCGTTGCAACTTCTGTTTTTCATCGTCAATAAGAAGGTCCAAGGGATACAGAAAACCTGAAGTGAAGCATCGGAATCTAAAACTGTTCTCACAGGAAAGGTTCAAACATAGAAAGTAAAAATAATCAGTCTTATCGTACTTAAGTTAGCATTGTGCCTTTTGTATTTATTTCCGATGCAATTTCTGCGTTTTATCGTCAATAAGGAAGTCCAAGGGATACAGTAAATCTGAAGTGAATTATCGATATCTAAAACTGGTCTCACAGGAAAGGATCAAATCATAGAATGTAAGAAAAGTCAGTCCTCATGCACTTAAGTCAACATTGTGCCTTTTGTATTTAATTCCGATGCAATTTCAGTGTTTCATCGTCAATTAGAGAGTCCAAGGGATACAGTAAGCCTAAAGTGAAGCATCGGAATCCAAAATTGTTCTCACAGGAAACTTTCAAAACGTAGACAGCAAGAAGAGTCATTCTTCTTGTACTTAAGTCGGCATTGTGCCTTTTGTATTTAATTCTGATTCAATTTCTGTGTTTCATCGTCAATAAGAAGGTCCGAATGGTACAGAAAACCTGAAGCGAAGCATTGGAATCTAAAACTGGTCTCACTGGAAAGGTTCAAAGCATAGACAGTAAGAAGACTCAGTCTTCTTGTACTTAAGTGGCTATTGCGCCTCTAGTAGTTAATTCCGATGCAATTTCTGCGTTTCATCGCCAATAAGAAAGTCCAAGGGATACAGTAAACCTGAAGTGAAGCATCGGAATCTCAAACTGTTCTCACAGGAAACTTTCAAATCATAGACAGTAAGAAGAGTCAGTCTTCTTGTACTAAGTCGGCGTTGTGTCATTTGTATTTAATTCAGATGCAATTTCTGTGTTTCATCGTCGATAAGAAAGTCCAAGGGATGCGGAAAACCTGACGTGAGGCATCGATATCTAAAACTGGTCTCACAGGAAAGTTTCAAATCATAGACAGTAAGTAGACTCGATCTTCGTGTACTTAAGTCGCCATTGTGCCTTTTGTAGTTAATTCCGATGAAATTTCTGTGTTTCATCGTCAATAAGAAGGTCCAAGGGATGCAGTAAACCTGAAGTGAAGCATCGGAATCCAAAACTGTTCTCACAAGAAAGGTTCAAACATAGAAAGTTAAAAGAGTCAGTCTTATCGTACATAAGTCAGCATTGTGCCTTTTGTAATTAATTCCGATGCAATTTCTGTGTTTCATCCTCAATAACAATGCCCAAGGGGATCAGTAAACCTGAAGTGAAGCACAGATATCCAAAACTGGTCTCACTGGAAAGGTTGAAATCATGGACAGTAAGAAGAGACAGTCTTCTTTTACTTCAGTCGGTATTGTGCCTTTTGTATTGAATTCCGATGTAATTTCTGTGTTTCATCGTCAATAAGAAGGTCCAAGGGATACCGTAAACCTGAAGTGAAGCATCGGAATCTATGACTGGTCTCACAGAAAAGGTTCATAACATAGACAGTAAGAGGTGTCAGTCTTCTTGCACTTAAGTCGGCATTGAGGCTTTTGTAGTTAGTTCCGATGAAATTTCTGTGTTTCATCGTCAATAAGAAGGTCCAAGGGATACCGTAAACCTCAAGTGAAGCATCGGAATCTAAAACTGGTCTCACAGGAAGGTTCAAAACATAGACAGTTAGAAGAGTCAGCTTACTTGTACTTAAGTCGATACTGTGCATTTTGTCTTTATTTCCGAAGCAATTTCTGTGTTTCATCGTCAATATGACGGTCCAAGGAATACAGAAAACCTGAAGTGATGCATCGGAAACTAAAACTGGTCTCACAGGAATGGTGCAAAAGATAGACGGTAAGAAGAGTCAGTCTTCTTGTACTTAAGTTGGCATTGTGCCTTTTGTATTTAATTCCGATGAAATTAACGTGTTACATTGTCAATAAGAAGGTCCAAGGGATACAGTAATCCCGAAGTGAAGCATCGGAATCAAAAACTGGTCTCACAGGAAAGTTTCAGAGCAAAGACAGTAAGAAGAGTCATTCATCTTGTACTTAAGTCGGCATTGTGCATTTTGTATTTAATTCCGATGCAATTTCAGTGTTTTATCGTCAATTTGATGGTCCAGGAGATTCGGATAACCTGAAGTGAAGCATCGGAATCTAACACTGGTCTCACAGGAAAGGTTCAAAACATAGACAGTAAGAAGAGTCAGTCTTCTTGTGCATAAGTGGCAATTGTGCGTCTAGTATTTGATTCCGATGCAATTTCTGCGTTTTATCGTCAATAAGAAAGTCCAAGGGATACAGTAAATCTGAAGTGAGGCATCGATATCTAAATCTGGTCTCACAGGAAAGGCTTCAATCATAGAATGTAAGAAAAGTCAGTCCTCATGCACTTAAGTCATCATTGTGCCTTTTGTATTTAACCCCGATGCAATTTCAGCGTTTAATCGTCAATAAGAAGGTCCAAGGGTAACAGGAAACCTGAAGTGAAGCATCGGAATCTAAAACTGGTCTCACATGAAAGGTTGAAAACATAGACAGTAAGAAGAGTCAGTCTTCTTGTACATAAGTCGGCATTGTGCCTGTTGTATTTAATTCCGATGCAATTTCAGTGTTTCATCGTCAATAAGAAGGTCCAAGGGATACAGTAAGCCTGAAGTGAAGCATCGGAATCTAAAACTGGTCTCACAGGAAAGGTTCAAAACATAGACAGTAAGAAGAGTCAGTCTTCTTGTACTTAAGTGGCAATTGTGCCTTTTGTGTTTAATTGCGATGCAATTTCAGTGTTTCATCGTCAATAAGAAGGTCCAAGGGATACAGTAAACCCGAAGTGAAGCATCGGAATCGAAAACTGTTCTCACAGGAAAGTTTCTAAACATAGACAGTAAGAAGAGTCTTGTACTTAAGTCGGCATTGTGCCATTTGTATTTAATTCCGATGCAATCTCTGTGTTTCATCGTCGATATGAAGATCCAAATGGTACAGAAAACCTGAAGCGAAGCATCGGAATCTAAAACTGGTCTCACAGGAAAGTTCAAAACATAGACAGTAAGAAGAATCAGTCTTCTTGTTCTTAAGTGGCTGTTGTGCATCTAGTAGTAAATTCCGATGCAATTTCTGCGTTTCATCGTCAATAAGAAAGTCCAAGGGATACAGTAAACCTGAAGTGAAGCATCGGAATCTTAAACTGGTCTCACAGGCAAGGTTCAAAACATAGACAGTAAGAAGAGTCGGTCTTCTTGTACTTAAGTGGCAATTGTGCCTTTTGTGTTTAATTGCGATGCAATTTCAGTGTTTCATCGTCAATAAGAAAGTCCAAGGGATACAGTAAACCCGAAGTGAAGCATCGGAATCGAAAACTGTTCTCACAGGAAAGTTTCTAAACATAGACAGTAAGAAGAGTCAGTCTTCTTGTACATAAGTCGGCATTGTGCCTGTGGTATTTAATTCCAATGCAATTTCAGTGTTTCATCGTCAAAAAGAAGTTCCAAGGGATACGGTAAGCCTGAAGTGAAGCATCGGAATCTTAAACTGGTCTCACATGAAAGGTTCAAAACATAGACAGTAAGAAGAGTCAGTCTTCTTGTACATAAGTCGGCATTGTGCCTGTTGTATTTAATTCCGATGCAATTTCAGTGTTTCATCGTCAATAAGAAGGTCCAAGGGATACAGTAAGCCTGAAGAGAAGCATCGGAATCTAAAACTGGTCTCACAGGAATGGTTCAAAACATAGACAGTAAGATGAGTTAGTCTTCATGTACTTAAGTGCCTGTTGTGCCTTTTGTGTTTAATTGCGATGCAATTTCAGTGTTTCATCGTCAATAAGAAAGTCCAAGGGATACAGTAAACCCGAAGTGAAGCATCGGAATCTAAAACTGTTCTCACAGGAAAGTTTCTAAACATAGACAGTAAGAAGAGTAAGTCTTCTTGTACTTAAGTCGGCATTGTGCCTATTGTATTTAATTCCGATGCAATCTCTGTGTTTCATCGTTAATATGAAGGTCCAAATGGTACAGAAAACCTGAAGCGAAGCATTGAAATCTTAAACTGGTCTCACATGAAAGGTTCAAAACAAAGACAGGAAGAAGAGTCAGTCTTCTTGTACATAAGTCGGCATTGTGCCTGTTGTATTTAATTCCGATGCAATTTCAGTGTTTCATCGTCAATAAGAAGTTCCAAGGGATACAGTAAGCCTGAAGTGAAGCATCGGAATCTTAAACTGGTCTCACATGAAAGGTTCAAAACATAGACAGTAAGAAGAGTCAGTCTTCTTGTACATAAGTCGGCATTGTGCCTGTTGTATTTAATTCCGATGCAATTTCAGTGTTTCATCGTCAATAAGAAGGTCCAAGGGATACAGTAAGCCTGATGTGAAGCATCGGAATCTAAAACTGGTCTCGCAGGAATGGTTCAAAACATAGACAGTAAGAAGAGTTTGTCTTCTTGTACTTAAGTGGCTGTTGTGCCTTTTGTGTTTAATTCCGATGCAATGTCAGCGTTTCATCGTCAATAAGAAAGTCCAAGGGATACAGTAAACCTGAAGTGAAGCATCGGAATCTAAAACTGTTCTCACAGGAAATTTTCAAAACATAGACAGTAAGAAGAGTCAGTCTTCTTGTACTTAAGTCGGCATTGTGCCATTTGTATTTAATTCCGATGCAAGTCCTGTGGTCCATCGTTAATATGAAGGTCCAAATGGTACAGAAGACCTGAAGCGACGCATCAGAATCTAAAACTGGTCACAGAGGAAAGGTTCAAAACATAGACAGTAAGAAGAGTCAGTCTTCTTGTACTTAAGTGGCTGTTGTGCCTTTTGTGTTTAATTCCGATGCAATGTCAGTGTTTCATCGTCAATAAGAAAGTCCAAGGGATACAGTAAACCTGAAGTGAAGCATCGGAATCTAGATCTGGCCTCACAGGAAAGGTTCACAACATAGACAGTAAGAAGAGTCAGTCTTCTTGTACTTAAGTCTGCATTGTGCCTTTTGTATTTAATTCCCAAGCGATTTCTGTGTTTCATCGTCAATAAGATTGTCCAAGAGATACAGTAAACTTGAAGTGAAGCATCGATATCTATAACTGGTCTCTCAGGAAAGGTTCAAAGATAGACTGTTAGAAGAGTGAGTCTTCTTGTACTTAAGTCGGCATTGTGCCTTTTGCATTAAATTCTGATGCAATTTCTGAGTTTCGTCGTCAATACGAAGGTCCAAGGGATACAGTAAACCTGAAGTGAAGCATCGGAATCTAAAATTGGTCTCACAGGAAAGGTTCAAAACATAGACAGTAAGAAGAGTCGGTCTTCTTTAACTTAAGTCGGCATTGTGCCTTTTGTATTTAATTCCGATGGAATTTCTGTGTATCATCGTCAATATGAAAGACCAAATGATACAGAAAGCCTGAAGTGAAGCCTCTGAATCTAAAACTGGTCTCACAGAAACGTTTCAAATCATAGACAGTAATAAGAGTCAGTCTTCTTGTACTTAAGTGCCTATTGTGCCGCTTGTATTTATTTCCGATGCAATTTTGGCGTTTCATCGTCAATAAGAAGGTCTAAGGGATACAGTAAACCAGATGTGAAGCATCGATATCAAAAATGCTCTCACAGGAAATGCTCAAATCATAGAATGTAAAAAAAAAATAAGTTCTCATGCATTTAAGTCGACATTGTGCCTTTTGTATTTAATTCCGATGCAATTTCAGTGTTTCATCGTCAATAAGAAGGTCCAAGGAATACAGTAAACCTGAGGTGAAGCATAGATATCTAAAACTGGTCTCACAGGAAGGGTTCAAAATCATAGACAGTAAGAAGAGTCAGTCTTCTTGTACTTATGTCGGCATTGTGCCTTTTGTATTTAATTCCGATGCAATTTCTGTGTTTCATCGTCAATACGAAAGTCGAAATGATACAGAAAACCTGAAGTGCAGCTTCGGAATCTAAAACTGGTCTCACAGGAAATGTTCAAATCATAGACAGTAAGAAGAGGCGGTCTTCTTGTACCTAAGTGGCTATTGTGCCTCTTGGATTTAATTCCGATGCCATTTCTGCGTTTCATCTTCAATAAGAAGGTTCAAGGGATACAGTAAACCTGAAGTGATGCATCGATATCTGAAACTGATCTCACAGGAAAGGCTCAAATAACCGAATGTAAGAAAAGACAGTCTTCATGCACTTAAGTCGGCATTGTGCCTTTTGTATTTAATTCTGATGCAATATCTGTGTTTCATCGTCAATACGTAGGACCTAGGGAATCAGTAAACCTCAAGTGAGCATCGGATTCTAAAACTGGTCTCACAGGAAAGGTTAAAAGAATAAGCAGTAAGAAGAGTCAGTCTTCTTGTACTTATGTCGGCATTGTGACTTTTGTATTTTAATCCGATGCAATTTCTGTGTTTCATCGTCAATAAGAAGGTCCAAGAGATACAGTAAACCCGAAGTGAAACATGGGAATCTAAAACTGGTCTCACAGGAAAGGTTCAGAACATAGACATTAAGATGAGTCAGTCTTCTTGTACTTAAGTTGGCATTGTGCATTTTGTATTTGATTCCGATGCAATTTCTGTGTTTCTTCGTCAATAAGAAGTTCCAAGGGATACAGTAAACCTGATGTGATGCATCAGAATCTAAAACTGGTTTCACAGGAAATTTCAAATCATAGACAGTAAGAAGGGTCAGTCCTCTTGTACTTATGTTGGCATTGTGCCTTTTGTATTTTATTCCGATGCAATTTCTGTGTTTCATCGTCAATAAGAAGGATCAAGGAATACAGTAAACATGAAGTGAAGCATCGGAATCTAAATCTGGTCTCACAGGAAAGGTTAAAATAATAGACTGTAAGAAGAGACCTACCTCTTGTACTTTAGTCGGCATTCAGCCATTTGTATTTAATTCCGATGCAATTTCTGTGTATCATCGTCGATAAGAAGGTGTAAGGGATAAGGTAAACCTGACGTGATGCATCCGAATCTAAAACTGGTCTCGCAGGAAAGGTTCAAAGCATAGACAGTAAGAAGAGTCAGTCTTCTTGTACATAAGTCGGCATTGTGCCTGTTGTATTTAATTCCGATGCAATTTCAGTGTTTCATCGTCAATAAGAAGTTCCAAGGGGTACAGTAAGCCTGAAGTGAAGCATCGGAATCTTAAACTGGTCTCACATTAAAGGTTCAAAACATAGACAGTAAGAAGAGTCAGTCTTCTTGTACATAAGTCGGCATTGTGCCTGTTGTATTTAATTCCGATGCAATTTCAGTGTTTCATCGTCAATAAGAAGTTCCAAGGGATACAGTAAACTTGAAGTGAAGCTTCGATATCTAAAACTGGTCTCTCAGGAAAGGTTCAAAGATAGACAGTAAGAAGAGTGAGTCTTCTTGTACTTAAGTCGGCATTGTGCCTTTTGCATTAAATTCTGATGCAATTTCTGAGTTTCGTCGTCAATAAGAAGGTCCAAGGGATACAGTAAACCTGAAGTGAAGCATCGGAATCTAAAACTGGTCTCACAGGAAAGATTCAGAACATAGATAGTAAGAAGAGTCAGTCTTCTTGTACCTAAGTCGGCATTGTGCGTTTTGTATTTAATACCGATGCAATTTCTGTGTTTCATCGTCAACAAGACGGTTCAAGGGATACAGTTAACCTGAAGTGAAGCTTCAGATTCTAAAACTGGTCACACAGGAAAGGCTCAAGTCACAGAATGTAAGAAGAGCCGTCCTGTTGTACTTAAGACGGCATTGTGCCTTTTGTATTTAATTCCGATGTAATTTCTGTGTTTCATCCTCAATATGAATGTCAAAGGGATACAAAACACCAGAAGTGATGCATCGGAACCTAAAATTGGTCTCACAGGAAAGGTTCAATACATAGACAGTAAGAAGAGTCGGTCTTCTTTAACTTAAGTCGGCATTGTGCCTTTTGTATTTAATTCCGATGGAATTTCTGTGTATCATCGTCAATATGAAAGACCAAATGATACAGAAAACCTGAAGTGAAGCCTCGGAATCTAAAACTGGTCTCACAGAAACGTTTCAAATCATAGACAGTAATAAGAGTCAGTCTTCTTGTACTTAAGTGCCTATTGTGCCGCTTGTATTTAATTCCGATGCAATTTCGGCGTTTGATCGTCAATAAGAAGGTCTAAGGGATACAGTAAACCAGATGTGAAGCATCGATATCTAAAACTGCTCTCACAGGAAAGGCTCAAATCATAGAATGTAAAAAAAATCAGTTCTCATGCATTTAAGTCGACATTGTGCCTTTTGTATTTAATTCCGATGCAATTTCAGTGTTTCATCGTCAATAAGAAGGTCCAAGGGATACAGTAAACCTGAGGTGAAGCATAGATATCTAAAACTGGTCTCACAGGAAGGGTTCAAAACATAGACAGTAAGAAGAGTCAGTCTTCTTGTACATAAGTCGGCATTGTGCCTCTTGTGTTTAATTCCGATGCAATTTCAGTGTTTCATCGTCAATAAGAGAGTCCAAGGGATACAGTAAGCCTAAAGTGAAGCATCGGAATCCAAAATTGTTCTCACAGGAAACTTTCAAAACATAGACAGCAAGAAGAGTCAGTCTTCTTGTACTTAAGTCGGCATTGTGCCTTTTGTATTTAATTCCGATTCAATTTCTGTGTTTCATCGTCAATAAGAAGGTCCGAATGGTACAGAAAACCTGAAGCGAAGCATTGGAATCTAAAACTGGTCTCACTGGAAAGGTTCAAAGCATAGACAGTAAGAAGACTCAGTCTTCTTGTACTTAAGTGGCTATTGCGCCTCTAGTAGTTAATTCCGATGCAATTTCTGCGTTTCATCGCCAATAAGAAAGTCCAAGGAGTACAGCAAACCTGAAGTGAAGCATCGGAATCTCAAACTGTTCTCACAGGAAACTTTCAAAACATAGACAGTAAGAAGAGTCAGTCTTCTTGTACTAAGTCGGCATTGTGTCATTTGTATTTAATTCAGATGCAATTTCTGTGTTTCATCGTCGATAAGAAAGTCCAAGGGATGCGGAAAACCTGACGTGAGGCATCGATATCTATAACTGGTCTCACAGGAAAGTTTCAAATCATAGACAGTAAGTAGACTCGATCTTCGTGTACTTAAGTCGCCATTGTGCCTTTTGTAGTTAATTCCGATGAAATTTCTGTGTTTCATCGTCAATAAGAAGGTCCAAGGGATGCAGTAAACCTGAAGTGAAGCATCGGAATCCAAAACTGTTCTCACAAGAAAGGTTCAAACATAGAAAGTTAAAAGAGTCAGTCTTATCGTACATAAGTCAGCATTGTGCCTTTTGTAATTAATTCCGATGCAATTTCTGTGTTTCATCCGCAATAACAATGCCCAAGGGGATCAGCAAACCTGAAGTGAAGCACAGATATCCAAAACTGGTCTCACTGGAAAGGTTGAAATCATGGACAGTAAGAAGAGACAGTCTTCTTTTACTTCAGTCGGTATTGTGCCTTTTGTATTGAATTCCGATGTAATTTCTGTGTTTCATCGTCAATAAGAAGGTCCAAGGAATACCGTAAACCTGAAGTGAAGCATCGGAATCTAAGACTGGTCTCACAGAAAAGGTTCATAACATAGACAGTAAGAAGTGTCAGTCTTCTTGCACTTAAGTCGGCATTGAGGCTTTTGTAGTTAGTTCCGATGAAATATCTGTGTTTGATCGTCAATAAGGAGGTCCAAGGGATACAGTAAACCTCAAGTGAAGCATCGGAATCTAAAACTGGTCTCACAGGAAGGTTCAAAACATAGACAGTTAGAAGAGTCAGCTTACTTGTACTTAAGTCGATACTGTGCATTTTGTCTTTATTTCCGAAGCAATTTCTGTGTTTCATCGTCAATATGACGGTCCAAGGGATACAGAAAACCTGAAGTGATGCATCGGAAACTAAAACTGGTCTCACAGGAATAGTGCAAAAGATAGACGGTAAGAAGAGTCAGTCTTCTTGTACTTAAGTTGGCATTGTGCCTTTTGTATTTAATTCCGATGAAATTAACGTGTTTCATTGTCAATTAGAAGGTCCAAGGGATACAGTAATCCCGAAGTGAAGCATCGGAATCAAAAACTGGTCTCACAGGAAAGTTTCAGAGCAAAGACAGTAAGAAGAGTCATTCATCTTGTACTTAAGTCGGCATTGTGCATTTTGTATTTAATTCCGATGCAATTTCAGTGTTTTATCGTCAATTTGATGGTCCAGGAGATTCGGATAACCTGAAGTGAAGCATCGGAATCTAACACTGGTCTCACAGGAAAGGTTCAAAACATAGACAGTAAGAAGAGTCAGTCTTCTTGTGCATAAGTGGCAATTGTGCGTCTAGTATTTGATTCCGATGCAATTTCTGCGTTTTATCGTCAATAAGAAAGTCCAAGGGATACAGTAAATCTGAAGTGATGCATCGATATCTAAATCTGGTCTCACAGGAAAGGCTTCAATCATAGAATGTAAGAAAAGTCAGTCCTCATGCACTTAAGTCATCATTGTGCCTTTTGTATTTAACCCCGATGCAATTTCAGCGTTTCATCGTCAATAAGAAGGTCCAAGGGTAACAGGAAACCTGAAGTGAAGCATCGGAATCTAAAACTGGTCTCACATGAAAGGTTGAAAACATAGACCGTAAGAAGAGTCAGTCTTCTTGTACATAAGTCGGCATTGTGCCTGTTGTATTTAATTCCGATGCAATTTCAGTGTTTCATCGTCAATAAGAAGGTCCAAGGGAAACAGTAAGCCTGAAGTGAAGCATCAGAATCTAAAACTGGTCTCACAGGAAAGGTTCAAAACATAGACAGTAAGAAGAGTCAGTCTTCTTGTACTTAAGTGGCAATTGTGCCTTTTGTGTTTAATTGCGATGCAATTTCAGTGTTTCATCGTCAATAAGAAAGTCCAAGGGATACAGTAAACCCGAAGTGAAGCATCGGAATCGAAAACTGTTCTCACAGGAAAGTTTCTAAACATTGACAGTAAGAAGAGTCTTGTACTTAAGTCGGCATTGTGCCATTTGTATTTAATTCCGATGCAATCTCTGTGTTTCATCGTCGATATGAAGATCCAAATGGTACAGAAAACCTGAAGCGAAGCATCGGAATCTAAAACTGGTCTCACAGGAAAGTTCAAAACATAGACAGTAAGAAGAGTCAGTCTTCTTGTTCTTAAGTGGCTGTTGTGCATCTAGTAGTAAATTCCGATGCAATTTCTGCGTTTCATCGTCAATAAGAAAGTCCAAGGGATACAGTAAACCTGAAGTGAAGCATCGGAATCTTAAACTGGTCTCACAGGCAAGGTTCAAAACATAGACAGTAAGAAGAGTCAGTCTTCTTGTACTTAAGTGGCAATTGTGCCTTTTGTGTTTAATTGCGATGCAATTTCAGTGTTTCATCGTCAATAAGAAAGTCCAAGGGATACAGTAAACCGGAAGTGAAGCATCGGAATCGAAAACTGTTCTCACAGGAAAGTTTCTAAACATAGACAGTAAGAAGAGTCAGTCTTCTTGTACATAAGTCGGCATTGTGCCTGTTGTATTTAATTCCAATGCAATTTCAGTGTTTCATCGTCAATAAGAAGTTCCAAGGGATACGGTAAGCCTGAAGTGAAGCATCGGAATCTTAAACTGGTCTCACATGAAAGGTTCAAAACATAGACAGTAAGAAGAGTCAGTCTTCTTGTACATAAGTCGGCATTGTGCCTGTTGTATTTAATTCCGATGCAATTTCAGTGTTTCATCGTCAATAAGAAGGTCCAAGGGATACAGTAAGCCTGAAGAGAAGCATCGGAATCTAAAACTGGTCTCACAGGAATGGTTCAAAACATAGACAGTAAGATGAGTTAGTCTTCATGTACTTAAGTGGCTGTTGTGCCTTTTGTGTTTAATTGCGATGCAATTTCAGTGTTTCATCGTCAATAAGAAAGTCCAAGGGATACAGTAAACCCGAAGTGAAGCATCGGAATCTAAAACTGTTCTCACAGGAAAGTTTCTAAACATAGACAGTAAGAAGAGTAAGTCTTCTTGTACTTAAGTCGGCATTGTGCCTATTGTATTTAATTCCGATGCAATCTCTGTGTTTCATCGTTAATATGAAGGTCCAAATGGTACAGAAAACCTGAAGCGAAGCATTGAAATCTTAAACTGGTCTCACATGAAAGGTTCAAAACAAAGACAGTAAGAAGAGTCAGTCTTCTTGTACATAAGTCGCCATTGTGCCTGTTGTATTTAATTCCGATGCAATTTCAGTGTTTCATCGTCAATAAGTAATTCCAAGGGATACAGTAAGCCTGAAGTGAAGCATCGGAATCTTAAACTGGTCTCACATGAAAGGTTCAAAGCATAGACAGTAAGAAGAGTCAGTCTTCTTGTACATAAGTCGGCATTGTGCCTGTTGTATTTAATTCCGATGCAATTTCAGTGTTTCATCGTCAATAAGAAGGTCCAAGGGATACAGTAAGCCTGATGTGAAGCATCGGAATCTAAAACTGGTCTCGCAGGAATGGTTCAAAACATAGACAGTAAGAAGAGTTTGTCTTCTTGTACTTAAGTGGCTGTTGTGCCTTTTGTGTTTAATTCCGATGCAATGTCAGCGTTTCATCGTCAATAAGAAAGTCCAAGGGATACAGTAAACCTGAAGTGAAGCATCGGAATCTAGATCTGGCCTCACAGGAAAGGTTCACAACATAGACAGTAAGAAGAGTCAGTCTTCTTGTACTTAAGTCTGCATTGTGCCTTTTGTATTTAATTCCCAAGCGATTTCTGTGTTTCATCGTCAATAAGATTGTCCAAGAGATACAGTAAACTTGAAGTGAAGCATCGATATCTATAACTGGTCTCTCAGGAAAGGTTCAAAGATAGACAGTAAGAAGAGTGAGTCTTCTTGTACTTAAGTCGGCATTGTGCCTTTTGCCTTAAATTCTGATGCAATTTCTGAGTTTCGTCGTCAATACGAAGGTCCAAGGGATACAGTAAACCTGAAGTGAAGCATCGGAATCTAAAACTGGTCTCACAGGAAAGATTCAGAACATAGATAGTAAGAAGAGTCAGTCTTCTTGTACCTAAGTCGGCATTGTGCGTTTTGTATTTAATACCGATGCAATTTCTGTGTTTCATCGTCAACAAGACGGTTCAAGGGATACAGTTAACCTGAAGTGAAGCTTCAGATTCTAAAACTGGTCACACAGGAAAGGCTCAAGTCACAGAATGTAAGAAGAGCCGTCCTGTTGTACTTAAGACGGCATTGTGCCTTTTGTATTTAATTCCGATGTAATTTCTGTGTTTCATCCTCAATATGAATGTCAAAGGGATACAAAACACCAGAAGTGATGCATCGGAACCTAAAATTGGTCTCACAGGAAAGGTTCAATACATAGACAGTAAGAAGAGTCGGTCTTCTTTAACTTAAGTCGGCATTGTGCCTTTTGTATTTAATTCCGATGGAATTTCTGTGTATCATCGTCAATATGAAAGACCAAATGATACAGAAAACCTGAAGTGAAGCCTCGGAATCTAAAACTGGTCTCACAGAAACGTTTCAAATCATAGACAGTAATAAGAGTCAGTCTTCTTGTACTTAAGTGCCTATTGTGCCGCTTGTATTTAATTCCGATGCAATTTCGGCGTTTGATCGTCAATAAGAAGGTCTAAGGGATACAGTAAACCAGATGTGAAGCATCGATATCTAAAACTGCTCTCACAGGAAAGGCTCAAATCATAGAATGTAAAAAAAATCAGTTCTCATGCATTTAAGTCGACATTGTGCCTTTTGTATTTAATTCCGATGCAATTTCAGTGTTTCATCGTCAATAAGAAGGTCCAAGGGATACAGTAAACCTGAGGTGAAGCATAGATATCTAAAACTGGTCTCACAGGAAGGGTTCAAAACATAGACAGTAAGAAGAGTCAGTCCTCTTGTACATAAGTCGGCATTGTGCCTCTTGTGTTTAATTCCGATGCAATTTCAGTGTTTCATCGTCAATAAGAGAGTCCAAGGGATACAGTAAGCCTAAAGTGAAGCATCGGAATCCAAAATTGTTCTCACAGGAAACTTTCAAAACATAGACAGCAAGAAGAGTCAGTCTTCTTGTACTTAAGTCGGCATTGTGCCTTTTGTATTTAATTCCGATTCAATTTCTGTGTTTCATCGTCAATAAGAAGGTCCGAATGGTACAGAAAACCTGAAGCGAAGCATTGGAATCTAAAACTGGTCTCACTGGAAAGGTTCAAAGCATAGACAGTAAGAAGACTCAGTCTTCTTGTACTTAAGTGGCTATTGCGCCTCTAGTAGTTAATTCCGATGCAATTTCTGCGTTTCATCGCCAATAAGAAAGTCCAAGGGATACAGCAAACCTGAAGTGAAGCATCGGAATCTCAAACTGTTCTCACAGGAAACTTTCAAAACATAGACTGTAAGAAGAGTCAGTCTTCTTGTACTAAGTCGGCATTGTGTCATTTGTATTTAATTCAGATGCAATTTCTGTGTTTCATCGTCGATAAGAAAGTCCAAGGGATGCGGAAAACCTGACGTGAGGCATCGATATCTATAACTGGTCTCACAGGAAAGTTTCAAATCATAGACAGTAAGTAGACTCGATCTTCGTGTACTTAAGTCGCCATTGTGCCTTTTGTAGTTAATTCCGATGAAATTTCTGTGTTTCATCGTCAATAAGAAGGTCCAAGGGATGCAGTAAACCTGAAGTGAAGCATCGGAATCCAAAACTGTTCTCACAAGAAAGGTTCAAACATAGAAAGTTAAAAGAGTCAGTCTTATCGTACATAAGTCAGCATTGTGCCTTTTGTAATTAATTCCGATGCAATTTCTGTGTTTCATCCGCAATAACAATGCCCAAGGGGATCAGCAAACCTGAAGTGAAGCACAGATATCCAAAACTGGTCTCACTGGAAAGGTTGAAATCATGGACAGTAAGAAGAGACAGTCTTCTTTTACTTCAGTCGGTATTGTGCCTTTTGTATTGAATTCCGATGTAATTTCTGTGTTTCATCGTCAATAAGAAGGTCCAAGGAATACCGTAAACCTGAAGTGAAGCATCGGAATCTAAGACTGGTCTCACAGAAAAGGTTCATAACATAGACAGTAAGAAGTGTCAGTCTTCTTGCACTTAAGTCGGCATTGAGGCTTTTGTAGTTAGTTCCGATGAAATATCTGTGTTTGATCGTCAATAAGGAGGTCCAAGGGATACAGTAAACCTCAAGTGAAGCATCGGAATCTAAAACTGGTCTCACAGGAAGGTTCAAAACATAGACAGTTAGAAGAGTCAGCTTACTTGTACTTAAGTCGATACTGTGCATTTTGTCTTTATTTCCGAAGCAATTTCTGTGTTTCATCGTCAATATGACGGTCCAAGGGATACAGAAAACCTGAAGTGATGCATCGGAAACTAAAACTGGTCTCACAGGAATAGTGCAAAAGATAGACGGTAAGAAGAGTCAGTCTTCTTGTACTTAAGTTGGCATTGTGCCTTTTGTATTTAATTCCGATGAAATTAACGTGTTTCATTGTCAATTAGAAGGTCCAAGGGATACAGTAATCCCGAAGTGAAGCATCGGAATCAAAAACTGGTCTCACAGGAAAGTTTCAGAGCAAAGACAGTAAGAAGAGTCATTCATCTTGTACTTAAGTCGGCATTGTGCATTTTGTATTTAATTCCGATGCAATTTCAGTGTTTTATCGTCAATTTGATGGTCCAGGAGATTCGGATAACCTGAAGTGAAGCATCGGAATCTAACACTGGTCTCACAGGAAAGGTTCAAAACATAGACAGTAAGAAGAGTCAGTCTTCTTGTGCATAAGTGGCAATTGTGCGTCTAGTATTTGATTCCGATGCAATTTCTGCGTTTTATCGTCAATAAGAAAGTCCAAGGGATACAGTAAATCTGAAGTGAGGCATCGATATCTAAATCTGGTCTCACAGGAAAGGCTTCAATCATAGAATGTAAGAAAAGTCAGTCCTCATGCACTTAAGTCATCATTGTGCCTTTTGTATTTAACCCCGATGCAATTTCAGCGTTTCATCGTCAATAAGAAGGTCCAAGGGTAACAGGAAACCTGAAGTGAAGCATCGGAATCTAAAACTGGTCTCACATGAAAGGTTGAAAACATAGACCGTAAGAAGAGTCAGTCTTCTTGTACATAAGTCGGCATTGTGCCTGTTGTATTTAATTCCGATGCAATTTCAGTGTTTCATCGTCAATAAGAAGGTCCAAGGGAAACAGTAAGCCTGAAGTGAAGCATCAGAATCTAAAACTGGTCTCACAGGAAAGGTTCAGTGAAGCATCAGAATCTAAAACTGGTCTCACAGGAAAGGTTCAAAACATAGACAGTAAGAAGAGTCAGTCTTCTTGTACTTAAGTGGCAATTGTGCCTTTTGTGTTTAATTGCGATGCAATTTCAGTGTTTCATCGTCAATAAGAAAGTCCAAGGGATACAGTAAACCCGAAGTGAAGCATCGGAATCGAAAACTGTTCTCACAGGAAAGTTTCTAAACATTGACAGTAAGAAGAGTCTTGTACTTAAGTCGGCATTGTGCCATTTGTATTTAATTCCGATGCAATCTCTGTGTTTCATCGTCGATATGAAGATCCAAATGGTACAGAAAACCTGAAGCGAAGCATCGGAATCTAAAACTGGTCTCACAGGAAAGTTCAAAACATAGACAGTAAGAAGAGTCAGTCTTCTTGTTCTTAAGTGGCTGTTGTGCATCTAGTAGTAAATTCCGATGCAATTTCTGCGTTTCATCGTCAATAAGAAAGTCCAAGGGATACAGTAAACCTGAAGTGAAGCATCGGAATCTTAAACTGGTCTCACAGGCAAGGTTCAAAACATAGACAGTAAGAAGAGTCAGTCTTCTTGTACTTAAGTGGCAATTGTGCCTTTTGTGTTTAATTGCGATGCAATTTCAGTGTTTCATCGTCAATAAGAAAGTCCAAGGGATACAGTAAACCGGAAGTGAAGCATCGGAATCGAAAACTGTTCTCACAGGAAAGTTTCTAAACATAGACAGTAAGAAGAGTCAGTCTTCTTGTACATAAGTCGGCATTGTGCCTGTTGTATTTAATTCCAATGCAATTTCAGTGTTTCATCGTCAATAAGAAGTTCCAAGGGATACGGTAAGCCTGAAGTGAAGCATCGGAATCTTAAACTGGTCTCACATGAAAGGTTCAAAACATAGACAGTAAGAAGAGTCAGTCTTCTTGTACATAAGTCGGCATTGTGCCTGTTGTATTTAATTCCGATGCAATTTCAGTGTTTCATCGTCAATAAGAAGGTCCAAGGGATACAGTAAGCCTGAAGAGAAGCATCGGAATCTAAAACTGGTCTCACAGGAATGGTTCAAAACATAGACAGTAAGATGAGTTAGTCTTCATGTACTTAAGTGGCTGTTGTGCCTTTTGTGTTTAATTGCGATGCAATTTCAGTGTTTCATCGTCAATAAGAAAGTCCAAGGGATACAGTAAACCCGAAGTGAAGCATCGGAATCTAAAACTGTTCTCACAGGAAAGTTTCTAAACATAGACAGTAAGAAGAGTAAGTCTTCTTGTACTTAAGTCGGCATTGTGCCTATTGTATTTAATTCCGATGCAATCTCTGTGTTTCATCGTTAATATGAAGGTCCAAATGGTACAGAAAACCTGAAGCGAAGCATTGAAATCTTAAACTGGTCTCACATGAAAGGTTCAAAACAAAGACAGTAAGAAGAGTCAGTCTTCTTGTACATAAGTCGCCATTGTGCCTGTTGTATTTAATTCCGATGCAATTTCAGTGTTTCATCGTCAATAAGTAATTCCAAGGGATACAGTAAGCCTGAAGTGAAGCATCGGAATCTTAAACTGGTCTCACATGAAAGGTTCAAAGCATAGACAGTAAGAAGAGTCAGTCTTCTTGTACATAAGTCGGCATTGTGCCTGTTGTATTTAATTCCGATGCAATTTCAGTGTTTCATCGTCAATAAGAAGGTCCAAGGGATACAGTAAGCCTGATGTGAAGCATCGGAATCTAAAACTGGTCTCGCAGGAATGGTTCAAAACATAGACAGTAAGAAGAGTTTGTCTTCTTGTACTTAAGTGGCTGTTGTGCCTTTTGTGTTTAATTCCGATGCAATGTCAGCGTTTCATCGTCAATAAGAAAGTCCAAGGGATACAGTAAACCTGAAGTGAAGCATCGGAATCTAGATCTGGCCTCACAGGAAAGGTTCACAACATAGACAGTAAGAAGAGTCAGTCTTCTTGTACTTAAGTCTGCATTGTGCCTTTTGTATTTAATTCCCAAGCGATTTCTGTGTTTCATCGTCAATAAGATTGTCCAAGAGATACAGTAAACTTGAAGTGAAGCATCGATATCTATAACTGGTCTCTCAGGAAAGGTTCAAAGATAGACAGTAAGAAGAGTGAGTCTTCTTGTACTTAAGTCGGCATTGTGCCTTTTGCCTTAAATTCTGATGCAATTTCTGAGTTTCGTCGTCAATACGAAGGTCCAAGGGATACAGTAAACCTGAAGTGAAGCATCGGAATCTAAAACTGGTCTCACAGGAAAGATTCAGAACATAGATAGTAAGGAGAGTCAGTCTTGTTGTACCTAAGTCGGCATTGTGCGTTTTGTATTTAATACCGATGCAATTTCTGTGTTTCATCGTCAACAAGACGGTTCAAGGGATACAGTTAACCTGAAGTGAAGCTTCAGATTCTAAAACTGGTCACACAGGAAAGGCTCAAGTCACAGAATGTAAGAAGAGCCGTCCTGTTGTACTTAAGACGGCATTGTGCCTTTTGTATTTAATTCCGATGTAATTTCTGTGTTTCATCCTCAATATGAAGGTCCAAGGGATACAAAACACCAGAAGTGATGCATCGGAATCTAAAATTGGTCTCACAGGTAAGGTTCAAAACATAGACAGTAAGAAGAGTCGGTCTTCTTTAACTTAAGTCGGCATTGTGCCTTTTGTATTTAATTCCGATGGAATATCTGTGTATCATCGTCAATATGAAAGACCAAATGATACAGAAAACCTGAAGTGAGGCCTCTGAATCTAAAACTGGTCTCACAGAAACGATTCAAATCATAGACAGTAATAAGAGTCAGTCTTCTTGTACTTAAGTGCCTATTGTGCCGCTTGTATTTATTTCCGATGCAATTTTTTCGTTTCATCGTCAATAAGAAGGTCTAAGGGATACAGTAAACCAGATGTGAAGCATCGATATCAAAAATGCTCTCACAGGAAATGCTCAAATCATAGAATGTAAAAAAAATCAGTTCTCATGCATTAAGTCGACATTGTGCCTTTTGTATTTAATTCCGATGCAATTTCAGTGTTTCATCGTCAATAAGAAGGTCCAAGGGCTACAGTAAACCTGAGGTGAAGCGTAGATATCTAAAACTGGTCTCACAGGAAGAGTTCAAAATCATAGACAGTAAGAAGAGTCAGTCTTCTTGTACTTATGTCGGCATTGTGCCTTTTGTATTTAATTCCGATGCAATTTCTGTGTTTCATCGTCAATACGAAAGTCGAAATGATACAGAAAACCTGAAGTGAAGCTTCGGAATCTAAAACTGGTCTCACAGGAAATGTTCAAATCATAGACAGTAAGAAGAGGCGGTCTTCTTGTACCTAAGTGGCTATTGTGCCTCTTGGATTTAATTCCGATGCCATTTCTGCGTTTCATCTTCAATAAGAAGGTTCAAGGGATACAGTAAACCTGAAGTGATGCATCGATATCTGAAACTGATCTCACAGGAAAGGCTCAAATAACCGAATGTAAGAAAAGACAGTCTTCATGCACTTAAGTCGGCATTGTGCCTTTTGTATTTAATTCTGATGCAATATCTGTGTTTCATCGTCAATACGTAGGACCTAGGGATACAGTAAACCTCAAGTGAGCATCGGATTCTAAAACTGGTCTCACAGGAAAGGTTAAAAGAATAAGCAGTAAGAAGAGTCAGTCTTCTTGTACTTATGTCGGCATTGTGACTTTTGTATTTTAATCCGATGCAATTTCTGTGTTTCATCGTCAATAAGAAGGTCCAAGAGATACAGTAAACCCGAAGTGAAACATGGGAATCTAAAACTGGTCTCACAGGAAAGGTTCAGAACATAGACATTAAGATGAGTCAGTCTTCTTGTACTTAAGTTGGCATTGTGCATTTTGTATTTGATTCCGAAGCAATTTCTGTGTTTCTTCGTCAATAAGAAGTTCCAAGGGATACAGTAAACCTGATGTGATGCATCAGAATCTAAAACTGGTCTCACAGGAAATTTCAAATCATAGACAGTAAGAAGGGTCAGTCCTCTTGTACTTATGTTGGTATTGTGCCTTTTGTATTTTATTCCGATGCAATTTCTGTGTTTCATCGTCAATAAGAAGGATCAAGGAATACAGTAAACATGAAGTGAAGCATCGGAATCTAAATCTGGTCTCACAGGAAAGGTTAAAATAATAGACTGTAAGAAGAGACCTACCTCTTGTACTTTAGTCGGCATTCAGCCATTTGTATTTAATTCCGATGCAATTTCTGTGTATCATCGTCGATAAGAAGGTGTAAGGGATAAGGTAAACCTGACGTGATGCATCCGAATCTAAAACTGGTCTCGCAGGAAAGGTTCAAAGCATAGACAGTAAGAAGAGTCAGTCTTCTTGTACATAAGTCGGCATTGTGCCTGTTGTATTTAATTCCGATGCAATTTCAGTGTTTCATCGTCAATAAGAAGTTCCAAGGGATACAGTAAACTTGAAGTGAAGCTTCGATATCTAAAACTGGTCTCTCAGGAAAGGTTCAAAGATAGACAGTAAGAAGAGTGAGTCTTCTTGTTCTTAAGTCGGCATTGTGCCTTTTGCATTAAATTCTGATGCAATTTCTGAGTTTCGTCGTCAATAAGAAGGTCCAAGGGATACAGTAAACCTGAAGTGAAGCATCGGAATCTAAAACTGGTCTCACAGGAAAGATTCAGAACATAGATAGTAAGAAGAGTCAGTCTTCTTGTACCTAAGTCGGCATTGTGCGTTTTGTATTTAATACCGATGCAATTTCTGTGTTTCATCGTCAACAAGACGGTTCAAGGGATACAGTTAACCTGAAGTGAAGCTTCAGATTCTAAAACTGGTCACACAGGAAAGGCTCAAGTCACAGAATGTAAGAAGAGCCGTCCTGTTGTACTTAAGACTGCATTGTGCCTTTTGTATTTAATTCCGATGTAATTTCTGTGTTTCATCCTCAATATGAATGTCAAAGGGATACAAAACACCAGAAGTGATGCATCGGAATCTAAAATTGGTCTCACAGGAAAGGTTCAATACATAGACAGTAAGAAGAGTCGGTCTTCTTTAACTTAAGTCGGCATTGTGCCTTTTGTATTTAATTCCGATGGAATTTCTGTGTATCATCGTCAATATGAAAGACCAAATGATACAGAAAACCTGAAGTGAAGCCTCGGAATCTAAAACTGGTCTCACAGAAACGTTTCAAATCATAGACAGTAATAAGAGTCAGTCTTCTTGTACTTAAGTGCCTATTGTGCCGCTTGTATTTAATTCCGATGCAATTTCGGCGTTTGATCGTCAATAAGAAGGTCTAAGGGATACAGTAAACCAGATGTGAAGCATCGATATCCAAAACTGCTCTCACAGGAAAGGCTCAAATCATAGAATGTAAAAAAAATCAGTTCTCATGCATTTAAGTCGACATTGTGCCTTTTGTATTTAATTCCGATGCAATTTCTGTGTTTCATCGTCAATACGAAAGTCGAAATGATACAGAAAACCTGAAGTGAAGCTTCGGAATCTAAAACTGGTCTCACAGGAAATGTTCAAATCATAGACAGTGAGAAGAGGTGGTCTTCTTGTACCTAAGTGGCTATTGTGCCTCTTGGATTTAATTCCGATGCCATTTCTGCGTTTCATCTTCAATAAGAAGGTTCAAGGGATACAGTAAACCTGAAGTGATGCATCGATATCTGAAACTGATCTCACAGGAAAGGCTCAAAATACCGAATGTAAGAAAAGTCAGTCTTCATGCACTTAAGTCGGCATTGTGCCTATTGTATTTAATTCTGATGCAATTTCTGTGTTTCATCGTCAATAAGTAGGTCCAAGGGATACAGTAAGCCTCAAGTGAGCATCGGAATCTAAAACTGGTCTCACAGGAAAGGTTAAAAAAATAAGCAGTATGAAGAGTCAGTCTTCTTGTACTTATGTCGGCATTGTGACTTTTGTATTTTAATCCCATGCAATTTCTGTGTTTCATCGTCAATAAGAAGGTATAAGAGATACAGTAAACCCGAAGTGAAACATGGGAATCTAAAACTGGTCTCACAGGAAAGGTTCAGAACATAGACAGTAAGATGAGTCAGTCTTCTTGTACTTAAGTTGGCATTGTGCATATTGTATTTGATTCCGAAGCAATTTCTGTGTTTCTTCGTCAATAAGAAGTTCCAAGGGATACAGTAAACCTGATGTGATGCATCGTAATCTAAAACTGGTCTCACAGGAAATTTCAAATCATAGACAGTAAGAAGGGTCAATCCTCTTGTACTTATGTTGGCATTGTGCCTTTTGTATTTTATTCCGATGCAATTTCTGTGTTTCATCGTCAATAAGAAGCTCCAAGTGATACAGTAAACCTGAACTGAAGCATCGGAATCTAAAGGTGGTCTCACAGGAAAGATTCGAAACATAGGTAGTAAGAAGAGTCAGTCTTCTTGTACTTAAGTCGGCATTGAGCCTTTTGTATTTAAATCTGATGAAATTTCTGTGTTTCATCGACAATAAGAAGGTCCAAGGGTTACAGTAAACCCAAAGTGAAACATAGGAATCTAAAACTGGTCTCAAAGAAAAGGTTCAGAACATAGACAGTAGGATGAGTCAGTCTTCTTGTACTTAAGTTGGCATTGTGCATTTTGTATTTAATTCCGAGGCAATTTCTGTGTTTCTTCGCCAATAAGAAAGTGCAAGGGATACAGTAAGCCTGATGTGATGCATCGGAATCTAAAACTGGTCTCACAGGAAAGGTTCAAAACATAGACAGTAAGAAGAGTCAGTCTTCTTGTACTTAAGTGGCAATTGTGCCTTTTGTGTTTAATTGCGATGCAATTTCAGTGTTTCATCGTCAATAAGAAAGTCCAAGGGATATAGTAAACCCGAAGTGAAGCATCGGAATCGAAAACTGTTCTCACAGGAAAGTTTCTAAACATAGACAGTAAGAAGAGTTTTGTACTTAAGTCGGCATTGTGCCATTTGTATTTAATTCCGATGCAATCTCTGTGTTTCATCGTCGATATGAAGATCCAAATGGTACAGAAAACCTGAAGCGAAGCATCGGAATCTAAAACTGGTCTCACAGGAAAGTTCAAAACATAGACAGTAAGAAGAGTCAGTCTTCTTGTTCTTAAGTGGCTGTTGTGCATCTAGTATTAAATTCCGATGCAATTTCTGCGTTTCATCGTCAATAAGAAAGTCCAAGGGATACAGTAAACCTGAAGTGAAGCATCGGAATCTTAAACTGGTCTCACAGGCAAGGTTCAAAACATAGACAGTAAGAAGAGTCAGTCTTCTTGTACTTAAGTGGCAATTGTGCCTTTTGTGTTTAATTGCGATGCAATTTCAGTGTTTCATCGTCAATAAGAAAGTCCAAGGGATACAGTAAACCCGAAGTGAAGCATTGGAATCGAAAACTGTTCTCACAGGAAAGTTTCAAAACATAGACAGTAAGAAGAGTCAGTCTTCTTGTACATAAGTCGGCATTGTGCCTGTTGTATTTAATTCCAATGCAATTTCAGTGTTTCATCGTCAATAAGAAGTTCCAAGGTATACGGTAAGCCTGAAGTGAAGCATCGGAATCTTAAACTGGTCTCACATGAAAGGTTCAAAACATAGATAGTAAGAAGAGTCAGTCTTCTTGTACATAAGTCGGCATTGTGCCTGTTGTATTTAATTCCGATGCAATTTCAGTGTTTCGTCGTCAATAAGAAGGTCCAAGGGATACAGTAAGCCTGAAGAGAAGCATCGGAATCTAAAACTGGTCTCACAGGAATGGTTCAAAACATAGACAGTAAGATGAGTTAGTCTTCATGTACTTAAGTGGCTGTTGTGCCTTTTGTGTTTAATTGCGATGCAATTTCAGTGTTTCATCGTCAATAAGAAAGTCCAAGGGATACAGTAAACCCGAAGTGAAGCATCGGAATCTAAAACTGTTCTCACAGGAAAGTTTCTAAACATAGACTGTAAGAAGAGTAAGTCTTCTTGTACTTAAGTCGGCATTGTGCCTATTGTATTTAATTCCGATGCAATCTCTGTGTTTCATCGTTAATATGAAGGTCCAAATGGTACAGAAAACCTGAAGCGAAGCATTGAAATCTTAAACTGGTCTCACATGAAAGGTTCAAAACAAAGACAGTAAGAAGAGTCAGTCTTCTTGTACATAAGTCGGCATTGTGCCTGTTGTATTTAATTCCGATGCAATTTCAGTGTTTCATCGTCAATAAGAAGTTCCAAGGGATACAGTAAGCCTAAAGTGAAGCATCGGAATCTTAAACTGGTCTCACATGAAAGGTTCAAAACGTAGACAGTAAGAAGAGTCAGTCTTCTTGTACATAAGTCGGCATTGTGCCTGTTGTATTTAATTCCGATGAAATTTCAGTGTTTCATCGTCAATAAGAAGGTCCAAGGGATACAGTAAGCCTGATGTGAAGCATCGGAATCTAAAACTGGTCTCGCAGGAATGGTTCAAAACATAGACAGTAAGAGGAGTTTGTCTTCTTGTACTTAAGTGGCTGTTGTGCCTTTGGTGTTTAATTCCGATGCAATGTCAGCGTTTCATCGTCAATAAGAAAGTCCAAGGGATACAGTGAACCTGAAGTGAAGCATCGGAATCTAAAACAGTTCTCACAGGAAATTTTCAAAACATAGACAGTAAGAAGAGTCAGTCTTCTTGTACTTAAGTCGGCATTGTGCCATTTGTATTTAATTCCGATGCAAGTCCTGTGGTCCATCGTTAATATGAAGGTCCAAATGGTACAGAAGACCTGAAGCGACGCATCAGAATCTAAAACTGGTCACACAGGAAAGGTTCAAAACATAGACAGTAAGAAGAGTCAGTCTTCTTGTACTTAAGTGGCTGTTGTGCCTTTTGTGTTTAATTCCGATGCAATGTCAGTGTTTCATCGTCAATAAGAAAGTCCAAGGGATACAGTAAACCTGAAGTGAAGCATCGGAATCTAGATCTGGCCTCACAGGAAAGGTTCACAACATAGACAGTAAGAAGAGTCAGTCTTCTTGTACTTAAGTCTGCATTGTGCCTTTTGTATTTAATTCCCAAGCGATTTCTGTGTTTCATCGTCAATAAGATTGTCCAAGGGATACAGTAAACTTGAAGTGAAGCATCGATATCTATAACTGGTCTCTCAGGAAAGGTTCAAAGATAGACAGTAAGAAGAGTGAGTCTTCTTGTACTTAAGTCGGCATTGTGCCTTTTGCATTAAATTCTGATGCAATTTCTGAGTTTCGTCGTCAATACGAAGGTCCAAGGGATAGAGTAAACCTGAAGTGAAGCATCGGAATCTAAAACTGGTCTCACAGGAAAGATTCAGAACATAGATAGTAAGAAGAGTCAGTCTTGTTGTACCTAAGTCGGCATTGTGCGTTTTGTATTTAAGACCGATGCAATTTCTGTGTTTCATCGTCAACAAGACGGTTCAAGGGATACAGTTAACCTGAAGTGAAGCTTCAGATTCTAAAACTGGTCACACATGAAAGGCTCAAGTCACAGAATGTAAGAAGAGCCGTCCTGTTGTACTTAAGACGGCATTGTGCCTTTTGTATTTAATTCCGATGTAATTTCTGTGTTTCATCCTCAATATGAAGGTCCAAGGGATACAACACACCAGAATTGATGCATCGGAATCTAAAATTGGTCTCACAGGAAAGGTTCAAAATATAGACAGTAAGAAGCTTCGGTCTTCTTTAACTTAAGTCGGCATTGTGCCTTTTGTATTTAATTCCGATGGAATTTCTGTGTATCATCGTCAATATGAAAGACCAAATGATACAGAAAACCTGAAGTGAAGCCTCTGAATCTAAAACTGGTCTCACAGAAACGTTTCAAATCATAGACAGTAATAAGAGTCAGTCTTCTTGTACTTAAGTGATTATTGTGCCGCTTGTATTTATTTCCGATGCAATTTTTGCGTTTCATCGTCAATAAGAAGGTCTAAGGGATCCAATAAATCTGAAGTGAAGCATCGGAATCTAGATCTGGTCTCACAGGAAAGGTTCACAACATAGACAGTAAGATAAGTCAGTCTTCTTGTACTTAAGTCGGCAATGTGATTTTTGTATTTCATTCCGATGCAACTTCTGCTTTTCATCGTCAATAAGAGGGTACAAGGGATACAGTAACCCTGAAGTGAGCATCGGAATCTAAAACTGGTCTCACAGGAAAGGTTCAAAGCATAGACAGTAAGAAGAGTCAGTCTTCTTGTACTTAAGTCGATATTATGCATTTTGAATTTAATTCCGATGCAATTTCTGTTTTACATCGTCAATATGAAGGTCCATGGGATACAGAACATCTGAAGTGAACCATCGGAATCAAAAACTGGTCTCACAGGAAAGGTTCAAAACATAGACAGTAAGAAGAGTCAGTCTCCTTGTACTTAAGTCGATATTGTGCATTTTGTATTTAATTCCGATGCAATTTCTGTGTTTCGTCGTCAATATGAAGGTCCAAGGGATACAGAAAATCTGAAGTGAAGAATGGGAATCTAAAACAGGTCTCACAGTAAAGGTTAAAACATAGACAGTAGGAAGAGTCAGACTTCTTGTACTTAAGTGGCTATTGTGTCTGTTGTAATTAATTCCGATGCAATTTCTGCGTTTCATCGTCAATAAGAAGGTCCAAGGGATACAGTAAACCTGAAGTGAAGCATCGATATCTAAAACTATACTCACAGGAAAGGCTCAAATCATAGAATGTAAGAAAAGTCAGTCCTCATACTCTTAAGTTGGCAATGTGCCTTTTGTATTTAATTCCGATGCAATTTCTGTGTTTCACCGTCAATAGGAAGGTCCAAGGGATACAATAAACCAGAAGTGAACCATCGGAATCTTGATCTGGTCTCAAAGGAAATGTTCACAACATAGACAGTATGAAGAGTCAGTCTTCTTATACTTATGTCGGCATTGTGCCTTTTGTATTTAATTCCGATGCAACTTCTGTTTTTCATCGTCAATAAGAAGGTCCCAGGGATACAGTAGACCTGAAGTGAGCATCGGAAACTAAAACTGGTCTCACAGGAAAGGTTCAAAACATAGACAGTGTGAAGAGTCAGTCTTGTTGTACTTGAGTCGATATTGTGCATTTTGTATATAATTCCGATGCAATTTCTGTGTTTCATTGTCAATATGAAGGTCCAAGGGATACAGAAAACCTGAAGTAAAGCATCGGTATCAAAAACTGGTCCCAGAGGAAAGGTTCAAAATCATAGTCAGTAAGAAGAGTCAGTCATGTTGTACTTAAGACAGCATTGTGCCTTTTGTATTTAATTTCGTTGTAATTTCCGTGTTTCATCGGCAAATGTAGGTCTAAATGATACAGAGAACCTGAAGTGAAGCTTCGGAATTTAAAACTGGTCTCACAGGAAATTTTCAAATCATAGACAGTAAGGAGAGGCAGTCTTCTTGTACTTAAGTGGCTATTGTGAATTTTGTGTTTAATTCCGATGCCATTTCTGCGTTTCATCGTCAATAAGAAGGTTCAAGGGATACAGTAAACCTGAAGTGAAGCATCGATATATAAAACTGATCTCACAGAAAAGGCTCAAATGAGCGAATGAAAGAAAAGTCTGTCTTCATGCACTTAAGTCGGAATTGTGCCTTTTATATTTAATTCCGATGCAATTTCTGTGTTTCATCGTCAATAAGAAGGTCTAAGGGATACAATAAACCTGAAGCGAAGCATCGGAATCTAGATCTGGTCTCACAGGAAAGGTTCACAACATAGACAGTAAGAAAAGTCAGTCTTCTTGTACTTAAGTCGGCAATGTGATTTTTGTATTTCATTCCGATGCAACTTCTGCTTTTCATCGTCAATAAGAGGGTACAAGGGATACAGTAACCCTGAAGTGAGCATCGGAATCTAAAAGTGGTCTCACAGGAAAGGTTCGAAAACATAGACAGTAAGAAGAGTCAGTCTTCTTGTACTTAAGTCGATATTATGCATTTTGAATTTAATTCCGATGCAATTTCTGTGTTTCGTCGTCAATATGAAGATCCAAGGGATACAGTAAATCTGAAGTGAAGAATGGGAATCTAAAACTGGTCTCACAGGAAAGGTTCAAACATAGACAGTAGGAAGAGTCAGACTTCTTGTACTTAAGTGGCTATTGTGCCTCTTGTAATTAGTTCCGATACAATTTCTGCGTTTCAGCGTCAATAAGAAGGTCCAAGGGATACAGTAAACCTGAAGTGAAGCATCGATATCTAAAACTATACTCACAGGAAAGGCTCAAATTATAGAATGTAAGAAAAGTCAGTCCTCATACACTTAAGTTGGCAATGTGCCTTTTGTATTTAATTCCGATGCAATTTCTGTGTTTCACCGACAATAGGAAGGTCCAAGGGATACAGTAAACCAGAAGTGAAGCATCGGAATCTAGATCTGGTCTCAAAGGAAATGTTCACAACATAGACAGTAAGAAGAGTCAGTCTTCTTATACTTATGTCGGCATTGTGCCTTTTGTATTTAAATCCGATGAAATTTCTGTGTTTCATTGTCAATAAGAAGGTCCGAGGGATACAGTAAACCCGAAGTGAAACCTAGGAATCTAAAACTGGCCTCACAGGAAAGGTTCAGAACATAGACAGTAAGAGGAGTCAGTCTTCTTGCACTTAAGTTGTCATTGTGTATTTTGTATTTAATTCCGATGCAATTTCTGTGTTTCATCGTCAAAAAGAAGGTCCAAGGGATACAGTAAACTTGATGTGATGCGTCGGAATCTAAAACTGGTCATACAGGAAAGTTCAAATCATAGACAGTAAGAAGGGTCAGTCCTCTTGTACCTAAGTTGGCATTGTGCCTTTTGTATTTAATTCGGATGCAATTTCTGTGTTTCATCGTCAGTAAGAAGGTCCAAGGGATACAGTAAACCTGAAGTGAAGCATTGGTATCCAAAACAGGTATCATAGGAAAGGTTCAAAACGTAGACAGTAAGAAGAGTCAGTCTTCTTGTACTGCAGTCAGCATTGACTGTTTTGTATTTTTTGCCGATGCAATTTCTGTGTTTCATCGTCAATAAGAAGGTTCAAGGAATACAGTAAACGTGAAGTGAAGCATCGGAATCTAAATCTGGTCTCACAGGAAAGGGCCAAAACATAGACAGTAAGAAGAGACCTACCTCATGTACTTTAGTCGGCATTCTGCCAATTGTATTTAATTCCGATGCAATTTCTGTGTTTCATCGTCTATAAGAAGGTCCAAGGGATAAGGTAAACCTGAAGTGAAGCATCGGAATCTAGATCTGGTCTCAAAGGAAATGTTCACAACATAGACAGTAAGAAGAGTCAGTCTTCCTGTACTTATGTCGGCATTGTGCCTTTTGTATTTAATTCCGATGCAACTTCTGTTTTTCATCGTCAATAAGAGGGTACAAGGGATACAGTAAACCTGAAGTGAGCATCGGAATCTAAAACTGGTCTCACAGGAAAGGTTCAAAACATAGACAGTAAGAAGAGTCAGTCATCCTGTACTTAAGTCGATATCGTGCCTTTTGTATTTAATTCCGATGCAATTTCTGCTTTTCATCGTCAATAAGAAGGTCCAAGGGATACAGTAAACCTGAAATGAAGCATCGATATCTAAAACTATACTCCCAGGAAAGGCTCAAATCATAGAATGTATGAAAAGTCAGTCCTCATACACTTAAGTTGGCAATGTGCCTTTTGTATTTAATTCCGATGCAATTTTTGTGTTTCGTCGTCAATAAGAAGGTCTAAGGGATACAATAAACCTGAAGTGAAGCATCGGAATCTAGATCAGGTCTCACAGGAAAGGTTCACAACATAGACAGTAAGAAGAGTCAGTCTTCTTGCACTTAAGTCGATATTATGCATTTTGCATTTAATTCCGATGCAATTTCTGTTTTCCATCGTCAATATGAAGGTCAATGGGATACAGAACATCTGAAGTGAAGCATCGGAATCAAAAACTGGTCTCACAGGAAAGGTTCAAAACATAGACAGTAAGAAGAGTCAGTCTTCTTGTACTTAAGTCGATATTGTGCATTTTGTATTTAATTCCGATGCAATTTCTGTATTTCGTCGTCAAAATGAAGGTCCAAGGGATACAGAAAACCTGAAGTGATGAATGGGAATCTAAAACTGGTCTCACAGGAAAGGTTCAAACATAGACAGTAGGAAGAGTCAGACATCTTGTACTTAAGTGGCTATTGTGCCTCTTGTAATTAGTTCCGATGCAATTTCTGCGTTTCATCGTCAATAAGAAGGTCCAAGGGATACAGTAAACCTGAAGTGAAGCATCGATATCGAAAACTATACTCACAGGAAAGGCTCAAATCATAGAATGTAAGAAAAGTTAGTCCTCATACACTTAAGTTGGCAATGTGCCTTTTGTATTTAATTCCGATGCAATTTCTGTGTTTCACCGTCAATAGGAAGGTCCGAGGGATACAGTAAACCAGAAGTGAAGCATCGGAATCTAGATCTGGTCTCAAAGGAAATGTTCACAACATAGACAGTAAGAAGAGTCAGTCTTCTTATACTTATGTCGGCATTGTGCCTTTTGTATTTAAGTCCGATGTAATTTCTGTGTTTCATTGTCAATAAGAAGGTCCGAGGGATACAGTAAACCCGAAGTGAAACCTAGGAATCTAAAACTGGCCTCACAAGAAAGGTTCAGAACATAGACAGCAAGATGAGTCAGTCTTGTTGCACTTAAGTTGTCATTGTGTATTTTGTATTTAATTCCGAAGCATTTTCTGTGTTTCATCGTCAATAAGAAGGTCCAAGGGATACAGTAAACTTGATGTGATGCATCGGAATCTAAAACTGGTCATACAGGAAAGTTCAAATCATAGACAGTAAGAAGGTTCAGTCCTCTTGTACCTAAGTTGGCATTGTGCCTTTTGTATTTAATTCGGATGCAATTTCTGTGTTTCATCGTCAGTAAGAAGGTCCACGGGATTCAGTAAACCTGAAGTGAAGCATTGGTATCCAAAACAGGTATCATAGGAAAGGTTCAAAACGTAGACAGTAAGAAGAGTCAGTCTTCTTGTACTACAGCCACCATTGACCGTTTTGTATTTTTTTCCGATGCAATTTCTGTGTTGCATCGTCAATAAGAAGGTTCAAGGAATACAGTAAACATGAAGTGAAGCATCGGAATCTAAATCTGGTCTCACAGGAAAGGGCCAAAACATAGACAGTAAGAAGAGACCTACCTCATGTACTTTAGTCGGCATTCTGCCTTTTGTATTTCATTCCGATGCAATTTCTGTGTTTCATCGTCAATAAGAAGGTCCAAGGGATAAGGTAAACCTGAAGTGAAGCATCGGAATCTAGATCTGGTCTCAAAGGAAATGTTCACAACATAGACAGTAATAAGAGTCAGTCTTCCTGTACTTATGTCGGCATTGTGCCTTTTGTATTTAATTCCGATGCAACTTCTGTTTTTCATCGTCAATAAGAGGGTACAAGGGATACAGTAAACCTGAAGTGAGCATCAGAATCTAAAACTGGTCTCACAGGAAAGGTTCAAAACATAGACAGTAAGAAGTGTTAGTCATCCTGTACTTAAGTCGATATTGTGCCTTTTGTATTTAATTCCGATGCAATTTCTGCTTTTCATCGTCAATATGAAGGTCCAAGGGATACAGAAAATTTGAAGTGAAAAATGGGAATCTAAAACTGGTCTCACAGGAAATGTTCAAAACATAGACAGTAAGATGAGTCTGTCTTCTTGAACTTAAGTCGATATTGTGCATTTTGTATTTAATTCCGATGCAATTTCTGTTTTTCATCGTCAATATGAAGGTCAAAGGGATACAGAAAATCTGAAGTGAAGAAACGGAATCAAAAAGTGCTCTCACAGGAAAGGTTCAAAGCATAGACAGTAAGAACAGTCAGTCTTCTTCTACTTAAGTCGATATTGTGCATTTTGTATTTAATTCAGATGGAATTTCTGTGCTTCATCGTCAATAAGAAGTTTCAAGGAATACAGTAACGATGAAGTGAAGCATCGGAATCTAAATCTGGTCTCACAGGAAAGGTTGAAAACATAGACAGTAAGTAGAGACCTACCCCTTGTACCTTAGTCGGCATTCTGCTATTTGTATTTAATTGCGACGCAATTTCTGTGTTTCATCGTCAATAAGTAGGTCCAAGGGATAAGGTAAACCTGAAGTAATGCATCGAAATCTAAAACTGGTCTCACAGGAAAGGTTAAAACATAGACAGTAACATGAGTCAGTCTTCTTGTACCTAAGTCGGCATTGAGCGTATTGTATTTAATTCCGATGCATTTTCTGTGTTTCATCGTCAATAAGAAGGTCCCAGGGATTCAGTAAACCTGAAGTGAGCATCGGAAACTAAAATTAATCTCACAGGAAAGGTTCAAAACATAGACAGTAAGAAGAGTCAGTCATCTTGTACTTAAGACGATATTGTGCATTTTGTATTTAACTCCGATTCAATTTCTGTGTTTCATCGTCAATATGAAGGTCCAAGGGATACAGTAAACCTGAAGTGAAGCATCGGAATCTAGATGTGGGCTCGCAAGAAAGGTTCACAACATAGACAGTAAGGAGAGACAGTTTTCTTGTACTTAAGTCGGCATTGTGCCTTTTTTTTTTAATTCCGATGCAACTTCTGTTTTTCATCGTCAATAAGAAGGTCCCAAGGATTCAGTAAACCTGAAGTGAAGCATCGGAATCAAAAACTGGTCTCACAAGAAAAGTTCAAAACATAGACAGTAAGAAGAGTCAGTCTTCTTGTACTTATGTCGATATTGTGCATTTTGTATTTAATTCCGATGCAATTTCTGTGTTTCATCGTCAATATGTAGGTCCAAGGGATACAGAAAACCTGAAGTGAAGAATGAAAATCCAAAACTGGTCTCACTGGAAAGGTTCAAATCATAGACAGTAGGAAGAGTGAGTCTTCTTGTATTTAAGTGGCTATTGTGCCCTTTGTATTTAGTTCCGAAACAATTTCGGCGTTTCATCGTCAATAAGAAGGTCCAAGGTATACAGGAAACCTGAAGTGAAGCATCGATATCTAAAACTGGTCTCACAGTAAAGGCTCAAATCATAGAATGTAAGAAAATTCAGTCCTCAAACACTTAAGTCGGCATTGTGCCTTTTGTATTTAATTCCGATGCAATTTCTGTGTTTCACCGTCAAAAGAAAGGTCCAAGAGATACAGTAAACCTGAAGTGAAGCATAGATATCTAAAACTGGTCTCACAGGAAAGATTCAGAACATAGACTGTAAGATGAGTCAGTCTTTTTGTACTTAAGTTGGCATTGTGCATTTTGAATTTAATTCCGAAGCAATTTCTGTGTTTCATCGTCAATAAGAAGGTCCAAGGGATACAGTAAACCTGATGTGATGCATCGGAATCTAAAACTGGTCTCACAGGAAAGGTTCAAAAACATAGACAGTAAGAAGAGTCAGTCTTCTTGTACTACAGTTGGCATTGACCGTTTTTATTTAATTCCGATGCAATTTCTGTGTTTAATCGTTAATAAGAAGGTCCAAGGAATACAGTAAACGTGAAGTGAATCATCGGAATCTAAATCTCGTCTCACAGGAAAGGTTCAAAACAGAGACAGTAAGAAGAGACTTACCTCTTGCACTTTAGGCGGCATTCTGCCTTTTGTATTTAATTCCGATGCAATTTCTGTGTTTCATCGTCAACAAGAAGGTCCAAGGGATAAGATAAACCTGAAGTGAGGCATCGGAATCTAAAACTGGTCTCACAGGAAAGGTTCGAAGCGTAGACAGTAAGATGAGTCAGTCTTCTTGTACCTAAGTCGGCTTTGTGCGTATTGTATTTAATTCCGATGCATTTTCTGTGTTTCATCGTCAATAAGAAGTTCCAAGGGATACAGCAAACCTGAAGTGAAGCATCGGAATCTAAAACTGGTCTCACAGGAAAGGCTCAAATCATAGAATGGAAGAAGAGTCAGTCCTCTTGGACTTAAGTCAACAATTTGCATTTTGCATTTAATTAAGATGCAATTTCTGTGTTTCATCGTCAATATGATGGTCCAAGGGATACAGTAAATCGGAAGTGAAGCATCGGAATTTAAAACTGGTCTCACAGGAAACGTTCGAAACAAAGACTGTAAGAAGAGTCAGTCGTCTTGTACTTAAGACGATATTGTGCATTATGTATTTAATTCCGATGCAATTTCTGTGTTTCCTCGTCAATATGAAGGTCCAAGGGATGGAGAAAACCTGAAGTGAAGCATCGCAATCTAAAACTGGTCTCACAGGAAAGGTTCAAATCATAGACAGTAATAAGAGTCAGTCTTCTTGTACTTAAGTGGCTATTGTGCCTCTTGTATGTAATTCCGATGCAATTTCTGCGTTTCATCCTCAATAAGAAGGTCCAAGGGATACAGTAAACCTGATGTGATGCATCGGAATCTAAAACTGGTCTCACAAGAAAATTCAAATCATAGACAGAAAGTTGGGTCAGTACTCTTGTACTTAAGTTGGCATTGTGCCTTTTGCATTTAATTCCGATGCAATTTCTGTGTTTCATCGTCAATAAGAAGGTCCAAGGGATACAGTAAACCTGAAGTGAAGCATTGGTATCTAAAACTGGTATCATAGGAAAGGTTCAAAACATAGACAGTAAGAAGAGTCAGTCTTCTTGTACTACAGTTGCCATTGACCGTTTTTATTTAATTCCGATGCAATTTCTGTGTTTAATCGTTAATAAGAAGGTCCAAGGAATACAGTAAACGTGAAGTGAATCATCGGAATCTAAATCTGGTCTCACAGGAAAGGTTCAAAACAGAGACAGTAAGAAGAGACTTACCTCTTGCACTTTAGGCGGCATTCTGCCTTTTGTATTTAATTCCGATGCAATTTCTGTGTTTCATCGTCAATAAGAAGGTCCAAGGGATAAGATAAACCTGAAGTGAGGCATCGGAATCTAAAACTGGTCTCACAGGAAAGGTTCAAAGCGTAGACAGTAAGATGAGTCAGTCTTCTTGTACCTAAGTCGGCTTTGTGCGTATTGTATTTAATTCCGATGCATTTTCTGTGTTTCATCGTCAATAAGAAGTTCCAAGGGATACAGCAAACCTGAAGTGAAGCATCGGAGTCTAAAACTGGTCTCACAGGAAAGGCTCAAATCATAGAATGAAGAAGAGTCAGTCCTCTTGGAATTAAGTCAACAATTTGCCTTTTGCATTTAATTAAGATGCAATTTCTGTTTTTCATCGTCAATATGATGGTCCAAGGGATACAGTAAATCGGAAGTGAAGCATCGGAATTTAAAACTGGTCTCACAGGAAACGTTCGAAACATAGACTGTAAGAAGAGTCAGTAGTCTTGTACTTAAGACGATATTGTGCATTATGTATTTAATTCCGATGCAATTTCTGTGTTTCCTCGTCAATATGAAGGTCCAAGGGATGGAGAAAACCTGAAGTGAAGCATCGCAATCTAAAACTGGTCTCACAGGAAAGGTTCAAATCATAGACAGTAATAAGAGTCAGTCTTCTTGTACTTAAGTTGCTATTGGGCCTCTTGTATTCAGTTCCGATGCAATTTCAGCGTTTCATCGTCAACAAGAAGGTCCAAGGGATACAGTAAACCTGAAGTGAAGAATCGATATCTAAAACTGGTCTCACAGGAAAGGCTCAAATCGTAGAATGAAAGAAAAGTCAGCCCTCACAGACTTAAGTCGGCATTGTGCCTTTTGTATTGAATTCCGATGCAACTTCGGTTTTTCATCGTCAAAAAGAAGGTCCAAGGGATACAGTGAAGCTGAAGTGAAGCAGTAGTATCTAAAACTGGTATCATAGGAAAGGTTCAAAACATAGACAGTAAGAAGAGACAGTCTTCTTGAACTACAGTCGGCATTGACCGTTTTTATTTAAATCCGATGCAATTTCTGTGTTTCATCGTCAATAAGAAGGTCCAAGGAACACAGTAAACATGAAGTGTAGCATCGGAATCTAAATCTGGTCTCACAGGAAAGGTTCAAAACATAGACAGTAAGAAGAGACCTACCTCTTGTACTTTAGGCGGCATTCTACTTTTTGTATTTAATTCCGATGCAATTTCTGTGTTTCACCGTCAATAAGAAGGTCCAAGGGATAAGATAAACCTGAAGTGCAGCATCGGAATCTAAAACTGGTCTCACAGGAAAGGTTCAAAACATAGACAGTAATAAGAGTCAGTCTTCTTGTACTTAAGTGGCTATTGGGCCTCTTGTATTTAATTCCGAAGCAATTTCTGTGTTTCATCGTCAATAGGAAGGTCCAAGGGATACAGTAAACCTTAAGTGAGCATCGGAATCTAAAACTGGTCTCACAGGAAAGGTTTAAAACATAGACATTTGGAAGAGTCAGTCTTTTTGTACTTAAGTCGATATTGTGCATTTTGTATGTAATTCCGATGCAATTTCTGTTTTCATCGTCAATATGAAGGTCCAAGGGATACAGTAAACCTGAAGTGAAGCATCGGAATCTAGATGTGGGCTCGCAGGAAAGGTTCACAACATAGACAGTAAGGAGAGACAGTTTTCTTGTACTTAAGTCGGCATTGTGCCTTTTGTATTTAATTCCGATGCAACTTCTGTTTTTTATCGTCAATAAGAAGGTCCCAAGGATTCAGTAAACCTGAAGTGAAGCATCGGAATCAAAAACTGGTCTCACAAGAAAAGTTCAAAACATAGACAGTATGAAGAGTCAGTCTTCTTGTACTTATGTCGATATTGTGCATTTTGTATTTAATTCCGATGCAATTTCTGTGTTTCATCGTCAATATGTAGGTCCAAGGGATACAGAAAACCTGAAGTGAAGAATGAAAATCCAAAACTGGTCTCACAGGAAAGGTTCAAATCATAGACAGTAGGAAGAGTCAGTCTTCTTGTATTTAAGTGGCTATTGTGCCCTTTGTATTTAGTTCCGAAACAATTTCGGCGTTTCATCGTCAATAAGAAGGTCCAAGGTATACAGTAAACCTGAAGTGAAGCATCGATATCTAAAACTGGTCTCACAGTAAAGGCTCAAATCATAGAATGTAAGAAAATTCAGTCCTCAAACACTTAAGTCGGCATTGTGCCTTTTGTATTTAATTCCGATGCAATTTCTGTGTTTCACCGTCAAAAGAAAGGTCCAAGAGATACAGTAAACCTGAAGTGAAGCATAGATATCTAAAACTGGTCTCACAGGAAAGGTTCAGAACATAGACTGTAAGATGAGTCAGTCTTTTTGTACTTAAGTTGGCATTGTGCATTTTGAATTTAATTCCGAAGCAATTTCTGTGTTTCATCGTCAATAAGAAGGTCCAAGGGATACAGTAAACCTGATGTGATGCATCGGAATCTAAAACTGGTCTCACAGGAAAGGTTCAAAAACATAGACAGTAAGAAGAGTCAGTCTTCTTGTACTACAGTTGGCATTGACCGTTTTTATTTAATTCCGATGCAATTTCTGTGTTTAATCGTTAATAAGAAGGTCCAAGGAATACAGTAAACGTGAAGTGAATCATCGGAATCTAAATCTCGTCTCACAGGAAAGGTTCAAAACAGAGACAGTAAGAAGAGGCTTACCTCTTGCACTTTAGGCGGCATTCTGCCTTTTGTATTTAATTCCGATGCAATTCCTGTGTTTCATCGTCAACAAGAAGGTCCAAGGGATAAGATAAACCTGAAGTGAGGCATCGGAATCTAAAACTGGTCTCACAGGAAAGGTTCGAAGCGTAGACAGTAAGATGAGTCAGTCTTCTTGTACCTAAGTCGGCTTTGTGCGTATTGTATTTAATTCCGATGCATTTTCTGTGTTTCATCGTCAATAAGAAGTTCCAAGGGATACAGCAAACCTGAAGTGAAGCATCGGAATCTAAAACTGGTCTCACAGGAAAGGCTCAAATCATAGAATGGAAGAAGAGTCAGTCCTCTTGGACTTAAGTCAACAATTTGCATTTTGCATTTAATTAAGATGCAATATCTGTGTTTCATCGTCAATATGATGGTCCAAGGGATACAGTAAATCGGAAGTGAAGCATCGGAATTTAAAACTGGTCTCACAGGAAACGTTCGAAACAAAGACTGTAAGAAGAGTCGGTCGTCTTGTACTTAAGACGATATTGTGCATTATGTATTTAATTCCGATGCAATTTCTGTGTTTCCTCGTCAATATGAAGGTCCAAGGGATGGAGAAAACCTGAAGTGAAGCATCGCAATCTAAAACTGGTCTCACAGGAAAGGTTCAAATCATAGACAGTAATAAGAGTCAGTCTACTTGTACTTAAGTGGCTATTGTGCCTCTTGTATGTAATTCCGATGCAATTTCTGCGTTTCATCCTCAATAAGAAGGTCCAAGGGATACAGTAAACCTGATGTGATGCATCGGAATCTAAAACTGGTCTCACAAGAAAATTCAAATCATAGACAGTAAGTTGGGACAGTCCTCTTGTACTTAAGTTGGCATTGTGCCTTTTGCATTTAATTCCGATGCAATTTCTGTGTTTCATCGTCAATAAGAAGGTCCAAGGGATACAGTAAACCTGAAGTGAAGCATTGGTATCTAAAACTGGTATCATAGGAAAGGTTCAAAACATAGACAGTAAGAAGAGTCAGTCTTCTTGTACTACAGTTGCCATTGACCGTTTTTATTTAATTCCGATGCAATTTCTGTGTTTAATCGTTAATAAGAAGGTCCAAGGAATACAGTAAACGTGAAGTGAATCATCGGAATCTAAATCTGGTCTCACAGGAAAGGTTCAAAACAGAGACAGTAAGAAGAGACTTACCTCTTGCACTTTAGGCGGCATTCTGCCTTTTGTATTTAATTCCGATGCAATTTCTGTGTTTCATCGTCAATAAGAAGGTCCAAGGGATAAGATAAACCTGAAGTGAGGCATCGGAATCTAAAACTGGTCTCACAGGAAAGGTTCAAAGCGTAGACAGTAAGATGAGTCAGTCTTCTTGTACCTAAGTCGGCTTTGTGCGTATTGTATTTAATTCCGATGCATTTTCTGTGTTTCATCGTCAATAAGAAGGTCCAAGGGATAAGATAAACCTGAAGTGCAGCATCGGAATCTAAAACTGGTCTCACAGGAAAGGTTCAAAACATAGACAGTAATAAGAGTCAGTCTTCTTGTACTTAAGTGGCTATTGGGCCTCTTGTATTTAATTCCGAAGCAATTTCTGTGTTTCATCGTCAATAGGAAGGTCCAAGGGATACAGTAAACCTTAAGTGAGCATCGGAATCTAAAACTGGTCTCACAGGAAAGGTTTAAAACATAGACATTTGGAAGAGTCAGTCTTTTTGTACTTAAGTCGATATTGTGCATTTTGTATGTAATTCCGATGCAATTTCTGTTTTCATCGTCAATATGATGGTCCAAGGGATACGGAAAATCTGAAGTGAAGCATCGGAATCAAAAACTGGTCTCACAGGAAAGGTTCAAAACATAGACGGAAGGAATAGTCAGTCTTCTTGTACTTAAGTGGCTATTGTGCCTCCTGTATTTAGTTCCGATGGAATTTCTTCGCTTCATCGTCAATACCAAGGTCCAAGGGATACAGTAAACCCGAAGTGAAGCATCTGTATCTAGATCTGGTCTTACAGCAAAGGTTCGCAACATAGACAGTAAGAAAAGTCAGTCCTCTTGTAGTTCAGTCGGCATTGTGCCTTTTGTATTTAATTCCAATGCAACTCCTGTTTTTCATCGTCAATAACACGGTCCCAGAGATACAGTAAACCTGAAGTGAGCATCGGAATCAAAAACTGGACTCACAGGAAAGGTTCAAAACATATACAGTAAGAAGAGTCAGTCTTCTTGTACTTAAGTCAATATTGTGCATTTTGTAGTTACTTTCGATGCAATTTCTGTGTTTCATCTTCAATATGAAGGTACAAGGGATACAGAATAGCTGAAGTGAAGCATCGGAATCAACAACAGTGCTCACTGGAAAGGTTATAAAATAAATAAAATAAAATTAAAATATAAAATAAAATATTAATTATTTTTATCTGTATGATTGGCTCTCCTATGAGTCGTCAGGTTTTGATTATTCGGTATCAGACGCTTGACAATGGCTTTTTCGTAAATGTAATGTTATTCGTAGTTGACCGTGAAATAAGACTCAAATAATCGGACTTCGTATTTACATCGTTTCCAAAGACTGCTGCGGTAGGTGCGGACTCAAATCTAAATCTCAATATTAGAATAATTTGCCAGCCATGTCAATACGTCGTTCAGAGGTGACTGTCTACTAAACATAAAAAGTTTACACAGTTAGTTAAATCAGATATATTCAATGAATAAGCCTACAGTTCATAATCCTACTTACTTTTATAAATATAAATTCTTTTCAGAATCGAGTGCCTAGTATGGTTGCAACTCGCAGTAATTTTCTATAACATGAAATATGGCGGTGTGCCAGACAATAAACTAAAATACGTGCTTCTCGCACCACATCAACCAGAGCTCTCCCTTTTTTTTTAATCAAACATACGACTAACGAAAATGTACTTTTGTTTTATCAGCGACACAGCGCTGCAGTTGCGTGCCATAGGCTTTATTTATTTGTCACTGATTATTTATTTAATTAATATCTCGCGTTTCCGAGGAAACTCACGCTCGGCATGCAAATGTGCCTTTATATTGCCCCCTGAATTGCGAGGCGAAAGGACACACCTGCAGGCGAGCAATTCACCTAAAGGCACAAGAAAATCTAAGTTATCTACAACTATTTACATGACTTACATTATACTGTATATTATACACAAAATTTGAATGACGCGCGTGCGCCGAAAATGTTCTTATGTTGGCAAAACAGAGTGCGTGCATGCGCAGAAGCGTCTGTGTAACTACGGCACTGCCGTTATTTCGTAAATTTAGATCACGCGGCACAGTATTGCAGTTCATATTGTTCGTGTGCGCGCGCATTTCTTAGTCGTTGCACAAAGAAAATATTCCACCAAGATTACATATGAAGACTACATTCTATGACAGGTAACTTAGTTTTAAAATTACAATATTTGTTATAATACAATACAACTTTAGATTGTTGAATGTTCTTAGTTACATAGCATTGCAATGAAATGCTTCAACGAAAAATGTTCTGTTGTTTCAGGTGCGTTGACCTATACACATGGTGTCGTTATCACAGTTCATATTCATCTGCTGCACAATAATTTTTTTTACAGGTTAGTATCGTCGTGGTAAAGTTTTTTTGATCACAGTAACATCGTTGTATAACAACGTGATTGATACATAAGCATGTCCATTTCCTATTTCCATTATAGTCGTTGTGATGCAGTTCGTTGTGACAAAAAGCATTGTTTATTACAGATCAGACGTGACCCGTCGAGTAATTAGTCCATATGCAGTTCGTTTTCGATATTCCGTGGAAGCTTGGTTGCAGAACCTCGGACGGCACATAGCTGGCGTCGATCCTTGGACAGTCCAGGTAAGCGTGTCCGTCACATTTCGAGAACATTTCATTCCCTGAAGTTCCAACCAAAATTCTTCCACCCGTCGTGTTGTTTTCTGGACAGGCACTTTGTGTCCATTTAATCCAGTTAACATCTTGAAGTTGGGTACTGTAGTAATGTCGCTAGACGATGCACGAATTATGCACTTCACATATTCAGTTTTTTTTTTAAATATAGCTCACCTAAATGTTCGTGGTTACTCATCGAAGAAATCGTTCATCGCGTTAACAAAGGTACGATGCATCATGAATGTCATTAACAGTTTCTTTCACATAGGTTTCTGCGTAGTTGCAGACTTAGTAATGTACGTTAATGTCCGTGAATAGTGGTTCACTACGCAATTTTTTTTTTTTTTTAAAAAAAGTTTTTCACATTTTGGCACTCGTTATCGTTCAAATTTTCACACAGTAACAGTTACATTATACATCAGTTTAAAAAAAAACATAAGTAATAATGCATACACACGTCACATATTTTCTTAGCATAAACATAATACAGTTGCACATAAACATGTTTACATCATCATTACATAGCTATAGGTTATTACATTGTGTCATATTTGATTACATGAATTGCAGATATTTACATCCTCTTTAGCGGTTTTGCTGGGATATTATCGATGTTTTTTGTGATGTCATCTGAAATTAAGATAGGTTAGACACAACATTCATTACATCAGTAGGCAAGACCAGGCGTTTTCACTACTCAATAAATATTCAAAATAGTAAGAGAGAGAAAATGTTCGATTCCTCGCGTTTTGTGCGTGTGTGTAGTGTGTCTGTGTGGCCTTGACTACTGGTACATGCTTTTCTTGCTGAGAGATGTGCGTCTAATCTATTTCTCGAAGTAAAAGATCGCTTCACAGATGACGTCTGTCGGTTCGTCAGGTGTCATAGCAAGTCAGTGGTACCTACAGTCACAAATATTCCGTGAAAAATTTATATATCATTCACTGCTACGTAATCATAAATTTTACTTTAATATTCAGTCTTCTCGGTGGAACCGCGGCGTTGAAAGAAAAGTTCTTCTGTCTTCAACTGCGACTCTGGAACGCTGAAATGAAAATTTCTATACTACTTATTATCTGTGTTGTAGCAACAGAGTTTTTCGAGTTGCTTAGCAATATTTTGATGGGTATGACTTTTACATTATTCAGCATGAAATGCTCTAAGATCTCGGTGTGCGTATAGCCCAATAATTTTGTTAGTTCTACGATGTTGTAACAGATACGCACCAGGGTGCGGTATGTTAACAATTATATAAGGTCCTTCATATAGCAGACGCCACTTAGCGTTGCGTCGTTTGAGTGCAACAGATTTATGATGAGTACGAAGTAGTACAAGCATTCCTACCTCGAATTTTTGTTTTCTTTTTATTATGTTTCTGTGATGTTTGTTTCGTATCTGTGCGTGATGTGTCAGCGTAGTCAATACTTCTTTTATTTTCTGTTCAGGTGTGATTTCCTTGTCCGACAACTTAGGTAATGGTTCTATCCACTGATCGTTCTGTTTGCAATTGAACATGATCTCGTTAGGTGTGTAATTTGTATCGTAAATATTTAAGTTATTGTGTACGTCTTCGAAAAGACTTAGGTAGGACACCCAATTAGTATGTTTTGATGAAATATAGGTCCTCATGAATCGATTTAATTCTCGGAAAAGTCTCTCAGTCGCGTTACATTGTGGACTAAACCTCGAAATAAATATACTTTTAATGTTATTGTCCTTCAAGAAATTTCTCCATTTGTACCCAGAGTAGTATGCTGCATTATCTGACAGAATTGCTTTAGGTTTTCCCACGTGCGTCAGGTAATCACTTGAGAATCTTCGTATTATAGCATTTGCAGTGGCGGATTTTAAAGCATAAAGTTTTACGTGTTTAGAAAATATATCGTAAAAAGCTAAGATATATTTGACGCCTCCAGAGCTTGCTGGATGCGGTCCACTAATGTCAGTACACAGAATTTCCAGGGGTCTACCAGGTAAAATAGAATGTAAATCTGTTTTTGTGGATAAATTCTGAGGTTTTGATTTTTGACATATGACACATGTTTTTAGTTCCCTGTAAATTTTTCTTCTCATATTGCTAAAATAACAGTATGTACTGAGCTTTGCCAAACACTTTTTCGTCCCATAATGACCCCAAACTAAGTGTGTGTGCCAAATTAGATTACGTTCAGACTCTTTGGGAATGCATACACACCAGTTAGTAGCATTTGGATGTCGGCGGTAAAATAACACATCATTGTGTAACTTGTAATACTTAGTCAAAGGATGGTTGTGTTTTTCTACCAGTAATGTTATTATCTTATACCAGTGAGGATCAGATTTTTGTAATTCAGCCATGTTTCTGCACATATCAATATAATATTGGTGATACTGCTTGTCTTGCATTAAGAGAATCCTGTAGTCATTTATATTTTCTAAGTCACTGTTGGTATCATTCATACCTTGTGGAAGTCTAGACAAAGTGTCTGCAATGGTGTTGTCCTTACCTCTTATGTACTTAATTTCAAAAGAGTAGTTCTGAAGTGTAACTGCCCATCGTGATAGTCTAGGATGTACAAGTTTACAAGTTAACAAAAATGTCAGGGCCTGGTGATCGGTGTAAATTACCGTATGTTTTCCAAATAAATAATAATTGAATTTCTTGAATGCCCATACTATGGAAAGTGTTTCTAACTCAGTAGTGGAGTATGTACGCTCACATTCAGTTAGAGTGCGACTCGCAAACCCAATAATTCTTATCTGTTCCTCCTCTTTATTCTTTACAACTTGAAATAAGCAACAGCCCAAGCCAGTACGTGAAGCGTCACAAGTCATACAAAAATCTAAATTGAAATCTGGATGGCTCAAAATGTTAGCATTCACTAAAGCATGTTTAATTGTATTAAAGTCATTCTGGCACTGTTCCGACCAGATCCAAACTTGATTCCTTCTGAGTAGATTTAGCAGATGTTTACTGTTCAAAAGTGGTTGTGGCAAAAAACGTCTGAAAAATGAACATAGCCCAAGGAATGATTTTAACTGCTTTTTAGTTCGAGGGCTAGGAAAGTTTCTGATAGCATCTAATTTACTGGGATCCGGACGTATGCCCTGTGAATTAATGATATGTCCTAAATACTTTATCTCACTGCAACCAAATTTTGATTTTCTTAGGTTGGCTGTGACTCCAGCTTGTGCAAATTTTTCTAAAATTCTTTGAAGTGTGTCAACGTGTTCATTCCAGGATTGTGTAGCTATCAGTATATCATCTACATAGTGTGTGACTGTCTCAACTAAATCGTCGCCAAGCACGGTATCCAGGGCTGTAATGAATACCCCAGAGCTGACATTCAGTCCGAAGGGTAGAACACAAAACTGATAGGTTCGCCCCCCGAACATAAATGCAGTATATTTCCGAGAATCAGGAGTGATACCCACCTGCCAAAACGAATTAGCGAGATCTATTGTGGAAAAATATTTTGCATCTAGAAATTTCTGTAATTGCTCTTCTAAATTTTCAGGTTTTGTGTGAACCGGTAAAATTATTTCATTAATAGCTCGTGCGTCTAACACTAACCTAATGCCTCCATTTGATTTTTTGACAACAAGTAGAGGACTACAATAAGGTGAGGTGGATGGTTCAATGACCTTCCAGTCTAACATTTGTTTTAATTCTTGCCACACAGCAGGTCGTTGAGATAACGGTACGTTATATGTCTTATGGTAGAAGATCTTGTGAGGCTTAACTTCAATCTTGTACACATACGTGTTGATAACACCTAATCGTTTGGTAAAAACTTGTAAATATTTGGATAACACTTCCTGTAGTTTTATACGTTCATGTACACTGAGAGCTGTAGCTTCACTTATCTTATGATCAAGCAATGTTTTCAAGTCCATTAGCTCTCTGTCAGATGAGTGTGTTTGCATGTCTTGAATGTCTTTGTCAAGTACTAACTGTACCTTGTACCCTGTACAGTGTTTGTCATGCTTTAGAGTTCTCCTGTCCAAATCAATAATAATTACACTGCCTTTATCATTTAAAATACATTTACCTTTGGAGAAGTCTATAATGCAGTCCTTCTCGCTCATAATATCTATTCCTAATATGCAATTTGTCACAAGGTTTTGTACAACCAGGAATGGCCATTGTACGGTTCCATTACCTATTTTAACGTTTACAAAAACTTGCTTCGTAACCCTACATGACTTATTACCTAGTGCAGTAGTTATTTTACAGTTTTGGGCAGGAAACTCAGGCACAGGTTCCAATTCACACATCTTTTTATAAAAATTAAAAGATAAAACGCTCACAGCTGCACCTGTATCTAGGATAATAGTAGTTGGAATCCCACCTACTACACCAGTAGTGGATGCTAAAACAATTTCATTTGTGTTTAAACGACATTGTGTACTGTCTTGTAAAAGTTCATCTGATATATTGTTATTGTGGTTGTATCTTATAAATAAAACAGGTAGTTTTTGTTTAGAATTACTCGGCATATCATTATTCTGTTGTTCAAGTGTGGTGTCAAATAACTGATTAACATTGAAGCCGCCCCCCAAGGATTCTTCAGCCACGACCTGGGGCAAAGTAGTGACTGTTTCTAGTTTGTTGGATTATCATTTGTACTAGGTACTGACACAGATTGAGGTTGTGCATCAGGTGTCATTTCTATTATATTCACATTCGGATATTGCCTATTATGATCTCCAAACTTTTGCGGTTGTTGTTGCTGTTGCGCATTATAACTTACCTGTCGGTCGTAAGGTATGCTCCAATTTTGACCTGGTGGCTGCTGTGGTAAAGCAGAGTTTGAATGAAAGTACTGATCGTTACGAGTCCAACCTTGATGCTGTCTTGGCTCGTAGTTATTATTATTTCTATTTCTGTTTGTGTTTTTGTTATTACCTTTGTATCCGTTGTTACCGTTGCAGTTATTACCGCGGTGCCTTTTGTATGGATTGCCGCATGAAATGTTATTACTGTTGTAACTATTGTTCGTATTGGAATACGCGTGTTGATTTTGATTTCCGTACTGAGACGGCATGTGAGTTTGCTGTTCTTGTTGTACCGCGTATCCAACTGTGGGCGCGCCAGAATTGTGTTGGCAAGCCTGCATGTTTTGCATACCACTAGTGTAAACATTGTGGCTGCTGTTTTGCCGCGCGAAGCGCTGATCTTCAAGTAACATGTCAACCGAATCTAAAGCTGTTAAAAAATAATCTGAATCGTCATCCGGGATATGTAGAAGTTTTTCCTTAATGTTGAAAGGCAATTTGGCCTTCAACGCTCGGAGTATATCACGTGTTGCGACTGGTTCGTCTAAAAAATGTCCCATGTTCAAGTATTTTTCAAAATATCTGCGTAAGTTACCATTTTTACTGTTAAAAGTTTCAGGTTCTAAAATTTGTCTCCTGAGTCGCTCCTGGACGGATTGCGACCAGAATTTGTTCAGAAAGGCACGCTCAAACTCACTGTACGTGGTACATACGTCAGCTTGACTGTATGCCCAGACAGCTGCATCGCCTTGGATGTAACCGACAATATATGAAATCTTTTTCCGGTCACTCCAAGTGCGTGGAAATGCGTTACTAAAAGATTTAAGAAAAATCACCGGATGAATGGTTCGTTTCTCTGGGATAAAAGCCTGAAATTGCCTGTGTTTTATTAAGCTTTCTTCTTCCTTTGCATTATGATATGGATTTGTTCCACTGTAATTACTGCAATGCTCAGCTGGCGAGTAATTACGATAATGTTGCTGTGGTTTACCATGATAATAGCTTGTGTTTGTGGTTGCACGTCGTGGTATGTGTTGTAGTCGTGGTGTGTTTTGTTCTTGTGTGTTTGTGGTGTGCGGTATGTGTGCGTCATACTCGAATGTATTTTGGTTTCTGAACTGTACATTTTGACTGATATTTTCGTTACATTCAGACTGTGGTTGATCGGTGAATTGTCTCATGGGTGCAGTGACGGATTGTACTGCGTCACTAATCAGCTGTTTGTTATTAGTGATGTATTCCGCTACGGAGTCGTGCACAATTGTTGGTAAATTTTCACGTATGCATCTATCAAAATGTTTGTCTTTGTTCTCTACCCAATCATGAAATTCTTTATTAATATTTTGAAAATGAGCTGTGGCATCAGATTGTAAGATGTCAGTCAGGTGTTGTTCAACATCGTCAAATTTATTCTGCACGTCAGTAATTCGTTTTTCAAGGTTGTCGTGTACTGAAGGATATGTTTGAATTTGTTCAGTAAGAGCTTCACACGTGACATTAAGGTTTTTTAATTGTTTCTGTAAAAGTGCTACGTCATTTGTAGTCTTTTCTTGTCTCGTTTTAAGCTTGGAAAATTTCGTACTGAGTTCAGTCATCTGTTTGGTCAGTGTGGCGTCTATAAGTTCCACACGCTTACATAAAGTGTCATTACATGCCTTGATTGCTATGAGATCAGATTTAATTTCGTCATTTTGTGTCTTTAACTGTTCATTTTGTGTCTTTAAGGTTGCCATGTTTTCCGCGTTCTGCATCCTTAAGGTTGCCATATTTTCTGCGTTTTGTTTCATTAGCATTTGTAACATGTTGGCAATGTTTACTGTTTGCAAGGTCTCTGCCCCCGCCGCGTCATTAGACGTGACGTCATGTATTATCATGGGCTCTGACTGAGACTTTGAAATTTTTGTGGTGGACGGCCTATTGTCAAAATTTCCGTTGACACTTGCGTCAATATTTGATGTATCGTCACTACCGGTTGCTGTCGTAAAGTCATTTTCTAACATTTGTCTCTCGTCCGAGTCGGATTGCGTCTGAATAGTACGTCTTTGCTGTTCCATTTTTGCGTATTGTTCTCTAGTTATTACCATGCCACACGTGATATATGTTTCAAGAAAATATTTGACACTGATTTTAAAATAAAATACAGTTGAGCATGAATCGGTCGTAGCAACAATGGCTGTCTGTTAATTTAAAAATATAAACTGAATTTGAGATTATTGGTAATGGCTGCTGGCCATGTTACATGATATCGTACAGAAGTCGGCCATATTGTACACTCGTGTATTGGTATTGTTGCATACGTTATTGTTTAAGGAAAAATACTGAGAATGGAATTTATCACTGAAACTGTTATGCGGAAAAGAAACACTACAGAATTTTACTGAAAAGCTAATACACTGAATTATACGTCTGGTCAAGCCTGCTAATGCAAAGATGCTGCGTCTTACCTTATTTTGCTGGAAGCTTCTTTGCGTCTTCCCGCAAAATTTTATAATTGGCAAATATCTTCTGATTTTTTTTTTTATTTCTCATATAGTCAAGTCCAGGACCAGAAGGTTGATTTTTCACATGAAACAAAGAGAACAATGTAACAAATGACAAAATAACAAGTCCGACACGCAGTCGCCAATATAAAATAAATAAAATAAAATTAAAATATAAAATAAAATATTAATTATTTTTATCTGTATGATTGGCTCTCCTATGAGTCGTCAGGTTTTGATTATTCGGTATCAGACGCTTGACAATGGCTTTTTCGTAAATGTAATGTTATTCGTAGTTGACCGTGAAATAAGACTCAAATAATCGGACTTCGTATTTACATCGTTTCCAAAGACTGCTGCGGTAGGTGCGGACTCAAATCTAAATCTCAATATTAGAATAATTTGCCAGCCATGTCAATACGTCGTACAGAGGTGACTGTCTACTAAACATAAAAAGTTTACACAGTTAGTTAAATCAGATATATTCAATGAATAAGCCTACAGTTCATAATCCTACTTACTTTTATAAATATAAATTCTTTTCAGAATCGAGTGCCTAGTATGGTTGCAACTCGCAGTAATTTTCTATAACATGAAATATGGCGGTGTGCCAGACAATAAACTAAAATACGTGCTTCTCGCACCACATCAACCAGAGCTCTCCCTTTTTTTTTAATCAAACATACGACTAACGAAAATGTACTTTTGTTTTATCAGCGACACAGCGCTGCAGTTGCGTGCCATAGGCTTTATTTATTTGTCACTGATTATTTATTTAATTAATATCTCGCGTTTCCGAGGAAACTCACGCTCGGCATGCAAATGTGCCTTTATAAGGTTCAAAACATTGACAGTAGGAAGAGTCATTATTCTTGTACTTAAGTCGATATTGTGCATTTTGTATTTAATTCCGATGCAATTTCTGTATTTCATCGTCAATATGAAGGTCCAAGAGATACAGAAAACCTGAAGTGAAGCATCGGAATCTAAAACTGGTCTCACAGGAAAGGTTCAAAACATAGACAGTAAGAAGAGTCAGTCTTCGTGTACTTAAGTTGCTATTGTGCCTCCTGTATTTAGTTCCGTTGCTATTTCGGCGTTTCATGGTCAATAAGAAGATCCAAGGGATACAGTAAACCTGAAGTGAAGCAGCGATATCCAAAACCGGTCTCACAGGAAAGGAAAAACATAGAATGTAAGAAAAGTCTATCCTCATACACTTAAGTTGGCATTGTGCCTTGTGTATTTAATTCCGATGCAATTTCTGTGTTTCACCGTCAATAAGAAGGTCCTAGGGATACAGTAAACCGGAAGTGAAGCATCGGTATCTAGATCTCGTCTCACAGGAAATGATCACAACATAGACAGTAAGAAGAGTGAGTCTTCATGTACTTCAGTCGGCATTGTGCCTTTTGTATTTAATTCCGAAGCAACTTCTGTTTTTCGTCGTCAATAAGACGGTCCCAGTGATACAGTAAACCTGAAGTTTAAACTATCTAAAACTGGTCTTTCAGGAAAGGTTCAAAACATAGACAGTATGAAGAGTGAGTCTTCTTGTACTTAAGTCGGCATTGTGCCTTTTGTATTTAATTCCGTTGCAACTTCTGTGTTTCATCGTCATTAAGATGGTCCAAGGGATAAGGTAAACCTGAAGTGAAGCGTCGGAATCTAAAACTGGTCTCACATGACAGGTTAAAGGCATAGACAGTAAGATGAGTCAGTCTTCTTGTACCTATGCCGGCACTGTGCGTTTTGTATTTAATACTGATGCAATTTCTGTGTATCATCGTCAATAAGAAGGTCCAATGGATACAGTAACCTGAAGGGAAGAATCGGAATTTCAAACTGGTCTCACAGGAAAGTCCAAAACATAGACAGTAAGAAGAGTCAGTCTTATTGTACTTAAGTCGATATTATGTATTTTGTATTTAATTCCGATGCAATTTCTGTCTTACATCGTCAATATAAAGTTCCAAGAGATACAGAAAACCTGAAGTGAAGCATCTGGTCTCACAGGAAATGCTCAAATCATTGAAAGTAAGAAAAGTCAGTCCTCATGCACTTAAGTAGGCATTGTTCCTTTTGTATTTAATTCCGATGCAATTTCAGTGTATCATCTTCCATAAGAAGGTCCAAGGGATACAGTAAACCTGAAGTGAAGCATCGATATCAAAAACTGGTCTCACAGGAATGGTTGAAATCATAAAATGTAAGGAAAGTAAATCCTCATGCACTTAAGTCTTCATTGTGCCTTTTGCATTTATTTCTGTTGCAGTTTCAGTGTCTCATCGTCAATAAGAAGGTCCAAGGGATACAGTAAACCTGAAGTGAAGCATAGATATCTAAATCTGGTCTCACAGGAAGGGTTCATAACATAGACAGTTAGAAGAGTCAGTCTTCTTGTTCTTAAGTCGGCATTGTGCCTTTCGTATTTAATTCCGATACAATTTCTGTGTTTCATCCACAATATGAAGGTCCAAATGATACAGAAAACCTGAACTCAAGCATCGGAATCTAAAACTGATCTCCCAGGAAAGGTTGAAAACATAGACAGTAAGAAGAGTCAGTCTTCTTGTACTTAAGTGGCTATTGTGCCTCTTGTATTTAATTCCGATGGAATTTCTGCGTTTCATCGTCAATACGATGGTTCAAGGGATACAGTAAACCTGAAGTGAAGCATCGATATATAAAACTGGTCTCACAGGAAAGGCACAAATCATAGAATGTAGGAAAAGTCAGTCCTCATGCACTTAAATCGGCATTGTGCCTTTTGTGTTTAATTCCAATGCAATTTCTGTGTTTCATCGTCAATAAGAAGGTCCAAGGGATACAGAAAACCTGAAGTGGAGCATAGGAATCTAGATCTGGTCTCACAGGAAAGGTTCACAACATAGACAGTAAGAAGAGTCAGTCTTCTTGTACTTAAGTCGGCATCGTGACTTTTGTATTTAATTCCGATGCAACTTCTGTTTTTCATCGTCAATCAGAAGGTCCAAAGGATACAGCAAACCTGAAGTGAGCATCGGAATTTAAAACTGGTCTCACAGTAAAAGTTCAATACATAGGTAGAAAGAAGAGTCCGTCCTCTTGTACTAAAGTAGGCATTGTGCCTTTTGTATGTACTTCCGATGAAATTTCTGTGTTTCATCGTCAATAAGAAGGTCAAAGGGACACAGTAAACCCGAAGTGAAGCATCGGAATCTGAAACTGGTCTCATAGAAGAGGTTCAGAACATAGACAGTAAGAAGAGTCAGTCTTCCTCTACTTAAGTTTGCATTGTGCCTTTTGTAGTTAATTCCGATGCAATTCCTGTGTTTCATCGTTAATAAGTAGGTCCAAGGGATACAGTAAACCTTAAGTGATGCATCAGAATCTAAAACTGCTCTGAGAGGAATGATCATAACATAGACAGTAAGAAGAGTCAGTCTTCTTGTACCTAGGTCGGTATTGTGCCTTTTGTATTTAATTCCGATGCAATTTCGGTGCTTCATCGTCAATAAGAAGGTCCAAGGGATACAGTAAACCTGAAGTGAAGCTTCGGAATCTAAAACTGGTTTCACAGGAAAAGTCAAAACATAGAGAGTAAAAAGAGTCAGTCTTCTTGAACTGAAGACGGCATTGTGCCTATTGTATTTAATTCCGATGCAATTTCTGTGTTTCATCGTCAAAAAGAAGGTTCAAGGGATAGAGTAAACCTGAAGGGAAGCATCTGAATCTAAAACTGGTCTCACAGGAAATGCTCAAAACATAGACAGTAAGAAGAATCTGTCTTCTTGTACTTAAGACGGCATTCTGCCTTTTGTATTAAATTCCGATGCAATTTCTGTGTTTCATCGTCAATAAGAAGGTCCCAGGGATACAGTAAACCTGAAGTGAAGCATCGGTATCTAAAACTGGTATCACAGGAAACGTTCAAAACATAGACAGTATGAAGAGTCAGTCTTCTTGTACCACAGTCGGCATTGAGCGTTTTGTATTTAATTCCGATGCAATTTCTGTGTATCATCGTCAATAAGAAAGTTTAAGGGATACAGTAAACCTGAAGTGAAGCATCGGAATTTAAATCTGGTCCCACAGGAATGGTTCAAGACATAGACAGTAAGAAGAGACATACCTCTTGTACTTAAGTAGGCATACAGGCATTTGTATTTAATTCCGATGCAATTTCTGTGTTTGATCATCAATAAGAAGGTCCAAGCTATGCAGTAAAAGTGAAGTGAAGCATCGATATCCAAAACTGGTCTCACAGGAAAGGCTCAAATCATAGAATGTAAGAAAAGTCAGCCCTCATGCACTTAAGTCGGCATTGTGCATTTTGTATTTAATTCCGATGCAATTTCGGTGTTTCATCGTCAATAAGAAGGTCCAAGGGATACATTAAACCCGAAGTGAAGCATCGGAATCTAAAACTGATCTCACAGGAAAGGTGCAAAGCATAGATAGTAAGAAGAGACAGTCTTCTTGTACCTAATTCGGTATTGTGGGTTTTGTATTTAATTCCGATGACATATCTGTGTTTCATTGGCAATACGAAGGTCCAAGGGATACAGTAAACCTGAAGTGATGCATCGGAATCTAAAACTGGTCTCACAGGCACGCCTCAAATCATGGAATGTAAGAAGAGTCAGTTCTCTTGTACTAAAGTCGTCCATTTGCCTTTTGCATCTAAGTCCGATGCAATCTCTGTGTTTCATCGTCAATAAGAAGGTCCAAGGGATACAGTAAACCTGAAGTGATGCATCGGAATTTAAAACTGGTCTCACAGGAAAGGTTCAAAACATAGACAGTAAGAAGAGTCAGTCTTCTTGTACTTAAGTCGATGATGTGCATTTTGTATTTAATTCTGATTCAATTTTTGTGTTTCATCGTCAATATGAAGGTCCACGGGATACAGAAAACCTGAAGTGAAGCATCGCAATCTAAAACTGGTCTCACAGGAAAGGTTCAAAACATAGAGTGTAAGAAGAGTCAGGCTTCTTGTACTTAAGTCCGCATTGTGCCTTTTGTATTTAATCCCGTTGCAGTGTCTCATCGTCAATAAGAAGGTCCAAAGGATACAGTAAACCTGAAGGGAAGCATCTGAATCTAAAACTGGTCTCACAGGAAATGCTCAAACCATAGACAGTAAGAAGAATCTGTCTTCTTGTACTCAAGACGGCATTGTGCCTTTTGTATTAAATTCCGATGCAATTTCTGCGTTTCATCGTCAATAAGAAGGTTTAAGGGATAAAGTATACCTGAAGTGAAGCATCGGTATCTAAACTGGTGTCACAGGAAAGGTTCAAAACATAGACAGTATGAAGAGTCAGTCTTCTTGTACTACAGCCGGCATTGAGCGTTTTGTATTTATTTCCGATGCAATTTCTGTGTTTCATCGTCAATAAGAAGGTCCAAGGGATACAGTAAACCTGAAGTGAAGCTTCGGAATCTAAATCTGGTCCCACAGGAAAGGTTCAAACCATAGACAGTAAGAAGAGACATACCTCTTGTACTTAAGTCGGCATTCTGCCGTTTGTATTTATTTCCGATGGAATTTGTGTGTTTGATCGTCAATAAGAAGGTCCAAGGGATGCAGTAAAAGTGAAGTGAAGCATCGGAATCTGAAACTGGTCTCACAAGGAAAGTTCAAAACATTGACAGTAAGAAGAGTCAGTCTTCATGTACTTAACTGGCTATTGTGCCAGTTGTATTTAATTCCGATTCGATTTCTGCGTTTCATCGTCAATAAGAAGGTCCAAGGGATACAGTAAACCTGAAGTGAAGCATCGATATCTAAAACTGGTCTCACAGGAAAGGCTGAAATCATAGAACGTAAGGAACGTGAGTCCTCATGCTCTTAAGTCGGCATTGTGCCTTTTGCATTTATTTACGATGCAGTTTCAGTGTCTCATCGTCAATAAGAAAGTCCAAGGGATACAGTAAACCTGAATTGAAGCATAGATATCTAAATCTGCTCTCACAGGAAGGGTTCAAAACATAGACAGTAGGAAGAGCCAGTCTTCTTGTTCTAAAGTCGGCATTGTGCCTTTCGTATTTAATTCTGATACAATTTCTGTGTTTCATCCTCAATATGAAGGTCCAAATGATACAGAAAACCTGAAGTGAAGCTTCGGTATCTAAAACTGGTATCACAAAAAAGGTCAAAAACATAGACAAAATGAAGAGTCAGTCTTCTTGCACTACAGTCGGCATTGAGCGTTTTGTATTTAATTCCGATGCAATTTCTGTGTTTCATGGCCAGTAAGAAGGTGCAAGGGATACAGTAAACCTGAAGTGAAGCATTGGAATCTAAATCTGGTCTCACAGGAAAGGTTAAAACCATAGACAGTAAGAAGAAACATACCTCTTGTACTTAAGTAGGCATTCAGGCTTTGTATTTAGTTTCGATGTAATTTCTGTGTTTGATCGTCAATAAGAAGGTCCAAGGGATCCAGTAAAAATGAAGTGAAGCATCGGAATCTGAAACTGGTCTCACAAGGAAGGTTCAAAACATTGACAGTAAGAAGAGTCAGTCTTCTTGTACGCAAGCCCTCAATGAGACTTTTGTATTTAATTCTGATGCAATTTCTGTGTTTCATCGTCAATAAGATGGTCCAAGGGATACAGTAAACCTGAAGTGAAGCGTCGGAATCTAAAACTGGTCTCACAGGAAAGGTTCAAAACATAGGCAGTAAAAAGAGACATTCCTCTTGTACTAAAGTCGGCATTCTTCATTTTGTAATTAATTTTGGTGCAATTTTTTCTGTTTCATCGTGAATAAGAAGGTCCAAGGGATACAGTAGGAGCGAAGTGAAGCATCAGAATCTGAAAGTGGTCTCACAGGGAAGGTTAAAACATAGACACCAAGAAGAGTCAGACTTCTTGTACTTAAGTTGGCATTGTGCATTTTGTACTTAATTCCGACGCGATTTCTGTGTTTCATCGTCAATAAGTGGGTCCAAGGGATACAGTAAACCTGAAGTGATGCATCGGAATCTAAAACTGCTCTCACAGGAATGATCAAAACTTAGACAGTAAGAAGAGTCAGTCTTCTTGTACCTATGTCGGTATTGTGCTTCTTGTATTTAGTTCCGATGCAATTTCTGTGTTTCATCGTCAATAAGAAGGTCCAAAGGATACAGTAAACCTGAAGGGAAGCATCTGAATCAAAAACTGGTCTAACAGGAAATGCTCAAAACACAGACAGTAAGAAGAAAATGTCTTCTTGTTCTTAAGACGGCATTGTGCCTTTTGTATTAAATTCCGATGCAATTTCTGTGTTTCATCGTAATAAGAAAGTCCAAGGGATACAGTAAACCTGAAGTGAAGCATCGGTATCTAAAACTGGTATCACAGGAAAGGTTCAAAACAGAGACAGTATGAAGAGTCAGTCTTCTTGCACTACAATCGGCATCGAGCGTTTTGTATTTAATTCCGATGCAATTTCTGTGTTTGGTCGTCAATAAGAAGGTCCAAGGGATGCAGTAAAAGTGAAGTGAAGCATCGAAATCTGAAACTGGTCTCACAAGGAAGGTTCAAAACATTGACAGTATGAAGAGTCAGTCTTCTTGTACTTAAGTCGGCATTGTGCCGTTTGTATTTAATTCCGAGGCATATTCTGTGTTTCATCGTCAATATGAAGGTCCAAGGGATACAGTAAACCTGAAGAAAAGCATCGGAATCTAAAACTGGTCTGACAGGAACGGTTCAAAACATAGACAGTCAGAAGAGTCAGTCTTCCTGTACTGAAGTCGGCAATGAGCCTTTTGTATTTAATTCCGATGCAATTTCTGTGTTTCATCGTCAATAAGAACGTCCAAGGGATAAAGTAAACCTGAAATGAAGCGTCGGAATCTAAAACTGGTCTCACAGGACAGGTTCAATACATAGGCAGTAAGAAGAGACATTCCTCTTCTAATTAAGTCTGCATTCTGCATTTTGTAATTAATTTTGATGCAATTTCTCTATTTCATCGTGAATAAGGAGGTCCAAGGTATATAGTAAGTGTGACGAGAAGCATCCCATTTTGAAACTGGTCTCACAGGAAAGGTTCCAAACATAGACGGTAAGAAGAGTCAGTCTTCTTGTACTAAAGTCGGAATTGTAGGCCTTTTGTATTTAATTCCGATGCAATATCTGTGTTTCATCATCAATATGTAGGTCCAAGGGATACAGTAAACCTTAAGTGAAGCATCGGAATCTAGATCTGGTCTCACTGGAAAGGTTCACAACATACACAGTAGAAAGAGTCAGTCTTCTTGTACTTAAGTCGACATTGTGCTTTTTGTATTTAATTCCGATTCAATTTCTGTGTTTCATCGTCAATATGAAGGTCCAAGGGACACACAAAACCTGAAGTGAACATTGGAATCAAAAACTGGTCTCACAGGAAACGTACAAAACATAGGCAGTGAGAACAGTCAGTCTTCTTGTACTTAAGTCAGCATTGTGCCTTTTGTATTTAATTCCGATGCAACTTCTGTTTTTCATCGTCAATGAGAAGGTCCAAGGGTTACAGTAAACCTGAAGTGAAGCATCGGAGTCTAACACTGGTCTCACAGGAAAGGTTCAGAACATAGACAGTAACAAGAGTCAGTCTTCTTGTACTTAAGTTGGCTTTGTGCCGTTTGTATTTAATTCCGAAGCAATTTCTGTGTTTCATCGTCAATAAGAAGGTCCAAGGGATACAGTTAACCTGAAGTGAAGCATCGGATTCTAAATCTGATCTCACAGGAAAGGCTCAGGTCACAGAATGTAAGAAGAGTCTTCCTCTTGTACTTAAGTCGGCATTGTGCCTTTTGTATTTAATTCCAATGCAATATCTGTCTTTCATCGCCAATAAGAACGTCCAAGGGATACATTAAACCCGAAGTGAGGCATCGGAATCTAAAACTGGTCTCACAGGAGAGGTGCAAAGCATAGATAGTAAGAAGAGTCAGTCTTCTTGTACCTAATTCGGTATTGTGCGTTTTGTATTTAATTCCGATGAAATTTCTGTGTTTCATCGGCAATAAGAAGGTCCAATGGATACAGTAAACCTGAAGTGATGCTTCGGAATCTAAAACGTGCCTGACAGGCAAGGCTCAATTCATAGAATGTAAGAAGAGTCAGTCCTCTTGTACTTAAGTCGTCCATTTGCCTTTTGCATTTAATCCCGATGGAATCTCCGTGTTTCATCGTCAATAAGAAGGTCCAAGGGATACAGTAAACCTGAAGTGAAGCATCGGACTTTAAAACTGGTCTCACAGGAAAGGTTCAAAACATAGACAGTAAGAAGAGTCAGTCTTCTTGTACTTAAGTCGATAATGTGCATTTTGTATTTCATTCTGATTCAATTTCTGTCTTTCATCGTCAATATGAAGGTCCAAGGGATACAGAAAACCTGAAGTGAAGCATCGCAATCTAAAACTCGTCTCACAGGAAAGGTCAAAACATAGACAGTAAGAAGTGTCAGCTTTCTTGTACTTAAGTCCGCATTGTGCCCTTTGTATTTAATTCCGATGCAGTGTCTCATCGTCAATAAGAAGGTCCAAAGGATACAGCAAACCTGAAGGGAAGCATCTGAATCTAAAACTGGTCTCACAGGAAATGCTCAAATCATAGACAGTACGAAGAGTCAGTATTCTTGTACTGCAGTCGGCATTGAGCGTTTTGTATTTAATTCCGATGCAATTTCTGTGTTTCACCGTCAATAAGAAGGTCCAAGGGATACAGCAAACGTGAAGTGAAGCAACGGAATCTAAATCTGGTCCCACAGGAAAGGTTCAAACCATAGACAGTAAGAAGAGACATACCTCTTGTACTTAAGTCGGCATTCTGCCTTTTGTATTTATTTCCGATGCAATTTGTGTGTCTGATCGTCAATACGAAGGTCCAAGGGATGCAGTAAAAGTGAAGTGAAGCATCGGAATCCGAAACTGGTCTCATAAGGAAGGTTCAAAACATTGACAGTAAGAAGACTCAGTCTTCATGTACTTAACTGGCTATTGTGCCACTTGTATTTAATTCCTATTCAATTTCTGCGTTTCATCGTCAATAAGAAGGTCCAAGGGATACAGTAAACCTGAAGTGAAGCATCGGAATCTAGATCTGGTCTCACAGGAAAGGTTCACAACATAGACAGTAAGAAGAGTCAGTCTTCTTGTACTTAAGTCGGCATCGTGCCTTTTGTATTTAATTCCGATGCAACTTCTGTTTTTCGTCGTCAATCAGAAGGTCCAAAGGATACAGCAAACCTGAAGTGTGCATCGGAATTTAAAACTGGTTTCACAGGAAAGGTTCAATACATAGGCAGAAAGAAGAGTCAGTCCTCTCGTACTTAAGTCGGCATTGTGCCTTTTGTATGTACTTTGGATGAAATTTCTGTGTGTCATCGTCAATATGAAGGTCAAAGGGATACAGTTAACCCGAAGTCAAGCATCGAAATCTAAAACTGGTCTCACAGGATAGGTTCAGAACATAGACAGTAAGAAGAGTCAGTCTTCCTCAACTTAAGTTGGCATTGTGATTTTTGTAGTTAATTCCGATGCAATTTCAGTGTTTCATCGTCAATAAGTAGGTCCAAGGGGTACAGTAAACCTGAAGTGATGCATCGGAATCTAAAACTGCTCTCACAGGAATGATCAAAACATAGACAGTAAGAAGAGTCAGTCTTCTTCTACCTAAGTCGGTATTGTGCCTCTTGTATTTAATTCCGATGCAATTTCGGTGCTTGATCGTCAATAAGAAAGTCCAAGGGATACAGTAAACCTGAAGTGAAGCATCGGAATCTAAAACCGGTTTCACAGGAAAAGTTGAAAGCATAAAGAGTAAGAAGAGTCAGTCTTCTTGTACTTAAGTCGGCATTGTGCCTTTTGTATTTAATTCCGATGCAATTTCTGTGCTTCATCGTCAATAAGAAGGTAAAAAGGATACAGTACACCTGAAGGGAAGCATCTGAATCTAAAACTGGTGTCACAGGAAACGCTCAAAACATAGACAGTAAGAAGAATCTGTCTTCTTGAACTTAAGACGGCATTGTGCCTTTTGTATTAAGTTCCGATGCAATATCTGTGTTGTATCGTCAATAAGAAGGTCAAAGGGATACAGTAAACCTGAAGTGAAGCATCGGTATCTAAAACTGGTATCACAGGAAAGGTTCAAAACAGAGATAGTATGAAGAGTCATTCTTCTTGCACTACAATCGGCATTGAGCGTTTTGTATTTAATTCCGATGCAATTTCTGTGTTTGATCGTCAATAAGAATGTCCAAGGGATGCAGTAAAAGTGAAGTGAAGCATCGAAATCTGAAACTGGTCTCACAAGGAAGGTTCAAAACATTGACAGTAAGAAGTGTCAGTCTTCTTGTACTTAGGTCGGCATTGTGCAGTTTGCATTTAAATCCGATGCATTATCTGTGATTCATTGTCAGTATGAAGGTCCAAGGGATACAGTAAACCTGAAGTGAAGCATCGGAATCTAAAACTGGTCTCACAGGAAAGGTTCAAAACATAGACAGTATGAAGTGTCAGTCTTCTTGTACTCAAGTCGGCAATGAGCGTTTTGTATTTAATTCCGATGCAATTTCTGTGTTTCATCGTCAATAAGAAGGTCCAAGGGATAATGTAAACCTGAAATGAAGCGTCGGAATCTAATACTGGTCTCACAGGACAGGTTCAAAACATAGGCAGTAAAAAGAGGCATTCCTCTTGTACTTAAGTCGGCATTATGCATTTTGTATTTAATTCCGGTGCAATTTCTGGGTTTCATAGTCATTAAGAAGGTCCAAGGAATACAGTAAACCTGAATTGAAGCATCGGAATCTAAACCTGGTCACACAGGAAAGGTTCAGACCTTAGACAGTAAGAAGAGTCAGTCTTCTTGTACTTAAGTCGGCATTGTGCCTTTTGTATTTAATTCCGGTGCAATTTCTGCGTTTCATCGTCATTAAAAAGGTCCAAGGGATACAGTAAACCTCAATTGGAGCATCTGAATCTAAAACTGGTCTCACAGGAATGGTGCAAAGCATAGACTGTAAGAAGAGTCAGTCTTGTTTTACATAAGTCGGCATTATGCTTTTTGTATTTAATTCCGATGAAATTTCTGTGTTTCATCGTCAATAAGAAGGTTCATAGGATAGAGTAAACCTGAAGTGAAGCATTGGACTCTAAAACCGGTATCAGAGGAAAGGATCAAAGCACAGACAGTAAGAAGAGTCAGCCTTCTTGTACTTCAGTCGACATTGAGCGTTTTGTATTTAATTCCGATGCCATTTCTGTTCTTCTTCGTCAGTAAGAATGTCCAAGTGATTCAGTTAACCTGATGTGAAGCATCGGAATCTAAATCTGGTGTCACAGGAAAGGTTGAAACAGAGACGGTAAGAAGAGGTTTTCCTCGTGTACGTAAGTAGGCATTCGGCCTTTTGTATCTAATTCCGATGCAATTTCTGTCTTTCATCGCCAATAAGAAGGTCCAAGGGATACAGTAAGAGTGAAGAGAAGCATCGGAATCAGAAACTGGTCTCACAGGAAAGGTTCATAACATAGACAGTAAAAAGAGTCAGTCTTCTTGTACTTAAGTCGGTATTGTGCCTTTTGTATTTAATTCCGTTGCAATTTCTGTGTTTCATCGACAATAAGGAGGTCCAAGGTATACAGTAAACCTGAAGTGAAGCATCGGAATCTAAAACTAGTCCCACAGGAAATCTCAAAGCATAGACAGTAAGAAGAGCCCATCTTCTTGTACTTTAGTCCGCATTGTGCGTTTTGTATTTAATTCCGAAGCAATTACTGTGTTTCATCGTTATTATGAAGGTCCAAGGGATACAGTAAACCTGAAGTGAAGCATCGGAATCTAAAACGTGTCTCATAGGAAAGGTTCAAATCATAGAATGTAAGAAGAGTCAGTCCTCTTGTACTTAGGTCGGCATTGTGAGTCTTGTATTTAATTCCGATGCAATTTCTGTGTTTCATCGTCAATAAGAAGGTCCAAGGGATACAGTAATCCTGATGTGAAACACCGGAAGATAAAACTAATCTCAAAGGAAAGGTTCAAAACATAGACAGTAAGAAGAGTCTGTCTTCTTGTACTTAGTCCGCATAGTGCCTTTTCTATTTAATTCCGATGCAATTTCTGTGTTTCATCGTCAGTAAGAAGGTCCAAGGGATACAGTGAATCTGAAGTGAAGCATCGGAATCTAAAACTGGTCTCACAGGAAAGGTTTAAATCATAGAATGTAAGAAGAGTCAGACTTCTTGTACTTAAGGCGGCTTTGTGAATTTTGTATTTAATTCCGATGCAATTTCTGTGTATCATCGTCAATAAGAAGGTTCAAGGATTACGGTACACCTGAAGTGAAGCATCGGAATCTAAAACTGGTCTCTCAGGAAAGTTTCAAATCATAGACAGTAAGAATAGTCAGTCTACTTGTACTTAAGTCGGCTTTGTGCCTTTTGAATTTAATTCGGATGCAATTTCTGGGTTTCATCGTCAATATGAAGGTCCAAGGCATACAGAAAACCGGATGTGAGGCACCATAATCTAAAACTGTTCCACAGGAAAGGTTCAAAACATAGACTGTAAGAAGAGTCAGTCTTCTTGTACTGAAGTCGGCATTGTGCCTTTTGTATTTAATTCCGATGCAAATTCTGTGTTTCGTGGTCAATGAGACGGTCCAAGGGATACAGTAAACCTGAAGTGAAGCATCGGAATCTAAAACTTTTCTCACAGTATTTACTCAAAAAATAGATAGTAAGAAGAGACAGTCTTCTTGTACTTACGTCGGCATTGGGCCTTTGTATTTAATTCCGAAGCAATTTCTGTGTTTTATCGTCAATAAGAAGGTCCAAGGGATACAATAAACCTGAAGTGAAGTTTCAGAATCTAAAACTGGTCTCGCAGGAATGGTTCAGATCATAGAATGTAAGAAGAGTCATTCCTCTTGTACTTAAGTCGGCATTGTGCTTTTTGTATTTAATTCCGATGCAATATCTGTGTTTCATTATCAATATGTAGGTCCAAGGGATACAGTAAACCTTAAGTGAATTATCGTAATCTAAAACTGGTCTCACAGGGAGGCTCAAACATAGACAGTAAGAAGAGCCCGTCTTCTTGTACTTAAGTCGGCATTGTGCATTTTGCATTTAATTCCGATGCGAGTTCTGTGGTTCATCGTCAGTGAGAAGGTCCAAGGGATACAGTAAACCTGAAGTGAAGCATCGGAATCCAAAACTAGTCCCACAGGAAAGGCTCAAAGCATAGACAGTAAGAAGAGCCCGTCCTCTTGTACTTTAGTCGGCATTGTGCCTTTTGTATTTAATTCCTGTGCAATTTCTGTGTTTGAACGTCAATAAGATGGTCCTTGGGATACAGTAAACCTGAAATGAAGCATCGGAATCAAAAACTGGTCCCACAGGAAAGGCACAAAACATAGACAGTAAGGAGAGTCAGTCTTCTTGTACTTAAGTCGGCATTGTGCCTTTTGTATTTAATTCCGGTGCAATTTCTGCGTTTCATCGTCATTAAGAATGTCCAAGGAATACAGTAAACCTCAATTGGAGCATCTGAATCTAAAACTGGTCTCACAGGAATGGTGCAAAACATAGACAGTAAGAAGAATCAGTCTTGTTTTACATAAGTCGGCATTATGCTTTTTGTATTTAATTCCGATGAAATTTCTGTGTTTCATCGTTAATAAGAAGGTTCATAGGATAGAGTAAACCTGAAGTGAAGCATTGGACTCTAAAACCGGTATCAGAGGAAAGGATCAATGCACAGACAGTAAGAAGAGTCAGCCTTCTTGTACTTCAGTCGACATTGAGCGTTTTGTATTTAATTCCGATGCCATTTCTGTTCTTCTTCGTCAGTAAGAATGTCCAAGTGATTCAGTTAACCTGATGTGAAGCATCGGAATCTAAATCTGGTGTCACAGGAAAGGTTGAAACAGAGACGGTAAGAAGAGGTTTTCCTCGTGTACGTAAGTAGGCATTCTGCCTTTTGTATCTAATTCCGATGCAATTTCTGTCTTTCATCGCCAATAAGAAGGTCCAAGGGATACAGTAAGAGTGAAGAGAAGCATCGGAATCAGAAACTGGTCTCACAGGAAAGGTTCATAACATAGACAGTAAAAAGAGTCAGTCTTCTTGTACTTAAGTCGGTATTGTGCCTTTTGTATTTATTCCGTTGCAATTTCTGTGTTTCATCGACAATAAGGAGGTCCAAGGTATACAGTAAACCTGAAGTGAAGCATCGGAATCTAAAACTAGTCCCACAGGAAATCTCAAAGCATAGACAGTAAGAAGAGCCCGTCTTCTTGTACTTTAGTCCGCATTGTGTGTTTTGTATTTAATTCCGAAGCAATTACTGTGTTTCATCGTTATTATGAAGGTCCAAGGGATACAGTAAACCTGAAGTGAAGCATCGGAATCTAAAACGTGTCTCATAGGAAAGGTTCAAATCATAGAATGTAAGAAGAGTCAGTCCTCTTGTACTTAGGTCGGCATTGTGAGTCTTGTATTTAATTCCGATGCAATTTCTGTGTTTCATCGTCAATAAGAAGGTCCAAGGGATACAGTAATCCTGATGTGAAACACCGGAAGATAAAACTAATCTCAAAGGAAAGGTTCAAAACATAGACAGTAAGAAGAGTCTGTCTTCTTGTACTTAGTCCGCATAGTGCCTTTTCTATTTAATTCCGATGCAATTTCTGTGTTTCATCGTCAGTAAGAAGGTCCAAGGGATACAGTAAACCTGAAGTGAATCATCGGATTCTAAAACTGGTCTCACAGGAAAGGTTCAAAGCATAGACAGTAAGAAGAGACGTTCCTCATGTACTTAAGTCGGCATTGCGCCATTTGTATTTAATTCCGATGCAATTTCAGTGTTTCATCGTCAATAAGAAGCTCCAAGGGATACAGTGAATCTGAAGTGAAGCATCGGAATCTAAAACTGGTCTCACAGGAAAGGTTTAAATCATAGAATGTAAGAAGAGTCAGACTTCTTGTACTTAAGGCGGCTTTGTGAATTTTGTATTTAATTCCGATGCAATTTCTGTGTATCATCGTCAATAAGAAGGTTCAAGGATTACGGTACACCTGAAGTGAAGCATCGGAATCTAAAACTGGTCTCTCAGGAAAGTTTCAAATCATAGACAGTAAGAATAGTCAGTCTACTTGTACTTAAGTCGGCTTTGTGCCTTTTGAATTTAATTCGGATGCAATTTCTGGGTTTCATCGTCAATATGAAGGTCCAAGGCATACAGAAAACCGGATGTGAAGCACCATAATCTAAAACTGTTCCACAGGAAAGGTTCAAAACATAGACTGTAAGAAGAGTCAGTCTTCTTGTACTGAAGTCGGCATTGTGCCTTTTGTATTTAATTCCGATGCAAATTCTGTGTTTCGTGGTCAATGAGACGGTCCAAGGGATACAGTAAACCTTAAGTGAATTATCGTAATCTAAAACTGGTCTCACAGGGAGGCTCAAACATAGACAGTAAGAAGAGCCCGTCTTCTTGTACTTAAGTCGGCATTGTGCATTTTGTATTTAATTCCGATGCGAGTTCTGTGGTTCATCGTCAGTGAGAAGGTCCAAGGGATACAGTAAACCTGAAGTGAAGCATCGGAATCCAAAACTAGTCCCACAGGAAAGGCTCAAAGCATAGACAGTAAGAAGAGCCCGTCCTCTTGTACTTTAGTCGGCATTGTGCCTTTTGTATTTAATTCCTGTGCAATTTCTGTGTTTGAACGTCAATAAGATGTTCCTTGGGATACAGTAAACCTGAAATGAAGCATCGGAATCAAAAACTGGTCCCACAGGAAAGGCACAAAACATAGACAGTAAGGAGAGTCAGTCTTCTTGTACTTAAGTCGGCATTGTGCCTTTTGTATTTAATTCCGGTGCAATTTCTGCGTTTCATCGTCATTAAGAATGTCCAAGGAATACAGTAAACCCCAATTGGAGCATCTGAATCTAAAACTGGTCTCACAGGAATGGTGCAAAACATAGACAGTAAGAAGAATCAGTCTTGTTTTACATAAGTCGGCATTATGCTTTTTGTATTTAATTCCGATGAAATTTCTGTGTTTCATCGTTAATAAGAAGGTTCATAGGATAGAGTAAACCTGAAGTGAAGCATTGGACTCTAAAACCGGTATCAGAGGAAAGGATCAATGCACAGACAGTAAGAAGAGTCAGCCTTCTTGTACTTCAGTCGACATTGAGCGTTTTGTATTTAATTCCGATGCCATTTCTGTTCTTCTTCGTCAGTAAGAATGTCCAAGTGATTCAGTTAACCTGATGTGAAGCATCGGAATCTAAATCTGGTGTCACAGGAAAGGTTGAAACAGAGACGGTAAGAAGAGGTTTTCCTCGTGTACGTAAGTAGGCATTCTGCCTTTTGTATCTAATTCCGATGCAATTTCTGTCTTTCATCGCCAATAAGAAGGTCCAAGGGATACAGTAAGAGTGAAGAGAAGCATCGGAATCAGAAACTGGTCTCACAGGAAAGGTTCATAACATAGACAGTAAAAAGAGTCAGTCTTCTTGTACTTAAGTCGACATTGTGCCTTTTGTATTTAATTCCGATTCAATTTCTGTGTTTCATCGTCAATATGAAGGTCCAAGGGACACACAAAACCTGAAGTGAACATTGGAATCAAAAACTGGTCTCACAGGAAAGGTACAAAACATAGGCAGTGAGAACAGTCAGTCTTCTTGTACTTAAGTCAGCATTGTGCCTTTTGTATTTAATTCCGATGCAACTTCTATTTTTCATCGTCAATGAGAAGGTCCAAGGGTTACAGTAAACCTGAAGTGAAGCATCGGAGTCTAACACTGGTCTCACAGGAAAGGTTCAGAACATAGACAGTAACAAGAGTCAGTCTTCTTGTACTTAAGTTGGCTTTGTGCCGTTTGTATTGAATTCCGAAGCAATTTCTGTGTTTCATCGTCAATAAGAAGGTCCAAGGGATACAGTTAACCTGAAGTGAAGCATCGGATTCTAAATCTGATCTCACAGGAAAGGCTCAGGTCACAGAATGTAAGAAGAGTCTTCCTCTTGTACTTAAGTCGGCATTGTGCCTTTTGTATTTAATTCCAATGCAATATCTGTCTTTCATCGCCAATAAGATCGTCCAAGGGATACATTAAACCCGAAGTGAGGCATCGGAATCTAAAACTGGTCTCACAGGAGAGGTGCAAAGCATAGATAGTAAGAAGAGTCAGTCTTCTTGTACCTAATTCGGTATTGTGCGTTTTGTATTTAATTCCGATGAAATTTCTGTGTTTCATCGGCAATAAGAAGGTCCAAGGGATACAGTAAACCTGAAGTGATGCATCGGAATCTAAAACGTGCCTCACAGGCAAGGCTCAATTCATAGAATGTAAGAAGAGTCAGTCCTCTTGTACTTAAGTCGTCCATTTGCCTTTTGCATTTAATCCCGATGGAATCTCCGTGTTTCATCGTCAATAAGAAGGTCCAAGGGATATAGTAAACCTGAAGTGAAGCATCGGACTTTAAAACTGGTCTCACAGGAAAGGTTCAAAACATAGACAGTAAGAAGAGTCAGTCTTCTTGTACTTAAGTCGATAATGTGCATTTTGTATTTAATTCTGATTCAATTTCTGTCTTTCATCGTCAATATGAAGGTCCAAGGGATACAGAAAACCTGAAGTGAAGCATCGCAATCTAAAACTGGTCTCACAGGAAAGGTCAAAACATAGACAGTAAGAAGTGTCAGCTTTCTTGTACTTAAGTCCGCATTGTGCCTTTTGTATTTAATTCCGATGCAGTGTCTCATCGTCAATAAGAAGGTCCAAAGGATACAGCAAACCTGAAGGGAAGCATCTGAATCTAAAACTGGTCTCCAGGAAATGCTCAAATCATAGACAGTATGAAGAGTCAGTATTCTTGTACTGCAGTCGGCATTGAGCGTTTTGTATTTAATTCCGATGCAATTTCTGTGTTTCATCGTCAATAAGAAGGTCCAATGGATACAGTAAACCTGAAGTGAAGCAACGGAATCTAAATCTGGTCCCACAGGAAAGGTACAAACCATAGACAGTAAGAAGAGACATACCTCTTGTACTTAAGTCGGCATTCTGCCTTTTGTATTTATTTCCGATGCAATTTGTGTGTCTGATCGTCAATACGAAGGTCCAAGGGATGCAGTAAAAGTGAAGTGAAGCATCGGAATCCGAAACTGGTCTCATAAGGAAGGTTCAAAACATTGACAGTAAGAAGAGTCAGTCTTCATGTACTTAACTGGCTATTGTGCCACTTGTATTTAATTCCTATTCAATTTCTGCGTTTCATCGTCAATAAGAAGGTCCAAGGGATACAGTAAACCTGAAGTGAAGCATCGGAATCTAGATCTGGTCTCACAGGAAAGGTTCACAACATAGACAGTAAGAAGAGTCAGTCTTCTTGTACTTAAGTCGGCATCGTGCCTTTTGTATTTAATTCCGATGCAACTTCTGTTTTTCGTCGTCAATCAGAAGGTCAAAGGATACAGCAAACCTGAAGTGCGCATCGGAATTTAAAACTGGTTTCACAGGAAAGGTTCAATACATAGGCAGAAAGAAGAGTCAGTCCTCTTGTACTTAAGTCGGCATTGTGCCTTTTGTATGTACTTTGGATGAAATTTCTGTGTGTCATCGTCAATATGAAGGTCAAAGGGATACAGTAAACCCGAAGTCAAGCATCGAAATCTAAAACTGGTCTCACAGGATAGGTTCAGAACATAGACAGTAAGAAGAGTCAGTCTTCCTCTACTTAAGTTGGCATTGTGCCTTTTGTAGTTAATTCCGATGCAATTTCAATGTTTCATCGTCAATAAGTAGGTCCAAGGGGTACAGTAAACCTGAAGTGATGCATCGGAATCTAAAACTGCTCTGAGAGGAATGATCATAACATAGACAGTAAGAGGAGTCAGTCTTCTTGTACCTAGGTCGGTATTGTGCCGTTTGTAGTTAATTCCGATGCAATTTCTGTGTTTCATCGTCTATAAGAAGGTCCAAGGGAGACAGTAAACCTGAAGTGAAGCGTCGGAATCTAAAACTGGTCTCACAGGAGAAGTTCAAAACATAGACAGTAAGAAGAGTCAGTCTTCTTGTACGCAAGCCCTCAATGAGCCTTTTGTATTTAATTCCGATACGTTTTCTGTGTTTCATCGTCAATAAGATGGTCCAAGGGATACAGTAAACATGAAGTGAAGCGTCGGAATCTAAAACTGGTCTCACAGGAAAGGTTCAAAACATAGGCAATAAGAAGACACATTCCTCTTGTACTAAAGTCGGCATTCTTCATTTTGTAATTAATTTTGATGCAATTTCTCTGTTTCATCGTGAATAAGAAGTTCCAAGGGATACAGTAGGAGTGAAGATAAGCATCGGAATCTGAAACTGGTCTCACAGGGAAGGTTAAAACATAGACACTAAGAAGAGTGAGTCTTCTTGTACTTAAGTCGGCATTGTGCATTTTGTATTTAATTCCGATGCAATTTCAGTGTTTCATCGTCAATAAGAAGCTCCAAGGGATACAGTGAATCTGAAGTGAAGCATCGGAATCTAAAACTGGTCTCACAGGAAAGGTTTAAATCATAGAATGTAAGAAGAGTCAGACTTCTTGTACTTAAGGCGGCTTTGTGAATTTTGTATTTAATTCCGATGCAATTTCTGTGTTTCATCGTCAATAAGAAGGTCCAAGGATTACGGTACACCTGAAGTGAAGCATCGGAATCTAAAACTGGTCTCTCAGGAAAGTTTCAAATCATAGACAGTAAGAATAGTCAGTCTACTTGTACTTAAGTCGGCTTTGTGCCTTTTGAATTTAATTCGGATGCAATTTCTGGGTTTCATCGTCAATATGAAGGTCCAAGGGATACAGTAAACCTGAAGTGAAGCATTGGAATCTAAAACTTTTCTCACAGTATTTACTCAAAACATAGATAGTAAGAAGAGTCAGTCTTCTTGTACTTACGTCGGCATTGGGCCTTTGTATTTAATTCCGAAGCAATTTCTGTGTTTTATCGTCAATAAGAAGGTCCAAGGGATACAATAAACCTGAAGTGAAGTTTCAGAATCTAAAACTGGTCTCGCAGGAATGGTTCAGATCATAGAATGTAAGAAGAGTCATTCATCTTGTACTTAAGTCGGCATTGTGCTTTTTGTATTTAATTCCGATGCAATATCTGTGTTTCATCATCAATATGTAGGTCCAAGGGATACAGTAAACCTTAAGTGAATTATCGTAATCTAATACTGGTCTCACAGGGAGGCTCAAACGTAGACAGTAAGAAGAGCCCGTCTTCTTGTACTTAAGTCGGAATTGTGCATTTTGTATTTAATTCCGATGCGAGTTCTGTGGTTCATCGTCAGTGAGAAGGTCCAAGGGATACAGTAAACCTGAAGTGAAGCATCGGAATCCAAAACTAGTCCCACAGGAAAGGCTCAAAGCATAGACAGTAAGAAGAGCCCGTCCTCTTGTACTTTAGTCGGCATTGTGCCTTTTGTATTTAATTCCGGTGCAATTTCTGTGTTTGAACGTCAATAAGAAGGTCCTTGGGATACAGTAAACCTGAAATGAAGCATCGGAATCAAAAACTGGTCCCACAGGAAAGGCACAAAACATAGACAGTAAGGAGAGTCAGTCTTCTTGTACTTAAGTCGGCATTGTGCCTTTTGTATTTAATTCCGGTGCAATGTCTGCGTTTCATCGTCATTAAGAATGTCCAGGGGATACAGTAAACCTCAATTGGAGCATCTGAATCTAAAACTGGTCTCACAGGAATGGTGCAAAGCATAGACAGTAAGAAGAGTCAGTCCTGTTTTACATAAGTCGGCATTATGCTTTTTGTATTTAAATCCGATGAAATTTCTGTGTTTCATCGTCAATAAGAAGGTTCATAGGATAGAGTAAACCTGAAGTGAAGCATTGGACTCTAAAACCGGTATCAGAGGAAAGGATCAAAGCACAGACAGTAAGAAGAGTCAGCCTTCTTGTACTTCAGTCGACAGTGAGCGTTTTGTATTTTATTCCGATGCCATTTCTGTTCTTCTTCGTCAGTAAGAATGTCCAAGTGATTCAGTTAACCTGATGTGAAGCATCGGAATCTAAATCTGGTGTCACAGGAAAGGTTGAAACAGAGACGGTAAGAAGAGGTTTTCCTCGTGTACATAAGTAGGCATTCTGCCTTTTGTATCTAATTCCGATGCAATTTCTGTCTTTCATCGCCAATAAGAAGGTCCAAGGGATACAGTAAGAGTGAAGAGAAGCATCGGAATCAGAAACTGGTCTCACAGGAAAGGTTCATAACATAGACAGTAAAAAGAGTCAGACTTCTTGTACTTAAGTCGGTATTGTGCCTTTTGTATTTAATTCCGTTGCAATTTCTGTGTTTCATCAACAATAAGGAGGTCCAAGGTATACAGTAAACCTGAAGTTAAGCATTGGAATCTAAAACTGGTCTCACAGGAAAGGTTAAGACTTAGACAGTAGGAAGAGGCAGCCTTCTTGTACTTAAGGTGGCATTTTGCCTTTTGTATTTAATTCCGATGCAATTTCTGTGCTTCATCGTCAATAAGAAGGTCCAAGGGATACAGTAAGCCTGAAGTGAAGCATCGGAATCTATATCTGGTCTCACTGGAAAGGTTCACAACATACACAGTAGAAAGAGTCAGTCTTCTTGTACTTAAGTCGACATTGTGCCTTTTGTATTTAATTCCGATTCAATTTCTGTGTTTCATCGTCAATATGAAGGTCCAAGGGACACACAAAACCTGAAGTGAACATTGGAATCAAAAACTGGTCTCACAGGAAAGGTACAAAACATAGGCAGTGAGAACAGTCAGTCTTCTTGTACTTAAGTCAGCATTGTGCCTTTTGTATTTAATTCCGATGCAACTTCTGTTTTTCATCGTCAATGAGAAGGTCCAAGGGTTACAGTAAACCTGAAGTGAAGCATCGGAGTCTAACACTGGTCTCACAGGAAAGGTTCAGAACATAGACAGTAACAAGAGTCAGTCTCCTTGTACTTAAGTTGGCTTTGTGCCGTTTGTATTTAATTCCGAAGCAATTTCTGTGTTTCATCGTCAATAAGAAGGTCCAAGGGATACAGTTAACCTGAAGTGAAGCATCGGATTCTAAATCTGATCTCACAGGAAAGGCTCAGGTCACAGAATGTAAGAAGAGTCTTCCTCTTGTACTTAAGTCGGCATTGTGCCTTTTGTATTTAATTCCAATGCAATATCTGTCTTTCATCGCCAATAAGAACGTCCAAGGGATACATTAAACCCGAAGTGAAGCATCTTAATCTAAAACTAGTCCCACAGGAAAGGCTCAAAGCATAGACAGTAAGAAGAGCCCGTCTTCTTGTACTTTAGTCCGCATTGTGCGTTTTGTATTTAATTCCGAAGCAATTACTGTGTTTCATCGTTATTATGAAGGTCCAAGGGATACAGTAAACCTGAAGTGAAGCATCGGAATCTAAAACGTGTCTCATAGGAAAGGTTCAAATCATAGTATGTAAGAAGAGTCAGTCCTCTTGTACTTAGGTCGGCATTGTGAGTCTTGTATTTAATTCCGATGCAATTTCTGTGTTTCATCGTCAATAAGAAGGTCCAAGGGATACAGTAATCCTGATGTGAAACACCGGAAGATAAAACTAATCTCAAAGGAAAGGTTCAAAACATAGACAGTAAGAAGAGTCTGCCTTCTTGTACTTAGTCCGCATAGTGCCTTTTGTATTTAATTCCGATGCAATTTCTGTGTTTCATCGTCAGTAAGAAGGTCCAAGGAATACAGTAAACCTGAAGTGAATCATCGGATTCTAAAACTGGTCTCACAGGAAAGGTTCAAAGCACAGACAGTAAGAAGAGACGTTCCTCATGTACTTAAGTCGGCATTGCGCCATTTGTATTTAATTCCGATGTAATTTCAGTGTTTCATCGTCAATAAGAAGGTCCAAGGGATACAGTGAATCTGAAGTGATGCATCGGAATCTAAAACTGGTCTCACAGGAAAGGTTTAAATCATAGAATGTAAGAAGAGTCAGACTTCTTGTACTTAAGGCGGCTTTGTGAATTTTGTATTTAATTCCGATGCAATTTCTGTGTTTCATCGTCAACAAGAAGGTCCAAGGGATACAGTAAACCTGAAGTGAAGCATCGGAGTCCAAAACTGGTCTCACAGGAAAGGTTTAAATCATAGATTGTAAGAAGAGTCAGTCTTCTTGTACTTAAGGCGGCTTTGTGCCTTTTGTATTTATTTCCGATGCAATTTCTGTGTTTCATCGTCAATAAGAAGGTCCAAGGATTACGGTACACCTGAAGTGAAGCATCGGAATCTAAAACTGGTCTCTCAGGAAAGTTTCAAATCATAGACAGTAAGAATAGTCAGCTTACTTGTACTTAAGTCGTCTTTGTGCCTTTTGAATTTAATTCGGATGCAATTTCTGGGTTTCATCGTCAATATGAAGGTCCAAGGCATACAGAAAACCGGATGTGAAGCACCATAATCTAAAACTGTTCCACAGGAAAGGTTCAAAACATAGACTGTAAGAAGAGTCAGTCTTCTTGTACTAATGTCGGCATTCTGCCTTTTGTATTTAATTCCGATGCAAATTCTGTGTTTGATCGTCAATAAGAAGGTCCAAGGGATGCAGTAAAAGTGAAGTGAAGCATCGAAATCTGAAACTGGTCTCACAAGGAAGGATCAAAACATTGACAGTAAGAAGTGTCAGTCTTCTTGTACTTAAGTCGGCATTGTGCAGTTTGCATTTAATTCCGATGCAATATCTGTGATTCATTGTCAGTATAAAGGTCCAAGGGATACAGTAAACCTGAAGTGAAGCATCGGAATCTAAAACTTTTCTCACAGTATTTACTCAAAACATAGATAGTAAAAAGAGTCAGTCTTCTTGTACTTACGTCGGCATTGGGCGATTGTATTTAATTCCGAAGCAATTTCTGTGTTTTATCATCAATAAGAAGGTCCAAGGGATACAATAAACCTGAAGTGAAGTTTCAGAATCTAAAACTGGTCTCGCAGGAATGGTTCAGATCATAGAATGTAAGAAGAGTCATTCCTCTTGTACTTAACTCGGCATTGTGCTTTTTGTATTTAATTCCGATGCAATTTCTGTGTTTCATCGTCAATAAGAAGGTCCAAGGGCTACAGTAAAGCTGAAGTGATGCATCGGAATCTAAAACTGCTCTCACAGGAATGATCAAATCATAGACAGTAAGAAGAGTCAGTCTTCTTCTACCTAAGTCGGTATTGTGCCTCTTGTATTTAATTCCGATGCAATTTCGGTGCTTGATCGTCAATAAGAAAGTCCAAGGGATACAGTAAACCTGAAGTGAAGCATCGGAATCTAAAACTGGTTTCACAGGAAAAGTTCAAAGCATAAAGAGTAAGAAGAGTCAGTCTTCTTGTATTTAAGTCGGCATTGTGCCTTTTGTATTTAATTCCGATGCAATTACTGTGCTTCATCGTCAATAAGAAGGTAAAAAGGATACAGTACACCTGAAGGGAAGCAACTGAATCTAAAACTGGTGTCACAGGAAGCGCTCAAAACATAGACAGTAAGAAGATTCTGTCTTCTTGTACTTAAGACGGCATTGTGCCTTTTGTATTAAATTCCGATGCAATTTCTGTGTTGCATCGTCAATAAGAAGGACAAAGGGATACAGTAAACCTGAAGTGAAGCATCGGTATCTAAAACTGGTATCACAGGAAAGGTTCAAAGCAGAGATAGTATGAACAGTCACTCTTCTTGCACTACAATCGGCATTGAGCGTTTTGTATTTAATTCCGATGTAATTTCTGTGTTTGATCGTCAATAAGAAGGTCCAAGGGATGCAGTAAAAGTGAAGTGAAGCATCGAAATCTGAAACTGGTCTCACAAGGAAGGATCAAAACATTGACAGTAAGAAGTGTCAGTCTTCTTGTACTTAAGTCGGCATTGTGCAGTTTGCATTTAATTCCGATGCAATATCTGTGATTCATTGTCAGTATAAAGGTCCAAGGGATACAGTAAACCTGAAGTGAAGGATCGGAATCTAAAACTGGTCTCACAGGAAAGGTTCAAAACATAGACAGTAAGAAGTGTCAGTCTTCTTGTACTCAAGTCGGCAATGAGCGTTTTGTATTTAATTCCGATGCAATTTCTGTGTTTCATCGTCAATAAGAAGGTCCAAGGATTACGGTACACATGAAGTGAAGCATCGGAATCTAAAACTGGTCTCTCAGGAAAGGTTCAAATCATAGACAGTAAGAATAGTCAGTCTACTTGTACTTAAGTCGTCTTTGTGCCTTTTGAATTTAATTCGGATGCAATTTCTGGGTTTCATCGTCAATATGAAGGTCCAAGGCATACAGAAAACCGGAAGTGAAGCACCACAATCTAAAACTGTTCCCACAGGAAAGGTTCAAAACATAGACTGTAAGAAGAGTCAGTCTTCTTGTACTAAAGTCGGCATTGTGCCTTTTGTATTTAATTCCGATGCAAATTCTGTGTTTCGTGGTCAATAAGACGGTCCAAGGGATACAGTAAACCTGAAGTGAAGCATCGGAATCTAAAACTTTTCTCACAGTATTTATTCAAAACATAGATAGTAAGAAGAGACAGTCATCTTGTACTTACGTCGGCATTGTGCCTTTGTATTTAATTCCGAAGCAATTTCTGTGTTTTATCGTCAATAAGAAGGTCCAAGGGATACAGTAAACCTGAAGTGAAGTTTCAGAATCTAAAACTGGTCTCGCAGGAATGGTTCAAATCATAGAATGTAAGAAGAGTCATTCCTCTTGTACTTAAGTCGGCATTGTGCATTTTGTATTTAATTCCGACGCAATTTCTGTGTTTCATCGTCAATAAGTAGGTCCAAGGGATACAGTAAACCTGAAGTGAAGCATCGGAATCTAAAACTAATCTCACAGGCAAGGTTCAGAACATAGACAGTAAGAAGGGTCAGTCTTCTTGTACTTAAGTCGGCATTCTGCCTTTTGTATTTAATTCCGATGCATTTCTGTGTTTCATCGTCAATAAGAAGGTCCAAGGGATACAGTAAACCCGAAGTGAAGCATCGGAATCTAAAACTGGTCTCACAGGAATGGTTAGAAACATAGACAGTAAGAAGAGTCAGTCATCTTGTACTTAAGTCGTCATTGTGTCTTCTGTATTTAATTCCTTTGCAATTTCTGTGTTTAATCGTCAATAAGAAGGTCCAAGGGATACAGTAAACCCGAAGTGAAGCATCGGAATTAAAAAACTGATATCACAGGAATGGTTCAAACATAGATAGTAAGGAGAGTCAGTCTTCTTGTACATAAGTCGGCATTGTGCGTTTTGTATATAATTCCGATGCAATTTCTGTGTTTCAATGTCATTACGAAGGTCCAAGGGATACAGAAAACCTGAAGTGAAGCATCGGAATCTAAAACTGGTCTCACAGGAAAGGCTAAAACATAGGCACTAAGAAGAGTCAGTCTTCTTGTACATAAGTCTACATTGTGCCTTTTGTATTTAATTCCGATGCAATTTCTTTGTTTCATCGTCGATAAGAAGGTACAAGGGAAACAGTAAAATGAAGTGAGGCATCGGAATCTAAAACTAGTCTCACAGGAAAGGCTCAAACCATAGATAGTAAGAAGACCCGTCTTCCTGTACTTTAGTCGACATTGTGCGTTCTGTATTTAATTCCGATGCAATTTCTGTGTTTCATCGTCTTTATGAAGGTCCAAAGGATACAGAAAACATGAAGTGAAGCATCGTAGTCCATAACTAGTGTCACAGGGAAGTTTCAAAGCATAGACAGTAAGAAGAGACTTTCCTCTCGTACTTAAGTCTTCATTGTGACATTTGTATTTAATTCCGACGCAATTTCTGTGTTTCATCGTCAATAAGATGGTCGAAGGGATACAGTAAACCTGAAGTGAAGTTTCAGAACCTAAAACTGGTCTCACAGGAAAGGTTCAAATCATAAAATGTAAGAAGAGTCAGTCTTCTTGTACTTAAGGCGGCTGTTTGCCTTTTGTATGTAATTCCAATGCAATTTCTGTGTTTCATCCACAATTAGAAGGTCCAAGGTATACATTAACCCGAAGTGAAGCATCGAAATCTAAAACTGGTCTCAAAGGAATGGTTCAAAGCATAGACAGTAAGAAGAGTCAGTCTTCTTGTACTTAAGTCGGCATTGTGCCTTTTGTATTTAATTCCGATGCAATTTCTGTGTTTCATCGTCATTAAGAAGGTCCAAGGGGTACAGTAAAATTGAAGTGAAGCATCAGGATCTAAAGCTGGTCTCACAGGAAACGCTCAAACATAGCATCTAAGAAGCGTCAGTCTTCTTGTACTTAAGTCTACATTGTGCCTTTTGTATTTAATTCCGATGAAATTTCTGTGTTTCATCTTCAATAAGAAGGTCCAAGGGATATAGTAAACCTGAAGGGAAGCATCGGAATCTAAAACTGGTATCACAGGAAAGGATCAAAACATAGACAGTTAGAAGGGTCAGTCTTCTTGTACTTCAGTCGACATTGAGCGTTTTGAATTTAATTCCGGTGCAATTTCTGTGTTTCATCGTCAATAAGATGGTCGAAGGGATAGAGGAAACCTGAAGTGAAGCATCGGAATCTAAAACTGGTCACACAGGAAAGGTTCAAAACATAGACAGTAAGAAGAGGCATTCCCCTTGGACTTAAGTAGGCATTCCGCCTGTTGTATTTAATTCCGATGCAATTTGTGTGTTTCATCGTCAATAGGAAGGTCCAAGGGATACAGTAAGAGTGAAGAGTAGCATTGGAATCTGAAAATGGTCTCACAGGAAAGGTTCAAAACATAGACAGTAAGAAGAGTCAGTCTTCTTGAACTTAAGTCGGCATTGTGCCTTTTGTATTTAATTCCGATGCTATTTCTGTGTTTCATCGTCAATAAGAAGGTCCAAGGGATACAGTAAACCTGAAGTGAAGTTTCAGAATCTAAAACCGGTCTCACAGGAAAGGTTTAAATCATAGAATGTAAGAAGAGTCAGACTTCTTGTACTTAAGTCGGCATTGTGGCATTTGTAATTAATTCCGATGCAATTTCTGTGTTTCATCGTCAATAAGAAGTTCCAAGGGATACAGTAAACCTGAAGTGAAGCATCGGAATCTGAAACTGGTCTCACAGGAAAGGTTTAAATCATAGAATGTAAGAATAGTCAGACTTCTTGTACTTACGGCGGCTTTGTGAATTTTGTTTTTAATTCCGCTGCAATTTCTGTGTTTCATCGTCAATAAGAAGTTCCAAGGGATACAGTAAACCTGAAGTGAAGCATCGGAGTCTAAACCTGGTATCACAGGAAAGGTTTAAATCATAGAATGTAAGAAGAGTTAGTCTTCTTGTACTTAAGTCGGCTTTGTGCATTTTGAATTTAATTCGGATGCAATTTCTTGGTTTCATCGTCAATATCTAGGTCCAAGGGATACAGAAAACCGGAAGTGAAGCATCGGAATCTAAAACTTTTCTCACAGTATATATTCAAAACATAGATAGTAAGAAGAGTCAGTCTTCTTGTACTTACGTCGGCATTGTGCGTTTGTATTTAATTCCGAAGCAATTTCTGTGTTTTATCGTCAGTAAGATGGTCCAAGGGATGCAGTAAACCTGAAGTGAAGTTTCAGAATCTAAAACTGGTCTCACAGGAATGGTTCAAATCGTAGAATGTAAAAAGAGACATTGCTCTTGTACTTAAGTCGGCATTGTGCTTTTAGTATTTAATTCCGATGCAATTTCTGTGTTTCATTGTCATTTAAAAGGGCCAATGGATACAGAAAACCTGAAGTGAAGCATCTGAATGTAAAACTAGTCTCACAGGAAAGGCTCAAACATAGACACTAAGAAGAGTCAGTCTTCTTGTACATAAGTCTACTATGTCCCATTTGTATTTAATTCCGATCCAATTTCTTTGTTTCATCGTCGATAAGAAGGTCCAAGGGATACAGTAAACCCGAAGTGAAGCATCGGAATCTAAAACTGGTCTCACAGGAATGGTTCAAAGCATAAACAGTAAGAAGAGTCAGTCTTCTTGTACTTAAGTCGGCATTGTGCCTTTTGTATTTCATTCCGATGCAATTTCTGTGTTTCATCGTCATTAAGAAGGTCCAAGGGGTACAGTAAATCTGAAGTGAAGCATCAGGATCTAAAGCTGGTCTCACAGGAAACGCTCAAACAAAGAAACTAAGAAGTGTCAGTCTTCTTGTACTTAAGTCTACATTGTGCCTTTTGTATTTAATTCAGATGAAATTTCTGTGTTTCATCTTCAGTAAGAAGGTCCAAGGGATATAGTAAACCTGAAGTGAAGCATCGGAATCTAAAACTGGTATCACAGGAAAGGATCAAAACATAGACATTTAGAAGGGTCAGTCTTCTTGTACTTCAGTCGACATTGAGCGTTTTGAATTTAATTCCGGTGCAATTTCTGTGTTTCATCGTCAATAAGATGGTCGAAGGGATACAGGAAACCTGAAGTGAAGCATCGGAATCTAAAACTGGTCTCACAGGAAAGGTTCAAAACATAGACAGTAAGAAGAGACATTCCCCTTGGACTTAAGTAGGCATTCCGCCTGTTGTATTTAATTCCGATGCAATTTGTGTGTTTCATCGTCAATAGGAAGGTCCAAGGGATACAGTAAGAGTGAAGAGTAGCATTGGAATCTGAAAATGGTCTCACAGGAAAGGTTCATAACATAGACAGTAAGAAGAGTCAGTCTTCTTGAACTTAAGTCGGCATTGTGCCTTTTGTATTTAATTCCGATGCTATTTCTGTGTTTCATCGTCAATAAGAAGGTCCAAGGGATACAGTAAACCTGAAGTGAAGTTTCAGAATCTAAAACTGGTCTCACAGGAAAGGTTTAAATCATAGAATGTAAGAAGAGTCAGACTTCTTGTACTTAAGTCGGCATTGTGGCATTTGTAATTAATTCCGATGCAATTTCTGTGTTTCATCGTCAATAGGAAGTTCCAAGGGATACAGTAAACCTGAAGTGAAGCATCGGAATCTGAAACTGGTCTCACAGGAAAGGTTTAAATCATAGAATGTAAGAAGAGTCAGTCTTCTTGTACTTAAGTCGGCTTTGTGCATTTTGAATTTAATTCGGATGCAATTTCTTGGTTTCATCGTCAATATGTAGGTCCAATGGATACAGAAAACCGGAAGTGAAGCATCGGAATCTAAAACTTTTCTCACAGTATATATTCAAAACATAGATAGTAAGAAGAGTCAGTCTTCTTGTACTTACGTCGGCATTGTGCGTTTGTATTTAATTCCGAAGCAATTTCTGTGTTTTATCGTCAGTAAGATGGTCCAAGGGATACAGTAAACCTGAAGTTAAGTTCAGAATCTAAAACTGGTCTCACAGGAATGGTTCAAATCGTAGAATGTAAAAAGAGACATTGCTCTTGTACTTAAGTCGGCATTGTGCTTTTAGTATTTAATTCCGATGCAATTTCTGTGTTTCATTGTCATTAAGAAGGTCCAATGGATACAGAAAACCTGAAGTGAAGCATCGGAATGTAAAACTGGTCTCACAGGAAAGGCTCAAACATAGACACTAAGAAGAGTCAGTCTTCTTGTACATAAGTCTGCATTGTCCCTTTTGTATTTAATTCCGATCCAATTTCTTTGTTTCATCGTCGATAAGAAGGTCCAAGGGATACAGTAAACAAGATGTGAAGCATCGGAATCTAAAACTGGTCTCACAGGAATGGTTCAAAGCATAAACAGTAAGAAGAGTCAGTCTTCTTGTACTTAAGTCGGCATTGTGCCTTTTGTATTTAATTCCGATGCAATTTCTGTGTTTCATCGTCATTAAGAAGGTCCAAGGGGTACAGTAAACCTGAAGTGAAGCATCAGGATCTAAAGCTGGTCTCACAGGAAACGCTCAAACATAGAATCTAAGAAGTGTCAGTCTTCTCGTACTTAAGTCTACATTGTGCCTTTTGTATTTAATTCCGATGAAATTTCTGTGTTTCATCTTCAGTAAGAAGGTCCAAGGTATATAGTAAACCTGAAGTGAAGCATCGGAATCTAAAACTGGTATCACAGGAAAGGATCAAAACATAGACAGTTAGAAGGGTCAGTCTTCTTGTACTTCAGTCGACATTGAGCGTTTTGTATTTAATTCCGGTGCAATTTCTGTGGTTCATCGGCAATAAGATGGCCGAAGAGATACAGTGAACCTGAAGTGAAGCATCGGAATCTAAAACTGGTCTCACAGGATAGGTTCAAAACATAGACAGTAAGAAGAGACATTCCCCTTGTACTTAAGAAGGCATTCCGCCTGTTGTATTTAATTCCGATGCAATTTGTGTGTTTCATCGTCAATAGGAAGGTCCAAGGGATACAGTAAGAGTGAAGAGAATCATTGGAATCTGAAAATGGTCTCACAGGAAAGGTTCAAAACATAGACAGTAAGAAGAGTCAGTCTTCTTGTACTTAAGTCGGCATTGTGCCTTTTGTATTTAATTCCGATGCTATTTCTGTGTTTCATCGTCAATAAGAAGGTCCAAGGGATACAGTAAATCTGAAGTGAAGCATCGGAATCTAAAACGGGTCTCATAGGAAAGGTTCAAATCATAGAATGTAAGAAGAGTCAGTCTTCTTGTACTTAAGTCGGCATTGTGGCATTTGTAATTAATTCCGATGCAATATCTGTGTTTCATTGTCAATAAGAAATTTCAAGGGATACAGTAAACCTGAAGTGAAGCATCGGAATCTAAAACTGGTCTCACAGGAAAGGTTTAAATCATAGAATGTAAGCAGAGTCAGACTAGTTGTACTTAAGGCGGCTTTGTGAATTTTGTATTTAATTCCGATGCAATTTCTGTGTTTCATCGTCAATATGAAGGTCCAAGGGATACAGAAAACCGGAAGTGAAGCACCATAATCTAAAACGGTTCTCACAGGAAAGGTTCAAAACATAGACTGTAAGAAGAGTCAGTCTTCTTGTACTTAAGTCGGCATTCTGCCTTTTGTATTTAATTCCGATGCAATTTCTGTGTTTCATCGTCAATAAGAAGGTCCAAGGGATATAGTAAACCCGAAGTGAAGCATCGGAATCTAAAACTGGTCTCACAGGAATGGTTGGAAGCATAGACAGTAAGAAGAGTCAGTCATCTTGTACTTAAGTCGGCATTGTGCCTTTTGTATTCAATTCCTTTGCAATTTCTGTGCTTCATCGTCAATAAGAAGGACCAAGGGATACAGTAAACCCGAAGTGAAGCATCGGAATCTAAAACTGATATCACATGACTGATTCAATACATAGACAGTAAGGAGAGTCAGTCTTCTTTTACTTATGTCGCAATTGTGCCTTTTGTATTTAATTGCGATGCAATTTCTGTGTTTCATTGTCATTAAGAAGGTCCAAGGGATACAGAAAACCTGAAGTGAAGCATCGAAATGTAAGACTGGTCTCACAGGAAAGGCTCAAACATAGACACTAAGAAGAGTCAGTCTTCTTGTACATAAGTCTACATTGTGCCTTTTGTATTTAATTCCGATCCAATTTCTTTGTTTCATCGTCGATAAGAAGGTACAAGGGAAACAGTAAAATGAAGTGAGGCATCGGAATCTAAAACTAGTCTCACAGGAAAGGCTCAAACCATAGTTAGTAAGAAGAACCCGTCTTCCTGTACTTTAGTCGACATTGTGCGTTTTGTATTTATTTCCGATGCAGTTTCTGTGTTTCATCGTCTCTATAAAGGTCCAAGGGATACAGAAAACATGAAGTGAAGCATCGGATCCAAAACTGGTCTCACAGGTAAGTTTCAAAGCATAGCCAGTAAAAAGAGACATTCCCCTTGTACTTAAGTCTTCATTGTGCCATTTTTATTTAATTCAGATGCAATTTCTGTGTTTCATCGTCAATAGGAAGGTGCAAGGGATACAGTAAGAGTGAAGAGAAGCATTGGAATCAGGAAATGGTCTCACAGGAAAGGTTCAAAACATAGACAGTAAGAAGAGTCAGTCTCCTTGTACTTATGTCGGCATTACGCCTTTTGTATTTAATTCCGATGCAATTTCTGTGTTTCATCGTCAATAACAAGGTCCAAGGGATACAGTAAACCTGTAGTGAGGCATAGAAATCAAAAACAGGTCTCACAGGAAAGGTTCAAATCATTGAATGTAAGAAGGGTCTGTCCTCTTGTACTTAAGTCGGCATTGTTCCTTTGTATTTAATTGCGATGCGATTTCTGTGCTTCATCGTCAATAAGAAGGTTCAAAAGATACAGTAAACCTGAAGTGAAGCATCGGAAGCTAAAGCTAATCTCACAGGACAGGTGCAAAACATAGACAGTAAGAAGAGTCAGTCTACTTCTACTAATGTCGGCATTGTGCCTTTTGTATTTAATTAAGATTCAATTTCTGTGTTTCATCGTCAATAAGAAGGGCCAGGGGATACAGTAAACCCGAAGTGAAGCATCGGAATCTAAATCTGGTCTCACAGGAAAGGTTCAAATCATAGACAGTAGGAAGAGACATTCCGCTTGTACTTAAGTAGGCAGTCTGCCTTTTGTATTTAATTCTGATGCAATTTCTGTGTTTCATCGTCAATAAGAAAGTCCAAGGGATACAGTAATCCTGAAGTGAAGGATCGGAATTTAAACTGGTCTCACAGGAAAGGTTCAAATCATTGAATGTAAGAAGAGTTAGTCCTCTTGTACTGATGTCGGCATTGTGCCTTTTGAATTTAATTCTGATACAATTTCTGTGTTTCATCGTCAATATGAAGGGCCAAGGGATACAGTAAAACTGAAGTGAAGCTGCGGAATCTAAAACTAATCTCACAGGAGAGGTTTAGAACATAGACAGCAAGAAGAGTCAGTCTTCTTGTACTTAAGTCGGCATTGTGCCTTTTTTATTTAATTCCGATGCAATTTCTGTGTATCATCGTCAATAAGAAGGTCCAAGGGATACAGTATACCCGAAGTGAAGCATCGGAATCTAAAACTGGTCTCACAGGAATGGCTAGAAGCAAATGACAGTAAGAAAAGTCAGTCTTCTTGTACTTAAGTCGGCATTGTGCCTTTTGTATTTAATTCCGTTGCAATTTATGTGTTTCATCCTCAATAAGAAGGTCCAAGGGATACAGTAATCCTGAAGTGAAGCATCGAAATCTTAAACCGGTCTCACAGGAATGGTTCAAACATAGACAGTAAGGAGAGTCAGTCTTATTGTACTTAAGTCGGCATTGTGCCTTTTGTATTTAATTAAGATTCAATTTCTGTGTTTCATCGTCAATAAGAAGGGCCAGGGGATACAGTAAACCCGAAGTGAAGCATCGGAATCTAAAACTGGTCTCACAGGAAAGGCTCATACATAGACACTAAGAAGAGTCAGTCTTCTTGTACATAAGTCTACATTGTGCTTTTGGTATTTAATTCCGATGCAATTTCTTTGTTTCATCGTCGATAAGAAGGTGCAAGGGAAGCAGTAAAATGATGTGAAGCATCGGAATCTAAAACTAGTCTCACAGGAAAGGCTCAAACCATAGTTAGTAAGAAGAGCCCGTCTTCCTGTACTTTAGTCGATATTGTGCGTTTTGTATTTAATTCCGATGCAATTTCTGTGTTTCATCGTCTTTATGAAGGTCCAAGGGATACAGTAAACCTGAAGTGAAGCATCGGAATCTAAAACTGGTATCACAGAAAAAGGATCAAATCATAGACTGTTCGAAGAGTCAGTCTTCTTGTACTTCAGTCGGCATTGTGCGTTTTGTATTTAATTCGGATGCAAATTCTGTGTTTCGTCGTCAATAAGAAGGTCCAAGGGATACAGTAAACCTTAAGTGAAGCATCGGAATCCAAAACTTTTCCCACAGGAAATGTTCAAATCAAAGAATGTAAGAAGAGTCAGTCATCTTGTACTTAAGTCGGCATTGTGCTTTTTGTATTTAATTCAGATGCAATTTCTGTGTTTCATCGTCAATAAGAAGGTCCAAGGGATACAGTAAACCCGAAGTGAAGCATCGGAATCTAGAACTGGTCTCACAGGAATGGTTAGAAACATATGCAGTAAGAAGAGTCAGTCTTCTTGTACATAAGTCTACATTGTGCCTTTGGTATTTAATTCCGATGCAACTTCTTTGTTTCATCGTCGATAAGAAGGTACAAGGGAAACAGTAAAGTGACGTGAAGCATCGGAATCTAAAACTAGTCTAACAGGAAAGCCTCAAACCATAGTTTGTAAGAAGAGCCCGTCTTCCTGTACTTTCGTCGACATTGTGCGTTTTGTATTTAATTCCGATGGAATTTCTGTGTTTCATCGTCTTTCTGAAGGTCCAGAAAACGTGAAGTGAGGCATCGGAATCCTAAACTGGTCTCACAGGGAAGTTTCAAAACATATACAGTAAGAAGAGACATTCCTCTTGTAATTAAGTCTTCATTGTGCTATTTTTATTTAATTCCGATGCAATTTCTGTGTTTCATCTTCAATAAGAAAGTCCAAGGGATACAGTAAACCCGAAGTGAAGCATCGGAATCTAAAACTGGTCTCACAGGAATGGTTCAAAGCATAGACAGTAAGAAGTGTCAGTCTTCTTGTACTTAAGTCGGCATTGTGCCTTTTGTATTTAATTCCGATGCAATTTCTGTGTTTCATCGTGAATAAGAAGGTCCAAGAGATACGGTAAACCTGAAGTGAAGCATCGGAATCTAAAACTGGTCTCACAGGAATGGTTCAAAGCATAGACAGTAAGAAGTGTCAGTCTTCTTGTACTTAAGTCGGCATTGTGCCTTTTGTATTTAATTCAGATGCAATTTCTGTGTTTCATCGTCAATAAGAAGGTCCAAGGGATACAGTAAACCCGAAGTGAAGCATCGGAATCTAGAACTGGTCTCACAGGAATGGTTAGAAACATATGCAGTAAGAAGAGTCAGTCTTCTTGTACATAAGTCTACATTGTGCCTTTGGTATTTAATTCCGATGCAACTTCTTTGTTTCATCGTCGATAAGAAGGTACAAGGGAAACAGTAAAGTGACGTGAAGCATCGGAATCTAAAACTAGTCTAACAGGAAAGGCTCAAACCATAGTTTGTAAGAAGAGCCCGTCTTCCTGTACTTTCGTCGACATTGTGCCTTTTGTATTTAATTACGATGTAATTTCTTAGTTTCATCGTCAATAAGAAGGTACAAGGGAAACAGTAAACATGAAGCGAAGCATCGGAATCTAAGACTAGTTTCACAGGAAAGGCTCAAACCATAGTTAGTACGAAGAGCCCGTCTTCTTGTACTTTAGTCGACATTTTGCGTTTGGTATTTATTTGCGATGCAATTTCTGTGTTTCATCGTCAATATGAAGGTCCAAGGGATACAGAAAACCTGAAGTGAAGCACCGGAATCTAAAACTGGTCTCACAGGAAAGGTTCAAAGCATAGACTGTTCGAAGAGTCAGTCTTCTTGTACTTAAGTCGGCATTGTGCCTTTTGTATTTAATTCGGATGCAATATCTGTGTTACATTGTCATTAAGAAGGTCCACGGTATACAGTAATCCTGAAGTGAAGCATCGGAATTTAATCTGGTCTCACAGGAAAGGTTATAATCATAGAATGTAAGAAGAGTCAGTCTTCTAGTACTTAAGGCGGCTTTGTGCCTTTTGTATGTAATTCCTATGCAATTTCTGTGTGTCATCGTCAATAGGAAGGTCCAAGGGATACAGTAAACCCGAAGTGAAGCATCGGAATCTAAAACTGGTCTCACAGGAATGTTTTAAAGCATAGACAGTAAGAAGAGTCAGTCTTCTTGTACTTAAGTCGGCTTTGTGCCTTTTGTATTCCATTCCGATGCAATTTCTGTGTTTCATCGTCAATAAGAAGGTCCAAGGAATACAGTAAACTTGTAGTGAAGCATCGGAAGCTAAAGCTAATCTCTCAGGAAAGGTGTAAAACATAGACAGTAAGGAGAGTCAGTCTACTTGTACTAATGTCGGCATTGTGCCTTTTGTATATAATTCCGATGCAATTTCTGTGTTTCATCGTCAATAAGAAGGTCCAAGGGATACAGAAAACCTGTAGTGAGGCATCGAAATGAAAAACAGGTATCACAGGAAAGGTTCAAATCATTGAATGTAAGAAGAGTCAGACCTCTTGTACTTCAGTCGGCATTGTTCCTTTGTATTTAATTGCGATGCGATTTCTGTGTTTCATCGTCAATAAGAAGGTTCAAGGGATACAGTAAACCTGAAGTGAAGCATCGGAAGCTAAAGCTAATCTCACAGGAAAGGTGCAAAACATAGACAGTAAGAAGAGTCAGTCTACTTGTACTAATGTCGGCATTGTGCCTTTTGTATTTAATTAAGTTTCAATTTCTGTGTTTCATCGTCAATAAGAAGGGCCAAGGGAAACAGTAAACCTGAAGTGAAACATCGTAATCTAAAACTGGTATCTTAGGAAAAGATCAAATCATAGACAGTTAGAAGAGTCAGTCTTCTTGTACTTCAGTCGACATTGAGCGTTTTGTATTTAATTCCGATGCAATTTCTGTGTTTCATCGTCAATACGAAGGTCCAAGGGATACAGTAAACCTGAAGTGAACCATCGGAATCTAAAACTGGTCTCACAGGAAAGGTTCAAAACATAGACAGTAGGAAGAGAGATTCCGCTTGTACTTAAGTAGGCATTCTGCCTTTTGTATTTAATTCTGATGCAATTTCTGTGTTTCATCGTCAATAAGAAAGTCCAAGGGATACAGCAATTCTGAAGTGAAGGATCGGAATTTAAACTAGTCTCACAGGAAACGTTCAAATCATTGAATGTAAGAAGAGTCAGTCCTCTTGTACTGATGTCGGAATTGTGCCTTTTGAATTTAATTCTGATTCAATTTCTGTGTTTCATCGTCAATATGAAGGTCCAAGGGATACAGTAAAACTGAAGTGTAGCATCGGAGTATAAAACTGGTCTCACAGGAAAGGATGAAAACATAGACTGTAAGAAGAGACATTCCTCTAGTATTTAAGTCGTCATTGTGCCTTTTGTATTTAATTCCGATGCAATTTCTGTGTTTCATCGTCAATAAGAAAGTCTAAGGGTTACAGCAAACCTGAAGTGAAGCTTCGGAATCTAAAACTAATCTCACAGGAGAGGTTTAGAACATAGACAGTAAGAAGAGTCAGTCATCTTGTACTTAAGTCGGCATTGTGCCTTTTGTATTTAATTGCGATGCAATTTCTGTGTATCATCGTCAATAAGAAGGTCCAAGGGATACAGTATACCCGAAGTGCAGCATCGGAATCTAAAACTGGTCTCACAGGATGGCTAGAAACATAGACAGTAAGAAGAGTCAGTCTTCTTGTACTTAAGTCGGCATTGTGCCTTTTGTATTTAATTCCGTTGCAATTTATGTGTTTCATCCTCAATAAGAAGGTCCAAGGGATACAGTACTCCTGACGTGAAGCATCGAAATCTTAAACTGGTCTCACAGGAATGGTTCAAACATAGACAGGAAGGAGAGTCAGTCTTATTGTACTTAAGTCGGCATTGTGCCTTTTCTATTTAATTCCGATGCAATTTCTATGTTTCAATGTCATTAAGATGGTCCAAGGTATACAGAAAACCTGAAGAGAAGCATCGGAATCTAAAACTGGTCTCACAGGAAAGGCTCGTACATAGACACTAAGAAGAGTCAGTCTTCTTGTACATAAGTCTACATTGTGCCTTTGGTATTTAATTCCGATGCAATTTCTTTGTTTCATCGTCGATAAGAAGGTACAAGGGAAACAGTAAAATGATGTGAAGCATCGGAATCTAAAACTAGTCTCACAGGAAAGGCTCAAACCATAGTTAGTAAGAACAGCCCGTCTTCCTGTACTTTAGTCGACATTGTGCGTTTTGCATTTAATTCCGATGCAATTTCTGTGTTTCATCGTTTTTATGAAGGTCCAAGGGATACAGAAAACATGAAGTGAAGCATCGGAATCCAAAACTGGTCTCACAGGGAAGTTTCAAACATAGAATGTAAGAAGAGTCAATCCTCTTGTACTTAAGTCGGCATTGTGCTTTTTGTATTCAATTCCGATGCAATTTCTGTGTTTCATCGAAAAATAAGAAGGTCCAAGGGATACAGTAAACCTGAAGTGATGCTTCGGAATCTAAAACTGGTCTCACAGGAAAGGTTCAAATCATAGAATGTAAGAAGAGTCAGTCTTCTTGTACTTAAGGCGGTTTTGTGCCTTTTGTATGTAATTCCGATGCAATTTCTGTGATTCATCGTCAATAGGAAGGTCCAAGGATACAGTAAACACGAAGTGAAGCATCGGAAACTAAAACTGGTCTCACAGGAATGGTTCAAAGCACAGACAGTTAGATGAGTCAGTCTTCTTGTACTTAAGTCGGCATTGTGCCTTTTGTATTTAATTCCGTTGCAATTTATGTGTTTCATCCTCAATAAGAAGGTCCAAGGGATACAGTACTCCTGACGTGAAGCATCGAAATCTTAAACTGGTCTCACAGGAATGGTTCAAACATAGACAGGAAGGAGAGTCAGTCTTCTTGTACTTCAGTCGACATTGAGCGTTTTGTATTTAATTCCGGTGCAATTTGTGTGTTTCATCGCCAATAAGAAGGTCCAAGGGATACAGTAAGAGTGAAGAGAAGCATCGGAATCTGAAAATGGTCTCAGAGGAAAGCTTCAGAAGATAGACAGTAAGAAGAGTCAGTCTTCTTGTAGTTAAGTCGGCATTGTGCCTTTTGTATTTAATTCCGATGCAATTTCTTAGTTTCATCGTCAATAAGAAGGTACAAGGGAAACAGTAAACATGAAGCGAACCATCGGAATCTAAAACTAGTTTTACAGGAAAGGCTCAAACCATAGTTAGTAAGAAGAGCCCGTCTTCTTGTACTTTAGTCGACATTGTGGGTTTGGTATTTATTTGCGATGCAATTTCTGTGTTTCATCGTCAATATGAAAGTCCAAGGGATACAGAAAACCTGAAGTGAAGCACCGGAATCTAAAACTGTTCTCACAGGAAAGGTTCAAAATATAGACTGTTCGAAGAGTCAGTCTTCTTGTACTTAAGTCGGCATTGTGCCTTTTGTATTTAATTCGGATGCAATATCTGTGTTACATTGTCATTAAGAAGGTCCAAGGTATACAGCAATCCTGAAGTGAAGCATCGGAATCTAAATCTGGTCTCACAGGAAAGGTTTAAATCATACAATGTAAGAAGAGTCAGTCTTCTAGTACATAAGGCGGCTTTGTGCCTTTTGTATGTAATTCCTATGCAATTTCTGTGTGTCATCGTCAATAGGAAGGTCCAAGGGATACAGTAAACCCGAAGTGAAGCATCGGAATCTAAAACTGGTCTCACAGTAATGTTTCAAAGCATAGACAGTAAGAAGAGTCAGTCTTCTTGTACTTAAGTCGGCATTGTGCTTTTTGTATTTAATTCCGATGTAATTTCTGTGTTTCATCGTCATTAAGGAGGTCCAAGGGGTACAGTAAACCAGAAGTGAAGCATCTGAATCTAAAACTGGTCTCACAGGAAACGCTCAAACATAGAAACTAAGAAGTGTCAGTCTTCTTGTATTAAGTCTACATTGTGCCTTTTGTATTTAATTCCAATGAAATTTTTGTGTTTCATCGACAATAAGAAGGTCCAAGGGTTACAGTAAACCCGAAGTGAAGCATCTGAATCTAAAACTGGTCTCACAGGAATATTTCAAAACATAGACAGTAATAAGAGACATTCCCCTTGTACTTAAGTAGGCATTCCGCCTGTTGTATTTTATTCCGATGCAATTTGTGTGTTTCATCGTCAATAAGATGGTCCAAGGGACACAGTAAGAGTGCAGAGAGGCATCGGAATCGGAAAATGGCCTCACAGGAAAGGTTCAAAACAAAGACAGTAAGAGGAGTCAGTCATCTTGTACTAAAGTCGGCATTGTGCCTTTTGTATTTAATTCCGATGCAATTTCTGTGTTTCATCGTCAATAAGAAGGTCCAAGGAATACAGTAAACTTGTAGTGAAGCATCGGAAGCTAAAGCTAATCTCTCAGGAAAGGTGCAAAACATAGACAGTAAGGAGAGTCAGTCTACTTGTACTAATGTCGGCATTGTGCCTTTTGTGTTTAATTCCGATTCAATTCCTGTGTTTCATCTACAATTAGAAGGTCCAAGGGATACAGTAAACCTGAAGTGAAGCATCGGAATCTAAAACTGGTATCACAGGAAAGGATCGAAACATAGACAGTCAGAAGAGTCAGTCTTCTTGTACTGCAGTCGACATTGAGCGTTTTGTATTTAATTACGGTGCAATTTCTGTGTCTCATCGTCAATAAGATGGTCCAAGGATACAGTAAACCTGAAGTGAAGCGTCGGAATCTAAAGCTAATCTCACAGGGAAGGTGCAAACATAGACAGTAAGAAGAGTCAGTCAACTTGTACTTAAGGCGGCATTGTGCCTTTTGTATTTAATTCCGTTTCAATTTCTGTGCTTCATCGTTAATAATAAGGTCCAAGGGACACAGTAAACCTGAAGTGAACCATCGGAATCTAAAACAGGTCTCACAGGAAAGGCTCAAAACATAGAGAGGAAGAGGAGTCAGTCTTCTTATACTTAAGTCGACAGTGTGGCTTTTGTATTTAATTCCGATGCAATTTCTGTGTTTCATTGTCATTAAGAATGTCCAAGGGATACAGAAAACCTGAAGTGAAGCATCGGAATCTAAAACTGGTCTCATAGGAATCGCTCAAATATAGAAACTAAGAAGTGGCAGTCTTCTTGTACTTAAGTCTACATTGTGCTTTTTGTATTTAATTCCGATGAAATTTCTGTGTTTCATCGTCAATAAGAAGGTCCAAGGGATATTGTAAACCTGAAGTGAAGCATCGGAATCTGAAACTGGTATATCAGAAAAGGATCAAACATAGACAGTTAGAAGGGTCAGTCTTCTTGTACTTCAGTCGACATTGAGCGTTTTGTATTTAATTACGGTGCATTTTCTGTGTTTCATCGTCAATAAGATGGTCCAAGGGACACAGTAAACCTGAAGTGAACCATCGGAATCTAAAACTGGTCTCACAGGTAAGGTTCAAATCATAGACAGTAGGAAGAGACATTCCGCTTGTACTTAAGTAGGCATTCTGCCTTTTGCATTTAATTCCGATGCAGTTCTGTGTTTCATCGTCAATAAGAAGGTGCAAGGGATACAGTAATCCTGAAGTGAAGGATCGGAATTTCAACTGGTCTCACAGGAAAGGTTCAAATCATCGAATGTAGGAAGAGTCAGTCCGCTTTTCCTGAAGTCGGCATTGTGCCATTTCAATTTAATTCTGATACAATTTCTGTGTTTCATCGTCAATATGAAGGTCCAAGCGATACAGAAAACCTGAAGTGTAGCACTGGAATCAAAAAACTGGTCTCACAGGAAAGGTTCAAAACATAGACTGTTCGAAGAGTCAGTCATCTTGTACTTAAGTCGGCACTGTAGGCCATTTGTATTTAATTCCGATGCAATTTCTGTGTTTCATCGTCAATAAGAAGGTTCAAGGGATACAGTAAACCTGAGGTGAAACATCGGAATATAAAACTGGTCTGACAGGAAAGGATCAAATCATAGACTGTAAGAAGAGACATTCCTCTTGTATTTAAGTGGTCATTCTGCCTTTTGTATTTAATTCCGATGATATTTCTGTGTTTCATCGTCAATACGAAGGTCCAAGGGTTACAGTAAACCTGAAGTGAAGCATCGAAATCTAAAACTAATTTCACAGGAAAGGTTCAGAACATAGACAGTAAGAAGAGTCAGTCTACTTGTACCTAAGTCGGCATTGTGCCTTTTGTATTTAATTCCGATGCAATTTCTGTGTTTCTCTCTCAATAAGAAGGTCCAAGGGATACATTAAACCCGAAGTGAAGCTTCGGAATCTAAAACTGGTCTCACAGGATTGGTTCAAATCATAGACAGTAAGGAGAGTCAGTCTTCTTGTACCTAAGGCGGCATTGTGCCTTTTGTATTTAATTCCGATGCAATTTCTGTGTTTCATTGTGATTAAGAATGTCCAAGGGATACAGAAAACCTGAAGAGAAGCATCGGAATATAAAACTGGTCTCACAGGAAAGGCTCTAACATAGACACTAAGAAGAATCAGTCTTCCTGTACATAAGTCTACATTGTGAATTTTGTATTTAAATCCGATGTACTTTCATTGCTTCATCGTCGATAAGAAGGTACAAAGGAAACAGTAAAATGAAGTGAAGCATCGGAATCCAAAACTAGTCTAACAGGAACGGCTCAAACCATAGTTAGTAAGAAGAGCCCGTCTTCCAGTACTTTAGTCGACATAGTGCGTTTTGTAGTTAATTCTGATGCAATTTCTATGTTTCTTCGTCTGTATGAAGGTCCAGAAAACATTAAGTGAAGCATCGGAATTCAATACTGGTCTCACAGGGAAGTTTCAAAACATAGACTGTAAGAAGAGACATTCCTCTTGTATTTAAGTCGGCATTGTGCCTTTTGTATTTACTTCCGATGCAATTTCTTCGTTTCATCGTCAACAAGAAGGTCCAAGGGAAACAGTAAACCTGAAGTGAAGCATTGGAATCTAAAACTATTCTCACAGGAAAGGCTCATAACATACTCAGTAAGAATAGCCCGTATTCCTGTACTTTAGTCGACATTGTGCGTTTTGTATTTATTCCGATGCAATTTCTGTGTTTCGTCTTCATGAAGGACCAAGGGATACAGAATATCTGAAGTGAAGCATCGGAATCTAAAACTGGTCTCACAGGAAAGTTCCAAAACATAGGCAGTAAGAAGAGACATTCCTCTTGTACTTAAGTCGGCATTGTGCCATTTGTATTTAATTCCGATGCAATTTCTGTGTTTCATCGTCCATAAGAAGGTCCAAGGGATACAGTAAACCCGATGTGAAGCATCGGAATCTAAAACTAGTCTCACAGGAAACGTTCTTGTCATAGAATGGGAGAAAAGTCAGTCCTCTTCTACTAAAGTCGGCATTGTGCCTTTTGTATTTAATTCCGATGCATTTTCTGTGTTTCATCGTCAATAAGAAGGTCCAAAGGATACAGTAAACCTGAAGTGAAGCATCGTAATCTAAAACTGGTCTCACAGAAATGGTTCAAAACATGGACAGTAAGAAGAGTCAGTCTTTTTGTACTTATGTCGGCATTGTGCCTTTTGTATTTAATTCCGATGCAATTTCTGTGTTTCATCGTCAATAAGAAGGTCCAAGGGATACAGCGAACCTGAAGAGAAGAATCGGAATCTAAAACTGGTCACACAGGAAAGGTTCAAAGCATAGACAGTAAGAAGAGTCAGTCTACTTGTTCTTAAGTCGGCATTGTGCATTTTGTATTTAATTGCGATGAAATTTCTGTGTTTCATCGACAATTAGAAGGCCCACTGGGATATAGTAAACCTGAAGCGAAGCACCGGAATCTAAAACTGGTATCACAGGAAAGGTTCAAAGCATAGACAGTAAGAAGAGTCAGCCTTCTTGTACTTCAGTCGACATTGTGCCTTTTGTATTTAATTCCGATGCAAATCCTGTGATTCATCGTCAGTAAGAAGGTCCAAGGGATACAGTAAACCTGAAGTGAAGCATCGGAATCTAAAACTGGTATCACAGGAAAGGTTCAAAATATGGACAGTTACAAGAGTCAGTCTACTCGTACTTAAGTCGCTTTGTGCCTCTTGTATTTAATTCCGATTCAACTTCTGTGTTTCATAGTCAATGTGAAGGCCCTAGGGATACAGTGAACCTGAAGTCATGCATCGGAATCTAAAACTGGTCTCACAGGAAAGGTTCAAAGCATAGACAGTAAGAAGAGTCAGTGATCTTGTACTTAAGTCGGCATTGTGCCATTTGAATTTAATTCCGATGTAATTTCTGTCTTTCATCGTCAATAAGAAGGTCAAAGGGATACAGTAGACCTGAAGTGAAGCATCGGAATATAAAACTAATCAGACAGGAAAGGTTCAAGGCATAGAGTGTAAGAAGAGACATTTCTCTTGTATTTAAGTCGGCATTCTGAATTTTGTAATTTATTCCGATGCAATTTCTGTGTTTCATCGTCAGTAAGAAGGTTCAAGGGATACAGTAAACCTTAAGTGAATTATGGGAATCTAATACTGGTCTCACAGAAAAGGCTTAATACATAGACAGTAAGTAGAGCCCGACTTCTTGTACTTATGTCGGCAGTGCGCCTTTTTGTATTTAATTCCGATGCAATTTCTGTGTTTCATCGTCAATAAGAAGGTCCAAGGGATACAGCGAACCTGAAGAGAAGAATCGGAATCTAAAACTGGTCACACAGGAAAGGTTCAAAGCATAGACAGTAAGAAGAGTCAGTCTACTTGTACTTAAGTCGGCATTGTGCATTTTGTATTTAATTGCGATGAAATTTCTGTGTTTCATCGACAATTAGAAGGCCCACTGGGATATAGTAAACCTGAAGCGAAGCACCGGAATCTAAAACTGGTATCACAGGAAAGGTTCTAATCGTAGACATTAAGAAGAGTCAGTCTTCTTTTACTTAAGGGGGCATTGTGCCTTTTGTATTTAATACCCAAGCAATTTCTGTGTTTCATCGTCAATCAGAAGGTCCAAGGGATACAGTAAACCTGAAGTGTTGTATCGGAATCTGAAACTGGTCACACTGGAATGGTTCAAATCATAGATTGTGAGATGAGTCAGTCCTCTTCTACTTAGTTCGGCATTGTGCCTTTTGTATTTAATTCCGATGAATTTCTGTGTTTCGTCAACAATAAGAAGGTGCAAGGGATACAGTAAACCTGTAGTGAAGCATCGGAATCTAAAACTGGTCACACAGGAAAGGTTCAAAACATAGACAGTAAGAAGAGACATTCCCCTAGTATTTAAGTCGGCATCTGCCTTTTGTATTTAATTCCGATGCAATTTTTGTGTTTCATCATCAATTGGAAGGTCCGGGGGATACAGTAAACCTTAAGTGAATTTTCGGAATGTAAAACTGGTCTCACTGGAAAGGCTCAAACATAGACGGTAAGAATAGACCGTCTTCTTGTACTTTAGTCGACATTGTGCGTATTGTATATATTTCCGATGCAAGTTTCATCATCTTTATTAAAGTCCAAGGGATACAGTATACCTGAGGTGAAGCATCGGAATCTAAAACTGGTCTCACAGGAAAGGTTCAAATCATAGATTGTGAGAAGAGTCAGTCCTCTTGTACTTAAATCGGCATTGTGCCTTTTGTAAGTAATTCCGATACAATTCCTGTGCTTCATCGTCAATAACAAGGTCCAAGGGCTACAGTAAATCTGAAGTGAAGCATCGGAATCTAAAACTGGTCCCACAGTAATGGTTCAAAGCATGGACAGTAAGAAGAGCCCGTCTTCTTGTACTTCAGTCGGCATTGTGCCTTTTGTATTTAATTCCGATACAATTTCCTTGTTTCATCGTCAATAAGTAGGTCCGAGGGATACAGTGGACCTGAAATGAAGCATCGGAATCTAAGACTGGTCTCACAGGACCGGTTCAAAGCATAGACAGTACGAAGAGTCAATCTTGTTGTACTTAAGTCGGTATTGTGCCTTTTGTATTTAATTCCGAAGAAATTTCTGTGTTTCATCGTCAATAAAAAGCTCCAAGGGATACAGTAAACCTGAAGTGCAGCATCGAAATCTAAAACTGGTCTCACAGGAAAGGCTCAAAACATAGACAGTAAGAAGAGCCCGTCTTCTTGTACTTCGGCATTAAGCCTTTTGGATTTAATTCCGATGCAATTCCTTTGTTTCATCGTCAAATAAGAGTGTCCAAGGGAACCAGTAAACCTGAAGTGAAGCATCAGAATCTAAAACTAGTCTCACAGGAAATACTCTAATCTTAGACAGTACGATGGGTCTGTCTTCTTGTACTTAATTCGGCATTGTGCCTTTTGTATTTAATTCCGATGAAATTTCTGTGTTTCGTCGTCAATAAGAAGTACCAAGGGATACAGAAAACCTGAAGTGAAGCATTGGAATCTGAAACTGGTCACTCAGGAGAAGCTCAAACATACACAGTAAGGGGAGACAGTCTCCTTGTACTTTAGTCCACATTGTGCGTTTTGTATTTGATTTCGATGCAATTTCTTTGTTTCATCGTTAATATGAAAGTCCAAGGGATACAGTAAACCTGAAGTCAAGCATCGGAATCTAAAACTGGTATCACAGGAAAGGTTCAAAACATCGACAATTAGTAGAGTCAGTATTCTTGTACTTAAGTCGGTATTGTGCGTTTTGTATTTAATTCCGATGCAATTTTTCAGTTTCATCGTCAATAAGAAGGTCCAAGGGATACAGTAAACCTGAAGTGAAGCATCGGAATCTAAAATTGGTCTCACATGAACGGCTCAAATCGTGGACAGTAAAAAGAGTCAGTCTTCTAGTACTTAAGTCGGCATTGTGGCTTTTGCATTTAATTCCGATGCAATGTCTGTGTTTCATCGTCAATCAGAAGGTCCAAGGGATACAGTAAACCTGAAGTGAAGCAGCGGAATCTAAAACCGGTCTCACAGGAAAGCTCAAAACATAGACAGTAAGAAGAATCAGTCTTCTTGTACTTAATTCGACATTGTGCTTTTTGTATTTCCGTAATTCCGATAAAATTTCTGTGTTTCATCGCCAATAAGAAGGTCCAAGGGATACAGTAAACCTGAAGTGAAGGGTCGGAATCTAAAACTGGTATCACGTTAAAGGTTCAAATCATTGACAGCAACAGGAGTCAGTCTGCTTTTACCACAGTCGGCATTGGGCGTTTTGTATTTAATTCCGATGCAATTTCTCAGATTCATCGTCAATAAGAAGGTCCAAGGGATACAGAAAACCTGAAGTGGAGCATCGGAATCTATTACTGATCTCACAGGAAAGTTTAAAAATATAGACAGTGAGAAGAGACATTCCTCTTGTACTTAAGTCGGCATTGTGCCATTTGTATTTAATTCCAATGCAATTTCTGTGTTTCATCGCCAATAAGAAGGTCCAAGGGATACAGTAAACCTGAAGTGAAGGGTCGGAATCTAAAACTGGTATCACGGGAAAGGTTCAAATCATTGACAGCAACAGGAGTCAGTCTGCTTTTACCACAGTCGGCATTGGGCGTTTTGTATTTAATTCCGATGCAATTTCTCAGATTCATCGTCAATAAGAAGGTCCAAGGGATACAGAAAACCTGAAGTGGAGCATCGGAATCTATTACTGATCTCACAGGAAAGTTTAAAAATATAGACAGTGAGAAGAGACATTCCTCTTGTACTTAAGTCGGCATTGTGCCATTTGTATTTAATTCCGATGCAATTTCTGTGTTTCATCATCAATAAGATTGTCCAAGGGATTCAGTGAGCCTGAAGTGAAGCATCGGAATCTATAACTGGTCTCACAGTAAAGGTTTAAAACATCGACAGTTAGAAGTGTCAGTCTTCTTGTACTTAAGTCGGCATTGTGCGTTTTGTATTTAATTCCGATGCAATTTCTCAGTTTCATCGTCAATAAGAAGGTCCAAGGGATACAGTAAACCTGAAGTGAAGCATCGGAATCTAAAACAGGTCACTCATGAAAAGCTCAAACATAGACGGTAAGGAGAGTCAGTCTCCTTGTACTTTAGTCCACATTGTGACTTTTGTATTTGATTCCGATGCAATTTCTTTGTTTCATCGCCAATATGAAGGTCCAAGGGAAACACCAAACCTGAAGTGAAGCATCGGAATCTAAAACTGGTGTCACAGGAAAGGTTCAAAGCATCGACAGTGAGAAGAGTTAGTATTCTTGTACTTAAGTCGGCATTGTGCGTTTTATATTTAATTTCGATGCAATTTCTCAGTATCATCGTCAATAAAATGGTCCAAGTGATACAGTAAACCTGAAGTGAAGCATCGGAATCCAAAACTGGTCTCACAGGAAAGCTTCAAATCATAGACAGTGAGAAGAGACATTCCTCTTGTACTTAAGTCGGCATTGTGACATTTGTATTTAATTCCGATGCATCTGTGTTTCATTGTCAATAAGAAGGTGCAAGGGATATAGCAAACCTGAATTGAAGCATCGGAATCTAATGCTGGTATCACAGAAAAGGTTCAAATCATAGACAGGAAGAAGAGTCAGTCTGCTTGTACTTCAGGTGGCATTGTGGCTTTTGTATTTAATACCGATGCAATTCCTGTGTTTCATCGTCAATAAGACGGTCCAAAGGATACAGTAAACCTGAAGTGAAGCATCGTAATCTAAAACTGGTCTCACAGAAAAGGTTCAAAACATAGACAGTAAGAAGAGTCAGTCTTTTTCTACTTAAGTCGGCATTGTGCCTTTTGTATTTAATTCCGATGCAATTTCTGTGTTTCATCGTCAATAAGAAAGTCCAAGGGATACAGCGAACCTGAAGAGAAGAATCGGAATCTAAAACTGGTCACACAGGAAAGGTTCAAAGCATAGACAGTAAGAAGAGTCAGTCTACTTGTACTTAAGTCGGCATTGTGCATTTTGTATTTAATTGCGATGAAATTTCTGTGTTTCATCGACAATTAGAAGGCCCACTGGGATATAGTAAACCTGAAGCGAAGCACCGGAATCTAAAACTGGTATCACAGGAAAGGTTCTAATCGTAGACATTAAGAAGAGTCAGTCTTCTTTTAGTTAAGGGGGCATTGTGCCTTTTGTATTTAATACCCAAGCAATTTCTGTGTTTCATCGTCAATCAGAAGGTCCAAGGGATACAGTAAACCTGAAGTGAAGCATCGGAATCTAAAACTAGGCTCACAGGAAAGGCTCAAACATAGACAGTAAGAAGAGCCCGTCTTCTTGTACTTCAGTCGGTATTGAGCGTATTGTATTTAATTTCGATGCAATTTCTGTGTTTCATCGTCGATAAGAAGTTCCAAGGGATACAGTAAACCTGAAGTGATGCATCGGAATCTGAAACTGGTCACACAGGAGAGGTTCAAATCATAGATTGTGAGATGAGTCAGTCCTCTTCTACTTAATTCGGCATTGTGCCTTTTGTATTTAATTCCGATGAATTTCTGTGTTTCGTCAACAATAAGAAGGTGCAAGGGATACAGTAAACCTGTAGTGAAGCATCGGAATCTAAAACTGGTCACACAGGAAAGGTTCAAAACATAGACAGTAAGAAGAGACATTCCCCTAGTATTTAAGTCGGCATCTGCCTTTTGTATTTAATTCCGATGCAATTTTTGTGTTTCATCATCAATTGGAAGGTCCGGGGGATACAGTAAACCTTAAGTGAATTATCGGAATGTAAAACTGGTCTCACTGGAAAGGCTCACACATAGACGGTAAGAATAGACCGTCTTCTTGTACTTTAGTCGACATTGTGCGTATTGTATATATTTCCGATGCAAGTTTCATCATCTTTATTAAAGTCCAAGGGATACAGTATACCTGAGGTGAAGCATCGGAATCTAAAACTGGTCTCACAGGAAAGGTTCAAATCATAGATTGTGAGAAGAGTCAGTCCTCTTGTACTTAAATCGGCATTGTGCCTTTTGTAACTAATTCCGATACAATTCCTGTGCTTCATCGTCAATAACAAGGTCCAAGGGATACAGTAAATCTGAAGTGAAGCATCGGAATCTAAAACTGGTCCCACAGTAATGGTTCAAAGCATGGACAGTAAGAAGAGCCCGTCTTCTTGTACTTCAGTCGGCATTGTGCCTTTTGTATTTAATTCCGATACAATTTCCTTGTTTCATCGTCAATAAGTAGGTCCAAGGGATACAGTGGACCTGAAATTAAGCATCGGAATCTAAGACTGGTCTCACAGGACCGGTTCAAAGCATAGACAGTACGAAGAGTCAATCTTGTTGTACTTAAGTCGGTATTGTGCCTTTTGTATTTAATTCCGATTCAATTTCTGTGTTTCATCGTCAATAAGAAGGGAAAAGGGACACAGTGAACCTGAAGTGAAGCATCGGAATCGAAAACTGGTCTCACAGGAACGGCTCAAATCGTAGACAATAAGAAGAGTCAGTGTTCTTGTACTTAAGTCGGCATTGTGCCTTTTGCATTTAATTCCGATGCAATTTCTGTGTTTCATCGTCAATAAGAAGGTCCAAGGGATACAGTGAGCCGGAAGTGAAGCATCGGAATCTAAAACTGGACTCACAGTGAAGGTTCAAGGCATAGACAGTAAGAGGAGTCAGTCTTCTTGTACTTACGTCGGCATTGTGCCTTATGTATTGAATTCCGATGCAATTTCTGTGTTTCATCGTCAATAAGAAGGTCCAAGGGATACAGTAAACCTGAAGTGAAGCATCGAAATCTAAAACTGGTCTCACAGGAAAGGCTCTAAACATAGACAGTAAGAAGAGCCCGTCTTCTTGTACTTCGGCATTAAGCCTTTTGGATTTAATTCCGATGCAATTCCTTTGTTTCATCGTCAAATAAGAGTGTCCAAGGGAACCAGTAAACCTGAAGTGAAGCATCAGAATCTAAAACTAGTCTCACAGGAAATACTCTAAACTTAGACAGTACGATGAGTCTGTCTTCTTGTACTTAATTCGGCATTGTGCCTTTTGTATTTAATTCCGATGAAATTTCTGTGTTTCGTCGTCAATAAGAAGTACCAAGGGATACAGAAAACCTGAAGTGAAGCATTGGAATCTGAAACTGGTCACTCAGGAGAAGCTCAAACATAGACAGTAAGGGGAGACAGTCTCCTTGTACTTTAGTATACATTGTGCGTTTTGTATTTGATTTCGATGCAATTTCTTTGTTTCATCGTCAATATGAAAGTCCAAGGGATACAGTAAACCTGAAGTCAAGCATCGGAATCTAAAACTGGTATCACAGGAAAGGTTCAAAACATCGACAATTAGAAGAGTCAGTATTCTTGTACTTAAGTCGGTATTGTGCGTTTTGTATTTAATTCCGATGCAATTTTTCAGTTTCATCGTCAATAAAAAGGTCCAAGGGATACAGTAACCTGAAGTGAAGCATCGGAATCTAAAGTTGGTCTCACATGAACGGTTCAAATCATGGACAGTAAAAAGAGTCAGTCTTCTAGTACTTAAGTCGGCATTGTGGCTTTTGCATTTAATTCCGATGCAATTTCTGTGTTTCATCGTCAATCAGAAGGTCCAAGGGATACAGTAAACCTGAAGTGAAGCAGCGGAATTTAAAACCGGTCTCACAGGAAAGCTCAAAACATAGACAGTAAGAAGAATCAGTCTTCTTGTACTTAATTCGACATTGTGCTTTTTGTATTTCCGTAATTCCGATAAAATTTCTGTGTTTCATCGCCAATAAGTAGGTCCAAGGGATACAGTAAACCTGAAGTGAAGGGTCGGAATCTAAAACTGGTATCACGGGAAAGGTTCAAATCATTGACAGCAACAGGAGTCAGTCTGCTTTTTCCACAGTCGGCATTGGGCGTTTTGTATTTAATGCCGATGCAATTTCTCAGATTCATCGTCAATAAGAAGGTCCAAGGGATACAGAAAACCTGAAGTGGAGCATCAGAATCTATTACTGATCTCACAGGAAAGTTTAAAAATATAGACAGTGAGAAGAGACATTCCTCTTGTACTTAAGTCGGCATTGTGCCATTTGTATTTAATTCCAATGCAATTTCTGTGTTTCATCGTCAATAAGAAGGTCCAAGGGATACAGTAAACCTGAAGTGAAGCATCAGACTCTAAAACTGGTCTCACAGGAAAGGTTCAAATCATAGAATGTGAGAAGAGTCGGTCCTCTTCAACTTAAGTCGCCATGTGCCTTTTGTATTTATTTACGATTCAATTTCTGTGTTTCATCGTCAATAAGAAGGTCCAAGAGAAACAGTGAACCTGAAGTGAAGCATCGGAATCTAAAACTGGTCTCACAGGAATGGCTCAAAGCATAGACAGTAAGAAAAGTCAGTGAACTTGTACTTAAGTCGGCATTGTGCCTTTTGTATTGAATTCCGATGCAATTTCTGTGTTTCATCATCAATAAGATTGTCCAAGGGATTCAGTGAGCCTGAAGTGAAGCATCAGAATCTAAAACTGGTCTCACAGTAAAGGTTTCAAACATCGACAGTTAGAAGTGTCAGTCTTCTTGTACTTAAGTCGGCATTGTGCGTTTTGTATTTAATTCCGATGCAATTTCTCAGTTTCATCGTCAATAAGAAGGTCCAAGGGATACAGTAAACCTGAAGTGAATCATCGGAACCTAAAACAGGTCACTCAGGAAAAGCTCAAACATAGACGGTAAGGAGAGTCAGTCTCCTTGTACTTTAGTCCACATTGTGACTTTTGTATTTGATTCCGATGCAATTTCTTTGTTTCATCGCCAATATGAAGGTCCAAGGGAAACACCAAACCTGAAGTGAGGCATCGGAATCTAAAACTGGTATCACAGGAAAGGTTCAAAGCATCGACAGTGAGAAGAGTTAGTATTCTTGTACTTAAGTCGGCATTGTGCGTTTTATATTTAATTTCGATGCAATTTCTCAGTATCATCGTCAATAAAATGGTCCAAGTGATACAGTAAACCTGAAGTGAAGCATCGGAATCCAAAACTGGTCTCACAGGAAAGCTTCAAATCATAGACAGTGAGAAGAGACATTCCTCTTGTACTTAAGTCGGCATTGTGACATTTGTATTTAATTCCGATGCATCTGTGTTTCATCGTCAATAAGAAAGTCCAAGGGATACAGTAGCCTGAAGTGAAGCATCGTAATCTTAAACTGGTCTCTCAGGAAAGGTTCAAAGCATAGACAGTAGGAAGAGTCAGTCTTCCTGTACTTAAGTCGGCATTGTGCCTTTTGTATTTAAATCCGATGCAGTTTCTGTGTTTGATCGTCAATAAGAAGGTCCAAGGGATACAGTAAACCTGAAGGGAAGCATCGGAATCTAAAACTGTTCACACAAGAAAGGCTCAAAACATAGGCAGTAAGATGAGTCGGTCTTCTTGTACTCAATTCGGCATTGTGCCTTTTGTATTTAATTCCGATGAAATTTCTGTGTTTCATCGTCAATAAGAAGTTCCAAGGCATATAGTATACCTGAAGTGAAGCATCGGAATCTAAAACTGGTATTACAGGAAATGTTCAAATCATAGACAGTGAGAAGAGTCAGTCTGCTTGTACCTCAGTCGGCATTGAGCGTTGTGTATTTAATTCCAATGCAATTTCTGTGTTTCATCGTTAATAAGATGGTCCAAGGGATACAGCAAACCCGAAGTGTATCATCGTAAACTAAAACTGGTCACACAGGAAAAGCTCAAACATAGACGGTCAGGAAAGACAGTCTTCTTCTACCCTAGTCGACATTGTGCGTTTTGCATTTGATTCCGATGCAATTTCTTTGTTACATCGTCAATAAGAAGGTCCAAGGGATACAGTAAACCTGAAGTGAAGCATCGGAATCTAAAACTGGTATCACAGGTAAGGTTCAAAACATCGACAGTTAGAAAAGTCAGTCTTCTTGTACTTAAGTCGACATTGTCCGTTTTGTATTTAAATCCGAAGCAATTTCTCAGTTTCATCGTCAATAAGAACGTCCAAAGTATACAGTAAACCTGAAGTGAAGCATCGGAATCTAAAACTGGTACCAAAGGTATGGGTTCAAAACATCGACAGTTAGAATAGTCAGTCGTCTTGTACTTATGTCGGCATTGTCCGTTTTGTATTTAATTCCGATGCAATTACTCAGTTTCATCGTCAATAAGAAGGTCCAAGGGATACAGTTAACCTGAAGTGAAGCATCGGAATCTGAAACTGGTCACTCAGGAAAAGCTCAAACATAGACGGTAAGGAGTGTCCGCCTCCTTGTACTTTAGTCCACATTGTGCGTTTTGTATTTAATTCCGATGCAATTTCTCAGTTTCATCGTCAATAAGAAGGTCCAAGGGATGCAGTAAACCTGAAGTTAAGCATCGGAATCTAAAACTGGTTTCACAGGAAAGGTTCTAATCGTAGACATTAAGAAGAGTCAGTCTTCTTTTACTTAAGGGGGCATTGTGCCTTTTGTATTTAATACCCAAGCAATTTCTGTGTTTCATCGTCAATCAGAAGGTCCAAGGGATACAGTAAACCTGAAGTGAAGCATCGGAATCTAAAACTAGTCTCCCAGGAAAGGCTCAAACATAGACAGTAAGAAGAGCCCGTCTTCTTGTACTTCAGTCGGCATTGAGCGTATTGTATTTAATTCCGATGCAATTTCTGTGTTTCTTCGTCGACAAGAAGGTCCAAGGGATACAGTAAACCTGAAGTGATGCATCGGAATCTGAAACTGGTCACACAGGAAAGGTTCAAATCATAGATTGTGAGATGAGTCAGTCCTCTTCTACTTAATTCGGCATTGTGTCTTTTGTATTTAATTCCGATGAATTTCTGTGTTTCGTCAACAATAAGAAGGTGCAAGGGATACAGTAAACCTGTAGTGAAGCATCGGAATCTAAAACTGGTCACACAGGAAAGGTTCAAATCGTAGACAGTAAGAAGAGACTTTCCCCTAGTATTTAAGTCGGCATCTGCCTTTTGTATTTCATTCCGATGCAATTTTTGTGTTTCATCATCAATTGGAAGGTCCGGGGGTACAGTAAACCTTAAGTGAATTATCGGAATGTAAAACTGGTCTCACTGGAAAGGCTCAAACATAGTCGCTAAGAATAGACCGTCTTCTTGTACTTTAGTCGACATTGTGCGTATTGTATATATTTCCGATGCAAGTTTCATCATCTTTATTAAAGTCCAAGGGATACAGTATACCTGAGGTGAAGCATCGGAATCTAAAACTGGTCCCACAGTAATGGTTCAAAGCATGGACAGTAAGAAGAGCCCGTCTTCTTGTACTTCAGTCGGCATTGTGCCTTTTGTATTTAATTCCGATACAATTTCCTTGTTTCATCGTCAATAAGTAGGTCCAAGGGATACAGTGGACCTGAAATGAAGCATCGGAATCAAAGACTGGTCTCACAGGACCGGTTCAAAGCATAGACAGTACGAAGAGTCAATCTTGTTGTACTTAAGTCGGTATTGTGCCTTCTGTATTTAATTCCGATACAATTTCCTTGTTACATCGTCAATATGTAGGTCCAAGGGATACAGTAAACCTGAAGTGAAACATCGGAATCTAAAACTGGTCTCAAAGGAAAGGCTCAAAACATAGACAATAAGAAGAGTCAGACTTCTTGTTCTCAATTCGGCATTGAGCCTTTTGTATTTAATTCCGATCAAATTTCTGTGTTTCATCGTCAATAAGAAGGTCCAAGGGATATAGTAAACCTGAAGTGAAGCATCGGAATCAAAAACTGGTATCACAGGAAAGGATCTTTTTGTATTTCATTCCGATGCAATTTCTTTGTTTCATCGTTAATAAGAAGGTATAAGGCATACAGTGAACCTGAACTGAAGCTTCGGAATCTAAAACTGGTGTCACAGGAAAGGTTCAAAACATAGACAGAAAGAAGAGACATTCCTTTTGTCTTTAAGTTGGCATTCTGCCTTTTGCATATAATTCCGATGCTATTTCTGTGTTTCATCGTCAATACAAAGGTCCCAGGGATACAGTAAACCTGAAGTGAAGCATCAGAATCTAAAACTGGTCTCACAGGATAGGTTCAAATCATAGGATGTGAGAAGAGTCAGTCCTCTTGTACTTAAGTCGGCATTGTGCCTTTTGTATTTAATACCGATGCAATTCATGTGTTTCATCGTCAATAGGACGGTCCGGGGGATACAGTAAACCCTAAGTGAATTATCGGAATCTAAAACTGGTCTCATAGGAACGGCTCAAAACATAGACAGTAAGAATAGAACGTCTTCATGTACTTATGTCGGCATTGTGATTTTTGTATTTCATTCCGACGCAATTTCTTTGTTTCATCGTCAATAAGAAGCTCCAAGGTATACAGTAAACCTCAAGTGAAGCATCGGAATCTAAAACTGGTCTTACAGGAAAGGCTCAAAACATAGACAGTAATAGGAGACATTCCTCTTGTATTTAAGTTGGCATTCTGCCTTTTGCATATAATTCCGATGCAATTTCTGTGTTTCATCGTCAATAAGACGGTCCCAGGGATACAGTAAACCTGAAGTGTAACATCAGAATCTAAAACTGGTCTCACAGGAAAGGTTCAAATCATAGAGTGTGAGAAGAGTCAGACCTCTTGTACTTAAGTCGGCATTGTGCATTTGTATTTAATACCGATTCATACAGTAAACCTGAAGTGAAGCATCAGAATCTAAACCTGGTCTCACAGGAAAGCTTCAAATCATAGACAGTAAGAAGAGACATTCCTCTTGTTCTTATCTCGGCATTGTGCCATTTGAATTTAATTCCGATGCATCTGTGTTTCATCGTTAATAAGAAGGTCCAAGGGATATGGCAAACCTGAATTGAAGCATCGGAATCTAAAGCTGGTATCACAGAAAAGGTTCAAATCATAGACAGGAAGAAGAGTCAGTCTGCTTGTATTTCAGGTGGCATTGTGGCTTTTGTATTTAATACCGATGCAATTCTTGTGTTTCATCGTCAATAAGACGGTCCAAGGGATACAGTAGCCTGAAGTGAAGCATCGGAATCTAAATCAGGTCTCACAGGAAAGGTTCAAAGCATAGACAGTAAGAAGAGTCAGTCTTCTTGTTCTTAAGTCGGCATTGTGCCTTTTGTATTTAAATCCGATGCAGTTTCTGTGTTTGATCGTCAATAAGAAGGTCCAAGTAATACAGTAAACCTGAAGGGAAGCATCGGAATCTAGAACTGTTCTCACAAGAAAGGCTCAAAACATAGGCAGTAATATGAGTCAGTCTTCTTGTACTCAATTCGGCATTGTGCCTTTTGTATTTAATTCCGATGAAATTTCTGTGTTTCATCGTCAATAAGAAAGTCCAAGGGATGTAGTAAACCTGAATTGAAGCATCGGAATCTAAAACTGGTATCACAGGAAAGGTTCAAATCATAGACAGTGAGAAGAGTCAGTCTGCTTGTACTTCAGGGGGCATTGAGCGTTTTGTATTTAATTCCGATGCAATTTCTGTGTTTCATCGTCAATAAGAAGATCCAAGGGATACAGTAAACCTGAAGTGAAGCATCGGAATCTAAAACTGGTACCACAGGAAAGGTTCGAAACATCGACAGTTAGAAGAGTAAGTCTTCTTGTAGTGAAGTCGGCATTGTGCGTTTTGTATTCAATTCCGATGCAATTACTCAGTTTCATCGTCAATAAGAAGGTCCAAGGGATACTGTAAACCTGAAGTGCAGCATCGGAATCTAAAACTGGTCACTCAGGAAAAGCTCAAACATAGACGGTATGTAGAGTCAGTCTCCTTGTACTTTAGTCCACATTGTGCGTTTTGTATTTGATTCCGACACAATTTCATTGTTTCATCGTCAATATGAAGGTCCAAGGGATATAGTAAAACTGAAGTGAAGCATAGGAATCTAAAACTCGTATCACAGGAAAGGTTCAAAGCATAGACAGTTAGAAGAGTAAGTCTTCTTGTAGTGAAGTCGGCATTGTGCGTTTTGTGTTCAATTCCGATGCAATTACTCTGTTTCATCGTCAATAAGAAGGTCCAAGGGATACTGTAAACCTGAAGTGCAGCATCGGAATCTAAAACTGGTCACTCAGGAAAAGCTCAAACATAGACGGTATGTAGAGTCAGTCTCCTTGTACTTTAGTCCACATTGTGCGTTTTGTATTTGATTCCGACACTATTTCATTGTTTCATCGTCAATATGAAGGTCCAAGGGATATAGTAAAACTGAAGTGAAGCATAGGAATCTAAAAATGGTATCACAGGGAAGTTTCAAAACATCGACAGTTAGAAGAGTCAGTCTTCTTGTACTTAAGTCGGCATTGTGCGTTTTGTATTTAATTCCGATGCAATTTCTCAGTTTCATCGTCAATAAGAAGGTCCAAGGGATGCAGTAAACCTGAAGTGAAGAATCGTAATCAAAAACTGGTCTCACAGGAAAGTTTCAAATCGTAGACCTTAAGAAGAGTCAGTGTTCTTTTACTTAAGACGGCATTTTGCCTTTTGTATTTAATCCCCAAGCATTTTCTGTTTTTCATCGTCAATCAGAAGGTCCAAGAGATACAGTAAACCTAATGTGAAGCATCGGAATCTAAATCTGGTCTCACAGGAAAGTTCAAAACATAGACAGTAAGAAGAGTCAGTCTTCTTGTACTTAATTCGGCATTGTGACTTTTGTATTTAATTCCGATGAAATTTCTGTGTTTCATCGTCAATAAGAAGTTCCAAGGCATATAGTAAACCTGAAGTGAAGCATCGGAATCTAAAACTGGTATCACAGGAAAGGTTCAAATCATAGACAGTAAGAAGAGTCAGTCTGCTTGTACCTCAGTCGGCATTGAGCGTTGTGTATTTAATTTCGATGAAATTTCTGTGTTACATCGTCAATAAGAAGTTCCAAGGCATATAGTAAACCTGAAGTGAAGCATCGGAATCTAAAACTGGTCCCACAGTGATGGTTCAAAGCATGGACAGTAAGAAGAGCCCGTCTTCTTGTACTTCAGTCGGCATTGTGCCTTTTGTATTTAATTCCGATACAATTTCCTTGTTTCATCGTCAATAAGTAGGTCCAAGGGATACAGTGGACCTGAAATGAAGCATCGGAATCTAAGACTGGTCTCACAGGACCGGTTCAAAGCATAGACAGTACGAAGAGTCAATCTTGTTGTACTTAAGTCGGTATTGTGCCTTCTGTATTTAATTCCGATACAATTTCCTTGTTACATCGTCAATATGTAGGTCCAAAGGGTACAGTAAACCTGAAGTGAACCATCGGAATCTAAAACTGGTACCAACGGTATGGGTTCAAATCATCGACAGTTAGAATAGTCAGTTTTCTTGTACTGATGTCGGCATTGTGCGTTTTGTATTTATTTCCGATGCAATTACTCAGTTTCATCGTCAATAAGTAGGTCCAAGGGATACAGTAAACTTGAAGTGAAACATCGGAATCTAAAACTAGTCTCACAGGAAAGGCTCAAACATAGACAGTAAGAAGAGCCCGTCTTCTTGTACTTCAGACGGCATTGAGCGTATTGTATTTAATTCCGATGCAATTTCTGTGTTTCATCGTCAATAAGAAGGTCCAAGGGATACAGTAAACCTGAAGTGAAGCATCGGAATCTGAAACTGGTCACACAGGAAAGGTTCAAATCATAGATTGTGAGAAGAGTCAGTCCTCTTCTACTTAATTCGGCATTGTGCCTTTTGTATTTAATTCCGATGAATTTCTGTGTTTCATCGACAATAAGAAGGTCCAAGGGATACAGTAAACCTGTAGTGAAGCATCTGAATCTAAAACTGGTCACACAGGAAAGGTTCAAACATAGACAGTAAGAAGAGACATTCCCCTAGTATTTAAGTCGGCATCTGCCTTTTGTATTTAATTCCAAAGCAATTATTGTGTTCATCACCAATAGGAAGGTCCGGGGGATACAGCAAACCTTAGGTGAATTATCGGAATCTAAAACTGGTCTCACTGGAAAGGCTCCAAACATAGACAGTAAGATTAGACCGTCTTCTTGTACTTAAGTCGGCATTGTGTCTTTCGTATTTAATTGCGATGCCATTTCTTTGTTTCATCGTCAAGTAGACGGTCCAAGGGATACAGTAAACCTGAGGTGAAGCACCGAAATCTAAAACAGGTCTCACAGGAGAGGTTCAAAACATCGACAGTTGGAAGAGTCAGTCTTCTCGTACTTAAGTCGGAATTGTACGTTTTGTATTTAATTCCGATGCAATTTCTCAGTTTCATCGTCAACAAGACGGTCCAATGGATACAGTAAATCTGAAGTGAAGCATCGGAATGTAAAACTGGTCACACAGGAAAAGCTCACACATAGACGGTAAGAAGAGTCTGTCTTCTTTTACTTAAGTCGGCATTGTGCCTTTTGTATTTCATGCCGACGCAATTTCTGTGTTTCATCGTCAATTAGAAGGTCCAAGGGATACAGTACACCTGAAGTGAAGCATCGGAATCTAAAACTGGTCTCACAGGAAAGGTTCAAATCATAGACAGTAAGAAGAGTCAGTCTTGTTGTCGGAATCTAAAACTAGTCTCACATGAACGGCTAAAGTCGCAGAATGTAATAAGAGTCAGTCCTCTTGTACTTAAATCGACATTGTGTCATTTGTATTTAATTCCGATGCAATTTCTGTGTTTCATCGTCAATAAGAAGCTCCAAGGGATACAGTAAACCTGAAGCGAAGCATCAGAATCTAAAACTGGTCTCACAGGGAAGGCTCAAAACATAGACAGTAAGAAGAGTCAATCTTCTTGGACTTAAATCGGCGTTGTGCCTTTTGTATTTAATACCTATGCAATTCCTGTGTTTCATCGTCAATAAGAAGGTCCAAGGGATACAGTACACCTGAAGTGAAGCATCGGAATCTAAAACTGGTCTCACAGGAAAGGTTCAAATCATAGACAGTAAGAAGAGTCAGTATGGTTGTACTTAAGTAGGTATTGTGCCTTTTGTATTGAATTCAGGTGCAATTTCTGTGTTTCATCGTCAATAAGGAGGTCCAAGAGATTCAGTGAGCCTGAAGTGAAGCATCGGAATCTAAAACTGGTCTCACAGGAAAGGTTCAAAGCATAGACAGTAAGAAGAGTCAATCTGCTTGTATTTCAGTCGGCATTGAGTGTTTTGTATTTAATTCCGATGCAATATCTGTGTTTCATCGCCAATAAGAAGGTCCAAAGGATACAGTAAACCTGAAGTGAAGCATCGGAATCTAAAACTGGTCTCACAGGAAAGGTTCAAATCATAGATTGTGAGAAGAGTCAGTCCTCTTGTACTAATGTCGGCATTGTGCCTTTTGAATGTAATTCCGATACAATACCTGTGCTTCATCGTCAATAAGAAGGTCCAAGGGATACAGTAAACCTGAAGTGAAGCATCGGAATCTAAAACTGGTATCACAGGAGAGGTTCAAAACATAGACAGTAAGAAGAGTCAGTCTTCTTGTACTTAAGTCGGCATTGTGTCTTTTGTATTTAATTCCGATGCAATTTCTGTGTTTCGTCGTCAATAAGAAGGTCCAAGGGATACAGTAAACCTGAAGAGAAGCATCGGAATCTAAAACTAATATCACAGGAAAGGATCTAAAACATAGACAGTAAGAAGAGTCAATCTGCTTGTATTTCAGTCGGCATTGAGTGTTTTGTATTCAATTCCGATGCAATGTCTGTGTTTCATCGCCAATAAGAAGGTCCAAGTGATACAGTAAACCTGAAGTGAAGCATCGGAATATAAAACTAGTCACACAGGAATAGCACAAATATAGACTGTAAGAAGAGTGAGTCTCCTTTTACATAAGTCGGCATTGTGAATTTTGTATATCATTCCGACCGCAATTTCTGTGTTTCATCGCCAATAAGAAGGTCCAAGGGATACAGTAAACCTGAAGCATCGGAATCTAAAACTGGTCGCACAGGAAAGGTTCAAAGCATCGACAGTTAGAGGAGTCAGTCTTCTCATACATAAGTAGGCATTGTGCGTTTCATATTTAATTCCGATGCAATTTCTCAGTTTCATCGTCAACAAGAAGGTCCAAGGGATACAGTAAACCTGAAGTGAAGCATCGGAATATAAAACTGGTCACCCAGGAAAAGCTCAAACATAGACGGTTAGAAGAGTCAGTCTTCTTTTACTTAAGTCGGCAATGTGCCTTTTGTATTTCATTCCGACACGATTTCTGTTTTTCATCATCAATATGAAGGTCCATGGGATACAGTAAAGCTGAAGTGAAGCATCGGAATCTAAAACTGGTCTTACATGAATGGCTAAAGTCACAGATTGTATTAAGAGTCAGTCCTCTTGTAATTAAGTCGGCATTGTGCATTTTGTATTTAATTCCGATGCAATTTCTGTGTTTCATCGTCAATAAGAACGTCCAAGGGATACAGTAAACCTGAAGTGAAGCATGGGAATCTAAAACTGGTCTAACAAGAAAGGCTCAAAACATAGACAGTAAGAAGAGTCCGACTTCTTGTACTTAATTCGGCATTGTGTCTTTTGTATTTAATTCCGATCAAATTTCTGTGTTTCATCGTCAATAAGAAGGTCCAAGGGATACAGTAAACCAGAAGTGAAGCATCGGAATCTAAAACTGGTCACACAGGAAAAGCTCAAACATAGACCGTAAGGAGAGTCAGTCTCCTTGTAGTTTAGTCCACATTGTGGGCTTTGTATTGGATTCCGATGCAATTTCTTTGTTTCATCGTCAATATGAAGGTCCAAGGGATAGAGTGAATATGATGTGAAGCTTCGGAATCTAAACTGCTCTCACAAGAAAGGTTCAAAACAAAGACAGGAAGAAGAGACATTCCTCTTGTCTTTAAGTTGGCATTCAGCATTTTATATTTAACTCCGATGCAATTTCTGTGTTTCATCGTCAATAAGAAGGTCCCAGGGATACATTAAACCTGAAGTGAAGCATCGGAATCTATAACTGGTCTCACAGGAAAGGTTCAAATCATAGAATGTGATAAGAGTCAGTCCTCTTGTACTTAAGTAGACATTGTGCCTTTTGTATTTAATACCGATGCAATTCCTGTGTTTCATCGACAATAAGAAGGTCCAAGGGATACAGTAAACCAGAAGGGAAGAATCGGAATATAAAACTGGTCTCACATTAAAAGATCAAAACATAGACAGTAAGAAGAGTCAGTCTTCATGTACTAAAGTCTTCATTGTGCCTTTTATATTGAATTCCGATGCAATTTCTGTATTTCATCGTCAGTAAGAAGGTCCTAGGGATACAGTGAGCCTGAAGTGAAGCATCGGAATCTAAAACTGGTCTCACAGAAAAGGTTCAAAGCTCAGACCGTAAGAAGTGTCAGTTTTCTTGAACTTAAGTCGGCATTGTGCATTTTGTATTTCATTATGACGCAATTTCTTTGTTTCGTCGTCAATAAGATGGTCCAGGGGATACAGTAAACCTGAAGTGAAGCTTCGGAATCTAAAACTGGTCTCACAGGAATGGTTCAAAACATAGACAGAAAGAAGAGACATTCCTCTTGTATCTAAGTTGGCATTCTGCCTTTTGTATATAATTTCGATGCAATTTTTGTGTTTCATCGTCAATAGGAATGTCCAAGGGATACAGTAATCCTGAAGTGAAGCATCGGAATCTAAAACTGGTATCACTTGAAAGGTTCAATACATCGACTGTTAGAAGAGTCAGTCTTCTTGTACTTAAGTCGGCATTGTGCGTTTTTGTTGTTTAAATCGGATGCAATCTCTTTGCTTCATCGTCAATTAGACGGTCCAAGGGAAACAATAAACCTTAAGTGAAGCATCGGAATCTAAAACTAGCCTCACAGGAAAGGCTCAAACATAGACAGTAAGATGAGCCCGTCTTCTTGTACTTCAGTCATCATTGAATATTTTGTATTTAATTTCGATGCAATTTCAGTGTTTCATCGTCAATAAGAAGGTCAAAGGGATACAGTAAACCTGAAGTGAAGCATCGGAATCTAAAACTGGTCCCACATGAAAGGCTAAAGTCACAGAATGTAAGAAGAGTCAGTCCTCTTGTACTTAAGTCTGCAATGTGCCATTTGTTTTTAATTCCGATGCAATTTCTGTGTTTCATCGTCAATAAGAAGCTCCAAGGGATACAGTGAATCTGATGTGAAGCTTCGGAATCTAAATCTGGTCTCACAAGAAAGGTTCAAAACATAGACAGTAGCAAGACACATTCCTCCTGCCTTTATGTTGGCATTCTGCCATTTGTATTTAATTCCGGTGCAATTTCTGTGTTTCATCGTCAATAAGAAGGTCCCAGGGATACAGTAAACCTGAAGTGGAGCATCGGAATCTAAAACTGGTATCACAAGAAAGGTTCAAATCGTAGACCGTAAGAAGAGTCAGTCTGCTTATACTTCAGTCGGCATTGAGGGTTTTGTATTTAATTTCGATGCAATTTCTGTGTTTCATCGTCAATATGAAGGTCCAAGGGATACAGTTAACCTGAAGTGAAGCATCGGAATCTAAAACAGGTATCACAGGAAAGGTTCAAAACATCGACAGTTAGAAGAGTCAGTCTTCTTGTACTTAAGTCGGCATTGTGCGTTTGTATTTAATACCGATGCAATTACTCAGTTTCATCGTCATTAATAAGGTCCAAGGGATACAGTAAACCTGAAGTGAAGCATCGGAATCAAAAACTGGTCACACAGGAAACGCTCATACATAGACTGTAAGGAGAGTCCGTTTCCTTGTACTTTAGTCCACATTGTGCGTTTTGTATTGGATTCCGATGCAATTTCTTTGTTTCATCGTCATTGTGAAGGTCCAAGGAATACAGTAAACCTGAAGTGAAGCATCGGAATCTAAAACTGGTCTCACAGGAAAGGTTCAAATCGTAGACAGTAAGAAGAGTCAGTCTTCTTGTACTTAAGTCGGCATTGTGCGTTTTGTTATTTAAATCCGATGCAATTTCTTTATTTCATCGTCAATTAGACGGTCCAAGGGAAACAGTAAACCTGAAGTGAAGCATCGGAATCTAAAACTGGTCACAAAGGAAAATCTCAAACATAGACCGTAGGGAGAGTCAGTCACCTTGTACTTTAGTCCACATTGAAAGTCTTGTATAGGATTACGATGCAATTTCTTTGTTTCATCGTTGATATGAAGGATTAAGGGATACAGTAAAACTGAAGTGAAGCATCGGAATCTATAACTGGTATCACAGGAAAGGTTCAAATCATCGACTGTTTGAAGAGTCAGTCTTCTTGTACTTAAGTCGGCATTGTGCGTTTTGTTATTCAAATCCGATGCAATTTCTTCATTTCATCGTCAATTAGACGGTCCAAGGGAAACAGTAAACCCGAAGAGAAGCATCGGAATCTTAAACTAGTCTCACAGGAAAGGCTCAAACATAGACAGTAAGAAGAGCCCGTCTTCTTGTACTTCAGTCGGCATTGAACGTTTTGTATTTAATTCCGATGCAATTTCTGTGTTTTATCGTTAATACGAAGGTCCAAGGAATACAGTAAACCTGAAGTGAAGCATCGGAATCTAAAACTGGTATCACATGAAAGGTTCAAAATTCGACAGTTAGAAGAGTCGGTCTTCTTGTACTTAAGTCGGCATTGTGCGTTTTGTATTTAAATCCGATGCAATTTCTCGGTTTCATCGTCAATAAGAAGCTCCAAGGGATACAGTAAACCTGAAGTGAAGCATCGGAATCTAAAACTGGTCACACAGGATGGGTTCGAAACATAGACAGTAGGAAGAGACATTCTCCTTGTATTTAAGTCGGTATCTACCTATTGTATTTAATTCCGATGCAATATCTGTGTTTCAGCGTCAATAGGAAGGTCCAAGGGGTACAGTACACCTGTAGTGAAGCATCGGAATCTAAAACTGGTTTCACAGGAAAGGTTCAAATCATCGACTGTTAGAAGAGTCTTTCTTCTTGTACTTAAGTCGGCATTGTGCGTTTTGTTATTTAAATCCGATGCAATTTCTTTATTTCATCGTCAATTAGACGGTCCAAGGGAAACAGTAAACCTGAAGTGAAGCATCGGAATCTAAAACTGGTATCAAATGAAAGGTTCAAAATTCGACGGTTAGAAGAGTCAGTCTTCTTGTTCTTAAGACGGCATCGTGCGTTTTGTATTTAATTCCGATGCAATTTCTCAGTTTCATCGTCAATAAGAAGGACCAAGGGATACAGCAAACCTGAAGTGAAGCATCGGAATCTAAAATTGGTCACGCAGGAAAATCTCAAACAAAGACGGTAACGAGAGTCAGTCTTCTTGTACTTTAGTCGACATTGTGCGTTTTGTATTTTTTTCCGATGCAATTTCTTTGTTTCATCGTCAATAAGAAGGTCCAAGGGATACAGTAAACCTGAAGTGAAGCATCTGAATCTAAAACTGGTCTCACAGGAAAGGTTCAAATCATAGAGTGTGAGAAGAGTCAGTCCTTTTGTACTTAGGTCGGCATTGTGCCTTTTGTATTTAATTCCGATGCAATTCCTGGGTTTCATCGTCAATGAGAAGGTCCAAGGGATACAGAAAACCTGAAGTGAAGCATCAGAATCTAAAACTGGTCTCACATTAAAGGCTCAAAACATAGTCAATAAGAAGAGTCAGTCATCATCTACTTAATTCGGCATTGTGCCTTTTGCAATTAATTCCGATAAAATTTCTGTGTTTCATCGTCAATAATAAGGTTCAAGGGATACAGTAAACCTGAAGTGAAGCATCGGAATCTAAAACTGGTCACACATGAAAGGCTAAAGTCACAGAATGTAAGAAGAGTCAGTCCTCTTGTACATAAGTCGTGCCATTTGTATTTAATTCCGATGAAATTTCTGTGTTTCATCGTCAATAAGGAGGTCCCAGGGATATTGTACACCTGAAGTGAATCATCGGAATCTATAACTGGTCTCACAGTAAAGGTCCAAATCATAGAATGTGAGAAGAGTCAGTCCTCATGTACTTAAGTCGCCATTGTGCCTTTTGTATTTAATACCGATGCGATTCCTGTGTTTCATCGACAATAAGAAGGTCCAAGGGATACAGTAAACCGGAAGTGAAGAATCTGAATCTAAAACTGGTCTCACATTAAAGGTTCAAAACATATACAGTAGGAAGAGTCAGTCTACTTGTACTTAAGTCGGCTTTGTGCGTTTTGTATTTAATTCCGATGCTATTACGCAGTTTCATCGTCAATAAGAAGGTCCAAGGGATACAGTAAACCTGAAGTGAAGCATCGGAATCTAAAACTGGTCACAGAGGAAGGGTTCAAAACATAGACAGTATGAAGAGACATTCCTCTTGATTTTATGTCGGCATCTGCCTTTTGTATTCAATTCCGATGCAATTTTTGTGTTTCATCGTCAATAGGAAGGTCCAAGGGATACTGTAAAACTGAAGTGAAGCATCGGAATCTAAAACTGGTATCACAGGAAAGGTTCAAATCATAGACAGTTAGAAGAGTCAGTCTGCTTGTACTTCAGTCGGCATTGTGCGTTTTGTATTTGATTCCGATGCAATTACGCAGTTTCATCGTCAATAACAAGGTCCAAGGGATACAGTAAACCTGAAGTGAAGCATCGGAATCTAAAACTGGACACACAGGAAAAGCCCAAACATAGACCGTAAGGAGAGTCAGTCACCTTGTACTTTAGTCCACATTGTGCGTTTTGTATAAGATTTCGATGCAATTTCTTTGTTTCATCGTCTATATGAAGGACCAAGGGATACAGTAAACCTGAAGTGAAGCATCGGAATCTATATCTGGTATCACAGGAAAGGTTCAAATCATCGATTGTAAGAAGAGTCAGTCTTCTTGAACTTAAGTCGGCATTGCGCGTTTTGTATTTAAATCCGATGCAATTTCTCTGTTTCATCGTCAATAAGAAGGTCCAAGGGATACAGTAAACCTGAAGTGAAGCATCGGAATCTAATACTAGTATCACAGTAAAGGCTCAAAATATAGAGAGTAAGAAGAGTCAGACTTCTTGTGCTTAATTCGGCATTGTGACTTTCTATTTAATTCCGATCAAATTTCTGTGTTTCATCGTCAATAAGAAGGTCCAGGGGATATAGTAAACCTGAAGTGAAGCATCGCAATCTAAAACTGGTATCACAGGAAAGGTTCAAAACATCGACATTTAGAAGAGTCAGTTTTCTCGTACTTAGGTCCGCATTGTGTGAATTGTCTTTAATTCCGATGCAATTTCTCAGTTTCATCGTCAACAAGAAGGTCCAAGGGATACAGTAAACCCGAAGTGCTGCATCGGAATATAAAACTGGTCAAACAGGAAAAGCTCAAACATAGACGGTAAGAAGAGTCAGTCTTCTTGTACTTAGGTCGGCATTGTGCGTTTTGTATTTCATTCCGAAGCAATTTCTGTGTTTCATCGTCAATAAGAAGGTCCAAGAGATACAGTAAACCTTAAGTGAATTATCGGAATCTAAAACTGGTCTCACAGGAAAGGTTCAAATCATTGACAGTAAGAAGAGCCCGTCTTCTTGTACTTAATTCGGCATTGTGCATTTTGTATTTGATTCCGATGCAATTTCTTTGTATCATCGTTAACAACTATGTCCAAGGGTAACAGTAAACCTGAAGTGAGGCATCGGAATCTAAAACAAGTCTCAAAGGAAAGGCTCAAAACATAGACAGAGAGAAGAGTCAGCTTTCTTGTACTTCAGTCGGCAATGTGTCTTTTGTATTTAATTCCAAGGCAATCTCTGGGTTTCATATTCAATACGAAGGTCCAAGGGATACAGTAAACCTGAAGTGAAGCATCGAAATCTAAAACTGGTCTCACAGAAATGGCTCAAAACATAGACAGTAGGAAGAGTCACTCTTCTTGTACTTCAGTCGGCATTGTGCCTTTTGTATTTAATTCCGATGCAATTTCTTTGTTTCATCGTCAATTAGACGGTCCAAGGGAAACATTAAACCTGAAATGAAGCATCGGTATCTAAAACTAGTCTCACAGGAGAGGCTCAAACATTGATAGTAAGAAGAGTCAGTCTTCTTGTACTTCAGTCGGCATTGTGCCTTTTGTATTTAATTTCGATGAAATTTCGGTGTTTCAGCGTCAATAAGAAGGTCCAAGGGATATAGTAATCCTGAAGTGAAGCATCGCATTCTAAAATTGGTATCACAGGATAGGTTCAATACATAGACAGTAAGAAGAATCAGTCTTCTTGTACTTCAGTTGGCATTGAGCGATTTGTATTTAATTACGATGCAATTTCTGTGTTTCATCGTCAATAAGTAGGTCCAAGATATAAAGAAAGCCTGACGCATCGGAACCTAAAACAGGTCTCACAGGAAAGGTTCAAAACATAGACAATAAGAAGAGGCATTTCTCTTGTACTTAACTTAGCATTGTGCCTTTTGTATTTAATTCCGATGCAATATCCCTGTTTTATCGTCAATAAGAACGTCCAAGGGATACAGTAAGAGTGAAAGGAAGCATCGGAATCTGAAACTGGTCTCACATGAAATTTTCAAAACATAGACAGTAAGAATAGTCAGTCTTCTGGTACTTAAGTCGGCATTGTGCCTTTTGTATTTAATTCGGATTCAATATCTTTGTTTCATCGTCAATAAGACGGTCCAAGGGAAACAGTAAACCTCAAGTGAAGCATCGGAATCTAAAACTGGTCTCACAGGGAAGGTTCAAAACATAGACAGTAAGAAGAGTATGTCTTCTTTTACTTAAGTCGGCTTTGTGCCTTTTGTATTGAATTCCGATGCAATTTCTGTGTTTCATCGTCAATAAGAAGGTCCAAGGGATACAGTGAGCCTGAAGTGAAGCATCAGAATCTAAAACTGGTATCACAGGAAAGTTTCGAAACATCGACAGTTAGAAGAGTCAGTCTTCTTGTACTTTAGTCGGCATTGTGCCTTTTCTATTTAATTCCGATGCAATTCCTGGGTTTCATCGTCAATAATAAGGTTCAAGGGATACAGTAAACCTGAAGTGAAGCATCGGAATCTAAAATTGGTCACACATGAAAGGCTAAAGTCACAGAATGTAAGAAGAGAGAGTCCTCTTGTACATAAGTCGTGTCATTTGTATTTAATTCCGATGCAATTTCTGTGTTTCATCGTCAATAATGAGGTCCCAGGGATATGGTAAACCTAAAGTGAATCATCGGAATCTATAACTGGTCTCACAGGAAAGGTCCAAATCATAGAACGTGAGAAGAGTCAGTCCTCATGTACTTAAGTCGGCATTGTGCCTTTTGTATTTAATACCGATGCGATTCCTGTGTTTCATCGACAATAAGAAGGTCCAAGGGATACAGTAAACCTGAAGTGAAGAATCTGAATCTAAAACTGGTCTCACATCATAGGTTCAAAACATATACAGTAAGAAGAGTCAGTCTACTTGTACTTAAGTCGGCATTGTGCGTTTTGTATTTAATTCCGATGCAAGTACGCAGTTCCATCGTCAATAAGAAGGTCCAAGGGATACAGTAAACCTGAAGTGAAGCATCGGAATCTAAAACTGGTCACACAGGAAGGGTTCAAACATAGACAGTATGAAGAGACATTCCTCTTGAATTCAAGTCGGCATCTGCCTTTTGTATTCAATTCCGATGCAATTATTATGTTTCATCGTCAATAGGAAGGTCCAAGGGATACTGTAAAACTGAAGTGAAGCATCGGAATCTAAAACTGGTATCACAGGAAAGGTTCAAAACATAGACTGTTAGAAGAGTCAGTCTGCTTGTACTTCAGTCGGCATTGAGCGTTTTGTATTCAATTCCGATGCAATTTCTGTGTTTCATCGTCAATAAGAAGGTCCAAGGGATACAGTAAACCTGAAGTGATGCATCGGAATCTAGAACAGGTATCACAGGAAAGGTTCAAAACATCGACAGTTAGAAGAGTCAGTCTTCTTGTACTTAAGTCGGCAATGTGCGTTTTGTATTTAATTCCGATGAAATTACGCAGTTTCATCGTCAATAAGAAGGTCCAAGGGATACAGTAAACCTGAAGTAAAGCATCGGAATCTAAAACTGGTCTCACATGAAAGGCACAAGTCACAGAATGTAAGAAGAGTCAGTCCTCTTGTACATAAGTCGGCATTGTGCCATTTGTATTTAATTCCGGTGCAATTTCTGTGTTTCATCGCCAATAAGAAGGTCCAAGGGATACAGTGAACCTGAAGTGAAGTTTCGGATACTAAAACTAGTCTCACAGGAAAGGTTCATAACATAGACAGTAAGAAGAGACATTCCTCTTGTATTTAAGTTGGCATTCTGCCTTTTGTATCTAATTCCGAAGCAATTTCTGTGTTTCATCGTCAATAAGAAGGTCCAAGGGATACAGAAAACCTGTCGCATCGGAATCTAAAACTGTTCTCACAGGAAAGGCTCAAAACATAGACAGTAAGATGAGTCAGTCTTCTTGTACTTAATTCGGCATTGTGCCTTTTGTATTTGATTCCGATGTAATTTCTGTGTTTCATCGTCAATTCTAAAGTCCAAGGGATATAGTAAACATGTAGTGAAGCATCAGAATATAAAACTGGTATCACAGGAAAGGTTCAAATCATCGACAGTTAGAAGAGTCACCCTTCTTATACTTAAGTCGGCATTGTGCGCTTTGTATTTAATTCCGATGAAATTTCTCAGTTTCGTCGTCAATAAAAAGGTCCAAGGGATACAGTAAACCTGAAGTGAAGCATCGGAATCTAAAACTGGTGTCACAGGAAAGGTTCAAATCGCGGACAGTAAGAAGAGTCAGTCTTCTTGTACTTAAGTCGACATTGTGCCTTTTGTATTCAATTCCAATGCAATTTCTATGTTTCATTGTCAATCAGAAGGTCCAAAGGATACAGTAAACCTGAAGTTTTCTATTTAATTCCGATGAAATTTCTGTGTTTCATCGTCTTTGTGAAGGTCCAAGGGATACAGTAAACCTGAAGTGAAGCATCGGAATCTAAAACTGGTCTCACAGGAAAGGTTCAAACATACACAGTAAGAAGACTCAGTCTTCTTGTACTTCAGTCGGCATTGTGCCTTTTGTATTTAATTCCGATGAAATTTCTGTGTTTCATCGTCAATAAGAAGGTCCAAGGGATATAGTAAACCTGAAGTGAAGCATCGGATTCTAAAATTGGTATCACAGGAAAGGTTCAAAACATAGACAGTAAGAAGAATCAGTCCTCTTGTACTTCAGTCGGCATTGTGCCTTTTGTATTTAATTCCGATGCAATTTCTATGTTTCATTGTCAATCAGAAGGTCCAAGGGATACAGTTAACCTGAAGTTTTGTATTTATTTCCGATGCAATATCTGCGTTTCATCGTCCTTATTAAAGTCCAAGGGATACAGAAAGCCTGAATCCAAACATCTGAACATAAAACTGGTCTCACAGGAGAGTTTAAAATCATAGACACTAAGAAGAGACATTCCTCTTGTACTTAAGTCAGCATTGTGCAGTTTGTATTTAATTCCGATGCAATTTCTGTGTTTCATCGTCAATAATAAGGTCCAATGGATACAGTAAACCTGAAGTGAAGCATCGGAAACTAAAACTGGTCTCACATTAAAGGTTAAAATCATAGAATGTGAGAGGAGTCAGTCCTCTTGTACTTAAGCCGTTATTGTGGCTTTTGTATTTAATTCCGATGCAATTCCTGTGTTCTATCGTAAATAAGAAGGTCCAAGGGATACAGTAAACCTGAATCATCGGAATCTAAAACTAGTCTCACAGGAAAGGTTCAAAACATAGACAGTAAGAAGAGTCTGTCTTCTTTTACTTAAGTCGGCATTGTCCCTTTTGTATTGAATTCCGATGCAATTTCTGTGTTTCATCGCCAATAAGAAGGTCCAAGGGATAAAGTAAACCTAAAGTGAAGCATCGGAATCTAAAACTGTTCTCACAGGAAAGGCTCAAAACATAGACAGTAAGATGAGTCAGTCTTCTTGTACTTAATTCGGCATTGTGCCTATTGTATTTAATTCCGATGAAATTTCTGTGTTTCATCGTCAATACTAAGGTCCAAGGGATATAATAAACATGTAGTGAAGCATCGGAATCTAAAACTGGTATCACAGGAAAGGTTTAAATCATAGACAGTAAGACTAGTCAGTCTGCTTGTACTTCAGTCGGTATAGAGCGTTTTGTATTTAATTCCGATGCAATTTCTGTGTTTCATCGTCAATAAGAAGGTCCAAGGGATACAGTAAACCTGAATCATCGGAATCTAAGACTAGTCTCACAGGAAAGGTTCAAAACATAGACAGTAAAAAGATTCAGTCTACTTGTACTTTAGTCGGCATTGTGCCTTTTGTATGTAATTCCGATGCAATTTCTGTGATTCATCGTCAATAAGAAGGTCCCAGGGATACAATAAACCTGAAGTGAAGCATCGGAATCTAAAACTGGTCTCACAGGAAAGGTTCAAATCATAGAATGTGAGAAGAGTCAGTCCTCTTGTACTTAAGTCGGCATTGTGCCCTTTTATTTAATACCGATGCAATTCCTGTGTTTCATCGTCAATAAGAAGGTCCAAGGGATACAGTAACCTGAAGTGAAGCATCGGAATCTAAAACTGGTCTCACAGGGAAGGTTCAAAACATAGACAGTAAGAAGAGTATGTCTTCTTTTACTTAAGTCGGCTTTGTGCCTTTTGTATTGAATTCCGATGCAATTTCTGTGTTTCATCGTCAATAAGAAGGTCCAAGGGATACAGTGAGCCTGAAGTGAAGCATCAGAATCTAAAACTGGTATCACAGGAAAGTTTCGAAACATCGACAGTTAGAAGAGTCAGTCTTCTTGTACTTTAGTCGGCATTGTGCCTTTTCTATTTAATTCCGATGCAATTCCTGGGTTTCATCGTCAATAATAAGGTTCAAGGGATACAGTAAACCTGAAGTGAAGCATCGGAATCTAAAATTGGTCACACATGAAAGGCTAAAGTCACAGAATGTAAGAAGAGAGAGTCCTCTTGTACATAAGTCGTGTCATTTGTATTTAATTCCGATGCAATTTCTGTGTTTCATCGTCAATAATGAGGTCCCAGGGATATGGTAAACCTAAAGTGAATCATCGGAATCTATAACTGGTCTCACAGGAAAGGTCCAAATCATAGAACGTGAGAAGAGTCAGTCCTCATGTACTTAAGTCGGCATTGTGCCTTTTGTATTTAATACCGATGCGATTCCTGTGTTTCATCGACAATAAGAAGGTCCAAGGGATACAGTAAACCTGAAGTGAAGAATCTGAATCTAAAACTGGTCTCACATCATAGGTTCAAAACATATACAGTAAGAAGAGTCAGTCTACTTGTACTTAAGTCGGCATTGTGCGTTTTGTATTTAATTCCGATGCAAGTACGCAGTTCCATCGTCAATAAGAAGGTCCAAGGGATACAGTAAACCTGAAGTGAAGCATCGGAATCTAAAACTGGTCACACAGGAAGGGTTCAAACATAGACAGTATGAAGAGACATTCCTCTTGAATTCAAGTCGGCATCTGCCTTTTGTATTCAATTCCGATGCAATTATTATGTTTCATCGTCAATAGGAAGGTCCAAGGGATACTGTAAAACTGAAGTGAAGCATCGGAATCTAAAACTGGTATCACAGGAAAGGTTCAAAACATAGACTGTTAGAAGAGTCAGTCTGCTTGTACTTCAGTCGGCATTGAGCGTTTTGTATTCAATTCCGATGCAATTTCTGTGTTTCATCGTCAATAAGAAGGTCCAAGGGATACAGTAAACCTGAAGTGATGCATCGGAATCTAGAACAGGTATCACAGGAAAGGTTCAAAACATCGACAGTTAGAAGAGTCAGTCTTCTTGTACTTAAGTCGGCAATGTGCGTTTTGTATTTAATTCCGATGAAATTACGCAGTTTCATCGTCAATAAGAAGGTCCAAGGGATACAGTAAACCTGAAGTAAAGCATCGGAATCTAAAACTGGTCTCACATGAAAGGCACAAGTCACAGAATGTAAGAAGAGTCAGTCCTCTTGTACATAAGTCGGCATTGTGCCATTTGTATTTAATTCCGGTGCAATTTCTGTGTTTCATCGCCAATAAGAAGGTCCAAGGGATACAGTGAACCTGAAGTGAAGTTTCGGATACTAAAACTAGTCTCACAGGAAAGGTTCATAACATAGACAGTAAGAAGAGACATTCCTCTTGTATTTAAGTTGGCATTCTGCCTTTTGTATCTAATTCCGAAGCAATTTCTGTGTTTCATCGTCAATAAGAAGGTCCAAGGGATACAGAAAACCTGTCGCATCGGAATCTAAAACTGTTCTCACAGGAAAGGCTCAAAACATAGACAGTAAGATGAGTCAGTCTTCTTGTACTTAATTCGGCATTGTGCCTTTTGTATTTGATTCCGATGTAATTTCTGTGTTTCATCGTCAATTCTAAAGTCCAAGGGATATAGTAAACATGTAGTGAAGCATCAGAATATAAAACTGGTATCACAGGAAAGGTTCAAATCATCGACAGTTAGAAGAGTCACCCTTCTTATACTTAAGTCGGCATTGTGCGCTTTGTATTTAATTCCGATGAAATTTCTCAGTTTCGTCGTCAATAAAAAGGTCCAAGGGATACAGTAAACCTGAAGTGAAGCATCGGAATCTAAAACTGGTGTCACAGGAAAGGTTCAAATCGCGGACAGTAAGAAGAGTCAGTCTTCTTGTACTTAAGTCGACATTGTGCCTTTTGTATTCAATTCCAATGCAATTTCTATGTTTCATTGTCAATCAGAAGGTCCAAAGGATACAGTAAACCTGAAGTTTTCTATTTAATTCCGATGAAATTTCTGTGTTTCATCGTCTTTGTGAAGGTCCAAGGGATACAGTAAACCTGAAGTGAAGCATCGGAATCTAAAACTGGTCTCACAGGAAAGGTTCAAACATACACAGTAAGAAGACTCAGTCTTCTTGTACTTCAGTCGGCATTGTGCCTTTTGTATTTAATTCCGATGAAATTTCTGTGTTTCATCGTCAATAAGTAGGTCCAAGGGATATAGTAAACCTGAAGTGAAGCATCGGATTCTAAAATTGGTATCACAGGAAAGGTTCAAAACATAGACAGTAAGAAGAATCAGTCCTCTTGTACTTCAGTCGGCATTGTGCCTTTTGTATTTAATTCCGATGCAATTTCTATGTTTCATTGTCAATCAGAAGGTCCAAGGGATACAGTTAACCTGAAGTTTTGTATTTATTTCCGATGCAATATCTGCGTTTCATCGTCCTTATTAAAGTCCAAGGGATACAGAAAGCCTGAATCCAAACATCTGAACATAAAACTGGTCTCACAGGAGAGTTTAAAATCATAGACACTAAGAAGAGACATTCCTCTTGTACTTAAGTCAGCATTGTGCAGTTTGTATTTAATTCCGATGCAATTTCTGTGTTTCATCGTCAATAATAAGGTCCAATGGATACAGTAAACCTGAAGTGAAGCATCGGAAACTAAAACTGGTCTCACATTAAAGGTTAAAATCATAGAATGTGAGAGGAGTCAGTCCTCTTGTACTTAAGCCGTTATTGTGGCTTTTGTATTTAATTCCGATGCAATTCCTGTGTTCTATCGTAAATAAGAAGGTCCAAGGGATACAGTAAACCTGAATCATCGGAATCTAAAACTAGTCTCACAGGAAAGGTTCAAAACATAGACAGTAAGAAGAGTCTGTCTTCTTTTACTTAAGTCGGCATTGTCCCTTTTGTATTGAATTCCGATGCAATTTCTGTGTTTCATCGCCAATAAGAAGGTCCAAGGGATAAAGTAAACCTAAAGTGAAGCATCGGAATCTAAAACTGTTCTCACAGGAAAGGCTCAAAACATAGACAGTAAGATGAGTCAGTCTTCTTGTACTTAATTCGGCATTGTGCCTATTGTATTTAATTCCGATGAAATTTCTGTGTTTCATCGTCAATACTAAGGTCCAAGGGATATAATAAACATGTAGTGAAGCATCGGAATCTAAAACTGGTATCACAGGAAAGGTTTAAATCATAGACAGTAAGACTAGTCAGTCTGCTTGTACTTCAGTCGGTATAGAGCGTTTTGTATTTAATTCCGATGCAATTTCTGTGTTTCATCGTCAATAAGAAGGTCCAAGGGATACAGTAAACCTGAATCATCGGAATCTAAGACTAGTCTCACAGGAAAGGTTCAAAACATAGACAGTAAAAAGATTCAGTCTACTTGTACTTTAGTCGGCATTGTGCCTTTTGTATGTAATTCCGATGCAATTTCTGTGATTCATCGTCAATAAGAAGGTCCCAGGGATACAATAAACCTGAAGTGAAGCATCGGAATCTAAAACTGGTCTCACAGGAAAGGTTCAAATCATAGAATGTGAGAAGAGTCAGTCCTCTTGTACTTAAGTCGGCATTGTGCCCTTTTATTTAATACCGATGCAATTCCTGTGTTTCATCGTCAATAAGAAGGTCCAAGGGATACAGTAACCTGAAGTGAAGCATCGGAATCTAAAACTGGTCTCACAGGGAAGGTTCAAAACATAGACAGTAAGAAGAGTCTGTCTTCTTTTACTTAAGTCGGAATTGTCCCTTTTGTATTGAATTCTGATGCCTTTTCTGTGTTTCATCGTCAATAAGAAGGTCCAAGGGATACAGTGAGCCTGAAGTGAAGCATCAGAATCTAAAACTGGTATCACAGGAAAGTTTCAAATCATCGACAGTTAGAAGAGTCAGTCTTCTTGTACTTAAGTCGGCATTGTGCCTTTTCTATTTAGTTCCGATGCAATTCCTGTGTTTCATCGCCAATAAGAAGGTCCAAGGGAAACATTAAACCTGAAATGAAGCATCGGAATCTAAAACTAGTCTCACAGGAGAGACTCAAACATTGATAGTAAGAAGAGTCAGTCTTCTTGTACTTCAGTCGGCATTGTGCCTTTTGTATTTAATTTCGATGAAATTTCGGTGTTTCAACGTCAATAAGAAGGTCCAAGGGATATAGTAATCCTGAAGTGAAGCATCGCATTCTAAAATTGGTATCACAGGATAGGTTCAATACATAGACAGTAAGAAGAATCAGTCTTCTTGTACTTCAGTTGGTATTGAGTGATTTGTATTTAATTACGATGCAATTTCTGTGTTTCATCGTCAATAAGTAGGTCCAAGGGATACAGAAAACCTGACGCATCGGAATCTAAAACTGGTCTCACTGGAAAGGTTCAAAACATAGACAATAAGAAGAGACATTTCTTTTGTACTTAACTCAGCATTGTGCCTTTTGTATTTAATTCCGATGCAATATCCCAGTTTTATCGTCAATAAGAACGTCCAAGGGATACAGTAAGAGTGAAAGGAAGCATCGGAATCTGAAACTGGTCTCACATGAAATTTTCAAAACATAGACAGTAAGAATAGTCAGTCTTCTGGTACTTAAGTCGGCATTGTGCCTTTTGTATTTAATTCGGATTCATTATCTTTGTTTCATCGTCAATAAGACGGTCCAAGGGAAACAGTAAACCTCAAGTGAAGCATCGGAATCTAAAACTGGTCTCACAGGGAAGATTCAAAACATAGACAGTAAGAGGAGTATGTCTTCTTTTACTTAAGTCGGCTTTGTGCCTTTTGTATTGAATTCCGATGCAATTTCTGTGTTTCATCGTCAATAAGAAGGTCCAAGGGATACAGTGAGCCTGAAGTGAAGCATCAGAATCTAAAACTGGTATCACAGGAAAGTTTCAAATCATCGACAGTTAGAAGAGACAGTCTTCTTGTACTTAAGTCGGCATTGTGCCTTTTCTATTTAATTCCGATGCAATTCCTGGGTTTCATCGTCAATAATAAGGTTCAAGGGATACAGTAAACCTGAAGTGAAGCATCGGAATCTAAAACTGGTCACACAGGAAGGGTTCAAAACATAGACAGTATGAAGAGACATTCCTCTTGAATTTAAGTCGGCATCTGCTTTTTGTATTCAATTCCGATGCAATTTTTATGTTTCATCGTCAATAGGAAGGTCCAAGGGATACTGTAAAACTGAAGTGAAGCATCGGAATCTAAAACTGGTATCACAGGAAAGGTTCAAAACATAGATTGTTAGAAGAGGCAGTATGCTTGTACTTCAGTCGGCATTGAGCGTTTTCTATTCAATTCCGATGCAATTTCTGTGTTTCATCGTCAATAAGAAGGTCCAAGGGATACAGTAAACCTGAAGTGAAGCATCGGAATCTAGAACAGGTATCACAGGAAAGGTTCAAAACATCGACATTTAGAAGAGTCAGTCTTCTTGTACTTAAGTCGGCAATGTGCGTTTTGTATTTAATTCCGATGCAATTACGCAGTTTCATCGTCAATAAGAAGGTCCAAGGGATACAGTAAACCTGAAGTGAAGCATCGGAATGTAAAACTGGTCTCACATGATGAGCTAAAGTCACAGAATGTACGAAGAGTCAGTCCTCTTGTACTTAAGTCGGCATTGTGCCATTTGTATTTAATTCCGATGCAATTTCTGTGTTTCATCGTCAATAAGAAGGTCCAAGGGATACAGAAAACCTGTCGCATCGGAATCTAAAACTGGTCTCACAGGAAAGGTTCAAAACATAGACAATAAGAAGAGACATTTCCCTTGTACTTAACTCAGCATTGTGCCTTTTGTATTTAATTCCGATGCAATATCCCTGTTTTATCGTCAATAAGAATGTCCAAGGGATACTGTAAGAGTGAAGGGAAGCATCGGAATCTGAAACTGGTCTCACAAGAAATTTTCCAAACATAGACAGTAAGAATAGTCAGTCTTCTGGTACTTATGTCGGCATTGTGCCTATTGTATTTAATTCGGATGCAATATCTTTGTTTCATCGTCAATAAGACGGTCCAAGGGAGACAGTAAACCTCAATTGAAGCATCGGAATCTAAAACTGGTCTCACAGGAAAGGCTCAAAACATAGACAGTAAGATGAGTCAGTCTTCTTGTACTTAATTCGGCATTGTGCCTTTTGTATTTGATTCCGATGATATTTCTATGTTTCATTGTCAATACTAAAGTCCAAGGGATATAGTAAACATGTAGTGAAGCATCGGAATCTAAAACTGGTATCACAGGAAAGGTTCAAATCATCGACAGTTAGAAGAGTCACCCTTCTTATACTTAAGTCGGCATTGTGCGCTTTGTATTTAATTCCGATGAAATTTCTCAGTTTCGTCGTCAATAAAAAGGTCCAAGGGATACAGTAAACCTGAAGTGAAGCATCGGAATCTAAAACTGGTGTCACAGGAAAGGTTCAAATCGCGGACAGTAAGAAGAGTCAGTCTTCTTGTACTTAAGTCGACATTGTGCCTTTTGTATTTAATTCCGATGCAATTTCTATGTTTCATTGTCAATCAGAAGGTCCAAAGGATACAGTAAACCTGAAGTTTTCTATTTAATTCCGATGAAATTTCTGTGTTTCATCGTCTTTGTGAAGGTCCAAGGGATACAGTAAACCTGAAGTGAAGCATCGGAATCTAAAACTGGTCTCACAGGAAAGGTTCAAACATAGACAGTAAGAAGAGTCAGTCTTCTTGTACTTCAGTCGGCATTGCGCCTTTTGTATTTAATTCCGATGAAATTTCTGTGTTTCATCGTCAATAAGAAGGTCCAAGGGATATAGTAAAGCTGAAGTGAAGCATCGGATTCTAAAATTGGTATCACAGGAATGGTTCAAATCATAGACAGTAAGAAGAATCAGTCTTCTTGTACTTCAGTTGGCATTGAGGGTTTTGTATTTAATTCCGATTCAATTTCTGTGTTTCATCGTCAATAAAAAGGTCCGAGGGATACAGTAAACCTGAAGTAAAGCATCGGAATCTCAAACTGGTCTCACAGGAATGGCCCAATACACAGACAGTAAGAAGAGTCAGTCCTCTTGTACTTCAGTCGGCATTGTGCCTTTTGTATTTAATTCCGATGCAATTTTTATGTTTCATTGTCAATCAGAAGGTCCAAGGGATACAGTAAACCTGAAGTTTTGTATTTATTTCCGATGCAATATCTGCGTTTCATCGTCCTTATTAAAGTCCAAGGGATACAGAAAGCCTGAATCCAAACATCTGAACATAAAACTGGTCTCACAGGAGAGTTTAAAAGCATAGACAGTAAGAAGAGACATTCCTCTTGTACTTAAGTCGGCATTATGCCATTTGCAAATAATTCCGATGCAATTTCTGTATTCCATCGTCTTTTTAAAGGTCCAAGAGATACAGAAGACCTGAATCGAAGCATCGGAATCTAAAACTGGTCTCACAGGAAAGTTTCAAATCATAGACACTAAGAAGAGACATTCCTCTTGTACTTAAGTCAGCATTGTGCATTTTGTATTTAATTCCGATGCAATTCCTGTGTTCTATCGTCAATAAGAAGGTCCAGGGGATACAGTAAACCTGAATCATCGGAATCTAAAACTAATCTCACAGGAAAGGTTCAAAACATAGACAGTAAGAAGAGTCAGTCTTCGTGTACTTTACTCAGCATTGTGCCTTTTGTATTTATTTCCAATGCAATTTCTGTGTTTCATCGACAATAAGAAGGACCAAGGTGTACAGTGAACCTGAAGTAAAGCATCAGGATCTAAAACTGGTCTCACAGGAAAGGTTCAAAGCATAGGCAGTAAGAAGAGTCAGTCTTCTTGTACTTAATTCGGCATTGTGTCTTTTGTGTTTAATTCCGATGAAATTTCTGTGTTTCATCGTCAATACTAAGGTCTAAGGGATATAGTAAACATGTAGTGAAGCATCGGAATCTAAATTGGTATCACAGGATATGTTTAAATCATAGACAGTAAGAATAGTCAGTCTGCTTGTACTTCAGTCGGTATTGAGCGTTTTGTATTTAATTCCGATGCAATTTCTGTGTTTCATCGTCTGTAAGAAGGTCCAAGGGATACAGTAAACCTGAAGTGAAGCATCGGAATCTAAAACTGGTATCACAGGAAAGGTTCAAAACATCGACAGTTAGAAGAGTCACCCTTCTTATACTTAAGTCGGCATTGTGCGCTTTGTATTTAGTTCCGATGCAATTTCTCAGTTTCGTCGTCAATACGAAGGTCCAAGGGATACAGTAAACCTGAAGTGAAGCATCGGAATCTAAAGCTGGTCTCACAGGAAAGGTTCAAACATAGACAGTAAGAAGAGTCAGACTTCTTGTACTTAATTCGGCATTGTGACTTTTGTATTTAATTCCTATGAAATTTCTGTGTTTCATCGTCAATAAGAAGGTCGAAGGGATATAGTAAACCCGAAGTGAAGCATCGGAATCTAACACTGGTTTCACAGGAAAGGTTCAAATCATAGACAGTAAGAACAGTCAGTCTGCTTGTACTTCAGTCGGCATTGAGCGTTTTATATTTAATTCCGATGCAATTTCTGTGTTTCATCGACAATAAGAAGGTCCAAGGGATACAGTAAACCTGAATCATCGGAATCTAAAACTTGTCTCACAGGAAAGGTTCAAATCATGGACAGTAAGAAGAGTCAGTCTTCTTGTACTTAAGTCGACATTGTGCCTTTTGTATTTAATTCCGATGCAATTTCTATGTTTCATTGTCAATCAGAAGGTCCAAGGGATACAGTAAACCTGAAGTTTTGTATTTCATTCCTATGAAACTTCTGTGTTTCATCATCTTTGTGAAGGTCCAAGGGATACAGTAAACCTGAAGTGAAGCATCGGAATCTAAAACTGGTCTCACAGGAAAGGTTCAAACATAGACAGTAAGAAGAGTCAGTCTTATTGTACTTCAGTCGGCATTGTGCCTTTTGTATTTAATTCCGATGAAATTTCTGTGTTTCATCGTCAACAAGAAGGTCCAAGGGGTATAGTAAACCTGAAGTGAAGCATCGGATTCTAAAATTGGTATCACAGGAAAGGTTCAAAACATAGACAGTAAGAAGAGTCAGACTTCTTGTACTTAATTCGGCATTGTGACTTTTGTATTTAATTCCTATGAAATTTCTGTGTTTCATCGTCAATAAGAAGGTCGAAGGGATATAGTAAACCCGAAGTGAAGCATCGGAATCTAACACTGGTTTCACAGGAAAGGTTCAAATCATAGACAGTAAGAACAGTCAGTCTGCTTGTACTTCAGTCGGCATTGAGCGTTTTATATTTAATTCCGATGCAATTTCTGTGTTTCATCGACAATAAGAAGGTCCAAGGGATACAGTAAACCTGAATCATCGGAATCTAAAACTTGTCTCACAGGAAAGGTTCAAAACATAGACAGTAAGAAGATTCAGTCTTCTTGTACTTTAGTCGGCATTGTCCCTTTTGTATTGAATTCCGATGCAATTTCTGTGTTTCATCGTCAATAAGAAGGTCCAAGGGATACAGTGAGCCTGAAGTGAAGCATCAGAATCTAAAACTGGTATCACAAGAAAGTTTCAAATCATCGACAGTTAGAAGAGTCAGTCTTCTTGTACTTAAGTCGGCATTGTGCCTTTTCTATTTAGTTCCGATGCAATTCCTGTGTTTCATCGTCAATAAGAGGGTCCAAGGGATACAGTAAACCTAAAGTGAAGCATCGGAATCTAAAACTGTTCTCACAGGAAATGCTCAAAACATAGACAGTAAGATGAGTCAGTCTTCTGGCACTTAATTCGGCATTGTGCCTATTGTATTTAATTCCGATGAAATTTCTGTGTTTCATCGTCAATACTAAGGTCCAAGGGATATAGTAAACATGTAGTGAAGCATCGGAATCTAAAACTGGTATCACAGGAAAGGTTTAAATCATAGACAGTAAGAATAGTCAGTCTGCTTGTACTTCAGTCGGTATTGAGCGTTTTGTATTTAATTCCGATGCAATTTCTGTGTTTCATCGTCAGTAAGAAGGTCCAAGGGATACAGTAAACCTGAAGTGAAGCATCGGAATCTAAAACTGGTATCACAGGAAAGGTTCAAAGCATCGACAGTTAGAAGAGTCACCCTTCTTATACTTAAGTCGGCATTGTGCGCTTTGTTTTTAATTCCGATGCAATTTCTCAGTTTCGTCGTCAATAAGAAGGTCCAAGGGATACAGTAAACCTGAAGTGAAGCATCGGAATCTAAAACTGGTGTCACAGGAAAGGTTCAAATCGCGGACAGTAAGATGAGTCAGTCTTCTTGTACTTAAGTCGCCATTGTGCCTTTTGTATTTAATTCCGATGCAATTTCTATGTTTCATTGGAATCAGAAGGTCCAAGGGATACAGTAAACCTGAAGTTTTGTATTTAATTCCCATGCAATTTCTGTGTTTCATCGTCAATACGAAGGTCCAAGGGATACAGTAAACCTGAATCATCGGAATCTAAAACTAGTCTCACAGGAAAGGTTCAAAACATAGACAGTAAAGAGATTCAGTCTTCTTGTACTTTAGTCCGCATTTTGCCTTTTGTATGTAATTCCGATGCAATTTCTGTGATTCATCGTCAATAAGAATGTCCCAGGGATACAATAAACCTGAAGTGAAGCATCGGAATCTAAAACTAGTCTCACAGGAAAGGTTCAAATCATAGAATGTGAGAAGAGTCAGTCCTCTTGTACTTAAGTCGGCATTGTGCCTTTTTATTTAATACCGATGCAATTCCTGTGTTTCATCGTCAATAAGAAGGTCCAAGTGAAACAGTAACCTGAAGTGAAGCATCGGAATCTAAAACTGGTCTCACAGGGAAGGTTCAAAACATAGACAGTAAGAAGAGTCTGTCTTCTTTTACTTAAGCCGGCATTGTCCCTTTTGTATTGAATTCCGATGCAATTTCTGTGTTTCATCGTCAATAAGAAGGTCCAAGGGATACAGTGAGCCTGAAGTGAAGCATCAGAATCTAAAACTGGTATCACAGGAAAGTTTCAAATCATCGACAGTTAGAAGAGTCAGTCTTCTTGTACTTATGTCGGCATTGTGCCTTTTCTGTTTAGTTCCGATGCAATTCCTGTCTGTCATCGCCAATACGAAGGTCCAAGGGATACAGTGAACCTGAAGTTTTTTATTTCATTCCTATGAAATTTCTGTGTTTCATCGTCTTTGTGAAGGTCCAAGGGATACAGTAAACCTGAAGTGAGGCATCGGAATCTAAAGCTGGTGTCACAGGAAAGGTTCAAATCACGGACAGTAAGAAGAGTCAGTCTTCTTGTACTTAAGTCGACATTGTGCCTTTTGTATTTAATTCCGATGCAATTTCTATGTTTCATTGTCAATCAGAAGGTCCAAGGGATACAGTAAACCTGAAGTTTTGTAATTCATTCCTATGAAATTTCTGTGTTTCATCGTCTTTGTGAAGGTCCAAGGGATACAGTTAACCTGAAGTGAAGCATCAGAATCTAAAACTGGTATCACAGGAAAGTTTCAAATCATCGACAGCTAGAAGAGTCAGTCTTCTTGTACTTAAGTCGGCATTGTGCCTATTGTATTTAATTCCGATGAAATTTCTGTGTTTCATCGTTAATACTAAGGTCCAAGGGATATAGTAAAAATGTAGTGAATCATCGGAATCTAAAACTGGTATCACAGGAAAGGTTTAAATCATAGACAGTAAGAATAGTCAGTCTGCTTGTACTTCAGTCGGTATTGAGCGTTTTGTATTTAATTCCGATGCAATTTCTGTGTTTCATCGTCAGTAAGAAGGTCCAAGGGATACAGTAAACCTGAAGTGAAGCATCGGAATCTAAAACTGGTATCACAGGAAAGGTTCAAAGCATCGACAGTTAGAAGAGTCACCCTTCTTATACTTATGTCGGCATTGTGCGCTTTGTATTTAATTCCGATGCAATTTCTCAGTTTCGTCATCAATAAGTAGGTCCAAGGGATACAGTAAACCTGAAGTGAAGCGTCGTAATCTAAAACTGGTGTCACAGGAAAGGTTCAAATCGCGGACAGAAAGAAGAGTCAGTCTTCTTGTACTTAAGTTGACATTGTGCCTTTTGTATTTAAATCCGATGCAATTTCTATGTTTCATTGTCAATCAGAAGGTCCAAGGGATACAGTAAACCTGAAGTTTTGTATTTAATTCCTATGAAATTTCTGTGTTTCATCGTCTTTGTGAAGGTCCAAGGGATTCAGTAAACCTGAAGTGAAGCATCGGAATCTAAAACTGGTCTCACAGGAAAGGTTCAAACATAGACAGTAACAAGAGTCAGTCTTCTTGTACTTCATTTGGCATTGTGCATTTTGTATTTAATTCCGATGCAATTTCTGTGTTTCATCGTCAATAAGAAGGTCCAATTGATACGGTAAACCTGAAGTGAAGCATTGGAAACTAAAACTGGTCTCACATTAAAGGTTAAAATCATAGAATATGAGAGGAGTCAGTCCTCTTGTACTTAAGTCGGCATTGGGCCTTTTGTATTTAATTCCGATGCAATTCCTGTGTTCTATCGTCAATAAGAAGGTCCAAGGGATACAGTAAACCTGAATCATCGGAATCTAAAACTAGTCTCACAGGAAAGGTTCAAAACATAGACAGTAAGAAGAGTCAGTCTTCGTGTACTTTACTCTGCATTGTGCCTTCTGTATTTATTTCCGATGCAATTTCTGTGTTTCATCGTCAATAAGAAGGTCCAAGGTATATAGTAAACCCGAAGTGAAGCATCGGAATCTAAAACTGGTTTCACAGGAAAGGTTCAACACATAGACAGTAAGAAGATTCAGTCTTCTTGTACTTTAGTCGGCATTGTGCCTTTTGTATTTAATTCGGATGCAATTTCTGTGTTTCATCGCCAATAAGAAGGTCCAAGGAATACAGTTAACCTGAAGTGAAGCATCGGAATCTGAAACTGTTCTCACAGGAAAGGCTCAAAACGTAGACAGTAAGATGAGGCAGTCTTCTTGTACTTATTTCGGCATTGTCCCTATTGTATTTAATTCCGATGAAATTTCTGTGTTTCATCGTCAACAAGAAGGTCCTAGGGATATAGTAAACCCGAAGTGAAGCATCGGAATCTAAAACTGGTTTCACAGGAAAGGTTCAAATCATAGACAGTAAGAACAGTCAGTCATCTTGTACTTAATTCGGCATTGTGTCTTTTGTATTTAATTCCTATGAAATTTCTGTGTTTCATCGTCAATAAGAAGGTCCAAGAGATATTGTAAACCCGAAGTGAAGCATCGGAATCTAAAACTGGTTTCACAGGAAAGGTTCAAATCATAGACAGTAAGAACAGTCAGTCTGCTTGTACTTCAGTCGGCATTGAGCGTTTTATATTTAATTCCGATGCAATTTCTGTGTTTCATCGACAATAAGAAGGTCCAAGGGATACAGTAAACCTGAATCATCGGATTCTAAAACTACTCTCACAGGAAAGGTTCAAAACATAGACAGTAAGAAGATTCAGTCTTCTTGTACTCTAGGCGGCATTGTCCCTTTTGTATTGAATTCCGATGCAATTTCTGTGTTTCATCGTCAATAAGAAGGTCCAAGGGATACAGTGAGCCTGAAGTGAAGCATCAGAATCTAAAACTGGTATCATAGGAAAGTTTCAAATCATCGACAGTTAGAAGAGTCAGTCTTCTTGTACTTAAGTCGACATTGTGCCTTTTCTATTTAGTTGCGATGCAATTTCTGCGTTTCATCGCCAATAAGAAGGTCCAAGGGATACAGTTAACCTGAAGTGAAGCATCGGAATCTAAAACTGTTCTCACAGGAAAGGCTCAAAACTTAGACAGTAAGATGAGTCAGTCTTCTTGTACTTAATTCGGCATTGTGCCTATTGTATTTAATTCCGATGAAATGTCTGTGTTTCATCGTCATTATTAAGGTCCAAGGGATATAGTAAACATGTAGTGAAGCATCGGAATCTAAAACTGGTATCACAGGAAAGGTTCAAATCATAGACAGGAAGAATAGTCAGTCTGCTTGTACTTCAGTCGGCACTGAGCGTTTTGTACTTATTTCCGATGCAATTTCTGTGTTTCATCGACAATAAGAAGGTCCAAGGGATACAGTAAACCTGAAGTGAAGCATCGGAATCTACAACTGTATCACAGGAAAGGTTCAAAACATCGACAGGTAGAAGAGTCAGTCTTCATGTACTTTAGTCGGAATTGATGGTTTTGTATTCAATTCCGATGCAATTACTCAGTTTCATCGTCAATAAGAAGGTCCAAGGGATACAGTAAACCTGAAGTGAAACATCGGAATCTAAAACTGGTCACACAGGAAAACTCAAACAAAGAAGGTAAGGAGGGTCAGCCTCGTTGTAATTTAGTCCACATTGCGCGTTTTGTATTTGATTCCGATTCAATTTCTTTGTTTCATCGTCAATATGAAGTTCCAAGGCATACAGTAAACCTGAGGTGAAGCATCGGAATCTAAAACTGGTATCACAGGAAAGGTTCAAAACATCGACAGTTAGAAGAGTCTATCTTCTTATACTTAAGTCGGCATTGTGCGTTTTGTATTCAATTCCGATGCAATTTCTCAGTTTCATCGTCAATCAGAAGGTCCAAGGGATACAGTAAACCTAAAGTGAAGCATCGGAATCTAAAACTGCTATCATAGAAAGGTTCAAAACATAGACAGTAAGAAGAGTCAGTACTCTTGTACGTAATTCGGCATTGTGCTTTTTGTATTTAATTCCGATGAAATTCCTGTGTTCCATCGTCAATAAGAAGGTCCATGGGAAATAGTAAACCTGAAGTGAAGCATCGGAATCTAAATCTGGTATCACAGGAAAGGCTCAAAGCATAGAGAGTAAGAAGGGTCAGTCTGCTTGTACTTCAGTCGGCATTGAGCGTTTTGTAATCAACTCCGATGCAGTTTCTGTGTTTCATCGACAATAAGAAGGTCCAAGAAATACAGTAAACCTGAAATGAAGCATCGGAATCTAAAACTGTTCTCACAGGAAATGCTCGAAACATAGACAGTAAGATGAGTCAGTCTTCTTGCACTTAATTCGGCATTGTGCCTATTGTATTTAATTCCGATGAAATTTCTGTGTTTCATCGTCAAAACTAAGGTCCAAGGGATATAGTAAACATGTAGTGAAGCATCGGAATCTAAAACTGGTATCACAGGAAAGGTTTAAATCATAGACAGTAAGAATAGTCAGTCTGCTTGTACTTCAGTCGGTATTGAGCGTTTTGTATTTAATTCCGATGCAATTTCTGTGTTTCATCGTCAGTAAGAAGGTCCAAGGGATACAGTAAACCTGAAGTGAAGCATCGGAATCTAAAACTGGTGTCACAGGAAAGGTTCAAATCGCGGACAGTAAGAAGAGTCAGTCTTCTTGTACTTAAGTCGACATTGTGCCTTTTGCATTTAATTCCGATGCAATTTCTATGATTCATTGTCAATCAGAAGGTCCAAGGGATACAGTAAACCTGAAGTTTTGTATTTAATTCCCATGCAATTTCTGTGTTTCATCGTCAATAAGAAGGTCCAAATGATACAGTAAACCTGAATCATCGGAATCTAAAATTAGTCTCACAGGAAAGGTTCAAAACATAGACAGTAAAAAGATTAAGTCTTCTTGTACTTTAGTCGGCATTGTGCCTTTTGTATGTAGTTCCGATGCAATTTCTGTGATTCATCGTCAATAAGAAGGTCCCAGGTATACAATAAACCTGAAGTGAAGCATCGGAATCTAAAACTGGTCTCACAGGAAAGGTTCAAATCATAGAATGTGAGAAGAGTCAGTCCTCTTGTACTTAAGTCGGCATTGTGCCTTTTTATTTAATACCGATGCAATTCCTGTGTTTCATCGTCAATAAGAAGGTCCAAGGGATACAGTAACCTGAAGTCAAGCATCGGAATCTAAAACTGGTCTCACAGGGAAAGTTCAAAACATAGACAGTAAGAAGAGTCTGTCTCCTTTTACTTAAGTCGGCATTGTCCCTTTTGTATTGAATTCCGATGCAATTTCTGTGTTTCATCGTCAATAAGAAGGTCCAAGGGATACAGTGAGCCTGAAGTGAAGCATCAGAATCTAAAACTGGTATCACAGGAAAGTTTCAAATCCTTGACAGTTAGAAGAGTCAGTCTTCTTGTACTTAAGTCGGCATTGTGCCTTTTCTATTTAGTTCCGATGCAATTCCTGTGTTTCATCGCCAATAAGAAGGTCCAAGGGATACAGTAAACCTGAAGTGAAGCATCGGAATCTAAAACTGTTCTCACAGGAAAGGCTCAAAACATAGACAGTAAGATGAGTCAGTCTTCTTGTACTTAATTCGGCATTGTGCCTATTGTATTTAATTCCGATGAAATTTCTGTGTTTCATCGTCAATACTAAGGTCCAAGGGATATAGTAAACATGTAGTGAAGCATCGGAATCTAAAACTGGTATCACAGGAAACGTTTAAATCATAGACAGTAAGAATAGTCAGTCAGCTTGTACTTCAGTCGGTATTGAGCGTTTTGTATTTAATTCCGATGCAATTTCTGTGTTTCATCGTCAGTAAGAAGGTCCAAGGGATACAGTAAACCTGAAGTGAAGCATCGGAATCTAAATCTGGTATCACAGGAAAGGTTCAAAGCATCGACAGTTAGAAGAGTCACCCTTCTTATACTTAAGTCGGCATTGTGCGCTTTGTTATTAATTCCGATGCAATTTCTCAGTTTCGTCGTCAATAAGAAGGTCCAAGGGATACAGTAAACCTGAAGTGAAGCATCGGAATCTAAAACTGGTGTCACAGGAAAGGTTCAAACCGCGGACAGTAAGAAGAGTCAGTCTTCTTGTACTTCATTCGGCATTGTGCCTTTTGTATTTAATTCCGATGAAATTTCTGTGTTTCATCGTCAACAAGAAGGTCCAAGGGATATAGTAAACCTGAAGAGAAGCATCGGATTCTAAAATTGGTATCACAGGAAAGGTTCAAGTCATAGACACTAAGAAGAGACATTCCTCTTGTACTTAAGTCAGCATTGTGCATTTTGTATTTATTTCCGATGCAATTTCTGTGTTTCATCGTCAATAAGAAGATCCAAGGGATATAGTAAACCCGAAGTGAAGCATCGGAATCTAAAACTGGTTTCACAGGAAAGGTTCAAATCATAGACATTAAGAACAGTCAGTCTGCTTGTACTTCAGCCGGCATTGAGCGTTTTATATTTAATTCCGATGCAATTTCTGTGTTTCACCGTCGATAAGAAGGTCCAAGGGATACAGTATACCTGAATCATCGGAATCTAAAACTAGTCTCAAAGGAAAGGTTCAAAACATAGACAGTAAGAAGATTCAGTCTTCTTGTACTTTAGTCGGCATTGTGCCTTTTGTATTTAATTCGGATGCAATTTCTGTGTTTCATCGTCAATAAGAAGGTCCCAGGGATAAAAGAAACCTGAAGTGAAGCATCGGAATCTAAAACTGGTCTCACAGGAAAGGTTCAAATCATAGAATGTGAGAAGAGTCAGTCCTCTTGTACTTATGTCGGCATTGTGCCTTTTTTTTTAATACCGATGCAATTCCTGTGCTTCATCGTCAATAAGAAGGTCTTAGGGATACAGTAACCTGAAGTGAAGCATCGGAATCTAAAACTGGTCTCACAGGGAAGGTTCAAAACATAGACAGTAAGAAGAGTCTGTTTTCTTTTACTTAATTCGGCATTGTCCCTTTTGTATTGAATTCCGAAGCAATTTCTGTGTTTCATCGTCAATAAGAAGGTCCAAGGGATACAGTGAGCCTGAAGTGAAGCATCAGAATCTAAAACTGGTATCACAGTAAAGTTTCAAATCAACGACAGTTAGAAGAGTCAGTCTTCCTGTACTTAAGGCGGCATTGTGCCTTTTCTATTTAGTTCCGATGCAATTTCTGTGTTTCATCGCCAATAAGAAGGTCCAAGGGATACAGCTAACCTGAAGTGAAGCATCGGAATCTAAAACTGTTCTCACAGGAAAGGCTCAAAGCATAGACAGTAAGATGAGTCAGTCTTCTTGTACTTATTTCGGCATTGTGCCTATTGTATTTAATTCCGATGAAATTTCTGTGTTTCATCGTCATTATTAAGGTCCAAGGGATATAGTAAACATGTAGTGAAGCATCGGAATCTAAAACTGGTATCACATGAAAGGTTCAAAACATCGACAGTTAGAAGAGTCAGTCTTCTTATACTTAAGTCGGCATTGTGCGTTTTGTATTTAATTCCGATGCAATTTCTCAGTTTCGTCGTCAATAAGAAGATCCAAGGGATACAGAAAACCTGAAGTGAAGCATCGGAATCTAAAACTAGTCACACAGGAAAGGTTCAAATCGTGGACAGTAAGAAGAATCAGTCTTCTTGTACTTAAGACGTCATCGTGCCTTTTGTATTTAATTCCGATGCAATTTCTGTGTTTCATCGTCAATCAGAAGGTCCAAGGGATACAGTAAACCTGAAGTGAAGCATCGGAATCTAAAACTGGTATCACAGAAAGGTTCAAAACATAGACAGTAAGAAGAGTCAGTACTCTTGTACTTAATTCGGCATTGTGCTTTTTGTATTTAATTCCGATGAAATTACGGTCTTTCATCGTCAATAAGAAGGTCCAAGGGATACAGTAAACCTGAAGTGAGGCATCGGAATCTAAAACTGGTATCACAGGAAAGGTTCATATCATAGACAGTAAGAAGTGTCAGTCTGCTTGTACATCAGTCGGCATTGAGCGTTTTGTATTTAATTCCGATGCAATGTCTGTGTTTCATCGTCAATACGAGGGTCCAAGGGATACAGCAAATCTAAAGGGAAGCATCGGAATCTAAAACTGGTCACACAGGAAAAGCTCAACCATAGACGGTAAGGAGAGTCAGCCTTCTTGTACTTAAGTTGGCATTGTGCCTTTTGTATTTAATTCCGATGCAATTTCTTTGTTTCATCGTCAATTAGACGTTCCAAGCGAAACAGTAAACCTGAAGTGAAGCATCGGAATCTATAACAAGTCTCACAGGAAAGGCTCAGACATAGACAGTAAGAAGAGCCCATCATATTGTACTTTAGTGGACATTGTGCGTTTTGTATTTAATTCCGATGCAAGTTCTGTGTTTCATCGTCAATAAGATGGTCCGAGGCATACAGTGAACCTGAAATGAAGCATCGGAATCTAAAACTGGTCTCACAGGAATGGTCCAAAACATAGACACTAAGAAGAGTCAATCTTCTTGTACTTAAGTCAGCCTTTGGCCTTTTGTATTTAATTCCGATGCAATTTATGTGTTTCATCGTCAATACATAGGTCCAAGGGATACAGTAAACCTGAAGTGAAACATCGGATTCTATAACTGGTCTCACAGGAAAGGCTCAAAGCATAGACAGTAAGAAGGGTCAGACTTATTGTACTTAATTCGGCATTGTGCCTTTTGTAATTAATTCCGATCAAATTTCTGTGTTTCATCGTCAATAAGAAGGTCCAAGGGATATAGTAAACCTGAAGTGAAGCATAGGAATCTAAAACTGGTATCACAGGAAAGGTTCAAAACATCGACAGTTAGAATAGTCAGTCTTCTTGTACTTCAGTCGGATTTGAGGGTTTTGTATTTATTTCCGATGCAATTACTCAGTTTCATCGTCAATAAGAAGGTCCAAGGGATACAGTAAACCTGAAGTGAACCTTTGGAATCTAAAACTGAACACACAGGAAAAACTCAAACATAGACGGTAAGGAGACTCAGTCTTCTTGTATTTTAGTCGACATTGTGCGTTTTGTATTTGATTCCCATTTAATTTCTTTGTTTCATCGTCATTAAGAAGGTCCAAGGGATACAAGAAACCTGAAGTGAAGCATCGGAATCCAAAACTGGTCTCACAGGAAAGGTTAAAATCATAGAATGTGAGAAGAGTCAGTCCTTTGTACTTAAGTCGGCATTGTGCCGTTTTTTTTAATACCGATGCAATTGCTGTGTTTCATCGTCAATAAGAAGGTCCAAGGGATACAGTAACCTGAAGTGAAGCATCGGAATCTAAAACTGGTCTCACAGGGAAGGTTCAAAACATAGACAGTAAGAAGAGTCTGTCTTCTTTTACTTAAGTCGGCATTGTCCCTTTTGTATTGAATTCCGATGCAATTTCTGTGTTTCATCGTCAATAAGAAGGTCCAAGGGATACAGTGAGCCTGAAGTGAAGCATCAGAATCTAAAACTGGTATCATAGGAAAGTTTCAAATCATCGACAGTTAGAAGAGTCAGTCTTCTTGTACTTAAGTCGACATTGTGCCTTTTCTATTTAGTTGCGATGCAATTTCTGCGTTTCATCGCCAATAAGAAGGTCCAAGGGATACAGTTAACCTGAAGTGAAGCATCGGAATCTAAAACTGTTCTCACAGGAAAGGCTCAAAACTTAGACAGTAAGATGAGTCAGTCTTCTTGTACTTAATTCGGCATTGTGCCTATTGTATTTAATTCCGATGAAATGTCTGTGTTTCATCGTCATTATTAAGGTCCAAGGGATATAGTAAACATGTAGTGAAGCATCGGAATCTAAAACTGGTATCACAGGAAAGGTTCAAATCATAGACAGGAAGAATAGTCAGTCTGCTTGTACTTCAGTCGGCACTGAGCGTTTTGTACTTATTTCCGATGCAATTTCTGTGTTTCATCGACAATAAGAAGGTCCAAGGGATACAGTAAACCTGAAGTGAAGCATCGGAATCTACAACTGTATCACAGGAAAGGTTCAAAACATCGACAGGTAGAAGAGTCAGTCTTCATGTACTTTAGTCGGAATTGATGGTTTTGTATTCAATTCCGATGCAATTACTCAGTTTCATCGTCAATAAGAAGGTCCAAGGGATACAGTAAACCTGAAGTGAAACATCGGAATCTAAAACTGGTCACACAGGAAAACTCAAACAAAGAAGGTAAGGAGGGTCAGCCTCGTTGTAATTTAGTCCACATTGCGCGTTTTGTATTTGATTCCGATTCAATTTCTTTGTTTCATCGTCAATATGAAGTTCCAAGGCATACAGTAAACCTGAGGTGAAGCATCGGAATCTAAAACTGGTATCACAGGAAAGGTTCAAAACATCGACAGTTAGAAGAGTCTATCTTCTTATACTTAAGTCGGCATTGTGCGTTTTGTATTCAATTCCGATGCAATTTCTCAGTTTCATCGTCAATCAGAAGGTCCAAGGGATACAGTAAACCTAAAGTGAAGCATCGGAATCTAAAACTGCTATCATAGAAAGGTTCAAAACATAGACAGTAAGAAGAGTCAGTACTCTTGTACGTAATTCGGCATTGTGCTTTTTGTATTTAATTCCGATGAAATTCCTGTGTTCCATCGTCAATAAGAAGGTCCATGGGAAATAGTAAACCTGAAGTGAAGCATCGGAATCTAAATCTGGTATCACAGGAAAGGCTCAAAGCATAGAGAGTAAGAAGGGTCAGTCTGCTTGTACTTCAGTCGGCATTGAGCGTTTTGTAATCAACTCCGATGCAGTTTCTGTGTTTCATCGACAATAAGAAGGTCCAAGAAATACAGTAAACCTGAAATGAAGCATCGGAATCTAAAACTGGTATCACAGGAAAGGTTCAAAACATCGACAGTTAGAATAGTCAGTCTTCTTGTACTTCAGTCGGAATTGAGGGTTTTGTATTTAATTCCGATGCAATTACTCAGTTTCATCGTCAATAAGAAGGTCCAAGGGATACAGTAAACCTGAAGTGAAGCATCGGAATCTAAAACTGAGCACACAGGAAAAGCTGAAACATAGACGGTAAGGAGAGTCAGTCTCCTTGTACATTAGTCCACATTGTGCGTTTTTTATTTGATACCGATTCAATTTCTTTGTTTCTTCGTCAATATGAAGGTCCAAGGCATACAGTAAACCTGAGGTGAAGCATTGGAATCTAAAACTGGTATCACAGGAAAGGTTCAAAACATCGACAGTTAGAAGACTCAGTCTTCTTATACTTAAGTCGGCATTGTGCGTTTTGTATTTAATTCCGATGCAATTTCTCATTTTCGTCGTCAATAAGAAGATCCAAGGGATACAGGAAACCTGAAGTGAAGCATCGGAATCTAAAACTAGTCACACAGGAAAGGTTCAAATCGTGGACAGTAAGAAGAGTCAGTCTTCTTGTACTTAAGTCGTCATTGTGCCTTTTGTATTTAATTCCGATGCAATTTCTGTGTTTCATCGTCAATCAGAAGGTCCAAGGGATACAGTAAACCTGAAGTGAAGCATCGGAATCTAAAACTGGTCACACAGGAAAGTTCAAACATACATGGTAAGAAGAGTCAGTCTTCTTGTACTTAAGTGGGCTTTGTGCGTTTTGTATTTAAATCCGATGCAATTTCTTTGTTTCATCGTCAATTAGACGGTCCAAGGGAAACAGTAAACCTGAAGTGAAGCATCGGAATCTAAAAGTAGTGTCACAATAAAGGCTCAAACATAGACAGTACGAAGAGCCCGTCTTCTTGTACATCAGTCTGCATTGAGCGTTTTGTATTTAATTCCGATGCAATATCTGTATTTCACCGTCAATAAGAAGGTCCAAGGGATAGACTAAACCTGAAGTGTTGCATCGGAATCGAAAACTGGTATCACAGGAAAGGTCTAAAGCATCGACAGTTAGAAGAGTCATTCTTTTTGTACTTAAGTCGGCATAGTGCGTTTTGTATTTAATTCCGATGCAATTTCTCAGTTTCATCGCCAATAAGAAGGTCCAAGGGATACGGTAAGCCTGAAGTGAAGCATCGGAATCTAAAACTGGTCCCTCAGGAAAGGTACAAACCATAGAGTGTGAGAAGAGTCAGTCCTCCTGTCCTTAAGTCTGCATTGTGCCTTTTGTATTTAATTCCGATGCAATTCCTGTGTTTCATCGTCAATAAGACGGTCCAAGGGATACAGTAAACCTGAAGTGAAGCATCGGAATCTAAAACTGGTCTCACAGGAAAGGCTCAAAACAGAGACAGTAAGAAGAGTCAGTCGTCTTCTACTTACATCGGCATTGAGCCTTTTGTATTTAATTCCGATAAAATTTCTGTGTTTCATCGTCAATAAGAAGGTCTAAGTAATAGAGTAAACCTCAAGTGAAGTATCGGAATCTAAAACTGGTCACACAGGTAAGGTTCAAAACATAGACAGTAAGAAAAGACATTCCCCTTGTATTTAAGTCGGCATCTGCCTTTTATATTTAATTCCGATGCAATTTTTGTGTTACATCGTCAATAGTAAGGTCCAAGGGATACAGTAAATCTCAAGTGAAATATCGGAATCTAAATCTGGTCTCACAGGAAAGGCTCAAAACATAGACAGTAAGAATAGCCCGTCTTCTTGTACTTAAGTCGGCATTGTGCGTTTTGTATTTAATTCCAAAGCAATTTCTGTGTTTCATCGTCAATAAGAAGCTCCAAGGGATACAGCACACCTGAAGTGAAGCATCGGAATCTAAAACTGGTCACACAGGAGAAGCACAAACATAGGCGGTAAGGAGAGTCAGTCCTCTTGTATTTAAATCTTCATTGTGCCTTTTGTATTTAATTCCGATGCAATTCTTGTGTTTCATCGTCAATAAGAAGGTTCAATGGATGCAGTAAACCTGAAGTGAAGCATCGGAATCAAAAACTGGTCGCAAAGGAAAGGTTCAAAACATAGACAGTAAGAAGAGTCATTCCCCATGTATTTAAGTCGGCATCTAACTATTGTATTTAATTCCGATGCAATATTTGTGTTTCATCGTCAATAGGAAGATCCAAGGGATGCAGTAAGCTTTAAGTGAATTATCGGAATCTAAAACTGGTCTCACAGGAAAGGCACAAAACATAGGCAGTAAGAATAGCCCGTCTTCTTGTACTTAAGTCGACATTGTGCCTTTTGAATTTAATTAGGATTCAATTTCTTTGTTTCATCGTCAATTAGACGGTCCAAGCGAAACAGTAAACCTGAAGTGAAGCATCGGAATCTAAAACTAGTCTCACAGGAAAGGCTCAAACATAGACAGTAAGAAGAGCCCGTCTTCTTGCACTTTAGTCAACATTGTGCGATTTGTATTTACTTCCGATGCAAGTTCTGTGTTTCATCGTCTTTATGAATGTCCAAGGGATACAGTAAATCTGAGGTGAAGCATCGGAATCTAAAACTGGTCACACAGGTATATCTCAAACATAGACGCTAAGAACAGTCAGTCTTTTTGTACTTAAGTCGGCATTGTGACATTTGTAATTAATTCCGATGCAATTTTTGTGTCTCATCGTCAATAAGATGGTCCAAGGGATACAGTAAACCTGAAGTGAAGCATCGGAATCTGAAACTGGTCTCACAGGAAAGGTTCAAATCATAGATTGTGAGAATAGTCAGTCCTCTTGAACGTAAGTCGGCAGTGTGCTTTTTGTATTAAATTCCAATACAATTCCTGTGATGCATCGTCAATAAGAAGGTCCAAGGGATATAGTAAACCTGAAGTGAAGCATCGGAATCTAAAACTGGTCTCACATGAAAGGCTCAAGTCACCGAATGTAAGAAGAGTCAGTGTTCTTGTACTTCAGTCGGCATTGTGCCATTTGTATTTAATTCCGATGCTATTTCTGTGTTTCATCGTCAATAAGAAGGTCCAAGGGGTATAGTAAACCTGAAGTGAAGCATCGGAATCTAAAACTGGTCTCACAGGAAAGGTTCAAATCATAGATTGTGAGAATAGTCAGTCCTCTTGTACGTAAGTCGGCAGTGTGCTTTTTGTATTAAATTCCGGTACAATTCCTGCGCTGCATCGTCTATAAGAAGGTCCAAGGGATACAGTAAACATGAAGTGAAGCATCGGAATCTAAATCTGGTCACACAGGAAATGCTCAAACATAGACAGCAAAAAGAGTATGTCTTGTTGTACTTAAGTCGGCATTTTGCCTTCTGTATTTAATTCCGATTCAATTTCTGTGTTTTATCGTCAAAAAGTAGGACCAAGGGATACAGTAATCCTGAAGTGATTCATCGGAATAAAAATTGGTCTCACAGGATAGGTTCAAATCATAGACAGAAAGAAGAGTCAGTATTCTTGTACTTAAGTCGGTATTGTGAGTTTTGTATTTAACTACGATGCAATTTCTGTGTTTCATTGTCAATAAGAAGGTCCATGGGATACAGAAAACCTGAATTGAAGCGTCGATATCTAAAACTGGTCTCACAGGAAAGGCTCCAATCACAGAATGTGAGAAGAGTCAGTTCTCTTGTACTTTAGTCGGCATTGTGCCTTTTGAATTTGATTCCGATGCAATTTCTGTGTTTCATCGTCAATACGAAGGTCCAAGGGATACAGTAAACCTGAAGTGAAGCATCGTTATCTAAAACTGGTCTCACAGGAGAGGTTCAAAACATAGATAGTAAGAAGAGTCAGTCCTCTCGTACTTATGTAGGCGTTGTGCCATTTGTATTTAATTCTGAAGCAATTTCCGTGTTTCATCGTCATTAATAAGGTCCAAGGGATACAGTAAACTTGAAGTGAAGCATCCGAATATGAAACTGGTCTCACAGGAAAGTTTCAAATCATATACAGTAAGAAGAGTCAGTCTTGTTGTACTTAAGTCGGCATTTTGCCTTTTGTATTTAATTCCGATGAAATTTCTGTGTTTCATCGTCAATACGTAGGAATAAGGGATACAGTAATCCTGAAGTGAATCATCGGAATCCAACATTGGTCTCACAGGAAAGGTTCAAAACATAGACGTAAGAAGAGTCAGTCTTCTCGTACTTAAGTCGGTATTGTGCCTTTTGTATTACATTCCGATGCAATTTCTGTGTTTCATCGTCAATAAGAAGGTCCAAGTGATAAAGTAACCCTGAAGAGAAGCAGTGGAATCTAAAACTGGTCACACAGGAAATGCTCACAACATAGACAGTAAGAAGAGTCAGTCTTCTTGTACATAAGTCGGAATATTGCCTTTTGTATTTAATTCCGAAGCAATTTCTGTGTTTCATCGTCATTAATAAGGTCCAAGGTATAAAGTAAACCTGAAGTGAAGTATCGGAATATGAAACTGGTCTCACAGGAATGTTTTAAATCATAGACAGTAAGAAGAGTCAGTCTTCTTGTACTTAAGTAGGCATTGTGCTTTTTGTATTTAATTCAGACGCAATTTCTGTGTTTCATCGTCAATAAGTAGGTCCAAGGGATACAGTTATCCTGAAGTGACGCATCGGAATCAAAAATTGGTCGCACAGGAAAGGTTCAAGACAAAGACAGTAAGAAGATTCAGTCTTCTTGTACTTAAGTCGGTATTGTGCCTTTTGTATTTAATTCCGATCCAATTTCTGTGTTTCATCGTCAATAAGATTGTCCAAGTGATACAGTAAACCTGAGGGAAGCTTCAGAATCTAAAACTGGTCACACTCGAAATGCTCAAACATGGACAGTAAGAAGAGTCAGCCTTGATGTTCTTAAGTCGGCATTTTGCCTTTCGTATTTAATTCCGATGCAATTTCTGTGGTTCATCGTCAATACGTAGGAATAAGGGATACAGTAAACCTGAAGTGAATCATCGGAATCAAAATTTGGTCTCACAGGAAAGGTCCAAAACATAGACAGTAAGAAGAGTCAGTCTTCTTGTACTTAAGTCGGCATTGTGCCTTTTGTATATAATTCCGATGCAATTTTTGTGTTTCATCGTCAATACGAAGATCCAAGGGATACATTAAATCTGAGTGAAGCATCGGAATCTAAAACTGGTCACACAGGAAATGCCCAAACATAGACAGTAAGAAGAGTCAGTCTTGTTGTACTTAGGTCGGCATTTTGCCTTTTGCATTTAATTCCGATGCAATTTCTGTGATTCATCGACAATATGAAGGTCCAAGGAATACAGAAAACCTGAAGTGACGGATCGGAATCTAAAACTGGTCTCACAGGGGAGGTTCAAAACATAGACAGTAAGACGAGTCAGTCTTCTTCTACTTAAGTCGGCATTTGGCCGTTGGTATTTAATTCCGACGCAATGTCTGTGTTTCATCGTCAATACGAAGGTCCAAGGGATACAGTAAAGCCGAGTGAAGCATCGGAATCTAAAACTGGTCACACAGGAAATGCTAAAACATAGACAGTAAGTAGAGTCAGTTTTGTTGTACATAAGTCGTCATTTTTCCTTTTGTATATAAATCCGATGCAATTTGATTGTTTCTTCGTCAATAAGAAGTTTCGAGGGATACAGTAATCCTGAAGTGAAGCATAGGAAGCAAAAATTGGTCCCACAGGAAAGGTTCAAAACATACACAGTAAGAAGAGTCAGTCTTCTTTTACTTATGTAGGCATTGTGCCTTTTGTATTTAGTTCCGAAGCAGTTTCTGTGTTTCATCGTCAATAAGAAGGTCGAAGGGATACAGGACACCTGATGTGAAGCATCGGAATCTAAAACTGGTCTCACAGGAAAGGTTCAAATCATAGACAGTAAGAAGAATCAGTCTTCTTGTACTTAAGTCGGCATTGTGCACTTTGTATTTAATTCCGATGCAATTTCCGTAGTTCATCGTCAATAAGAAGGTACAAGGGATACACTAAACCTGAAAAGAAGCATCTAAATGTAAAACTGGTGTCACAGGACTGGATCAAAACATAGACAGTAAGAAGAGACAATCCTCTTGTACTTAAGTCGGCACTGTGTCTTTTGTATTTAATTCCGATGCAATTTCTGTGATTCATCGTCAACAAGAAGGTCCAAGGGATACAGTAAACCTTAAGTGAGGAGAGATTCAAAACATAGACAGTAAGAAGAGTCAGTCTTCTTGAACTTAACTCAGCATTGTAGGCCATTTGTATTTAATTCCGATGCAATTTCTGTGTTTCATCGTCCATAAGAATGTCCAAGGGGTACAGTAAACCTGAAGTGAAGCATCGGAATCTAAAACTGGTCTCACAGGAAGTGCTCAAATCATAGAATGTAATAAGAGTCAGTCCTCTTGCACTTAAGTCGGCATTGTGCCTTTTGTATTTATTTCCGATGCAATTTCTGTGTTTCATCGTCAATAAGAAGGTCCAAGTGATACAGTAATCCGGAAGCATTGGAATTAAATACAAAAGACACAATGCCGACTTAAGTACAAGAGGAATGTCTCTTCTTACTGTCTATGATTTGATCCTTTCCTGTGAGACCAGTTTTACATTTCGATGCTTCTTTCCAGGTTTAGTGTATCACTTGGACCTTCTTATTGACGATGAACTACTGAAATTGCATCGGAATTAAATAGAAAATGCACAATGCCGGCTTAAGTATAAGAAAATTTACTCTTCTTACTGTCTATGTTTTGAACCTCTCCTGTTAGACCAGTTTTAGATTCCGATGCTTCACTTCAGGTTTTCTGTATCCCTTGGACCTACATATAGTCGACGAAACTCAGAAATTGCATCGGAATTAAATACGAAAGGCACAATGATGACTGAGTCTTCTTACTGTCTATGTTTTGAACTTTTCCTGTGAGTCCGGTTTCTGCTTCCGATGCTTCACTTCGGGTTGACTGTATCCCTTGGACCTTCTTATTGACGATGAAACTCAGATATTGAATCGGAATTAAATACAAAAGACACAATACCGGCTTAAGTGCAAGAAGACTGACTCTTCTTACTGTCTATGTTTCGAAACTTTCCTGTGTGACCAGTTTTAGATTCCGATTCTTCACTTCAGGATTACTGTATCCCTTGGACCTTCTTATTGTCGATGAAACATAGAAATTGTATCGGAATTAAATACAAAAGGCGAAATGCCGACATAAGTAAAAGAAGACTGACTCTTCTTACTGTCTATGATTTGAGAATATCCTCTGTGACCAGTTTTAGATTCCGATGCTTCACTTAAGGATTACTGTATCCCTTGGACCTTCTTATTGACGATGAAACATAGAAATTGGATCGGAATTAAATACAAACGGCAAAATGCCGACCTGAGAGCAAGAAGACTGACTCCTCTTACTGTCTATGATTTGAGCATTTCCTGTGAGACCAGTTTTAGATTCCGATGCATCACTTCAGGTTTACTGTATCCCTTAGACCATCTTATTGACGATGAAACACAGAAAATGGATCGGAATTAAATGCAAATGGCAAAATGCCGAGCTAAGAGCAAGAAGACTGACTCTTGTTACTGTCTATCATTTGAGCATTTCCTGTGTGACCAGTTTTAGATTCCGGTGCATCACTTCAGGTTTACTGTATCCCGTGGACCTTGTTTTTGACGATGAAACACAGAAATTGCTTCGGAATTAGATACAAAAGGCACAATTCCCACTTAGGGACAAGAAGACTGACTCTTCTTACTGTCTATGTTTTTAGCCTTTCCTGTGAGTCCAATTTTTTTCTCCGATGCTTTACTTCAGGTTTACTGTATCCCTTGGACCTTCTTATAGACGATGAAACACAGAAATTGCATCGGAATTATACACAAAAGGCCAAATGCTGACTTAAGTGCAAGAAGAGTGACTCTTCTTACTGTCTATCATTTGAGCATTTCCTGTGTGACCAGTTTTAGATTCCGATGCATCACTTCAGATTTACTGTATACCTTGGACCTTCTTATTGACGATGAAACACAGAAATTGCTTCGGAATTAGATACAAAAGGCACAATTCCCACTTAGGGACATGAAGACTGACTCTTCTTACTGTCTATGTTTTTAGCCTTTCCTGTGAGACCAATTTTTTTCTCCGATGCTTTACTTCAGGTTTACTGTATCCCTTGGACCTACATATAGTCGACGAAACTCAGAAATTGCATCGGAATTAAATACGAACGGCAAAATGCCGATCTAAGTGCAAGTGAAGCATCGGAACCTAAAGCTAGTCTCACAGGAAAGTTTCTAAACATAGACAGTAAGAATAGTCATTCCTCTTGTACTTAAGTCGGCAATGTGCTTTTTGTATTTAATTACGATGCAATTTCTGTGTTTCATCGTCAATAATAAGGACCAGGGGATACAGTAAACCTGAAGTGAAGCATCGGAATGTAAAACTGGTCTCACAGGAGAGTTTCAGAACATAGACAGTAAGGAGAGACATTCGTCTTGTACTTAAGTCGGCATTGTGCCTTTTGTATTTAATTCGGATGCAATTTCTGTGTTTCATCGTCCATAAGAACGTCCAAGGGGTACAGTAAACCTGAAGTGAAGCATCGGAATCTAAAACTGGTCTCACAGGAAGGGCTCAAATCATAGAATGTAATAAGAGTCAGTCCTCTTGCACTTAAGTCGGCATTGTGCCTTTTGTATTTATTTCCGATGCAATTTCTGTGTTTCATCGTCAATAAGAAGGTCCAAGGGATACAGTAATCCGGAAGAGAAGCATCGGAATCTAAATTTGGTCTCACAGGAACGGTTCAAAACATAGACAGTCAGAACAGACATTCCTCTTTTACTTAAGTCGGCATTGTGCCTTTTGTATTTAATTCCGATGCAGTTTCTGTGTTTCATCGTCAATAAGAAGGTCGAAGGGCGACAGTAAATCTGAAGTGAAGCATCGGAATCTAAAACTGGTCACACAGGAAGTGCTCAACACATTGACAGGAAGGAGAGTCAGTCTTCTTGTACTTAAGACGGCATTTTCCCTTATGTATTTAATTCCTATGCAATTTCTGTGTTTCATCGTCAACAAGAAGGACCAAGGGATACAGTAAACCTGATGTGAAACATCGGAATCTAAAACTGGTCACAAGGGAAATGCTCAAACATAGACAGTAAGAAGAGGCAATCTTGTTGTACTTAAATCGGGATTTTGCCTTTTGTATTTAATTCCGATGCAATTTCTGTGTTTCATCGTCAATAAGTAGGACCAAGGGATACAGTATTCCTGAAGTGAAGCATCGGAATCAAAAAGTGGTCTCACATGAAAAAGGTTCAAAATATAGACAGTAAGAAGGAGTCAGTCTTCTTGTACTTAACGCGGCATTGTGCCTTTTGTATTTAATTTTGATGCCATTTCTGTGTTTCATCGTCAATATGAAGGTCCAAATGATACATTAAACCAGAAGTGATGCATCGGAATCTAAAATTGGTCTCATTGGAAAGGCTAAAATCATAGAATGTAAGAAGAGTCAATCCTCTTGTACTTAAGTCGGCATTGTGCCTTTTGTATTTAATTCCGATGCAATTTCTGTGTTTCATCGTCAATAAGAACGTCCAACGCATACAGTAAACATTAAGTGAAGGATGGTAATCTAAAACAGGCCTCATAGGAAAGGTTGAAAGCATAGACAGTAAGAAGAGTCATTCTTTTTGTACTTAAGTCGGCATTGTGCTTTTTGTAGTTAATTCCGATGCAATATCTGTGTTTCATCGTCAATAAGACGGTCCAAGGGATACAGTTAACCTCAAGTGAAGCATCGTAATCTAAAACAGGTCTCACCTGAAAGGTTCAAAACATAGACAGTAAGAAGAGTCAGTCTTCTTGTACTTATGTCGGCATTGTGCCTTTTGTATTTAATTCCGATGCAATTTCTGTGTTTCATCGTCAATAGGAATGTCCAAAAGATACAGTAAACCTGAAGTGAAGCATCGGAATCTAAAACAGGTCTCACAGTAAAGGTTCAAATCAAAGACAGTAAGAAGAGTCAGTCTTCTTGTACATAGGTCGGCACTGAGTCTTTGTATTTAATCAATGCAATTTCTGTGTTTCATCGTCAATAAGAAGGTCCAAGGTATACAGTACATCTGAATTGAAGCATCAGAATCTGAAACTGGATTCACAGGAAAGGCTCAAATCATAGAATGTAAGAAGTGTCAGTCTTCTTCTACTTAAGTCGCCATTGTCCATTTTGTATTTAATTCCGATGCAATTTATATGTTTCATCGTCAAAAAGAAGGTCCAATGTATACAGTAAACCTGAAGTGAGGCATCGGTATCTAAAACTGGTCTCAGAGGAAAGGCACAAATCATAGAATGTAAGAAGAATCATTTCTTTTGTACTTAAGTCGGCATTGTGCTTTTTGTATTTAATTCCGATGGTATATCTGTGTTTCATCGTCAATAAGAAGGTCCAAAGGATACAGTAAACCTGAAGTGAAGCATCGGAATCTACAACTGGTCTCACACTAAAGGTTTAATACATCGACAGTAAGAAGAGTCAATCTTTATGTACTGACTTCTTCATGGTGCCTTTTGTATTTCATTCCGATGCAATTTCGGTGTTTCATCGTCAATTAGGAGGTCCAAGGGATACAGTAAACCTGAAGTGAAGCACCGGAATCTAAAACTGGCCTCACACGAAAGGCTCAAATCATTGAATGTAAGAAGGGTCATTCTTCTTTTACTTAAGTCGGCATTGTGCCTTTGGTATTTAATTCCGATGCAATTTCTGTGTTTCATCCTCAATAAGAAGGTCCAAGGGATACAGTACACCTGAATTGAAGCATCGGAATCTGAGACTGGTCTCACAGGAAAGGCTCAAATAGTAGAATGTAAGAATTGTCAGTCTTCTTGTACTTATGTCGCCATTGTGCCTTTTGTATTTAATTCCGATGCAATTTACATGTTTCATCGTCAAAAAGAAGGTCCAAGGGATACAGTAAACCAGAAGTGAAGCATCGGAATCTAAAACTGGTCTCACAGGAATGGTTCAAATCATAGACAGTAAGAAGAGACATTTGTCCTGTACTTAAGTTGGCATTGTGTCTTTTGTATTTATTTCCGATGCAATTTCTGTGTTTCATCGTCAATAAGAAGATCCAAGGGATACAGTAAACCTGAAGTGAAGCATCGGAATCTAAGACTGGTCTCACAGGAAATGCTCCATTCATAGAATGTAAGAAGAGTCAGTCCTCTTGTACATAAGTCAGCATTGCGCCTTTTGTATATAATTCCGATGCAATTTCTCTGTTTCATCGTCAATAAGAAGGTCCAAGTGATACTGTAAACCTGAAGTAAAGCATCGATATATAAAAGTGGTCTCACAGGAAAGGCTCAAAGCAAAGACAGTAAGAAGAGTCAGTCTTCTTGTACTTAAGTCTGCATTGTGCCTTTTTTATGTAATTCCGATGCAATTTCTGTGTTTCATCGTCAATATGAACGTCCAAGGGATTCAGAAAACCTGAAGTGAAGCTGTGGAATCTAAAACTGGTCTCACAGGAGAGGCTCATATCATAGAATGGAAGATGAGTCGTTTCTCCTGAACTTAAGTCGGCATTGAGCCAATTGTATATAATTCCGATGCAATTTCTGTGTTTCATTGTCAAAAACAAGGTCCAAGGGATACAGTAAACCTGAAGTGAAGCATCGGAATCTAAAACTGGTCTCACAGGAAAGGCTCAAATCATGGAATGTAAGAAGAGTCAGTCCTATTATACTTTAGCCGGCATTGTGCCTTTTGTATTTAATTCCGATGCAATTTCTGTGTTTCACGTCAAAAAGAATTTCAAAAGGATACAGTAAACCTAAAGTGAAGCATCGGAATCTAAAACTGGTCTCACAGCAATGGTTCAAATCATAGGCAGTAAGAAGAGACATTTCTCCTGTACTTAAGTCGGCATTGTGTCTTTTGAATTTATTTCCGATGCAATTTATGTGTTTCATCGTCAATAAGAAGATCCAAGGGATACAGTAAACCTGAAGGGAAGCATCGATAACTAAAACTGGTCTCACAGGAGAGGCTCATATCATAGAATGTAAGAAGAGTCAGTAATATTATAGTTAAGCCGCCATTGTGCCTTTTGTATTTAATTCCGATGCAAATTCTGTGTTTCATCGTCAATAAGAAGGTCCACGGGATACAGTAATCCTGAAGTGAAGCATCGGATTCTAAAACTGGTCTCACAGGAGAGGTACAAATCATAGACAGTTAGAAGAGTCAGTCTTCTTGCACATATTTCGGCATTGTGCCTTTTGTATTTAATTCCGATTCAATTACTGTGATTCATCGTCTTTATGAAGGTCCAAGAGATACAGAAAACCTGAAGTGAAGCATCGGAATCTAAAACTGGTCTCACAGGAAAGGTTCAAATCATAGACAGTAGGAATAGGCATTTATTCTGTACTTAAGTCGGAATTGTGCCTTTTGTTATTAATTCCGATGCGATTTCTGTGTTTTATCGTCAATAAGAAGGTCCAAGGGATACAGTAAACCGGAAGAGAAGCATCGGAATCTAAAACTGGTCTCACAGGAAAGGCTCAAATCATAGATTGTTAGAAGAGTCAGTCTTCTTGTAGTTACGACAGCATTGTGCCTTTTGTATTTAATTAAGGTGCGATTTCTGTAATTCATCGTCAATAAGAAGGTCCAAGGGATACAGTAAACCTGAAGTGAAGCATCGTATTGTAACACTGGTCTCACAGGAAAGGTTCAAAATATACACAGTAAGAAGAGTCAGTCCTCTTGTACTTAAGTCTGCATTGGGCCTTTTCTATTCAATTTCGATGCAATTTCTGCGTTTCATCCTCAATAAAAAGGTCCAAGGGATACAGAAAACATGAAGCGAAGCATCGGATTCTAAAACTGGTCTCACAGGAAAGGTTCAAATCATAGACAGTAAGAGGAGACATTTGTCTGTACTTACGTCGGCATTGTGTCTTTTGTATTTAATTCCGATGCAATTTCTGTCTTTCATCGTCAATAAGAAGATCCAATGGATACAGAAAACCTGAAGTGAAGCATCGGAATCTAAAACTGGTCTCGCAGGATAGGTTCAAAGCATAGACAGTAAGAAGAGACATTCCTCTAGTACTTGAGTCAGCATTGTGCCTTTTTTATTTGATTCCGATGCAGTTTCTATGTTTCATCGTCAATATGGAGGTCCAAGGGATACAGAAAACGTGAAGTGTAGCATCGGAATCTAAAACTGGTCTCACAGGAAGGTTCAAAACATAGACAGTAAGAAGAGACATTAATCTTGTACTTCAGTCAGCATTTTGCCTTTTGTAATTATTTCCGATGCAATTTCTGTGTTTCGTCGTCAATAACAAGGTCCAAGGGATACAGTAAACCTGAAGCGAAGCATCGATATCTAATACTGGTATTACAGGAAAGGCTCAAATCATAGAATGTTAGAAAAGAGTCATTCCTCCTGTACTTAAGGTGGCATTGAGCCTATTGTATTTAATTCCGATGCAATTTCTCTGTTTCATCATCAAAAAGAGGGTCCATAGGATACAGTAAACCTGAAGTGAAGCAATGGAATCTAAAACTGGTCTCACAGGAAAGGTTCAAAACGTAGGCAGTAAGAAGAGTCAGTCTTCTTGTACTAGGGTCGGCATTGTGCTTTTTGTATTTATTTCCGATGCAATTTCTGTGTTTCATCACCAATTAGAAGTTCCAAGGCATACTGTTATCCTGAAGTGAAGCATCGATATCTAAAACTGGTCTCTCAGGAAAGGCTCAAATCATAGAATGTAAGAGGTGTCAGTCTTCTTGTACTAATGGCGGCATTGTGCCTTTTGTATCTAATTCCGATGCAATTTCTGTGTTTCATCGTCAACATGAAGGTCCAAGACATACAGAATACCTGAAGTGTAGGATTGGAATCTAAAACTGGTCTCACAGGAAAGGTTCAAATCATAGACAGTAGGAAGAGACATTTCTACTGTACTTAAGTCGGCATTGTGTCTTTTGTATTTAATTCCGATGCAATTTCTGTGTTTCATCGTCAATAAGTATTTCCAAGAGATACAGTAAACCTGAAGAGAAGCATCAGAATCTAAAACTGGTCTCACAGGAAAGGCTCCATTCATAGAATGTAAGAAGAATCAGTCCTCTTGTACTTAAGTCAGCATTGTGCCTTTTGTATTAAATTCCGATGCAATTTCTGTGTTTCATCGTCGATATGAAGGTCCAAGGGATACATAAAACCTGAAGTGAAGCATCGGAATCTAATACTGGTCTTACAGGAAAGGATTAAATCATATACAGTAAGAAGAGACCTTTGTCCTGTACTTCAGACGGCATTCTGCCTTTTATGTTTATATCAAATGCAATTTCTGTGTTTCATCGTCAATATGAAGGTCCAACTGATACAGAAAACCTGAAGTGAAGCATCGGAATCTTAAGCTGGTCTCACAGGAAAGGCTCAAAACATAGACAGTAAGAAGAGTCAGTCTTCTTGTACTAGGGTCGGCATTGTGCTTTTTGTATTTATTTCCGATGCAATTTCAGTGTTTCATCATCAATTAGAAGTTCCAAGGCATACTGTTATCCTGAAGTGAAGCATCGATATCTAAAACTGGTCTCTCAGGAAAGGCTCAAATCATAGAATGTAAGAGGTGTCAGTCTTCTTGTACTAATGGCGGCATTGTGCCTTTTGTATTTAAATCCTATGCACTTTCTGTGTTTCGTCGTCAATAAGAAGGTCCAAGGCATACAGTAAACCTGAAGTGAAGCATCGGAATCTAACACTGGTCTCACAGGAAAGGTTCAAAACATAGACAGTATGAAGAGTCAGTCTTCTTGTACTAATGTCGGCATTGTTCCTTTTGTATTTATTTCCGATGCAACTTCTGTGTTTCATCGTCAATAAGAAGGACCAAGGGATACAGTAAACCTGAAGTGAAGCATCGGAATCTAGAACAGGTCTCACAGGGATGGCTCAAAACAAAGACAGTAAGCATAGTCATCCTTCTTGTACTTAAGTCGGCTTTGTGCCGTTTGTATTTAATTCCGATGCAATTTCTGTGTTTCATCGTCAAAAAGAAGGTCCAAGGGATACAGTAAACCTGAAGTGAAGCATCGGAATCTAAAACTGGTCTCACAGGAATGGTTCAAATCATAGACAGTAAGAAGAAACATTTGTCCTGGACTTAAGTTGGCACTGTGTCTTTTGTATTTATTTCCGATGCAATTTCTGTGTTTCATCGTCAATAAGAAGATCCAAGGGATACGGTAAACCTGAAGTGACGCATCGGAATCTAAGACTGGTCTCACAGGAAATGCTCCATTCATACAATGTAAGGAGAGTCAGCCTTCTTGTACTTAAGTCAGCATTGTGTCTTTTGTTTTTAATTCCGATGCAATTTCTCTGTTTCATCGTCAATAAGAAGGTCCAAGTGATACTGTAAACCTGAAGTAAAGCATCGATATCTAAAAGTGGTCTCACAGGAAAGACTCAAAACAAAGACAGTAAGAAGAGTCAGTCTTCTTGTACTTAAGTCTGCATTGGGCCTTTTTTTGCAATTCCGATGCAATTTCTGTGTTTCATCGTCAATATGAACGTTAAAGGGATTCAGATAGCCTGAAGTGAAGCTGCGGAATCTAAAACTGGTCTCACAGGAAAGGCTCATATCATAGAATGGAAGATGAGTCATTCCTCCTGAACTTAAGTCGGCATTGAGCCAATTGTATGTGATTCCGATGCAATTTCTGTGTTTCATTGTCAAAAACAAGGTCCAAGGGATACAGTAAACCTTAAGTGAAGCATCGGAATCTAAGACTGGTCCCACAGGAAAAACTCATACCATAGAATGTAAGAAGAGTCATTCCTATTATAGTTATGCCGGCATTGTGCCTTTTGTATTTAATTCCGATGCAATTTCTGTGTTTCATCGTCAATAAGAAGATCCAAGGGATACAGTAAACCTGAAGTGAAGCATCGATAACTAAAACTGGCCCCACAGGAGAGGCTCATACCATAGAATGTAAGAGGAGTCTGTCCTATTATAGTTAGGATTGCGTTGTGCATTTTGTATTTCATTCCGATCCAATTTCTGTGTTTCATTGTCAACAAGAAGGTCCAAAGGATACAGTAAACCTGAAGTGAAGCATCGGAATCTAAAACTGGCCTCACAGGAAAGGCTCAAATCATGGAATGTAGGAAGAGTCAGTCCACTTATACTTAAGCCGGCATTGTGCCTTTTGTATTTAATTCCGATGCAATTTCTGTGTTTCATCGTCAAAAAGAAGGTCCAAGGGATACAGTAAACCTGAAGTGAAGCATCGGAATCTAAAACTGGTCTCACAGGAATGGTTCAAATCATAGACAGTAAGAAGAGACATTTCTCCTGTACTTAAGTCGGCATGTGTCTTTTGTATTTATTTCCGATGCAATTTCTGTGTTTCATCGTCAATAAGAAGATCCAAGGGATACAGTAAACCTGAAGTGAAGCATCGATAACTAAAACTGGTCCCACAGGAAATGCTCATACCATAGAATGTAAGGAGGGTCAGTCCTATTATAGTTAAGCCGGCATTGTGCCTTTTGTATTTATTTCCGATGCAATTTCTGTTTTTTATCGTCAATAAGAAGATCCAAGGGATACAGTAAACCTGAAGTGAAGCATCGATAACTAAAATTGGTATCACAGGAGAGGCTCATACCATAAAATGTAAGAGGAGTCTGTACTATTATAGTTAGGCCGGCATTGTGCCTTTCGTATTTAATTCCGATGCAATTTCTGTGTTTCATTGTCAACAAGAAGGTCCAAAGGATACAGTAAACCTGAAGTGAAGCATCGGAACCCAAAACTGGCCTCACAGGAAAGGCTCAAATCATGGAGTGTAAGAAGAGTCAGTCCAATTATACTTAAGCCGGCATTGTGCCTTTTGTATTTAATTCCGATGCAATTTCTGTGTTTCATCGTCAAAAAAAAGGTCCAAGGGATACAGTAAACCTGAAGTGAAGCATCGGAATCTAAAACTGGTCTCACAGGAATGGTTCAAATCATAGACAGTAAGAAGAGACATTTCTCCTGTACTTAAGTCGGCATGTGTCTTTTGTATTTATTTCCGATGCAATTTCTGTGTTTCATCGTCAATAAGAAGATCCAAGGGATACAGTAAACCTGAAGTGAAGCATCGCTAACTAAAACTGGTCCCACAGGAAATGCTCACAACATAGAATGTAAGAAGGGTCAGTCCTATTATAGTTAAGCCGGCATTGTGCCTTTTGTATTTATTTCCGATGCAATTTCTGTGTTTTATCGTCCATAAGAAGTTCCAAGGGATACAGCAAACCTGAAGTGAAGCATCGATAACTAAAATTGGTCAAACAGGAGAGGCTCATACCATAGAATGTAAGAGGAGTCTGTCCTATTACAGTTAGGCCGGCATTGTGCCTTTTGTATTTAATTCCGATGCAATTTCTGTGTTTCCTTGTCAACAAGAAGGTCCAAAGGATGCGGTAAACCTGAAGTGAAGCATCGGAAACTAAAACTGGCCTCACAGGAAAGGCTCAAATCATGGAATGTAAGAAGAGTCAGTCCAATTACACTTAAGCCGGCATTGTGCCTTTTGTATTTAATTCCGATGCAATTTCAGTGCTTCATCGTCAAAAAGAAGGTCCATGGGATACAGTAAACCTGAAGTGAAGCATCGGAATCTAAAACTGCTCTCTCAGGAATTGTTCAAATCATAGACAGTAAGAAGAGACATTTCTCCTGTACTTAAGTCGGCATTGTGTCTTTTGTATTTATTTCCGATGCAATTTCTGTGTTTCATCGTCGATAAGAAGATACAAGGGATACAGTAAACCTGAAGTGAAGCATCGATAACTAAAACTGGTCCCACAGGAAATGCTCATACCATAGAATGTAAGAAGGCTCAGTCCAATTATAGTTAAGCCGGCATTGTGCCTTTTGTATTTCTTTCCGATGCAATTTCTGTGTTTCATCGTCAATAAGAAGATCCAAGGGATACAGTAAACCTGAAGTGAAGCATCGATATCAACTCCTGGTCTCACAGGAAAGGCTCAAAACAAAGACAGTAAGAAGAGTCAGTCTTCTTGTACTTAAGTTTGCATTGTGCTTTTTGAATTTAATTCCGATGCAATTTCTGTGTTTCATCGTCAATATGAACGTCCAAGGGATACAGAAAACCTGAAGTGAAGCACCGGAATCTAAAACTGGTCTCACAGGAAAGGTTCACATGATAGACTGTAAGAAGAGGCATTTCTCCTGTACTTAAGTCGGCATTGTGCCTTTTGTATTTAATTCCGATGCCATTTCTGTGTTTCATCGTCAACAAGAAGATCAAGGGGATACAGTAAACCTGAAGTGAAGCATCGTTAACTAAAACTGGTCTCACAGGAAAAGGCTCAAATCATAGAATGTAAGAAGAGTCAGACCTATTATACTTAAGCCAGCATTGTGCCTTTTGTATTTAATTCCGATGCAATTTCTGTGTTTCATCGTCAATAAGATTGTCCAAGGGATACAGTAAACCTGAAGTGAAGCATCGGAATCTAAAACTGGTCTCACAGGAAACGCTCAAATCATGGAATGTAAGAAGAGTCAGTCCTATTATACTTAAGTCGGCATTGTGCCTTTTGTATTCAATTCCTATGCAATTACTGTGACTCATCGTCAATAAGAAGGTCCAAGGGATACAGTAAACCTAAAGTGGAGCATCGGAATCCAAACCTGGTCTCACACGAAAGGCTCAAATCATGGAATGCAAGAAGAGTCAGTCGTCTTGTACTTAAGTCGGCATTGAGCCTATTGTATTTAATTTTGATGCAATTTCTGTGTTTCATCGTCAATAATAAGGTCCAAGGGATAGAGGAAACCTGAAGTGAAGCATCGGATACTAAAACTGGTCTCACAGGAAAGGTTCAAAACATAGACAGTAAGAAGAGTCAGTCTTCTTGTACTTATGTCGGCATTGTGCCTTTTGTATTTAATTCCGATGAAATTTCTGTGTTTCATCGTCAATAAGAAGGTCCAACGGATACAATAAACATGAAGTGAAGCATCGGAAACTAAAACTGGTCTCACAGGAAAGGCTCATAACATAAACAGTGAGAAGAGTCAGATTTCTTGTACTTAAGTCGGCATTGTGCTTTTTGTATTTCATTCCGATGCAATTTCTGTGTTTCATCGTCAATAAGATGGTCCAAGGGATACAGTAAACCTGAAGTGAAGCATCGGAATCCAAAACTGGTCTCACAGGTACGGCCCAAATTATAGAATGTAATAAGAGTCAGTCATCTTGTGCTTAAGTCGGCATTGTGTCTGTTGTATTTAATTCCGATGCAACTTCCGTGTTCCATCGTCAAAATGAAGGTCAAAGTGATACAGTAAATCTAATGTGAAGCATCGGAATTAAAAACTGGTCTCACAGGAAAGGCTCTAAACATAGATTGTAAAAAGAGACAGTCCAGTTATACTTAAGCCGGCGTTGTGCCTTTTGTATTTTATTCCGATGCAATTTCCGTGTTTCATCGTCAATAAGAAGGTCAAAGGGATACAGTAAACCAGAAGTGAAGCATCGGAATCTCTAACTGGTCTCACAGGAAAGGTTCAAAACATAGACAGTTAGAAGAGTCAGTCTTCTTGTACCTTATACGGCTTTGTGCCTTTTTATTTACTTCCGATGCAATAGCTGTGTTTCATCGTCTATAAGAAGGACCAAGGCATACAGTAAACCTGAAGTGAAGCATCGGAATTTAAAACTGTTAACACAGGAAACGTTCAAACATAGAGGTAAGAAGAGTTAGTCTTCTTTTACCTAAGTCGGTATTGTGCCTTTTGTATTTCATTCCGATGCGATTTCTATCATTCACCGTCAATAAGAAGATCCAAGGGATACAGTAGACCTGATATCGATATCTAAAACTGGTCTCACAGGAAAGGCTCAAATCTTAGAATGTAAGAAGAGTCGGTCCTCCTGTACTTAAGTCGGCATTGAGCCTATTGTATTTAATACCAATGCAATTTCTGTGTTTTATCGTCGAAAAGAAGGTCCACGGGATACAGTAAAGCTGAAGTGAAGCATCGGAATCTAAAACTGGTCTCACAGGAAAGGTTCTAAACATAGATTGTAAGAAGAGGCTGTCCAATTATACTTAAGCCGGCGTTGTGCCTTTTGTTTTTAATTCCGACGCAATTTCTGTGTTTCATCGTCAATAAGAAGGTCAAAGGGATACAGTAAACCTGAAGTGAAGCATCGGAATTAAAAACTGGTCTCACAGGAAAGGTTCAAAACATAGACATTAAGAAGAGTCAGTCTTCTTGTACTTTAGTCTGCATTGTGCCTTTTGTATTTAATTCCGATGCAATTTCTGTGTTTCATCGTCAATAAGAAGGTCCAAGCGATGCAGTAAACCTGAAGTGAAGCATTGGAATCAAAAACTGGTCTCACAGGAAAGGTTCAAGACACAGACAGTAAGAGGTGTCAGACTTCTTGTACTTTAGCCGGCTTTGTGTCTTTTTATTTACTTCCGATGCAATTTCTGTGTTTCATCGTCAAACAGAAGGTCCAAGGGATGCAGTAAACCTGAAGTGAAGCATCGGTATCTTAAACTGGTCTCACAGGAAAGGCTCCAAACATAGACAGTAAGAAGAGTCAGTCTTCTTGTGCTTAAGGCGGCATTGTGCCTTTTGTATTTAATTCGGATGCAATTTCTGTGTTTCATTGTCAATAAGAAGGTATAAGGAATACAGTAAACCGGAAGTGAAGCATAGGAATCTAAAACTGGTCTCACAGGAAAGGCTCAAATCATAGATTGTAACTAGATTCAGTCCTATTATACTTAAGCCGGCATTGTGCCTTTTGTATTTAATTCCGATGCAATTTCTTTGTTTCACCGTCAATTATAAGGTCAAAGGGGTACAGTAAACCTGAAGTGAAGCATCGGAATCCAAAACTGGTCTCACAGGAACGGCCCAAATTATAGAATGTAATAAGAGTCAGTCATCTTGTGCTTAAGTCAGCATTGTGCCTTTTGTATTTATTTCCGATGCAATTTCTGTGTTTCATCGTCAATAAGAAGGTCCAAGGGATGCAGTAGACCTGAAGTGAAGCATCTATATCTTAAACTGGTCTCACACAAAAGGCTCAAAACATAGACAGTAAGAAGAGTCAGTCTTCTTGTACTTAAGCCGGCATTGTGCCATTTGTATTTAATTCCGATGCAATTTCTGTGTTTCATCGTCAATAAGAAGGTCCTAGGGAAACAGTAAACCTGAAGTGAAGCATCGGAATCTAAAACTGATCTCACGGGAGAGGTTCAATTCATAGACATTAAGAACAGGCAGTCTTCTTGTACATAATCCGGCATTGTGCCTTTTTATTTACTTCCGATGTAATTTCTGTGTTTCATCGTCTATAAGAAGGTCCAAGAGGTACAGTAAAGCAGAAGTGAAGCATCGATAACTAAAACTGGTCTCACAGGAAAGGCTCAAATCATAGAATGTAAGAAGAGTCAGTCCTCCTGTACTTAAGTCGGCATTGAGCCTATTGTATTTAATTTTGATGCAATTTCTGTGTTTCATCGTCAACAATAAGGTCCAAGGGATATAGTAAACCTGAAGTGAAGCATCGGAAACTAAAGCTGGTCTCACAGGAAAGATACAAAACATAGACAGTAAGAAGAGTCAGTCCTCCTGTACTTAAGTCGGCATTGAGCCTATTGTATGTAATTTTGATGCAATTTCTGTGTTTCATCGTCAAAATGAAGGTCCAAGGGATATAGTAAACCTGAAGTGAAGCATCGGAAATTAAAACTGATCTCACAGGAGAGGTTCAAATCATAGACAGTGAGAAGAGTCAGTCTTCTTGTACATAATCCGGCATTGTGCCTTTTTTATTAACTTCCGATGCAATTGCTGTGTTTCATCGTCTGTAAGAAGGTCCAAGGGATCCAGTAAACCTGAAGTGAAGCATCGATAACTAAAACTGGTCTCACATAAAAGGCTCATAACATAAACAGTAAGAAGAGTCAGTTTTCTTGTATTTAAGTCGGCATTGTGCCTTTTTTATTTACTTCCGATGCTATTTCTATGTTTCATCGTCTATAAGAAGGTCCAAGGGATACAGTAAACCTGAAGTGAAGCATCGATAACTAAAACTGGTCACACAGGAAAGGCTCAAATCATAGATTGGGAGAAGAGTCAGTCCTATTATAATAAAGTCGGCATTATGCCTTTTGTATTTAATTCCGATGCAATTTCTGTGTTTCATCGTCAATAAGATGGACAAAGGGATACAGTAAACCCGAAGTGCAGCATCGGAATTGAAAACTGATCTCACAGGAAAGGTTCAAAACATAGACAGTAAGAAGAAACAGTCTTCTTCTACTTAAGTCGGCATTGTGCCTTTTGTATTTAATTCCGATGCAATTTCTGTGTTTCATTGTCACTAAGAAGGTCCAAGGGATACAGTAAACAGGAAGTGAAGCATCGGAAACTAAAACTGGTCTCACAGGGAAGGCTCATAACATAAACAGTAAGAAGAGTCAGTTTTCTTGTATTTAAGTCGACATTGTGCCTTTTTTATCTACTTCCGATGCAATTTCTGTATTTCATCGTCTATACGAAGGTCCCTGGGATACAGTAAACCTGAAGTGAAGCATCGATAACTAAAACTGGTCTCACAGGAAATTCTCAAATCATATATTGGAAGAAGAGTCAGTCCTTATATACTGAAGCCGGCATTGTGCATTTTGCATTTAATTCCAATGCAATTTTTGTGGTTCATCGTCAACAAGATGGTCAAAGGTATGCAGTAAACCTGAAGTGAAGCATCGGAAATAATAACTGGTCTCACAGGAAAGGTTCAAAACAACGACATTGAGAAGAGTCAGTCATCTTGTACTTAAGTCGTCATTGTGAATTTTGTATTTAATTCCGATGCAATATCTGTGTTTCATCGATGATAAGAAGCTCCAAGGGATCCAGTAAACCTGAAGTGCAGCATCGGAATCTCAAACTGGTCTCACAGGAAAGGTTCAAATCATAGACAGTAAGAGGTGTCAGGCTTCTTGTACTTTATACGGCTTTGTGCCTTTTTATTTACTTCCGATGCAATTTCTGTGCTTCATCGTAAATAAGAAGGTCCAAGGGATGCAGTAAACCTGAAGTGAAACATCGATATCTTAAACTGGTCTCACAGGAAAGGCCCAAAACATAGACAGTAAGAAGAGTCAGTCTTCTTGTGCTTAAGGCGGCATTGTGCATTTTGTGTTTGATTCCGATGCAATTTCTGTGTTTCATCGTCTATAAGAAGGTACAAGGAATACAGTAATCCTGAAGTAAAGCATCGGAATCTAAAACTGGTCTCACAGGAAAGGCTCAAATCATAGATTGTAACTAGAGTCAGTCCTATTATACTTAAGCCGGCATTGTGCCTTTTGTATTTAATTCCGATGCAATTTCTGTGTTTCATCGTCAATTATAAGATCAAAGGGAAACAGTATACCTGAAGTGAAGCATCGGAATCCAAAACTGGTCTCACAGGAACGGCCCAAATTATAGAATGTAATAAGGGTCAGTCATCTTGTGCTTAAGTCGGCATTGTGTCTTTTGTATTTAATTCCGAAGCAATTTCTGTGTTTCATCGTCAATAAGAAGGTCCAAGGGATAAGTAAACCTGAAGTGAAGCATCGATATCTAAAACTGGTCTCACAGGAAAGGCTAAAATCTTAGAATGTAAGAAGAGTCGGTCCTCCTGTACTTAAGTCGGCATTGAGCCTATTGTATTTTATAACGATTCAACTTCTGCGTTTCATCGTCAAAACGAAGGTCCAAGGGATACAGTAAACCTGAAGTGAAGCATCGATAACTAAAACCGGTCTCTCTGGAAACGCTCAAATCATAGAATGTAAGAAGAGGCAGTCCTATTGTACTTAAGAGGGCATTGTGCGTGTTCTATTAAATTCCTATGCAACTACTGTGTTTCATCGTCAATAAGAAGGTTCAAGGGATACAGTAAACCTGAAGAGAAGCATCGGAAACTAAAACTGGTCTCACAGGAAAGGCTCATCACATACACAGTAAGAAGAGTCAGTGTTCTTGTACTTAAGTCGGCATTGTGCCTTTTGTATTTAATTCCGATGCAATTTCTGTATTTCATCGTCAATAAGAAGGTCCAAGGGATACAGTAAACCTGAAGTGAAGCATCGATATCTAAATCTGGTCTCACAGGAAAGGCTAAAATCTTAGAATGTAGGAAGAGTCTGTCCTCTTGTACTTAATTCGGCATTGTGCCTTTTGTATTTAATTTCGATGCAATGTCTGTGTTTCATCGTTAACAAGATGGGCCAAGGGATACAGTAAACCTGAAGTAAAGCATCGAAATCTAAAACTGGTGTCACAGGTAAGGATCAAACATAGACAGTAGGATGAGTCAGTCTTCTCGTACTTAAGTCGGCATTGTGTCTTTCGTATTTAATTCCCATCCAATTTCTGTGTTTCATCTATAATAAGAAGGTACATGCGGTACAGGAAACCTGAAGTGAAGCATCAGATCCTAAAACTGGTCTCACAGGAAAGTTTCAAAACATTAACAATAAGAAGAGTCAGTCTTCTTGTATTTAAGTCGGCATTATGCCTTTTGTACTTAATTCCGATGCAGTTTCTGTGTTTCATCGTCAATAAGAGGGTCCAAGGGATACTGTAAACCTGAAGTGAAGCATCGGAACCTAAAACTGTTCTCACAGGAAAGGTTAGAACATAGACAGGAAGAAGAGTCTGTCTTATTGTACTTAAGGCGACATTGTGTCTTTTGTATTTAATTCCGATGCAATTTCTGTGTCTCATCGTCAATAAGATGGTCCAAGGGATATAGTAAACCTGAAGTGAAGCATCGATGTCTAAAACTCGTGTCACAGGAAAGGTCAAGTCATAGAATGTATGAAGAGTCAGTCCTCTTTTACTTAAGACGGCATTGTGGCTCTTGTATTTAATTCCGATGCAATTTCTGTGTCTCATCGTCAATAAGAAGGTCCAAGGGGTACAGTAAACCTGACATTAAGCACCGGAATCTAAAACTGGTCTCACAGGAAAGGATCAAAACATAGACAGTAAGAAGAGTCGCTTTTCATGTACTTATGTCGTCATTGTGCCTTTTGTATTTAATTCCGATGCAGTTTTTGTGTTTCATCGTCAATAACAAAAGTCCAAGGAGTACAGTAAACCATACGTGAAGATCGGAATCTAAAACTGGTCTCACAGGAAAGGTTCAAAACATAGAAAGTAAGAAGAGGCAGTCTTCTTGTACTTAAGTCGTGATTGCGGCTTTTGTATTTAATTCCGATGCAATTTCTGTGTTTCATCGTCAATAAGAAGGTCCAAGGCATACAGTAAACCTGAAGTGAAGCATCGGAATCTAAAACTGGTCTCACAGGAAAGTTTTAAATCTTAGACAGTATGAAGAGCCGGTCTTCATGTACTTAAGTCGTCATTGTGAATTTTGTATTTAATTTAGATGCAGTTTCTGTGTTTCATCGTCAATAAGAAGGTCCGAGGGGATCAGTAAACCTTAAGCGAAGAATCGGAATCTATAACTCTTCTCACAGGAAGGGTTCGAAACATAGACAGTAAGAAGAGTCAGTCGTCTTGTTCTTAAGTGGGCATTGCACCTTTTGTATTTTATTCCGATGCAATTTCTGTGTTTCATCGTCAATAAGAAGGTCCAAGGGGTACAGTAAACCTGACGTAAAGCATCGGAATCCAAAACTGGTCTCACAGGATAGGTTCAAAACATAGACAGTAAGAAGAGTCAGTCGTCTTGTACTTAAGTTGGCATGGTGCATTTTGTATTTAATTCCGATGCAATTTCTGTGTTTCATCGTCAAAATGAAGGTCCAAGGGATACAGTAAACCTGAAGTGAAGCATCGGAACCTAAAATTGGTCTCTCAGGAAGGGTTAAAAACTTAGAATGTAAGAAGAGTCTGTGTTCTTTTACTTAAGTCGGCATTGTGCCTTTTGTATTTAATTCCGATGCATTTTCTGTGTTTCATCGTCACTAAGAAGGTCCAAGGGGTACAGTAAACCTTACGTAAAGCATCGGAATCTAAAACTGGTCTCACAGGAAAGGTTCAAAACATAGACAGTACGAAGAGTCAGTCGTCTTGTATTTAAGTCGGCTCTGTGCCTTTTGTATTTAATTCCGATTCAATTTCTGTGTTTCATCGTCAATAAGAAGGTCCAAGGGATACAGTTAACCTGAAGTGATGCATCGCAATCTAAAACTGGTCTCACAGGAAAGGTTCAAAACATAGACAGTAAGAAGAGTCATCGCCTTGTACTTAAGACGGCATTGTGCCTTTTGTATTTAATTTCGATGCATTTTTTTGTGTTTCATCGTCAATATGAAGGACCAAGGGATACAGAATACCTGAAGTGAAGCATCGGAGTCCAAACCTGATCACACACTAAAGTTTCAAAGCATAGACACTAGGAAGAGTCAGTCTTCCTGTACTTAGGTCGGCATTGTGCTTTTTGTATTTAATTCCGATTTAGTTTCTGTGTTTCATCGTATATAAGAGGGTCAAAGTGATACAGTAAACCTGAAATCTAGCATCGGAATCTAAAACTGGTCTCACAGGAGTGGTTAACACTCAGACAGTAAGAAGAGTCAGTCTTCTTGTATTTAAGAAGGCATTGTGCCTTTTGTTTTAAATCAGAAGCAGTTTGTGTGTTTTATCGTCAATAAGAAGGTCCAAGGGATACAGTAAATTTGATGTGAAGCATCGGAATCTAAAACTGGTCTCACAGTAAAGGTTAAATCATAGACAGTAAGAAGAATCAGTCTTCCTGTATTTAGGTCGGCATTGTGCGTTTCGTATTTCATTCCCATGCAATTTCTGTGGCTCATCGTCAATATGAAGGTCATAGGGATACAGTAAAACTGAAGTGAAGCATTGGAATCTAAAATTGCTCTCACTGGAAAGGTTCAAATCATAGGCATTAAGAAGTGCCAGTCTTCTTGTACTTAAGCCGGCAATGTGCCTTTGTATTTAATTCCGATGCAATTTCTGTGTTTCATCGTCAATAAGAAGGTCCAAGGGATACAGTTAAACTGAAGTGAAGCATCGATATCTAAAACTGATCTCACAGGAAGGGTTAAAAACGTAGAATGTAAGAAAAGCCCGTCTTCTTGATCTTAAGTCGGCATTGTGCCTTATGTATTTAATTCCGATGCAATTTCTGTGTTTCGTCGTCAATACGAAGCTCCAAGGGGTACAGTAAACTTGACGTGAAGCATCGGAATCTAAAACTGGTCTCACAGGAATGGTTATAAACATAGACAGTAAGAATGGGCAGTCTTCTTGTACCTAAGTCGTCATTGTGCCTTTTGTATTTAATTCCTACGCAGTTTCTGTGTTTCATCGTCAATAAGAAGGTCCAAGTGATACAGTAAACCTGAAGTGAAGCATCGCAGTGTTAAACTGGATTCACAAGAAAGGCTCAAAACATAGACAGTAAGAAGAGTCAGTATTCTTGTACTTAAGTCGGCATTGTGCCTTTTGTATTTAATTACGATGCATTTTCTGCGTCTCATTGTCAATAAGAAGGTCCAAGGGATACAGTAAAGCTGAAGTGAAGCATCGGAACCTAAAACTCGTCTCACAGGAAAGGTTCAAAGCATAGACAGTCAGAATGGGCAGTCATCTTGCATTTAAGTCGTCATTGTGCCTTTTGCATTTAATTCCGACGCAGTTTCTGTGTTTCATCGTCAATAAGAAGGTCCAAGGGATACACTAAACCTGAAGTGAAGCATCGGAATCTAAAACTGGTCTCACAGGAAAGTTTCAAAACATAGACAGTAAGAAGAGCCAGTCTACTTGTCCTTAAGACGGCATTGTGCCATTTGTATTTAATTCCGATGCAATTTCTGTGTTTCACCGTCAATACGAAGGTCCAAGGGATACAGTAAACTTGAAGTGAAGCAACGGATTCAAAAACTGTTCTCACAGGAAAGGTTCAAAGCATAGACAGTAAGAAGCGTCAGTCTTGTTGTACTTAGGTCATCATTGTGCCTTTTATATTTAATTCCGATGCAATTTCTGTGTTTCATCGTCTATATGAAGGTCCAAGGGATACAGAAAACCTGAAGTAAAGCATCGGAGTCTAAACCTGATCTCACACTAAAGTTGCAAAGCATAGACACTAGGAAGATTCAGTCTTCTTGTACTTAAGACGCCATTGTTCCATTTGTATTTAATTCCGATGCAATTTCTGTGTTTCATCTTGCATTTAAGTCGTCATTGTGCCTTTTGCATTTAATTCCGACGCAGTTTCTGTGTTTCATCGTCAATACGAAGGTCCAAGGGATACAGTGAACCTTAAGTGAAGCATCGGAATCTAAAAGTGGTCTCACAGGAAAGTTTCAAAACATAGACAGTCAGAATGGGCAGTCATCTTGCATTTAAGTCGTCATTGTGCCTTTTGCATTTAATTCCGACGCAGTTTCTGTGTTTCATCGTCAATACGAAGGTCCAAGGGATACAGTGAACCTTAAGTGAAGCATCGGAATCTAAAAGTGGTCTCACAGGAAAGTTTCAAAACATAGACAGTAAGAAGAGTCAGTCTTCTTGTTCTTAAGTCGGCATTGTGCTTTTTGTATTTAATTCCGATTTAGTTTCTGTGTTTCATCGTATATAAAAGGGTCCAAGTTATACACTAAACCTGAAGTGAAGCATCGGAATCTAAAACTGGTCTCACAGGAAAGGCTCAAAACATAGACAGTAGGAAGAGTCAGTCTTCTTGTACTTCACTCGGCATTGTGTGTTTTGTATTTAATTCCGGTGCAGTTTCTGTGTTACATCGTCTATAAGAGGGTCCAAGTGATACAGTAAACCTGAAGTGAAGCATCGGAATCTAAAACTGGTCTCACAGGAACTGTTAAAACATAGACAGTAAGAAGAGTCAGTCTTCTTGTACTTAAGTCGGCATTGTGCCTTTTGTATTTAATTCCTATGTAATTTCTGTTTGTCGACGTCACTAAGAAGGCCCAAGGGAAGCAGTAAACCTGAAGTGAAGCATCGGAATCTAAAACTGGTCTCACAGGAAAGGTTCAAAACATAGACAGTAAGAGGAGTCATCGTCTTGTACTTAAGTCGGCATTGTGCCTTTTTGTATTTAATTCCAATGCAATTTCTGTGTTTCATCGTCAATAAGAGTGTCCAAGGGATACAGTAAACCTGAACTAAAGCATCGGAAACTAAAACTGGTCTCACTGGAAAGGATTAAAACATAGACAGTAAGAAGGGTCATCGTCTTGTACTTAAGTCGGCATTATGCCTTTTGTATTTAATTCCGATGCAATTTCTGTGTTTCATCGTCAATAAGAAGGTCCAAGGGATACAATAAACCTGAAGTGAAGCATCGGAAGCTAAAACTGATCTTACACTAAATGTTGAAAACATAGACAGTAAGAAGAGTCAGTCCTCTTGTACTTAAGTCCTCATTGTGCCGTTTGTATATTATTCCGATGCAATATCTGTGTTTCATCGTGAATAAGAAGGTCCAAGGGTACTGTAAACATGACGTGAAGCATTGGAATATAAAACTGGTCTCACAGGAAATGTTCTAAACATAGACAGTAAGAAGAGTCAGTCGTCTTGTACTTAAGTCGGCCTTGTGCCTTTTGTATTACATTCCGATGCAACATCTGTGTTTCATCGTCAATAAGAAGGTCCAAGGGTACTGTAAACCTTACGTGAAGCATTGGAATTTAAAACTGGTCTCACAGGAAAGGTTCTAAACATAGACAGTATGAAGAGTCAGTCTTCTTGTACTTAATTCGTCATTGTGCCTTTTGTATTTATTTCCGACACAGTTTCTATGTTTCATCGTCAATAAGAGGGTCTAAGGGATACAGTAAACCTGAAGTGAAGCATCGGAACTTAATACAGATCTCACAGGTAAGGTTCATAACATAGACAGTAAGAAGAGTCAGTCGTCTTGTACTTAAGTCGGCATTGTGCCTTTTGTATTTACTTCCGATGCAATTTATGTGTTTCATCGTCAATAAGAAGGTCCAAGGGATGCAGTAAACCTGAAGTGAAGCTTCGGAATCTAAAATTGCTCTCACAGTAATGGTTCAAAACATAGACAGTAAGAATTGCCATCGTCTTGTACTTAAGTCGGCATTGTGCCTTTTGTTTTTAATTCCGATGCAATTTCTGTGCTTAATCGTCATTAAGAAAGTCCAAGGGATACAGTAAAGCTGAAGTGAAGCATCGGAAGCTAAAACTTTTCTCACAGGAATTGTTCAAATCATAGACAGTAAGAAGAGTCAGTCTTCTTGTACTTAAGTCGGCATTGTGTCGTTTGTATTTAATTCCGATGCAATTTCTGTGTTTCATCGTCAATAAGATACTCCAAGGGACACATTAAACCTTAAGTGAAGCATCGAAATCTAAAACTGGTCTTACAGGAAAGGTTAAAACATAGACAGTAAGAAGAATCAGTCTACTTGTACTTAATTCGGCATTGTGCATTTTGTATTTAATTCCGATGCAATTTCTGTGTCTCATCGTCAATAAGAAAGTCCAAGGTATACAGTAAACCTGAAGTGAAGCATCGGAATCTAAAACTGGTCTCACAGGAAAGGTTCAAAGCATAGACAGTAAGAAGAGTCAGTTGTCTTGTACATAAGTCGGCATTGTGCCTTTTGTATTTAATTCCGATGCAATTTCTGTGTTTCATCGTCAATAAGAAGGTCCAAGGGATACAGTAAACCTAAAGTGAAACATCGGAATCTAAATCTGGTCACACAGGAAAGTTTCAAAACATAGTTTGTAAGAAGAGTCAGTCTTCTTGTACTTAGGTCGGCATTGTGCCTTTTGTATTTAATTCCTATGTAATTTCTGTGTTTCATCGTCTATAAGAAGGTCCAAGGGATACAGTAAACATGAAGCGATGCATCGGAATCTCAAACTGGTCTCACAGGAAGGGTTCAAAACATAGACAGTAAGAAGTGTCAGTCTTCTTGTACGTAAGTCGGCATTGTGCCTTTTGTATTTAATTCCGATGCAATTTCTGTGTTTCATCGTCAATAAGAAGGTCATAGGGATACAGTAAACCTGAAGTGAAGCATTGGAATTTAAATTGGTCTCACAGGAAATGTTCAAAACATAGACAGTAAGAAGAGTCAGTCTTCCTGTACTTAAGTCGGCATTGTGCCCTTTGTATTTAATTTCGATGCAATTTCTGTGTTTCATCGTCAATAAGATGGTCCAAGGGATACACTAAACTTGAAGTAAAGCATGGCAATGTAAAACTGGTCCCACAAGAAAGGCTCAAAACGTAGACAGTAAGAAGAGTCAGTATTCTTGTACCTGGGTCGGCATTGTGCCTTTTGTATTTAATAACGATGCAATTTCTGTGTTTCATTGTCAATAAGGAGGGCAAAGGAATATAGTAAACCTAATTTGAGGCATCGGAGTCTAAAACTGGTCTCACAGTAAAGTTTCAAATCATAGACAGTAAGAAGTGTCAGTCTTCTTGTACTTAAGTCGTCATTGTGCCTTATGTATTTAATTCCGAAGCAATTTCTGTGTTTCATCGTCAGTAAGAAGGTCCAAGGGATACAGTAAACCTGAAGTGAAGCATCGGAATCTAAAACTGGTCTCACAGGAAAGTTTCAAAACATAGACAGTAAGAAGAGTCGGCCTTCTTGTACTTAAGACGGCTTTGTGCCTATTGTATTCAATTCCGATGCAATTTCTGTGTTTCATCGTCAATACGAAGGTCCAAGGGATACAGTAATCCTGAAGTGAAGCATCGATAACTAAAACTGGCCTCACAGGGGAATCTCAAGTCATAGAATGCAAGATGAGTCAGTCCTCTTGTACTTAAGTCGTTATTGTGCCTTTTGTATTTAATTCCGATGCAATTTATGTGTTTCAACGTCAATAAAAAGGTCCAAGGGATACAGTAATCCTGAAGTGAAGCATCGGAATCTAAAACTGGTCTCACAGGAAAGGTTCAAATCATAGACAGTTAGAAGAGTCAGTCCTCTTGTACTTAAGTCGGCATTGTGCATATTGTATTTAGGACCGATGCAATTTCTGTGTTTCATCGTCAATAAGAGGCTCCAAGGGATGCAGTAAACCCGAAGTGAAGCATCGGAATCTAAAACTGGTCTCCCAAGAAAGGTTAAATACATAGACAGTAAGAAGAGTCAGTCTTCTTGTACTTAAGTCGACAATGTGCCTTTTGTATTTAATTCCTATGTAATTTCTGTGTGTCGTCGTCACTAAGAAGGCCCAAGGGATGCAGTAAACCTGAAGTGAAACATCGGAATCTAAAACTGGTCTCACAGGAAAGGTTCAAAACATAGACAGTAAGAAGATTCATCGTCTTGTACTTAAGTCGGCATTGTGCCTTTTTGTATTTAATTCCAATGCAATTTCTGTGTTTTATCGTCATTAAGAGTGTCCAAGGGATACAGTAAACCTGAAATGAAGCATCGGAATCTAAAACTGGTCTCACAGGAGGGGATTAAAACATAGACAGTAACAAGAGACATCGTCTTGTACTTAAGTCGGCATTGTGCCTTTTGTATTTAATTCCGATGTAATTTCTGTGTTTCATCGTCAATAAGAAGGTCCAAGGGATACAGTAAACCTGAAGTGAAGCATCGGAAGCTAAAACTGGTCTTACAGGAAATGTTGAAAGCATAGAAAGTAAGAAGAGTCAGTCTTCTTGTACTTAAGTCGTCATTGAGCCGTTTGTATATAATTCCGATGTAATTTCTGTGTTTCATCGTCAATAAGAAAGTCCAAGGGATACAGTAAACCTTAAGTGAAGCAACGAAATCTAAAACTGATCTCACAGGAAAGGTTAAATACTAGACAGTAAGAAGAATCAGTCTTCCTGTTCTTAATTCGGAATTGTGGCTTTTGTATTTATTTCCGACACAGTTTCTATGTTTCATCGTCAATGAGAGGGTCCAAGAGACACAGTAAACCTTAAGTGAAGCATCGAAATCTAAAACTGCTCTCACAGGAAAGGTTAAAACATAGACAGTAAGAAGAATCAGTGTTCTTGTACTTAATTCGGCATTGTGCCTTTTGTATTTAATTCCGCTGCAATTTCTGTGTTTCATCGTCATTAAGAAGGTCCAAGGGATACTGTTAACCTGAAGTGAAGCATCTGAATCTGAAACTGGTGTCACAGGAGGTGTTATAAACGTAGAATGTAGTAAGAGTCTGCGTCCTTGTACTTAAGTCGGCCTTGTGCCTTTTGTATTAAATTACGATGCAACATCTGTGTTTCATCGTCAGTAAGAAGGTCCAAGGGTACTGTAAACCTGACGTGAAGCATTGGAATTTAAAACTGGTCTCACAGGAAAGGTTCTGAACATAGACAGTAAGAAGAGTCAGTCTTCTTGTACTTAATTCGTCATTGTGCCTTTTGTATTTATTTCCGACACAGTTTCTATGTTTCATCGTCAATAAGAGGGTCCAAGGGATACAGTAAACCTGAAGTGAAGCACCGGAATTTAAAACAGGTCTCACATATAAGGTTCAAAGCATAGACAGTAAGAAGAGTCAGTCGTCTTGTACTTAAGTCGGCATTGTGCCTTTTGTATTTACTTCCGATGCAATTTATGTGTTTCAACGTCAATAAGAAGGTCCAAGGGATGCAGTAAACCTCAAGTGAAGCTTCGGAATCTAAAACTGGTCTCACAGGAAAGGTTCAAAGCATAGACACTCAGAAGAGTCAGTCTTCTTGTACTAAGTCGGCATTGTGCCTTTTGTATTTAATTCCGCTGCAAGTTCTGTGTGTCATCGTCAATAAGAAGGTCCAAGGGAGACAGTAAACCTTAAGTGAAGCATCGAAATCTAAAACTGGTCTTACAGGAAAGGTTAAAACATAGACAGTAAGAAGAATCAGTCTTCTTGTACTTAATTCGGCATTGTGCCTTTTGTATTTAATTCCGATATAATTTCTGTGCTTAATCATCAATAAGAAAGTCCAAGGGATACAGTAAACCTGAAGTGAAGCATCGGAAGCTAAAACTTTTCTCACAGGAAATGTTCAAATCATAGACAGTAAGAAGAGTCAGTCTTCTTGTACTTAAGTCGGCATTGTGTTGTTTGTATTTAATTCCGATGCAATTTCTTTGTTTCATCGTCAATAAGAAGGTCCAAGGGAGACAGTAAACCTTAAGTGAAGCATCGAAATCTAAAACTGGTCTTACAGGAAAGGTTAAAACATAGACAGTAAGAAGAATCAGTCTTCTTGTACTTAATTCGGCATTGTGCCTTTTGTATTTAATTCCGATGCAATTTCTGTGTCTCATCGTCAATAGGAAGGTCCAAGGGATACTGTTAACCTGAAGTGAAGCATGTGAATCTAAAACTGGTCTCACAGGAAGGGTTATAAACGAAGAATGTAATAGGAGTCTGTGTTTTTATACTTAAGTCGGCATTGTGCCGTTTGTATTAAATTCCGATGCAATTTCTGTGTTTCATCGTCAATATGAAGGTCTAAGGGATACAGTAATCCTGAAGTGAAGCATCGATAACTAAAACTGGTCTCACAGGGGAGTCTCAAGTCTTAGAATGCAAGATGAGTCAGTCCTCTTGTACTTAAGTCGTCATTGTGACTTTTGTATTTAATTCCGATGCAATTTATGTGTTTCAACGTCAATAAGCAGTTCCAAGGGATACAGTAATCCTGAAGTGAAGCATCGGAATCTAAAACTGGTCTCACAGGAAAGGTTCAAAACATAGACAGTTAGAAGAGTCAGTCCTCTTGTACTTTAGTCGGCATTGTGCATATTGTATTTAGATCCGATGGAATTTCTGTGTTTCATCGTGAATAAGAGGCTCCAAGGGATGCAGTAAACCCGAAGTGAAGCATCGGAATCTAAAATTGGTCTCACAAGAAAGGTTAAATACATAGACAGTAAGAAGAGTCAGTCTTCTTGTACTTAAGTCGACAATGTGTCTTTTGTATTTAATTCCTGTGTAATTTCTGTGTGTCGTCGTCACTAAGAAGGCCCAAGGGATGCAGTAAACCTGAAGTGAAGCATCGGAATCGAAAACTGGTCTCACAGGAAAGGTTCAAAACATAGACAGTAAGAAGATTCATCGTCTTGTACTTAAGTCGGCATTGTGCCTTTTTGTATTTAATTCCAATGCAATTTCTGTGTTTTATCGTCATTAAGAGTGTCCAAGGGATACAGTAAACCTGAAATGAAGCATCGGAATCTAAAACTGGTCTCACAGGAGAGGATTAAAACATAGACAGTAAGAAGAGACATCGTCTTGTACTTAAGTCGGCATTGTGCCTTTTGTATTTAATTCCGATGTAATTTCTGTGTTTCATCGTCAATAAGAAGGTCCAAGGGATACAGTAAACCTGAAGTGAAGCATCGGAAGCTAAAACTGGTCTTACAGGAAATGTTGAAAGCATAGAAAGTAAGAAGAGTCAGTCTTCTTGTACTTAAGTCGTCATTGAGCCGTTTGTATATAATTCCGATGCAATTTCTGTGTTTCATCGCCAATAAGAAAGTCCAAGGGATACAGTAAACTTTAAGTGAAGCATCGAAATCTAAAACTGATCTCACAGGAAAGGTTAAAACATAGACAGTAAGAAGAATCAGTCTTCCTGTTCTTAATTCGGCATTGTGGCTTTTGTATTTATTTCCGACACAGTTTCTATGTTTCATCGTCAATGAGAGGGTCCAAGAGATACAGTAAACCTTAAGTGAAGCATCGAAATCTAAAACTGCTCTCACAGGAAAGGTTAAAACATAGACAGTTAGAAGAATCAGTGTTCTTGTACTTAATTCGGCATTGTGCCTTTTGTATTTAATTCCGATGCAATTTCTGTGTTTCATCGTCATTAAGAAGGTCCAAGGGATACTGTTAACCTGAAGTGAAGCATCTAAATCTAAAACTGGTCTCACAGGAAGTGTTATAAACGTAGAATGTAGTAAGAGTCTGCGTCCTTGTACTTAAGTCGGCCTTGTGCTTTTGTATTAAATTACGATGCAACATCTGTGTTTCATCGTCAATAAGAAGGTCCAAGGGTACTGTAAACCTGACGTGAAGCATTGGAATTTATAACTGGTCTCACAGGAAAGGTTCTGAACATAGACAGTAAGAATTGTCATCGTCTTGTACTTAAGTCGGCATTGTGTCGTTTGTATTTAATTCCGATATAATTTCTGTGCGTAATCGTCAATAATGAAAGTCCAAGGGATACAATAAACCTGAAGTGAAGCATCGGAAGCTAAAACTTTTCTCACAGGAAATGTTCAAATCATAGACAGTAAGAAGAGTCAGTCTTCTTGTACTTAAGTCGGCATTGTGTTGTTTGTATTTAATTCCGATGCAATTTCTGTGTTTCATCGTCAATAAGAAGGTCCATGGGACACAGTAAACCTTAAGTGAAGCATCGAAATCTAAACTGGTCTTACAGGAAAGTTTAAAACATAGACAGTAAGAAGAATCAGTCTTCTTGTAATTAATTCGGCATTGTGCCTTTTGTATTTAATTCCGATGCAATTTCTGTGTTTCATCGTCAATAAGAATTTCCAAGGGATACGGTAAACCTGAAGTGAAGCATCGGAAGCTAAAACTGGTCTCACAAGAAATGTTCAAAGCATAGACAGTAAGAAGTGTCAGTCTTCTTGTACTTAAGCCGGCATTGTGCCGTTTGTATTTAATTCCGAAGCAATTTCTGTGCTTCATCGTCAATAAGAAGGTCCAAGGGATACAGTAAACCTGAAGTGAAGCATCGAAATCTAAAACTGGTGTCACAGGAAAGGATAAAACACAGACAGTAAGAAGAATCTGTCTTCTTGTACTTAATTAGGCATTGTGCCTTTTGTATTTAATTCCGATGCAATTTCTGTGTCTCATCGTCAATAAGATGGTCCAAGGGATACTGTTAACCTGAAGTGAAGCATTTGAATCTAAAACTGGTCTCACAGGAAGAGTTATAACCGTAGAATGTAATAAGAGTCTGTGTTCTTGTACTTAAGTCGGCATTGCGCCTTTTGTCTTAAATCCCGATGCAACATCTGTTTTTCATCGTCAATAAGAAGGTCCAAGGGTACAGTAAACCTGACGTGAAGCATCGGAATCTAAAACTGGTCTCACAGGAAGGTTCAAAACATAGACAGTAAGAAGAGTCAGTCTTCTTGTACTTAAGTCGTCAGTGTGCCTTTTTCCGACGTAGTTTCTATGTTTCATCGTCAATAAAATGGTCCAAGGGATACAGTAAACGTGAAGTGAAGCATCGGAATCTAAAACAGGTCTCACAGGTAAGGTTCAAAACATAGACAGTAAGAAAAGTCAGTCGTCTTGTACTTAAGTCGGCATTTTGCCTTTTGTATTTAATTCCGATGCAATTTATGTGTTTCAACGTCAATAAGAGGGTCCAAGGGATGCAGTAAACCTGGAGTGAAGCATCGGTTTCTAAAACTGGTCACACAGGAACGGTTCAAAACATAGACACTCAGAAGAGTCAGTCTTCTTGTACTTAAGTCGTCATTGTGACTTTTGTATTTAATTCCAATACAATTTACGTGTTTCATCGTCAATAAGATGGTCCAAGGGATACAGTAAACCTGAAGTAAAGCATCTGAATCTAAATCTGGTCTCACAGGAAAAGTTCAAAGCATAGACACTCAGAAGAGTCAGTCTTCTTGTACTTAAGTCGTCATTGTGCATTTTGCACTTAATTCCGAAGCAATTTATGTGTTTCAACGTCAATAAGAAGGTCCAAGGGATGCAGTAAACCTGAAGTGAAGCATCGGAATCTATAACTGGTCTCACAAGAAAGGTTCAAAGCATAGACAGTAAGAAGAGTCGGTCTTCTTCTACTTAGGTCGACATTGTGCATTTTGTATTTAATTCTGATGCAATTTCTGTGTGTCGTCGTCAATAAGAAGGTCCAAGGGATACAGTAAACCTAAAGTGAAGCATCGGAATCTATAACTGGTCTCACAGGAAAGGTTCAAAACATTGACAGTAAGATGAGTCATCGTCTTGTACTTAAGTCGGCATTGTGCTTTTTGTATTTAATTCCGATGCAATTTCTGAGTTTCTTCGTCAATAAGAATGTCCAAGGGATACAATAAACCTGACGTGAACCATCGGAAGCTAAAACTGGTCTCACAGGAAATGTTCAAAGCATAGACAGTAAAAAGAGTCAGTTTTCTTGTACTTAAGTCGGCATTGTGCCGTTTGTATTTAATTCCGAAGCAATTTCTGTGCTTCATCGTCAATAAGAAGGTCCAAGGGATACAGTAAACCTGAAGTGAAGCATCGGAATCTAAAACAGGTCTCACAGGTAAGGATCAAAAAATAGACAGTAAGAAGAGTCAGTCGCCTTGTACTTAAGTCGGCATTGTGCATTTTGTATTTAATTCCGATGCAATTTCTGTGTCTCATCGTCAATAAGAAGGTCCAAGGGATACTGTTAACCTGAAGTGAAGCATCTGAAACTAAAAGTGGTCTCACAGGAAGGGTTATAACCGTAGTATGTAATAAGAGTCTGTGTTCTTGTACTTAAGTCGGTATTGTGCCTTTTGTATTAAATTCCGATGCAACATCTGTGTTTCATCCTCAATAAGAAGGTCCAAGGGTACAACAAACCTGACGTGAAGCATCGGAATCTAAAACTGGTCATAAAGGAAAGGTCAAAACATAGGCAGTAAGAAGAAAAAGTCCTCTTGTACTTAAGTCGTAAATGTGCCTCTTGTATTTAATTCCGACGCAGTTACTATGTTACATCGTCAATAGGAGGGTCCAAGGGATACAGTAAACCTGAAGTGAAGCATCGGAATCTAAAACAGGTCTCACAGGTAAGGTTCAAAAAATAGACAGTAAGAAGAGTCAGTCGCCTTGTACTTAAGTCGGCATTGCGCATTTTGTATTTAAGTCCGATGCAATTTCTGTGTCTCAACGTCAATGAGAATGACCAAGGGATGCACTAAACCTGAAGTGAAGCATCGGAATATAAAACTGGTCTCACAGGAGAGGTTCAAAACATAGACACTCAGAAGAGTCAGTCTTCTTGTACTTAAGTCGGCATTGTGCCTTTTGTATTTAATTCCGATGCAATTTCTGTGTCTCATAGTCAATAAGAAGGTCCAAGGGATACAGTAAAAATTAAGTAAAGCATCGAAATCTAAAACTGGTCTCACAGGAATGGCTAAAACATAGACAGTACGAAGAATCAGTCTTCTTGTACTTAATTCGGCATTGAGCATTTTGAATTTAATTCCGAAGCAATTTATGTGTTTCAACGTCCATAGGAACGTCCAAGGGATGCACCAACCCTGAAGTGAAGCATCGGAATCTATAACTGGTCTCACAAGAAAGGTTCAAAACATAGACAGTAAGAAGAGTCAGTCATCTTCTACTTAAGTCGGCATTGTGTCTTTTGTATTTAATTCCGATGCAATTTCTGTGTCTCATAGTCAATAAGAAGGTCCAAGGGATACAGTAAACCTAAAGTGAAGCATCGAAATCGAAAACTGGTCTCACAGGAAAGGTTCAAAACATTGACATTAAGATGAGTCATCGTCTTGTACTTAAGTCGGCATTGTGCCTTTTGTTTTAAATTCCAATGCAATTTCTGTGCTTCATCGTCAATAAGAGGGTCCAAGGGATACAGTAAACCTGAAGTGAAGCATCGGAATCTAAAACTGGTCTCACAAGAATGGTTCAAAACTTAGCCAGTAAGAAGAGTCATCGTCTTGTACTTAAGTCGGCTTTGTGCCTTTTGTATTTAATTCCGATGCAATTTCTGTGTTTCATCGTCAATAAGAATGTCCAAGGGATACGGTAAACCTGAAGTGAAGCATCGGAAGCTAAAACTGGTCTCACAGGAACTGTTCAAAGCATAGACAGTAAGAAGAGTCAGTCTTCTTGTACTTAAGCCGGCATTGTGCCGTTTGTAATTAATTCCGAAGCAATTTCTGTGCTTCATCGTCAATAAGAAGGTCCAAGGGATACAGTAAACCTGAAGTGAAGCATCGAAATCTAAAACTGGTGTCACAGGAAAGGATAAAACACAGACAGTATAAAGAATCTGTCTTCTTGTACTTAATTAGGCTTTGTGCCTTTTGTATTTAATTCCGATGCAATTTCTGTGTCTCATCGTCAATAAGATGGTCCAAGGGTTACTGTTAACCTGAAGTGAAGCATTTGAATCTAAAACTGGTCTCACAGGAAGAGTTATAACCGTAGAATGTAATGAGAGTCTGTGTTCTTGTACTTAAGTCGGCATTGCGCGTTTTGTCTTAAATTCCGATGCAACATCTGTGTTTCATCGTCAATAAGAAGGTCCAAGGGTACAGTAAACCTGACGTGAAGTATCGGAATCTAAAACAGGTCTCACAGGTAAGGTTCAAAACATAGACAGTAAGAAAAGTTAGTCGTCTTGTACTTAAGTCGGCATTGCGCCTTTTCTATTTAATTCCGATGCAATTTATGTGTTTCAACGTCAATAAGAGGGTCCAAGGGATGCAGTAAACCTGGAGTGAAGCATCGGAATCTAAAACTGGTCACACAGGAAAGGTTCAAAAAATAGACACTCAGAAGAGTCAGTCTTCTTGTACTTAAGTCGTCATTGTGACTTTTGTATTTAATTCCAATGCAATTCACGTGTTTCATCGTCAATAAGAATTCCAAGGGTTGCAGTAAACCTGAAGTAAAGCATCTGAATCTAAATCTGGTCTCACAGGAAAAGTTCAAAACATAGACACTCAGAAGAGTCAGTCTTCTTGTACTTAAGTCGTCATTGTGCATTTTGTACTTAATTCCGAAGCAATTTATGTGTTTCAACGTCCATAGGAACGTCCAAGGGATGCACCAACCCTGAAGTGAAGCATCGGAATCTATAACTGGTCTCACAAGAAAGGTTCAAAACATAGACAGTAAGAAGAGTCAGTCATCTTCTACTTAAGTCGGCATTGTGTCTTTTGTATTTAATTCCGATGCAATTTCTGTGTGTCGTCGTCAATAAGAAGGTCCAAGGGATACAGTAAACCTAAAGTGAAGCATCGAAATCGAAAACTGGTCTCACAGGAAAGGTTCAAAACATTGACAGTAAGATGAGTCATCGTCTTGTACTTAAGTCGGCATTGTGCCTTTTGTATTAAATTCCAATGCAATTTCTGTGTTTCATCGTCAATAAGAGGGTCCAAGGGATACAGTAAACCTGAAGTGAAGCATCGGAATCTAAAACTGGTCTCACAAGAATGGTTCAAAACTTAGCCAGTAAGAAGAGTCATCGTCTTGTACTTAAGTCGGCTTTGTGCCTTTTGTATTTAATTCCGATGCAATTTCTGTGTTTCATCGTCAATAAGAATGTCCAAGGGATACGGTAAACCCTGAAGTGAAGCATCGGAAGCTAAAACTGGTCTCACAGGAACTGTTCAAAGCATAGACAGTAAGAAGAGTCAGTCTTCTTGTACTTAAGCCGGCATTTTGCCGTTTGTAATTAATTCCGAAGCAATTTCTGTGCTTCATCGTCAATAAGAAGGTCCAAGGGATACAGTAAACCTGAAGTGAAGCATCGAAATCTAAAAACTGGTGTGTCACAGGAAAGGATAAAACACAGACAGTATAAAGAATCTGTCTTCTTGTACTTAATTAGGCATTGTGCCTTTTGTATTTAATTCCGATGCAATTTCTGTGTCTCATCGTCAATAAGATGGTCCAAGGGTTACTGTTAACCTGAAGTGAAGCATTTGAATCTAAAACTGGTCTCACAGAAAGAGTTATAACCGTAGAATTGTAATAAGAGTCTGTGTTCTTGTACTTAAGTCGGCATTGCGCGTTTTGTCTTAAATTCCGATGCAACATCTGTGTTTCATCGTCAATAAGAAGGTCCAAGGGTACAGTAAACCTGACGTGAAGCATCGGAATCTAAACAGGTCTCACAGGTAAGGTTCAAAACATAGACAGTAAGAAAAGTTAGTCGTCTTGTACTTAAGTCGGCATTGCGCCTTTTTGTATTTAATTCCGATGCAATTTATGTGTTTCAACGTCAATAAGAGGGTCCAAGGGATGCAGTTAACCTGGAGTGAAGCATCGGAATCTAAAACTGGTCACACAGGAAAGGTTCAAACATAGACACTCAGAAGAGTCAGTCTTCTTGTACTTAAGTCGTCATTGTGACTTTTGTATTTAATTCCAATGCAATTTACGTGTTTCATCGTCAATAAGAAGGGTCCAAGGGTTGCAGTAAACCTGAAGTAAAGCATCTGAATCTAAATCTGGTCTCACAGGAAAAGTTCAAAACATAGACACTCAGAAGAGTCAGTCTTCTTGTACTTAAGTCGTCATTGTGCATTTTGTACTTAATTCCGAAGCAATTTATGTGTTTCAACGTCAATAAGAAGGTCCAAGGGATGCAGCAAACCTGAAGTGAAGCATCGGAATCTATAACTGGTCTCACAAGAAAGGTCAAAGCATAGACCGTAAGAAGAGTCGGTCTTCTTCTACTTAGGTCGACATTGTGTCTTTTCTATTTAATTCTGATGCAATTTCTGTGTGTCGTCGTCAATAAGAAGGTCCAAGGGATACAGTAAACCTAAAGTGAACCATCTGAAGCTAAAACTGGTCTCACAGGAAATGTTCAAAGCATAGACAGTAAAAAGAGTCAGTTTTCTTGTACTTAAGGTCGGCATTGTGCCGTTTATATTTAATTCCGAAGCAATTTCTGTGACTCATCGTCAATAAGAAGGTGCGAGGGATACTGTTTACCTGAAGTGAAGCATCTGAATCTAAAACTGGTCTCACAGGAAGGGTTATAACCGTAGAATGTAATAAGCGTCTGTGTTCTTGTACTTAAGTCAGCATTTTGCCTTTTGTATTAAATTCCGATGGCAACATCTGTGTTTCATCGTCAATAAGAAGGTCCAAGGGTACAGTAAACCTGACGTGAAGGCATCGGAATCTATAACTGGTCTCACAGGAAAGGTTCAAAACATAGACAGTAAGAAGAGTCAGACTTCTTGGACTTAAGTCGTCATTGTGCCTTTTGTATTTAATTCCGACCCAGTTTCTATGTTTCATCGTCCAATAAGAGGGTCCAAGGGATACAGAAAACCTGAAGTAAAGCATCGGAATCTAAAACAGGTTCTCATAGGTAAGGTTCAAAACATAGTAAGGAAAGTCAGTCGTCCTGTACTTAAGTCGGCATTGTGCCTTTTGTATTTAATTCCGATGCAATTAATGTGTTTCAACGTCAATAAGAAGGTCCAAGGGATGCAGTAAACCTGAAGTGAAGCATCAAAATCCTAAACTGGTCTCACAGGAATGGTTCAAACATAGACACTCAGAAGAGTCCATTCTTCTTGTACTTAAGACGGGATTGTGCCTTTTGTATTAATTCCGATGCAATTTCTGTGTGTCATCGTCAACAAGAAGGTCCAAGGCATACAGTAAACCTTAAGTTAAGCATCGGAATCTAAAACTGGTCTCACAGGAAAGGTTCAAAGCATAGACAGTAAGAAGAGTCATCGTCTTGTACTTAAGTCGGCATTGTGCCCTTTTGTACTTAATTCCGATGCAATTTCTGTGTTTCATCGTCAATACGAAGGTCCTAGGGATACAGTAAACCTTGAAGTGAAGCATCGGAAGCTAAAACTGGTCTCACAGGAAAGGTTAAAACATAGACAGTACGAAGAATCAGTCTTCTTGTAACTTATTTCGGCATTGTACCTTTTGTATTAATTCCGATGCAGTTTCTGTGTGTCATCGTCAATAAGAACGGTCCAAGGGACACAGTAGACCTGAAGTGTAGCATCTGAAACTAAAACTGGTCTCACAGGAAGGGTTATAAACAAAGAATGTTATAAGAGTCTGTGTTCTTGTACTTAAGTCGGCATTGTGCCTTTTGTATTTAATTCCGATGCAATTTCTGTGTTCCATCGTCAATTGGAAGGTCCAAGGGATACAGTTAACTTGAAGTGAAGCATCACAATCTAAAACTGGTCTCACAGGAAAGGTTTAAAACATAGACAGTAAGAAGAATCAGTCTTCTTGTACTTAAGTCGCCATAGTGCATTTTGTATTAATTCCGATGCAAATTGTGTGTTTCATCGTCAATAACAAGAACCAAGCGATACAGTAGACCTGAAGTGAAGCATTGGAATCTAAAACTAGTCTCACAGGAAAGGCTCAAAACATAGACAGTAAGAAGAGTCAGTCTTCTTGTACTTAAGTCGGCATTGTGCCTTTTGTATTTAATTCCGATGCTATATCTGTGTATCATCGTTAATAAGAAGGTACAAGGTGTACAGTAAACCTGACGTGAAGCATCAGGATCTAAGACTGGTCTCACAGGAAAGGTTCAAACCATAGACAGTAAGAAGAGTCAGTCCTCTTGTACTTACGTCGGCATTGTGCCTTTTGTATTTCGTTCCTATGCAGTTTCTGTGTTTCATCGTCAATAAGATGGTCCAAGGGAAACAGTAAAACTTAAGTGAAGCATTGGAATCTGTAATTCCTCTCACAGGAAAGGTCCGAAACATAGAAAATATGAAGAGTCAGTCCTCATGTGCTTAAGCCTGCATTGTGCCTTTTCTATTTACTTACGATGCAATATCTCTATTTCATCGTCAATACAAAGGTCCAAGGGATACAGTAAACCTGAAGTGAAGCATCGGAATGTAAAACTGGTCTCAAAGAAAGTTTCAAAGAATTGGCAATGAGAAGAGTCAGTCTTCTTGTACTTCAGTGGGCATTGTGCCTTTTGCATTGAATTCCGATGCACTTTCTGTGTTTCATCGTCAGAAAGAGGGTCCAAGGGATATAGTTACTCTGAAGTTGAAGCATCGGAATCTAAAACTGGTCTCACAGAAAAGGGTAAAACATAGACAGTAAGAAGAGTCAGTATTCTGGTACTTATGTCGCCATTGTGCCTTTTGTATTTAATTCCAATGCAATTTCTTTGTTACTTCGTCAATAAGAAGATCCAAGGGTTACAGTAAAACTGAATGAATCATTCGAATCTAAATTTGCTCTCACAGGAAAGGTTCCAAATAGAGACAGTAATAAGAGTCATACTTCTTGTACGTAAGTCGGCATTGTGCCTTTTGAATTTAATACCGATGCAATTTCTGTGTTTCATCGTCAAGCGAAGGTCCAAGGGATACAGTAAAACTGAAGTGAAGCATAGATATCTAAAACTGGTCTCACAGAAAAAGCCCAAATAATATAATGTAAGACGAGTCAGTCCTCTTGTACTTAAGTTGGCATTGTGCCTTTTGTATTTAATTCCAATGCAATTTCTGTGTTTCATCGTCAAGAAGAATGTCCAAGGGATACAGTAAATCTGAAGTGAAGGTTGGCAATCTGAAACTGGTCTCACAGGAAAGGTACAAAAGATAGACAGTAAGAAGAGTCAGTCTTGTTGTACTTAAGTCGGCATTGTGCCTTTTGTATTTAATTCCTTTGCGATTTCTGTGTTTCATCGTCAATAAGAAGTCCAAGCGAGACAGTAGACCTGACGTGAAGCATTGGAATCTAAAACTGGTCTCACAGGAAAGGCTCAAAACATAGACAGTAAGTTGCGTCAGTCTTCTTGTACTTATGTCGGCATTGTACCCTTTGTATTTAAATCCGATGCTATTTCTGTGTTTCATCGTCAAAAAAGATGTCCAAGCGATACAGTAAACCTGAAGTGAAGCATCGTAATGAAAAACTGGTCTCACAGGAAAGGTTCAAAACATAGACACTAAGAAGAGTCAGTCTTGTTGTACATAAGTCGGCATTGTGCCTTTTGTATTTAATTCCAATGCAATATCTGTGTTTCATTGTCTATGTGAAGGTCCAATAGACACTGAAAACCTGAAGTGAAACATCGGAATCTAAACCTGGTCTCACAGGAAAGTTTCAAAGCATAGACACTAAGAAGAGTCAGTCTTCTTGTACTTAAGTCGGCATTGTGCATTGTGTATGTAATTCTGATGCAATTTCTGCGTTTCAACGTCAATAAGAAGGTCCAAGAGATACAGTAAACCTGAAGTGAAGCACCGGAATCTAAAACTGATCTCACAGGAAAGGCTCCAAACATAAACAATAAGAAGTGTCAGTCTTCTTGTTCTTCAGTCGGAATTGTGCCTTTTGTATTTAATTCCGACGCAATTTCTATATTTCATCGTCAATAAGAAGGTCCAAAGGATACAGTATACCTGAATTGAAGCATCGGAATCTAAAACTGGTCTCACATTAAAGGGTAAAAACATAGCCACTAAGAAGAGTCAGTCTTCTTGTACTTAATTCGGCATTGTGCCTTTTGTATTTAATTCCGATGCAATTTCTGTGTTTCGTCATCAATAAGAAGGTTCAAGGGATACAGTAAACCTGAAGTGAAGCATCGGAATCTAAAGCTGGTCTCACTGGAAAGTTTCAAAACATAGACAGTAAGAAGAGTCAGTCCCAATGTTCTTAAGTCGGCATTGTGATTTTTCTATTTAATTCCGATGCAATGTCTGTGTTTCATCGTCAATAAGAAGGTCCAAGGGATACTCTAAACCTGAGGTGAAAGATCGCAATCTAAAACTGGTCTTGCAGGAGAGGTTCAAAACATAGACAGTAAGATGAGTCAGTCTTCTTTTACTTAAGACGGCATTGTGCCTTTTGTATTTAATTCCGATGCAATTTCTGTGTTTCATCTTCAATAAGAAGGTTCAAGGGATACACTAAACCTGAAGTGAAGCATCAGAATCAAAAACTGGTCTCACAAGAATGATTCAAAACATAGACAGTAAGAAGAGTCAGTCTTGTTGTACTTAAGTCGGCATTGTGCCTTTTGCATTTAATTCCGATGCAATTTCTGTGTTTCACCGTTAATTAGATGGTCCAAGGGATACAGAACACCTGATTTGAAGCATCGGAACCTAAAATTGGTCTCACAGGAAATGTTCAAAGAATAGAAAATAAGAAGAGTCAGTGTTCTTGTACTCAGTTCGCCATTGTGTGTTTCGTAATTAATGCCGATGCAATTTCTGTGTTTCATCGTCAACAAGAAGGTCCAAGGGCTACAGTAGACCTGAAGAGAAGCATCGGAATCTAAAACTGGTCTCACAGGAGAGGTTCGAAAGATAGTTAGTAAGAAGAGTCAGTGTTCTTGTACTTAAGTCGTCAGTGTGCCATTTGTATTTAATTCCGATGCAATTTCTGTGTTTCACCGTTAATTAGATTGTCCAAGGGATACCGTAAACCAGAAGTGAAGCTTCGGAATCTAATACTGGTGCCACAGATAAGGTCCAAAACATAGACATTAAGAAGAGTCAGTCTTCTTCTACTTAAGTCAGCATTGTGTCTTTTGTATTTAATTCCGATGCAATTTCTGTGTTTCATCGTCAATAAGAAGGTCCAAGGGATACGGTAAACCTGAAGTGAAGCGTGAGAATCCAAAAATTGTCTCATTGGATAGGTTCAAATCGTAGACAGTTAGAAGAGTCAGTCCACCTGTACTTCAGTCGGCATTGCGTCTTTTGTATTTAATTCCGATGCAATATTAGTGTTTCATCGTCAATCAGAAGGTCCAAGGGATACAGTTAACCTGAAGTTAAGCATCGCAATCTAAAACTGGTCTCACAGGAAAGGTATAAAAGCATAGACAGTAAGAAGAATCAATCTTCTTGTACTTATGCCGGCATAGTGCCTTTTGTAATTAATTCCGATGCAATTTCTGTGTTTCATCGTCAATAAGAAGTCCAAGCGATACAGTAGACCTGACGTGAAGCATTGGAATCTAAAACTGGTCTCACAGGATGGCTCAAAACATAGACAGTAAGATGAGTCAGTCTTCTTGTACTTAAGTCAGCATTGTGCCCTTTGTATTTAATTCCGATGCAATTTCTGTGTTTCACCGTCAATAAGAATGTCCAAGGGATACAGTAAACCTGAAGGGAAGCATCGGAATCTAAAACTGGTCTCACAGGAAAGGTTCAAAAGCATAGACAGTAAGAAGAGTCAGTCTTCTTGTACTTAAGTCGGCATTGTGCCGTTTGTATATGATTGCGATGCAATTTCTGTGTTTCATCGTCAATAAGAAGGTCCAAGGGAAACAGTAAACCTGAAATGAAGCATCGGAATCTAAAACTGCCCTAATACGAAAGGTTCAAAATATAGACAGTAAGAAGAGTCAATCTTCTTGTACTTAAGTAATCATTGTGACCTTTGTATTTAAATGCGATGCAATTTCAGTGTTTTATCGTCAATCAGATTGTCCAATGGATGCAGTAAACCAGAAGTGAAGCATCGGAATCTAAAACTTGTCTCACAGGACAGGTTCAAAACATAGACCCTAAGAAGAGTCAGTCTTCTTGTACTTAGGTCGGGATTGTGACTTTTGTACTTAATTCCGATGCAATTTCTGTGATTTATCGTCAATAAGAAGGTCCAAGGGATACAGTAACCGGAAGTGAAGCATCGATATCTAAAACTGGTCCTGCAGGAAAGACTCAATTCATAGAATGTAAGAAGAGTCAGTCCTCTTGTATTTAAGTCAGCATTGTGCCTTTTGTATTTAATTCCGATCCAATATCTGTGTTTCATCGTCAATGAGAAGGCCAAGGGATTCAGTAAACCTGAAGTGAAGCATGCGACTCTAGAACTGGTCTCACAGGAAAGGTTCAAAACATAGACAGTATGAAGAGTCAGAGGTCTTGTACGTAAGTCGGCATTGTGCCTTTTGTATTTAATTCCAATGCAATTTCTGTGTTTCATCGTCAATAAGAAGGTCCACAGGATACAGTAAACCTGAATTGAAGCATCGGAATCTAAAACTGGTCTCACATTAAAGGGTAAAAACATAGCCACTAAGAAGAGTCAGTCTTCTTGTACTTAAGTCGGCATTGTGCCGTTTGTATTTCATTCCGATGCAGTTTCTCTGTTTCATCGTTAACATAAAGGTCCAAGGGATACAGTAAACCTGAAGTAAAGCATTGGAATCTAAAACTGGTCTCACAGGAAAGCTTCAAATCATACACAGTATGAAGAGTCAGTCTTCTTGTACTTAAGTAATCATTGTGACCTTTGTATTCAAATGCGATGCAATTTCTGTGTTTCATCGTCAATCAGAGGGTCCAATGGATACAGTAAAACAGAAGTGAAGCATCGGAATCTAAAACTTGTCTCACAGGACAGGTTCAAAACATAGACACTAACAAGAGTCAGTCTTCTTGTACTTAGGTGGGGATTGTGACTTTTGTATTTAATTCCGATGCAATTTCTGTGTTTCATCGTCAATAAGAAGGTCCAAGGTACACAGTAAACCGGAAATGAAGCATCGATATCTAAAACTGGTCCCGCAGGAAAGACTCAAATCATAGAATGTAAAAAGAGTCAGTCCCCTTGTTTTTAAGTCAGCATTGTTATTGTTGTATTTAATTCCGATGCAATTTCTGTGTTTCATAGTGAATAAAAATGTCCAAGGGATACAGTAAACCTGAAGTGAAGCATCGGAATGAAAAACTGGTCTCAAGGGAAAGGTTCAAAACATAGACAGTAAGAAGCGTCAGTCTTGTTGTACTTATGTCGGCATTGTGCCTTTTGTATTTAATTCCGATACAATTTCTGTGTTTCATCGTCTATATGAAGGACCAAGGGATACAGTAAAACCGAAGTGAATCATCGATATCTAAAACTGGTCTCACAGGAAAGGCTTAAATTATAGAATGTTAGAAGAGTCAGTCCTCTTGTACTTAAGTCGGCATTGTGCAATTTGTATTTAATTCCGATGCAATTACTGTGTTTCATTGACAATAAGAAGGTCCAAGGGATACAGTAAACCAGAAGTAAAGCATCGGAATCTAAAACTGGTCACACAGGAAAGGTTCAAAACATAGACAGTAAGAAGAGTCAGTCTTCTTGTAATTCAATCGGCAATGTGCCTTTTGTATTTAATTCCGATGCAATTTCTGTGTTACATTGTCAATAAGGATGTCCATGGGATACAGTAAACCTGAAGTGAAGCATCGATATCTGAAACTGGTCTCACAGGAAAGGCTCAAATCATAGAATGTAAGAAGAATCAGTCCTCTTGTACTTAAGTTGGCATTGTGCCTTTTGTATTTAATTCCGATGCAATTTCTGTGTCACATCGTCAATAACAAGGACCAAGTAATATAGTAAACCTGAAGTGAAGCATCGGAATCTAAACTGGTCTCACAGGATTGGTTCAAAACATAGAAACTAAGAAGAGTCAGTCTTCTTGTACTTAAGTGGCCATTGTGCTTTTTGTATGTAATTACGATGCAATTTCTGTGCTTCTTCGCCAAAACGAAGGTCCAAGGGATACAATAAACCTGAAGTGAAGCATCGGAATCTAAAACTTGTCTCACAGCAAGGGTTCAAACATAGACAGTAAGAAGAGTCAGTCTTCTTGTACTTCAATCGGGATTGTGCCATTTGTATTTAATTCCGATGCAATTTCTGTGTTTCACCGTCAATAACTATGTCCAATGGATACAGTAAACATGAAATGAAGCATCGATATTTAAATCTGGTCTCACAGGAGAGGCTCAAATCATAGAATGTAAGAAGAGTCAGTCTTCCTGTTCTTAAGTCGGCATCGTGCCTTTTGTATTTAATCCGATGCAATTTCTGTGTTTCATCGTCAATTAGAAGGTCCCAGGGATACAGTAAACCTGAAGTGAAGCATCGGAATCTAAAATTGGTCTCACAGGAAAGTTTCAAATCATAGACAGTAAAAAGAGTCAGTCTTCTTGTACTTGAGTCGGCATTGTGCTTTTTGTATTTAGTTCCGATGCAATTTCTGTGTTTCATCGTCAATAAGAATGTCCAACCCATACAGTAAACCTGAACTGAAGGATCGGAATTTAAAACTGGTCTCACAGGAAATGTTCAACACATAGACAGTAAGAAGAGTCAGCCTTCTTGTACACTCCAGGAAATGGAAAAAAGAACACATTGACACCGGTGTGTCAGACCCACCATACTTGCTCCGGACACTGCGAGAGGGCTGTACAAGCAATGATCACACGCACGGCACAGCGGACACACCAGGAACCGCGGTGTTGGCCGTCGAATGGCGCTAGCTGCGCAGCATTTGTTCACCGCCGCCGTCAGTGTCAGCCAGTTTGCCGTGGCATACGGAGCTCCATCGCAGTCTTTAACACTGGTAGCATGCCGCGACAGCGTGGACGTGAACCGTATGTGCAGTTGACGGACTTTGAGCGAGGGCGTATAGTGGGCATGCGGGAGGCCGGGTGGACATACCGCCGAATTGCTCAACACGTGGGGCGTGAGGTCTCGACAGTACATCGATGTTGTCGCCAGTGGTCGGCGGAAGGTGCACGTGCCCGTCGACCTGGGACCGGACCGCAGCGACGCACGGATGCACTCCAAGACCATATGATCCTACGCATTGCCTTAGGGGACCGCACCGCCACTTCCCAGCAAATTAGGGACGATGTTGCTCCTGGGGTATCGGCGAGGACCATTCGGAACCGTCTCCATGAAGCTGGGCTACGGTCCCGCACACCGTTAGGCCGTCTTCCACTCACGCCCCAACATCGTGCAGCCCGCCTCCAGTGGTGTCGCGACAGGCGTGAATGGAGGGACGAATGGAGACGTGTCGTCTTCAGCGATGAGAGTCGCTTCTGCCTTGGTGCCAATGATGGTCGTATGCGTGTTTGGCGCCGTGCAGGTGAGCGCCACAATCAGGACTGCATACGACCGAGGCACACAGGGCCGACACCCGGCATCATGGTGTGGGGAGCGATCTCCTACACTGGCCGTACACCACAGGTGATCGTCGAGTGGACACTGAATGGTGCACGGTACATCCAAACCGTCATCGAACCAATCGTTCTACCATTCCTAGACCGGCAAGGGAACTTGCTGTTCCAACAGGACAATGCACGTCCGCATGTATCCCGTGCCACCCAACGTGCTCTCGAAGGTGTAAGTCAACTACCCTGGCCAGCAAGATCTCCGGATCTGTCCCCCATTGAACATGTTTGGGACTGGAAGAAGCGTCGTCTCACGCTTTCTGAACGTCCAGCACGAACGCTGGTCCAACTGAGGCGCCAGGTGGAAATGGCATGGCAAGCCGTTCCACAGGACTACATCCAGCATCTCTACGATCGTCTCCATGGGAGAATAGCAGCCTGGATTGCTGCGAAAGGTGGATATACACTGTACTAGTGCCGACATTGTGCATGCTCTATTGCCTGTGTCTATGTGCCTGTGGTTCTCTCAGTGTGATCATGTGATGTATCTGACCACAGGAATGTGTCAATAAAGTTTCCCCTTCCTGGGACAATGAATTCACGGTGTTCTTATTTCAATTTCCAGGAGTGTATTTAAATTATCATTGTGCCATTTGTATTTAATTCCGATGCTATTTCTGTGTTTCATTGTCAATAAGAAGGTCCAACCGATACAGTAAACCTGAAGTGAAGCATCGGAATGAAAAACTGGTATCACAGGAAAGGTTCAAACATAGACAGTAAAAACAATCAGTCTTCTTGTACTTAAGTCGGCATTGTGCCTTTTGTATTTAATTCCGATGCAATTTCTCTGTTTCATCGACAACAGTAATGGTCCAAGGGATACAGTAAACCTGAAGTGAAGCATCGGAGTCTAAAACTGGTCTCACAGGAATGTTTCAAATCATAGACAGTAAGAAGAGTCACTCTTCTTGTTCTTAAGTCGGCTTTGTGCATTTTGTATTTAATTCCGATGCAATTTCTGTGTTTCATCGTCAATAAGAATGTCCAAGGAATACAGTAAACCTGAAGTGAAGCATCGGAATCTAAAACCGATCTCACAAGAAAGTTTCAAGGCATAGACAGTAAAAAGAGTCAGTCTCCTTGTACTTGAGTCGGCATTGTGCCTTTTGTATTTAATTCCGATGCAATTTCTGTGTTTCGTCGTCAATAAGAAGGTCCAAGGGATACAGTAAACCTGAACTGAAGCATCGGAATCCACAACTGGTCTCACAGGAAAGGTTCAAAACAAAGACAGTAAGAAGTGACAGTCTTCTTGTACTTAAGTCGCTATTGTGCCTTTTGTTTTTAATTCCGATGCAATTTCTATGCCTCATCGTCAATACGAAGGCCCAAGGGATACAGTAAACCTGAAATGAAGCATCGGATTTAATAACCTGTCTCACAGGAGATATTCAAAACATAGACAGATAGAAGAGTCAGTCTTCTTGTACTTAAGTCGCCATTGTCCCATTTGGTATTTAATTCCGATACAATTTCTGTGTTTCAACGTCAATACGAAGGTCCAAGGGATTCAGTAAACCTGAAGTGAAGCATCGGAATCTAAAACTGGTCTCACAGGAAAGGTTCAAAACATAGACAGTAGGAAGAGTCAGTCTTCTTGTACTTCAATCGGCATTGTGCCTTTTGTATTTAATTCCGATGCAAATTCTGTGTTTCATTGTCAATAAAGTTGTCCAAGGGATTCAGTAAACCTGAAGTGAAGCATCGATATCTAAATGTGGTCTCACAGAAAAGTCTTAAATCATAGAATGTAAGAAGCGTCAGTCTTCTTATACTTATGTCGGCATTGTGCCTTTTGTATTTAATCCCGATGCAAATTCTGTGTTTCATCATCAATAAGAACGTCAAAGGGATACAGTAAACCTGAAGTGAAGCATCGATATCTAAAACTTGTCTCACAGGAAAGGCTTAAATCATAGAATGTATGAAGAGTCAGCCCTCATGTACTTAAGTCGGCATTGTGCCCTTTCTATTTTATTCCGATTCAATTTCTGTGTTTCATTGTCAATACGAAGGTCCGAGGGAAACAGTAAACTTGAAGTAAAGCATCGGAATCTAAAACAGGTCTCACAGGAAAGGTTCAAAACGTAGTCAGTAAGAAGAGCCAGTCTTCCTGTACTTCAATCGGCATCGTGCCTTTTGTATTTAATTCCGATGCAAATTCTGTGTTTCATCGTCAATAAGGATGTCCAAGGGATACAGTAAACCTGAAGTGAAGCATCGATATCTGAAGCTGGTCTCACAGGAAAGGCTCAAATCATAGAATGAAAGAAGAGTCAGTCCTCTTGTACTTAAGTCGGCATTGTGCCTTTTGTATTTAATTCCGATACAATTTCTGTGTTTCATCGTCAATAAGCATGTCCAAGGGATACAGTAAACCTGAAGTGAAGCATCGATATCTGAAGCTGGTCTCACAGGAAAGGCTCGAATCATAGAATGTAAATAGAGTCAGTCCTCTTGTACTTAAGTCGACATTGTGCCTTTTGAATTTAATTCCGATGCAATTTCTGTGTTTCATCGTCAACATGAGGGTCCAAGGGATGCAGTAAACCGGAAGTGAAGAATCGGAATCCAAAATTAGTCTCACAGGAAAGTTTCAAATAATAGACAGTAAGAAGAATCAGTCTCCTTGTACTTGACTCGGCATTGTGCGTTTTTTTTTAATTCCGATGCAATTTCTGTGTTTCATCGTCAATAAGAAGGTCCAAGGGATACAGTAAACCTGAACTGAAGCATCGGAATCTAAAACTGGTCTCACAGTAAAGGCTCAAATCATAGAATGTAAGAAGAGTCAGTCCTCTTGTACTTAAGTCGGCATTGTGCCTTTTGTATTTAATTCCGATGCAAATTCTGCGTTTTATCATCAGGAAGAACGCCAAAGGGATACAGTAAACCTTAAGTGAAGCATCGATATATAAACTGGTCTCACAGGAAAGGCTCAAATTATAGAATGTAATAAGAGTCAGCCCTCTTGTACTTATGTCGGCATTGTGCCCTTTGTATTTTACTCCGATTCAATTTCTGTGTTTCATTGTCAATACGAAGGTCCAAGGGAAACAGTAAACCTGAAGTAACGCATCGGAATCCAAAACAGGTCTCACAGGAAAGTTTCAAAACATAGTCAGTAAGAAGAGTCAGTCTCCTTGTACTTGAGTCGGCATTGTGCGTTTTGTATTTAATTCCGATGCAATTTCTGTGTTTCATCGTCAATATGAAGGTCCAAGGGATACAGTAAACCTAAACTGAAGCATCGGAATCTGAAACTGGTCTCACAGGAAAGGTTCAAACAAAGACAGTAAGAAGAGACAGTCTCCTTGTACTTAAGTCGCTATTATGCCTATTGTTTTTAATTCCGGTGCAACTTGTATGCTTCATCGTCAATACGAAGGTCCAAGGGATACAGTAAACCTGAAATGAAGCATCGGATTCTATAACTTGTCTCACAGGAGAGATTAAAAGCATAGACAGTAAGGAGATTCAGTCTTCTTGTACTTAAGTCGGGTTTGTCCCTTTTGTGTTTAATTCCGATACAATTTCTGTGTTTCATCGTCAATACGAAGGTCCAAGGGATACAGTAAACCTGAAGTGAAGCATCGATATCTAAATCTAGTCTCACAGAAAAGGCTCAAATCATAGAATGTAAGAAGCGTCAGTCTTCTTATACTTAAGTCGGCAGCGTGCCTTTGTATTTAATCCGATGCAATTTCTGTGTTTCATCGTCAATCAGAAGGTCCAAGGGATACAGTAAACCTGAAGTGGAACATCGGAATCTAAAACTGGTCTCACAGGAAGGGCTCAAAACTTATACAGTAATATAAGTCAGCCTTCTTGTACTTAAGTTGGCATTGTGCCTTTTGATTTTTAATTCCGATGCAAATTCTGTGTTTCATCATCAATAAGGACGTCAAAGGGATGCAGTAAACCTGAAGTGATGCATCGATATCTGAAGCTGGTCTCACAGGAAAGGCTCAAATCATAGAATGTAAGAAGAGTCAGTCCTCTTGTACATAAGTCGGCATTGTGCCATTTGTATTTAATTCCGATGCAATTTCTGTGTTTCATCGTCAATAAGAAGGTTCAAGGGAAACAGTAAACCTGAAGTAAAGCATCGGAATCTAAAACAGGTCTCACAGGAAAGGTTCAAAACATAGTCAGTAAGAAGAGTCAGTCTTCCTGTTCTTCAATCGGCATTGTGCCTTTTGTATTTAATTCCGATGCAAATTCTGTGTTTCATCGTCAATAAGGATGTCCAAGGGATACAGTACACCTGAAGTGAAGCATCGATATCTGAAGCTGGTCTCACAGGAAAGGCTCAAATCATAAAATGTAAGAAGAGTCAGTCCTCTTGTACTTAAGTCGGCATTGTGCCTTTTGTATTTAATTCCGATGCAATTTCTGTGTTTCATCGTCAATAAGGATGTCCAAGGGATACAGTAAACCTGAAGTGAAGCATCGATATCTGAAGCTGGTCTCACAGGAAAGGCTCAAATCATAGAATGTAAGATGAGTCAGTCCTCTTGTACTTAAGTCGGCATTGTGCCTTTTGTATTTAATTCCGATGCAAATTCTGCGTTTTATCATCAGGAAGAACGTCAAAGGGATACAGTAAACCTTAAGTGAAGAATCGATATATAAACTGGTCTCACAGGAAAGGCTCAAATTATAGAATGTAATAAGAGTCAGCCCTCTTGTACTTATGTCGGCATTGTGCCCTTTGTATTTTACTCCGATTCAATTTCTGTGTTTCATTGTCAACACGAAGGTCCAAGGGAAACAGTAAACCTGAAGTAACGCATCGGAATCCAAAACAGGTCTCACAGGAAAGTTTCAAAACATAGTCAGTAAGAAGAGTCAGTCTTCCTGTACTTCAATCGGCATTGTGCCTTTTGTATTTAATTCCGATGCAAATTCTGTGTTTCATCGTCAATAAGGATGTCCAAGGGATACAGTAAACCTGAAGTGAAGCATCGATATCTGAAGCTGGTCTCACAGGAAAGTCTCGAATCATAGAATGTAAGAAGAGTCAGTCCTCTTGTACTTAAGTCGGCATTGTGCCTTTTGTATTTAATTCCGATGTAAATTCTGTGTTTCATCGTCAATAAAAAGGTCTAAGGGATGCAGTAAACCTTAAGTCAAGCATCGGAATCCAAAATTGGTCTCTCAGGAAAGTTTCAATTAATAGTCAGTAAGAAGAGTCAGTCTCCTTGTACTTGAGTCGGCATTGTGCGTTTTGTATTTAATTCCGATGCAATTTCTGTGTTTCATCGTCAATATGAAGGTCCAAGGGATACAGTAAACCTGAACTGAAGCATCGGAATCTAAAACTGGTCTCACAGGAAAGGTTCAAACAAAGACAGTAAGAAGAGACAGTCTCCTTGTACTTAAGTCGCTATTATGCCTATTGTTTTTAATTCCGGTGCACCTTGTATGCTTCATCGTCAATACGAAGGTCCAAGGGATACAGTAAACCTGAAATGAAGCATCGGATTCTATAACTTGTCTCACACGAGAGATTCAAAGCATAGACAGTAAGGAGAGTCAGTCTTCTTGTACTTAAGCCGGCTTTGTCCCTTTTGTGTTTAATTCCGATACAATTTCTGTGTTTCATCGTCAATACGAAGGTCCAAGGGATACAGTAAACATGAAGTGAAGCATCGATATCTAAATCTGGTCTCACAGAAAAGGCTCAAATCATAGAATGTAAGAAGCGTCAGTCTTCTTATACTTAAGTCGGCAGCGTGCCTTTGTATTTAATCCGATACAATTTCTGTGTTTCTTCGTCAATCAGAAGGTCCAAGGGATACAGTAAACCTGAAGTGAAACATCGGAATCTAAAACTGGTCTCACAGGAAGGGCTCAAAACTTATACAGTAATATAAGTCAGCCTTCTTGTACTTAAGTCGGCATTGTGCCTTTTGATTTTTAATTCCGATGCAAATTCTGTGTTTCATCATCAATAAGGACGTCAAAGGGATGCAGTAAACCTGAAGTGAAACATCGATATCTGAAGCTGGTCTCACAGGAAAGGCTCAAATCATAGAATGTAAGAAGAGTCAGTCCTCTTGTACTTAAGTCGGCATTGTGCCATTTGTATTTAATTCCGATGCAATTTCTGTGTTTCATCGTCAATAAGAAGGTTCAAGGGAAACAGTAAACCTGAAGTAAAGCATCGGAAACTAAAACAGGTCTCACAGGAAAGGTTCAAAACATAGTCAGTAAGAAGAGTCAGTTTTCCTGTTCTTCAATCGGCATTGTGCCTTTTGTATTTAATTCCGATGCAAATTCTGTGTTTCATCGTCAATAAGGATGTCCAAGGGATACAGTAAACCTGAAGTGAAGCATCGATATCTGAAGCTGGTCTCACAGAAAGGCTCAAATCATAGAATGCAAGAAGAGTCAGTCCTCTTGTACTTAAGTCGGCACTGTGCCTTTTGTATTTAATTCCGATGCAATTTCTGTGTTTCATCGTCAGTAAGGATGTCCAAGGGATACAGTAAACCTGAAGTGAAGCATCGATATCTGAAGCTGGTCTCACAGGAAAGGCTCAAATCATAGAATGTAAGATGAGTCAGTCCTCTTGTACTTAAGTCGGCATTGTGCCTTTTGTATTTAATTCCGATGCAATTTCTGTGTTTCATCGTCAATAACAAGGTCCAAGGGATACAGTAAACCTGAACTGAAGCATCGGAATCTAAAACTGGTCTCACATGAAAGGTTCAAATCAAAGACAGTAAGAAGAGACAGTCTTCTTATCCTTAAGTCGCTATTGTGCCTATTGTTTTTAATTCCGGTGCAACTTGTATGCTTCATCGGCAATACGAAGGACCAAGGGATACAGTAAACCTGAAATGAAGCATCGGATTCTATATCTTGTCTCACAGGAGAGATTCAAAGCATAGACAGTAAGGAGAGTCAGTCTTCTTGTACTTAAGTCGGCATTGTCCATTTTGTGTTTAATTCCGATACAATTTCTGTGTTTCATCGTCAACAAAAAAGGTCCAAGGGATACAGTAAACCTGAAGTGATGCATCGATATCTAAAACTGGTCTCACAGTAAAGGCTCAAATCATAGAATGTAAGAAGAGTCAGTCCTCTTGTACTTAAGTCCGCATTGTGCCCTTTGTATTTTATTCCGATTCAATTTCTGTGTTAAATTGTCAATATGAAGGTCCAAGGGATACAGTAAACCTGAAGTAAAGCATCGGAATCTAAAACAGGTCTCACAGGAAAGGTTCAAAACATAGTCAGTAAGAAGAGTCAGTCTTCCTGTACTTCAATCGGCATTGTGCCTTTTGTATTTAATTCCGATGCAATTTCTGTGTTTCATCGTCAATAAGAAGGTCCAAGGGATACAGTAAACCTGACGTAAAGCACCGGAATCTAAAACAGGTCTCACAGGAAACGTTCAAAGCATAGTCAGTAAGAAGAGTCAGTCTTCCTGTACTTCAATCGGCATTGTGCCTTTTGTATTTAATTCCGATGCAATTTCTGTGTTTCATCGTCAATAAGAAGGTCCAAGGGATACAGTAAACCTGAAGCGAAGCATCGATATCTGAAGCTGGTCTCACAGGAAAGGCTCAAATCATAGAATGTAAGAAGAGTCAGTCCTCTTGTACTTAATTTGGCATTGTGCATTATGTATTTAATTCCGATGCAATTTCTGTGTTTCATCGTCTATAAGAAGGCCCAAGGGATGCAGTAAACGTGAAGTGAAGCATCGGAATCTAAAATTGGTCTCACAGGAAAGTTTCAAATAATAGACAATAAGAAGAGTCACTCTCCTTTTACTTGAATCGGCATTGTGCGTTTTGTATTTAATTCCGATGCAATTTCTGCGTTTCATCGTCAATAAGAGGGTCCAAGGGATACAGTAAACCTGAAATGAAGCATCGGAATCTACAACTGGTCTCACATGAAAGGTTCAAATCAAAGACAGTAAGAGGAGACAGTCTTCTTGTACTTAAGTCGCTATTGTGCTTTTTGTTTTTAATTCCGACGCAACTTCTAAGCTTCATCGTCAATAAGAAGGTCCAAGGGATACAGTAAACCTGAAATGAAGCATCGGATTCTATAACTTGTCTCACAGGAGAGATTCAGAGCATAGACAGTAAGGAGAGTCAGTCTTCTTGTACTTAAGTCGGCATTGTCCCTTTTGTGTTTAATTCCGATACAATTTCTGTGTTTCATCGTCAACACGAAGGTTTAAGGGATACAGTAAACCTGAAGTGAGGCATCGGTATCTAAAACTGGCCTCACATGAAAGGCTCAAATCATAGAATGTAAAAAGAAACAGTCCTCTTGTACTTAAGTCGGCATTGTGCCCTTTGTATTTAATTCCGATGCAATTTCTGTGTTTCATTGTCAATAAGAAGGTCCAAGGGATACAGTAAACCTGAAGTAAAGCATCGGAATCTAAAACTGGTCTCACAGGAAAGGTTCAAAACATAGACAGTAAGAAAAGTCAGTCTTCTTCTACTTCAATCGGCATTGTGCCTTTTGTATTTAATTCCGATGCAATTTCTGTGTTTCATCGTCAATAAGGATGTCCAAGGGATACAGTAAACCTAAAGGGAAGCATCGATATCTGAAACTGGTCTCACAGGAAAGGCTCAAATCATAGAATGCAAGAAGAGTCAGTCCCCTTGTACTTAAGTCGGCATTGTGCCTTTTGTATTTAATTCCGATGCAATTTCTGTGTTTCATCGTCAATAAGAAGGTCCAAGGGATACAGTAAACCTGACGTAAAGCATCGGAATCTAAAACAGGTCTCACAGGAAAGGAACAAAAACATAGTCAGTAAGAAGAGTCAGTCTCCCTGTACTTCAATCGGCATTGTGCCTTTTGTATTTAATTCCGATGCAATTTCTGTGTTCCATCGTCAATAACTATGTCCAAGGGATACAGTAAACCTGAAGTCAAGCATCGATATCTGAAGCTGGTCTCACAGGAAGGGCTCAAATCATAGAATGTAAGAAGAGTCAGTCTTCTTGTACTTAAGTCGGCATTGTGCCTTTTGTATTTAATTCCGATGCAATTTCTGTGTTTCATCGTCAATAAGGATGTTCAAGTGATACAGTAAACCTGAAGTGAAGCATCGATATCTGAAACTGGTCTAACAGGAAAGGCTCAAAATATAGAATGTAAGAAGAGTCAGTCCTCTTGTACTTAAGTCGGCATTGTCAATTTTGTATTTAATTCCGATACAATATCTGTGTTTCATCGTCAATACGAAGGTCCAAGGGATACAGTAAACCTGAAGTGAAGCATCAATATCTAAAACTGGTTTCACAGGAAGGGCTCAAATCATAGAATGTAAGAAGAGTCAGTCCTCTTGTACTTATGTCGGCATTGTGCCCTTTGTATTTTATTCCGATGCAATTTCTGTGTTTCATTGTCAATAAGAAGGACCAAAGGGATACAGTAAACCTGAAGTAAAGCATCGGAATTTAAAACTGGTCTCACAGGAAAGGCTCAAACCTTGGAATGTAAGAAGAGTCAGTCCTCTTGTACTTAAGTCAGCATTTTGCCTTTTGTATTTAATTCCGATCTAATTTCTGTGTTTCATGGTCAATATAAAGCTCCAAGGGATACAGCAAATCCTGAAGTGAAGCAACGATATCCAAAACTGGTCTCACTGGAAAGGCTCAAATCATAGAATTTAAGAAGAGTCATTCCTCTTGTACTTAAGTCAGAATTGTGCCTTTTGTATTCAATTCCGATGCAATTTCTGTGTTTTATCGTCAATAAGAATGTCCAAGGGGTACAGTAAACCTGAAGTGAAGCATCGATATCTAAAACTGGTCTCACAGGAGAGGTTCAAAACATAGACAAGAAGAAGAGTCAGTCTCCTTGTACTTAAGTCGGCATTGTGCCTTTTGTATTTAATTCTGATGCAAATTCTGTGTTTGATCGTCAATAAGAAGGTATAAGGGATACATTAAACCTGAAGTGAAACATCGGAATCTAAAACTGCCCTCACTGGAAAGGCTCAAAACCTATACAGTAAAAAGAGTCAGTCTTCTTGTACTTAAGATGGCATTGTGCCTCTTGTATTAAATTCCGATGCTATTTCTGACTTTCATCGTCAATAAGAAGGTCCAAGGGATACAGTAACGCTGAATTGAAGCATCGGAATCTAAAACTGGTCTCACAGGAAAGTTTCAAATCATAGACAGTAAGAAGAGTCAGTCTTCTTGTACCTAAGTCGGCGTTGTGCATTTTGTATTTAATTCCGATGCAATTTCTGTGTTTCATCGTCAATAAGAAGGTCCAAGCGACACAGTAAACCTGAAGTGAAGCATCGATATCTAAAACTCGTCTCACAGGAAAGGTTCAAAACATAGACAGTAAGAAGCGTCAGTCTTCTAGTACTTAAGTCGGCATTGTGTCTTTGGTATTTAATTCCGAAGCAATTTCTGTGTAAAATCGTCAATAAGAAGGTCCAAGGTATACAGTACACCTGAAGTGAAGCATCGGAATCTAAAACTAGTCTCACAAGTAAGAATCAAATCATAGACAAAAAGAAGAGTCAGTCTTCTTGTACTTAAGTCGGCATTGTGCCTTTTACATTTAATTCCGATGCAATTTCTGTGTTAAATCGTCAATAAGAAGGTCCTAATGATACAGTACACCTGAAGTGAAGCATCGGAATCTAAAACTAGTCTCACAAGTAAGAATTAAAACATAGACAAAAAGAAGAGTCAGTCTTCTTGTGCTTAAGTCGGCATTGTGCCTTTTGTATTTAATTCCGATGCAATTGCTGTGTTTCATCGTCAATAAGAAGGTATAAGGGATAGTGTAAACGTGAAGTAAAGCATCGGAATCTAAAACTGGTCTCTCAGGAAGGGCTCAAAACCTACACAGTAAATAGTGTCAGTCTTCTTGTACTTCAATCGGCATTGTGCATTTTGTATTTAATTCCAATGCAATTTCTGTGTTTGATCGTCAATAAGAAGGTCCAATGGATACAGTAAACCTGGATTGAAGCATCCGAATCTAATACTGGTCTCACAGGAAAGTTTCAAATCATAGACAGTAAGAAGAGTCAGTCTTCTTGTACCTAAGTCGGCATTGTGCACTTTGTATTTAATTCCAATGCAATTTCTGTGTTTCATCGTCATTATGAAGGTCCAAGCGATACAGTAAACCTGAAGTGAAACATCGGAATCGAAAACTGGTCTCACGGGAAGGGTTCAAAACATAGACAGTAAGAAGAGTCACTCTTCTTGTACTGAAGTCGGCATTGTGTCTTTTGTATTTAATTCCGATGAAATTTCTGTGTTAAGTCGTCAATATGAAGGTCCAAGGGATTCAGTAGACCTGAAGTGAAACATCGGAATCTAAAACTGATCCCACACGAAAGGCTCAAAGCCTATACAGTAAGAAGTGTCAGTCTTCTTGTACCTAAGTCGGCATTGTGCATTTTGTATTTAATTCCAATGCAATTTCTGTGTTTCATCGTCATTAAGAAGGTCCAAGCGATACAGTAAGCCTGAAGTGATGCATAGGAATCTAAACTGGTCTCACAGGAAAGGTTCAAGACATAGTCAGTAAAAAGAGTAAGTCTTCTTGTACTGCAATTGGCATTGTGCCTTTTGTATTTTATTCCGATGCAATTTCTGTGTTTTATCGTCAATAAGAAGGTCCAAGGGGTACAGTAAACCTGAAGTGAAGCATCGTAATCTAAAACTGGTCTCACAGGAGGGGTTCAAAACATAGACAGTAAGAAGAGTCAGTCTTCTTGTACTTAAGACGGCATTGTGACTTTTGTAATTAATTCCGATGCAATTTCTGTGTTTCATCGTCGATAAGAAGGTCCAAGGGATACAGTAAACCTGAAGTGAAGCATCGCAATCTAAAACTGGTCTCACACGAAAGGCTCAAAACATAGACAGTAAGAAGAGTCAGTCTTCTTATACTTACGTCGGCATTGTGCATTTTGTATTTAAATCCGATACAATTTCTGTGTTTCATCGTCATTAATAAGCTCCAAGCGATACAGTAAAGCTGAAGTGAAGTATCGGAATCTAAAACTGGTCTCACAGGAAAGGTTCAAAACATAGACAGTAAGTAGAGTCAGTCCTCTTGTACATAAGTCGACATTGTGCCATTTGTATTTAATTCCGATGCAATTTTTGTGTTTCATCGTCAATAAGAGGGTCCAAGGTGTACAGTAAAGCTGAAGTGAAGCATCGGAATCTAAAACTGGTCTCACAGAAAGGTTCAAAACATAGACAGTAAGAAGAGTCAGTCTTCTTGTACTTAAGATGTCATTGTGCCTCTTGTATTCAATTCCGATGCTATTTCTGACCTTCATCGTCAATAAGAAGGTCCAAGGGGTACAGTAAACCTGAAGTGAAGCATTGGAATCTAAAATTGGTCTCACAGGAATGTTTCAAATCATAGACAATAAGAAGAGTCAGTCTTCTTGTACTTAAGTCGGCATTGTGCATTCTGTATTTAATTCCGATGCAATTTCTGTGTTTCATCGTCAATAAGAGGGTCCAAGCGATACAGTAAACCTGAAGTGAACCATGGAATCTAAAACTCGTCTCACAGGAAAAGTTCAAAATATAGACAGTAAGAAGAGTCAGTCTTCTTGTACTTAAGTCGGCATTGTGTCTTTGGTATTTAATTCCGATGCAATTTCTGTGTTAAATCGTCAATAAGAAGGTCCAAATGATACAGTACACCGGAAGTGAAGCATCGGAATCCAAAACTAGCCTCACAAGTAAGAATTAAAACATAGACATAAAGAAGAGTCAGTCTTCTTGCACCTAAGTCGGCATTGTGCATTTTGTATTTAATTCCAATGCAATTTCTGTGTTTCATCGTCAATAAGAAGGTCCAAGCGATACAGTAAACCTGAAGTGAAGCATCGGAATCTAAAACTTGTCTCACAGGAAGGGTTCAAAACATAGACAGTAAGTAGAGTCAGTCTTCTTGTACTTAAGTCGGCATTGTGTCTTTTGTATTTAATTCCGATGAAATTTCTGTGTTAAGTCGTCAATACGAAGGTCCAAGGGATACAGTAGTCCTGAAGTGAAGCATAGAACTCTAAAACTAGTCTCACAAGTAACAATCAAAACATAGACAAAAAGAAGAGTCAGTCTTCTTGTACTTAAGTGGGCATTGTGCTTTTTGTATTTAATTCCGATGCAATTTCTGTGTTTCATCGTCAATAATAAGGTCAAAGGGATACAGTAAACCTGAAGTGAAACATCGGAATCTAAAACAGATCTCACACGAAAGGCTCAAAATGTATACAGTAAGAAGTGTCAGTATTCTTGTACTTAAGTCGGCATTGTGCCTTTTGTATTTAATTCCGATGCAATTGCTGTGTTTCATCGTCAATAAGAAGGTATAAGGGATACAGTAAACGTGAAGTAAATCATCGGAATCTAAAACTGGTCTCACAGAAAGGGCTCAAAAGCTACACAGTAAATAGTGTCAGTCTTCTTGTACTTCAATCGGCATTGTGCCTTTTGTATTTAATTCCAATGCAATTTCTATGTTTCATCGTCAATAAGAAGGTATAAGGGATACAGTAAACCTGGATTTAAGCATCGGAATCTAATACTGGTCTCACAGGAAAGTTTCAAATCATAGACAGTAAGAAGAGTCAGTCTTCTTGTACCTAAGTCGGCATTGTGCATTTTGTATTTAATTCCAATGCAATTTCTGTGTTTCATCGTCAATAAGAAGGTCCAGGTGATACAGTAAACCTGAAGTGAAGCATCGGAATCTAAACTGGGTTTACAGGAAAGTTTCAAAACATAGACACTAAGATGAGTCAGTCTTCTTGTACATAAGTCGCCATTGTGCCTATTGTACGTAATTCCGATGAAATGCCTGTGCTTCATCGTTAATATGAAAGTCCTAGGGATACAACAAACCTGACGTGAAGCATCGGAATCTAAAACCTGTCTCACAGTAAACCTTCAAATCATGGACAGTAAGAAGAGTCAGTCTTCTTGCACGTACGTCGGCATTGTGGCTTTTGTATTTGATTCCGATGCAATTTCTGTGTTTCATCGTCAATAAGAAGGTCAAAGGGATACAGTAAACCTGAGTGAAACATCGGAATCTAAAACTGGTCTCACACGAAAGGCTCAATTCATAGAATGTGAGAAGAGTCCGTCCTCTTGTACTTAAGTCGGCATTGTGCCTTTTGTATTTAATTCCGATGCAATTTCTGTGTTTCATCTTCAATAAGAAGGACCAAGGGGTACAATAAACCTGACGTGAAGCATCAGAATCAAAAACTGGTCTCACAGGAAAGGTTAAAACATAGACAGTAAAAACTATCAGTCTTCTTGTACTTAAGTTGGCATTGACCCTTTTGTATTTAAATCCGATCTAATTTCTGTGTTTCATCGTCAATATGAAGCTCCAGGGGATACAGCAAAGCCTGAAGAGAAGCATCGATATATAAAACTGATCTCACAGGAAAGTCTCAAATCATAGAATGCAAGAAGAATCAGTCCTCTTGTACTTAAGTCAGAATTGTGCCTTTTGTATTTAATTCTGATGCAATTTCTGTCTTTTATCGTCAATAAGAAGGTCCAAGGGGTACATTAAACCTGAAGTGAAGCATCGGTATCTAAAACTGGTATCACAGGAGAGGTTCAAACATAGACAGTAAGAAGAGTCAGTCTTCTTGTACTTAAGACGGCATTGTGACTTTTGTAATTAATTCCGATGCAATTTCTGTGTTTCATCGTCAATAAGAAGGTCCAAGGGATACAGTAAACCTGAAGTGAAGCATCGCAATCTAAAACTGGTCTCATAGGAGAGGCTCAAAACATGGACAGTAAGAAGAGTCAGTCCTCTTGTACTTAAGTCGGCATTGTGCCTTTTGTATTAAATTCCGATGCAATTTCTGTGCTTCATCGTCAATACGAACGTCAAAGGGATACAGTAAACCTAAAGTGAAGCATCGATATCTAAAACTGATCTCTTACGAGAGGCTCTAATCATAGTATGTAATAAGAGTTAGTCCTCTTGTTCTTAAGTCAGCATCGCTCCATTTGTATTTAATTCCGATGCAATTTCTGTGTTTCATCGTCAATAAGAAGGTCCAAGGGATACAGTAAACCTGAAGTTAAGCATCGCGATCTAAAACTAGTCTCACAGGAAAGGTTCAAAGCATAGTCAGTAAGAAGAGTCAGTCTTCTACTTCTTCTATCGGCATTGTGCCTTTTGTATTTAATTCTGATGCAATATCTGTGTTTCATCGTCAATAAGGATGTCCAAGGGATACAGTAAACCTGAAGTGAAGCATAGATACCTAAATCTGGTCACACAGGGATGGCTCAAATCTTTGAATGTAAGAAGAGTCAGTCCTCTTGTACGTAGGTCGGCAACGTTCCTTTTGTATTTAATTCCGATGCAATTTCTGTGTTTCATCGTCAATAAGACGGTCCAAGTGATATAGTAAACCCGAAGTGAAGCATCGGAATCTAAACTGGCCTCACAGGAAAGGTTTAAAACATAGACACTAAGAAGAGCCAGTCTTATGTACTTATGTCGCCATTGTGCCTTTTGTATATAATTCCGATTCAATTTCTGTGCTTCATCGTCAATACGAAGTTCCAAGGGATACAATGAACCTGAAGTGAAGCATCGGAATCTAAAACTTGTCTCACAGGAAATGTTAAAAACGTAGACACTAAGAAGAGGCAGTCTTCTTTTACTTAAGTCGACATTGTGCCATTTGTATTTAATTCCGATGCAATTTCTGTGTTTCATCGTCAATAAGAAGGTCCAAGGCGTACAGTAAACCTGAAGTGAAGCATCGGAATCTAAAACTGGTCTCACAGAAAGGTTCAAAACAAAGACAGTGAGAAGACTCAGTCTTCTTGTACTTAAGATCGCATTGTGCCTCTTGTATTCAAATCCGATGCTATTTCTGACTTTCATCGTCAATTAGAATGTCCAAGGGATACTGTGAAACTGAAGTGAAGCATTGGCATCTCAAATTGGTTTCACAAGAATGTTTCAAATCATAGACAATAAGAAGAGTCAGTCTTCTTGTACTTAAGTCGGCATTCAGCATTCTGTATTTAATTCCGATGCAATTTCTGTGTTTCATCGTCAATAAGAAGGTCCAAATGATACAGTACACTTGAAGTGAAGCATCGGAATCTATAACTAGTCTCACATGTGAGAATTAAAACATAGACAAAAAGAAGAGTCAGTCTTCTTGTACTTAAGTCGGCATTGTGCATTTTGTATTTAATTCCGATGCAATTGCTGTGTTTCATCGTCAATAAGAAGGTATAAGGGATACAGTAAAAGTGAAGTAAAGCATCGGAATCTAAAACTGGTCTCACAGGAAGGGCTCAAAACCTACACAGTAAATAGTGTCAGTCTTCTTGTACTTCAATCGGCATTGTGCCTATTGTATTTAATTCCTATGCAATTTCTGTGTTTCATCGTTAATACGAAAGTCCTAGGAATACAACAAACCTGACGTGAAGCATCGGAATCTAAAACTTGTCTCGCAGGAAAAATTAAAATCATGGACAGTAAGAAGAGTCAGTCTTCTTGCACTTAAGTCGGCATTGTGGCTTTTGTATTTGATTCCGATGCAATTTCTGTGTTTCATCGTCAATAAGAAGGTCAAAGGGATACAGTAAACCTCAAGTGAAACATCGGAATCTAAAACTGGTCTCACAGGGAAGGTTCAAAACATAGTCAGTAAGAAGAGTCAGTCTTCTTGTACTTCAATCGGCATTGTGCCTTTTGTATTTAATTCCGATGCAATTTCTGAGTTTCATCGTCAATACGGATGTCCAAATGATACAGTAAACCTGAAGTGAAGCATCGATTTCTGAAGCTGGTCTCACAGGAAGGGCTCAATTCATAGAATGTAAGAAGAGTCCGTCCTCTTGTACTTAAGTCGGCATTGTGTCTTTGGTATATAATTCCGATGCAATTTCTGTGTTGAATCGTCAATAAGAAGGTCTAAGGGATACAGTAAACCTGAAGTGAAGCATCGGAAGCTAAAGCTGGTCTCACAGGGAAGAATCAAAACATAGGCAAAAAGAAGAGTCAGTCTCCTTGTACTTAAGTCGTCATTGTGTCTTTTGTACTTAATTCCGATGAGATTTCTATGTTAAGTCGTCAATACGAAGGTCCAAGGGATACAGTAGACCTGAAGTGAAGCATCGGAATCTAAAAGTAGTCTCACAAGTAAGAATCAAAACATAGACAAAAAGAAGAGTCAGTCTTCTTGTACTTAAGTCGGCATTGTGCTTTTTGTATTTAATTCCGATGCAATTTCTGTGTTTCATCGTCAATAAGAAGGTATAAGGGATACAGTAAACCTGAAGTGAAACATCGGAATCTAAAACTGATCTCACACGAAAGGCTCAAAATATATACAGTAATAAGTGTCACTCTTCTTGTACTTAAGTCGGCATGTGCCTTTTGTATTTAATTTCGATGCAATTTCTGTGCTTCATCGTCAATAAGAACGTCAAAGGGATACAGTAAACCTAAAGTGAAGCATCGATACCTAAAACTGGTCTCACACGAGAGGCTCTAATCATAGAATGTATTAAGAGTTAGTCCTCTTGTACTTAAGTCGGCATCGCTCCTTTTGTATTTAATTCCGATGCAATTTCTGTGATTCATCGTCAATAACAAGGTCCAGGTGATACAGTAAACCTGAAATGAAGCATCGGAATCTAAACTCGTCTCACAGGAAACGTTCAAAACATAGAAACTAAGAAGAGTCAGTCTTCTTGTACGTAAGTCGCGATAGTGCCTCTTGTACGTAATTACGATGCAATTTCTGTGCTTCATCGTTAATACGAAAGTCCTAGGGATACAACAAACCTGACGTGAAGCATCGGAATCTAAAACTTGTCTCACAGGAAACCTTCAAATCATGGACAGTAAGAAGAGTCAGTCTTCTTGCACTTAAGTCGGCATTGTGGCTTTTGTATTTGATTCCGATTCAATTTCTGTGTTTCATTGTCAATAAGGAGGTCAAAGGGATACAGTAAACCTGATGTGAAACATCGGAATCTAAAACTGGTCTCACAGGAAAGGTTCAAAACATAGTCAGTAAGAAGAGTCAGTCTTCTTGTACTTCAATCGGCATTGTGCATTTTGTATTTAATTCCGATGCAATTTCTGAGTTTCATCGTCAATACGGATGTCCAAATGATACAGTAAACCTGAAGTGAAGCATCGATTTCTGAAACTGGTCTCACAGGAAAGGCTCAATTCATGGAATGTAAGAAGAGTCCGTTCTCTTGTACTTAAGTCGGCATTGTGTCTTTGGTATATAATTCCGATGCAATTTCTGTGTTAAATCGTCAATAAGAAGGTCTAAGGGATACAGTAAACCTGAAGTGAAGCATCGGAAGCTAAAGCTGGTCTCACAATCAAGAATCAAAACATAGGCAAAAAGAAGAGTCAGTCTCCTTGTACTTAAGTCGGCATTGTGCCTTTTGTATTTAATTCCGATGCAAATTCTGTGTTTCATCGTCAATATGAAGGCATAAGGGATACAGTAAACCTGAAGTGAAACATCGGAATCTAAAACTGACCTCACAGGAAAGGCTCAAAGCCTATACAGTAAGAAGAGTCAGTCTTCTTGTACTTAAGACGGCATTGTGCATTTTGTATTTAATTCCGTTGCAATTTCTGTGTTTCATCGTCATTAAGAACGTCAAAGGGGGCAGTAAACCTGAAGTAAAGCATCGACAACTAAAACTGGTCTCACAGGAAAGGCTCCAATCATAGAATGTAAGAAGAGTCAGTCCTCTTGTACGTAGGTCGTCATCGTTCCTTTTGTAATTAATTCCGATGCAATGTCTGTGTTTCATCGTCAATAAGAATGTCCAAGTGATGTAGTAAACCTGAGGTGAAGAATCGGAATCTAAACTGGTCTCACAGGAACGGTTAAAAACATAGACACTAAGAAGAGCCAGTCTTACTGTACTTAAGTCGCCATTGTGCCTTTTGTATATAATTCCGATTCAATTTCTGTGCTTCATCGTCAATACGAAGGTCCAAGGGATACAATAAACCTGAAGTGAAGCATCGGAATCTAAAACTTGTCTCACAGAAAAAGATCAAAACATAGATAGTAAGAAGAGTCAGTCTTCTTGTACATAAGTCGGCATTGTGCGTTTTGTATTTAATTCCGATGCAATTTCTGTGTTTCATCGTCCATAAGGCTGTCCAAGGGATACAGTATACCTGAAGTGAAGCATCGATATCTAAATCTGGTCTCACAGGAAAGGCTCAAATCTAAGAATGTAAGAAGAGTCAGTACGCTTGTACTTAAATCGGCATTGTGCCTTTTGTATTTAATTCCGATGCAATTTCTGTGTTTCATCGTCAATAAGAAGGACCAAGCGATACAGTAAACCTGAAGTGAAGCATCGGAATCGAAAACTCGTCTCACAGGAAAGGTTCAAAACATAGAGAGTAAGAAGAGTCAGTCTTCTTGTACTTAAGTCGGCATTGTGTCTGTGGTATTTAATTCCGATGCAATTTCTGTGATAATCGTCGATAAGAAGGTCCAAGGGATACAGTACACGTGTAGTTAAGTATCGGAATCTAAAACTAGTCTCACAAGTAAGAATTAAAACATAGACAAAAAGAAGAGTCAGTCTTCTTGTACTTAAGTCGGCATTGTGCCTTTTGTATTTAATTCCGATGCAATTGCTGTGTTTCATCGTCAATAAGAAGGTATAAGGGATACAGTAAACGTGAAGTAAAGCATCGGAATCTAAAACTTGTCTCACAGGAAACCTTCAAATCATGGACAGTAAGAAGAGTCAGTCCTCTTGTACTTAAGTCAGAATTGTGCCTTTTGTATTTAATTCAGATGCAATTTCTGTGTTTTATCGTCAATAAGAAGGTCCAAGGGATACAGTAAACCTGAAGTGAAGCATCTGTATCTAAAACTGGTCTCACAGGAGAGGTTCAAAACATTGACAGTAAGAAGAGTCAGTCTTCTTGTACTTAAGACGGCATTGTGACTTTTGTAATTAATTCCGATACAATTTCTGTGTTTCATCGCCAATAAGTAGGTCCGAGGGATACAGTAAACCTGAAGTGAAGCATCGCAATCTAAAACTGGTCTCATAGGAAAGGCTCAAAACATAGACAGTAAGAAGAGTCAGTCTACTTATACTTAAGTCGGCATTGTGCCTTTTGTATTATTTCCGATGCAATTTCTGTGTTTCATCGTCTATAAGAAGGTCCAAGGGATACAGTAATCCTGAAGTGAAGCATCGGAATCTAAAACTTGTCTCACAGGAAACCTTCAAATCATAGACAGTAAGAAGAGTCAGTCTTCTTGCACTTAAGTCGGCATGTGCATTTTGTATTTAATTCCGATGCAATTTCTGTGTTTCATCGTCAATAAGTAGGTCCAAGCGATACAGTAAACCTGAAGTGTAGCATCGGAATCTAAAACTTGTCTCAGAGGAAGGGTTCAAAACATAGACAGTAAGAAGAGACAGTCTTCTTGTACTTCAGTCGGCATTGTGCATTTTGTATTTAATTCCGAAGCGATTTCTGTGCTTCATCGTCAATAAGAACGTCAAAGGGATACAGTAAACCTAAACTGAAGCATCGATATCTAAAACTGGTCTCACACGAGAGGCTCTAATCATAGAATGTAACAAGAGTTAGACCTCTTGTACTTAGGTCGGCATCGCTCCTTTTGTATTTAATTCCGACGCAATTTTTGTGTTTCATGCAATAAGAAGGTCCAGGTGATACAGTAAACCTGAAGTGAAGCATCGGAATCTAAAACTTGTCTCACAGGAATGGTCCAAAACGTAGACAGTAAGAAGAGTCAGTCTTCTTGTACTTAAGACGGCATTGTGCCTTTTGTATTTAATTCCGATGCAACTTCTGTGTTTCATCGTCAATAAGAAGGTATAAGGGATACAGTAAACCTGAAGTGAAACATCGGAATCTGAAACTGGCCTCACAGGAAAGGGTCAAAGCCTATACAGTAAGAAGAGTCAGTCTTCTTGTACTTAAGACGGCATTGTGCCTTTTGTATTTAATTCCGATGCAACTTCTGTGTTTCATCGTCAATAAGAAGGTATAAGGGATACAGTAAACCTGAAGTGAAACATCGGAATCTGAAACTGGCCTCACAGGAAAGGCTCAAAGCCTATACAGTAAGAAGAGTCAGTCTTCTTGTACTTAAGACGGCATTGTGCATTTTGTATTTAATTCCGTTGCAATTTCTGTGTTTCATCGTCATTAAGAACGTCAAAGGGGTACAGTAAACCTGAAGTAAAGCATCGACAACTAAAACTGGTCTCACAGGAAAGGCTCCAATCATAGAATGTAAGAAGAGTCAGTGGTCTTGTACGTAGGTCCTCATCGTTCCTTTTGTAATTAATTTCGATGCAATGTCTGTGTTTCATCGTCAATAAGAAGGTCCAAGTGATATAGAAAACCTGGGTTGCAGCATCGGAATCTAAACTTGTCTCGCAGGAAAGGTTCAAAACATAGACAGTAAGAAGAGTCAGTCTTCTTGTACTTAAGTCGGCATTGTGCGTTTTCTATTTAATTCCGATGCAATTTCTGTGTTTCATCGTCCATAAGGCTGTCCAAGGGATACAGTAAAACTGAAGTGAAGCATCGATATCTAAATCTGGTCTCACAGGAAAGGCTCAAATCAAAAAATGTAAGAAGAGTCAGTATTCTTGTACTTCAGTCGGCATTGTGTCTGTGGTATTTAATTCCGATGCAATTTCAGTGTTAAATCGTCCATAAGAAGGTGCAAGGGATACAGTACACCTGAAGTTAAGCATCGATATCTAAAAGTAGTCTCACAAGTAAGAATCAAAACATAGACAAAAAGAACAGTCAGTCTTCTTGTATTTAAGTCGGCATTGTGCCTTTTGTATTTAATTCCGATGCAATTTCTGTGTTTCATCGTCAATAAGAAAATATAAGGGATACAGTAAACGTGAAGTAAAGCATCGGAATCTAAAACTGGTCTCACAGGAAGGGCTCAAAACCTACACAGTAAATAGTGTCAGTCTTCTTGTACTTCAATCGGCATTGTGCCTTTTGGATTTAATTCCGATGCAATTTCGGTGTTTCATCATCAATAAGAAGGTCCAAGGGATCCAGTAAACCTGGATTGAAGCATCGGAATCTAAAACTAGTCCCACAGGAAAGTTTGAAATCATAGACATTAAGAAGAGTCAGTCGTCTTGTACCTAAGTCGGCATTGTGCATTTTGTATTTAATTCCGATGCAATTACTGTGTTTCATCGTCAATAAGTAGGTCCAAGCGATACAGTAAACCTGAAGTGTAGCATCGGAATCTAAAACTTGTCACAGAGGAAGGGTTCAGAACATAGACAGTAAGAAGAGTCAGTCTTCTTGTACTTCAGTCGGCATTGTGCATTTTGTATTTAATTCCGAAGCGATTTCTGTGCTTCATCGTCAATAAGAACGTCAAAGGGATACAGTAAACCTAAAGTGAAGCATCGATATCTAAAACTGATCTCACACGAGAGGCTCTAATCATAGAACGTAACAAGAGTTAGACCTCTTGTACTTAAGTCGGCATCGCTCCTTTTGTATTTAATTCCGACGCAATTTTTGTGTTTCATCGTCAATAAGAAGGTCCAGGTGATACAGTAAACCTGAAGTGAAGCATCGGAATCTAAAACTTGTCTCAGAGGAATGGTCCAAAACGTAGACAGTAAGAAGAGTCAGTCTTCTAGTACTTAAGTCGGCATTGTGCCTTTTGTATTTAATTCTGATGCAATTTCTGTGTTTCATCGTCAATAGGAAGGTATAAGGGATACAGTAAACCTGAAGTGAAACATCGGAATCTGAAACTGGCTGCACAGGAAAGGCTCAAAGCCTATACAGTAAGAAGAGTCAGTCTTCTTGTACTTAAGACGGCATTGTGACTTTTGTATTTAATTCCGATGCAATTTCTGTGTTTCATCGTCAATAACAAGGTCCAAGCGATACAGTAAACCTGAAGTGTAGCATTGGAAACTAAAACTGGTCTCACAGGAAAGTTTCAAAACATAGACACTAACAAGAGTCAGTCTTGTTGCACTTAAGTCGCCATTGTGCCTTTTGTACGTAAATCCTATGTTATTTCTGTGCTTCATCGTTAATACGAAAGTCCTAGGGATACAATAAACCTGACGTGAAGCATCGAAATCTAAAACTTGTCTCACAGGAAACCTTCAAATCATAGACAGTAAGAAGTGTCAGTCTTCTTGCTCTTAAGTCGACATTGTGGCTTTTGTATTCGATTCCGAAGCATTTTCTGTGTTTCATCGTCAATATGAAGGTCCAATGGATAAAGTAAACCTGAAGTGAAGCATCGGAATGTAAAACTGGTCTCACAGGAAAGTTTCAAATCATACACACTAAGAAGAATCAGTCCTCTTGTACATAAGTCGCCATTGTGCCTTTTGTATGTTATTCCGATGCAATTTCTGTGCCTCATCGTCAATACGAAGGTCCAAGGGAAACAATAAACCTGAAGTGAAGCATCGGAATCTAAAACTTGTCTCACAAGAATGGTCCAAAACGTAGACAGTAAGAAGAGTCAGTCTTCTTGTACTTAAGTCGGCATTGTCCCTTTTGTATTTAATTCCGATGCAATTTCTGTGTTTCATCGGCAATAAGAAGGTATAAGGGATACAGTAAACCTGAAGTGAAACATCGGAATCTAAAACTGATCTCACACGAAAGCCTCAAAACCTATACATTAAGAAGTGTCAGTCTTCTTGTACTTGAGTCGGCATTGTGCATTTTGTATTTAATTCCGATGCGATTTTTGTGCTTCATCGTCAATAAGAACGTCAAAGGGATACAGTAAACCTAAAGTGAAGCATCGATATCTAAAACTTGTCTCACACGAGAGGCTCTAATCATAGAATGTAACAAGAGTTACACCTCTTGTACTTAAGTCGGCATCGCTCCTTTTGTATTTAATTCCGACGCAATTTTTGTGTTTCATCGTCAATAAGAAGGTCCAGGTGATACAGTGAACCTGAAGTTAAGCATCGGAATCTAAAACTTGTCTCACAGGAATGGTCCAAAACGTAGACAGTAAGAAGAGTCAGTCTTCTTGTACTTAAGTCGGAATTGTGCCTTTTGTATTTAATTCCGATGCAATTTCTGTGTTTCATCGTCAATAGGAAGGTATAAGGGATACAGTAAACCTGAAGTGAAACATCGGAATCTAAAACTGGCTTCACAGGAAAGGCTCAAAGCCTATACAGTAAGAAGAGTCAGTCTTCTTGTACTTAAGACGGCATTGTGACTTTTGTATTTAATTCCGATGCAATTTCTGTGTTTCATCGTGAATAAGAAGGTCCAAGCGATACAGTAAACCTGAAGTGTAGCATCGGAATCTAAAACTGGTCTCACAGGAAAGTTTCAAAACATAGACACTAACAAGTGTCAGTCTTGTTGCACTTAAGTCGCCATTGTGCCTTTTGTACGTAATTCCGATGCTATTTCTGTGCTTCATCGTTAATACGAAAGTCCTAGGGATACAATAAACCTGACGTGAAGCATCGAAATCTAAAACTTGTCTCACAGGAAACCTTCAAATCATAGACAGTAAGAAGAGTCAGTCTTCTTGCACTTAAGTCGGCATTGTGGCTTTTGTATTCGATTCCGAAGCATTTTCTGTGTTTCATCGTCAATATGAAGGTCCAATGGATAATGTAAACCTGAAGTGAAGCATCGGAATGTAAAACTGGTCTCACAGGAAAGTTTCAAAGCATACACACTAAGAAGAATCAGTCCTCTTGTACATAAGTCGCCATTGTGCCTTTTGTATGTTATTCCGATGCAATTTCTGTGCTTCATCGTCAATACGAAGGTCCAAGGGAAACAATAAACCTGAAGTGAAGCATCGGAATCTAAAACTTGTCTCACAGGAATGGTCCAAAACGTAGACAGTAAGAAGAGTCAGTCTTCTTGTACTTAAGTCGGCATTGTGCTTTTTGTATTTAATTCCGATGCAATTTCTGTGCTTCTTCGCGAAACGAAGGTCCAAGGGATACAATAAACCTGAAGTGAAACATCGGCATCTAAAACTTGTCTCACAGGAAAGGTTCAAAACATAGACAGTAAGAAGAGTCAGTCTTCTTGTACTTCAATCGGCATTGTGCCTTTTGTATTTAATTCCAATGCAATTTCTGTGTTTCATCGTCAATAAGAAGGTCCAAGGGATACAGTAAACCTGAAGTGAAGCATCGGAATATAAAACTGGTCTCACAGCAAATGTTCAAAACAAAGACAGTAAGAAGAGACAGTCTTCTTGTACTTAAGTCGCTATTGTTCCTTTTGTTTTTAATTCCGAAGCAATTTCTATGCTTCATCGTCAATACGAAGGCCCAAGGATACAGCAAACCTGAAATAAAGCATCGGATTCTATGACTGGTCTCACAGGAAAGGCTCAAAGCATAGACAGTAAGAAGAGTCAGTCTTCTTGTACTTAAGTCGGCATTGTGCCTTTTCTATTTAATTCCGATGAAATTTCTGTGTTTCATCGTCAATAAGAAGGTCCAAGATATACAGTAAACCTGAAGTGAAGCATCGGTATCTAAAACTGGTCTCACAGGACAGGTTCAAAACATAGACAGTAAGAAGAGTCGGTCTTCTTCTTCCTATGTCGGCATTGTGCCTTTTGTATTTAATTCCGATGCTATTTCTGTGTTTTATCGTCAATAAGAAGGTCCAAGGGATACAGTAAACCTGAAGTGAAGAATCGGAATCTAAAACTGGTCTTACAGGAAAGGTTCAAAACATAGTCAGTAAGAAGGGTCAGTCTTCATGTGCCTAAGTCATCATTGTGCCTTTTGTATTTAATTCCGATGCAATTTCTGTGTTTCATCGTTAATAAGAGGAACCAAGGGACGCAGTAAACCTTAAGTAAAGCATCGGAATCTAAAACTGGTCTCACAGGAAACGCTCAAAACATAGACTGGTCCAAGAGTCAGTCTTCTTATACTTAAGTAGGCATTGTGCCTTCTGTATTTAATTCCGACGCAATTTATGTCTTTAATCGTCCATTAGAATTGACAAGGGATACAGTAAACCTGAAGTGAAGCATCGGAATCTAAAACTGGTCTCACAGGTAAGGTTCAAACGTAGACAGTATGGAGGGACATTCCTCTTGTACTTAAGTCGGCATTGTGCATTTTGTATTTAATTGCGATGCAATTTCTGCGTTTCATAGTCAATAAGTAGGTTTAAGGGATGCAGTAAAAGTGAAGTGAAGCATCGGAATCTAAAACTGGTCACACAGGACAGGTTCAAAACATAGACAGTAAGAGGAGTCAGTCTTCTTGTACTTAAGTCGGCATTGTGCCTTTTGTATTTAATTCCGATGCAATTTCTGAGTTTCATCGCCAATATGAAGGGCCAAGGAAAACAGAAAACCTGAAGTGAAGCATCGGAATCTAAAACTGGTCTCACAGGAAAGGTTCGAAACAGAGACAGTAAAAAGAGTGAGTCTTCTTGTACTTAAGTCGGCATTGTGCCTTTTGTATTTAATTCCGATGGAATTCCTGTTTTTAATCGTCAACAAGTACGTACAAGGGATACAGTAAATCTGAAGTGAAGCATCGTAATCTAAAACTGGTCTCAAAGGAAAGGTTCAAAGCATAGACGGTAAGAAGAGTCAGTCTTCTTGTACTTAAGTCGGCATTGAGCCTTTTGTATGTAATTCCTATGCCATTTCTATGTTTCATCGTCAATAAGAAGGTCCAAGGGATACAGTAAACCTGAAGTGAAGCATCGGAATCTAAAACTGGTCTCACAGGAATGGCTCCAAACATAGACAGTAAGATGAGTCAGTCTTCTTGTACTTAAGTCGGCATTGTGCCTTTTCTATTTAATTCCGATGAAATTTCTGTGATTCATCGTCAATAAAAAGGTCCAAGATATACAGTAAACCTGAAGTGAAGCATCGGAATCTAAAACTAATCTCACAGGGAAGGTTCAAAACATAGGCTGTAAGAAGAGTCGGTCTTCTTCTACTTAAGTCGGCATTGTGCCTTTTGTATTTAATTCCGATGGAATTTCTGTGTTTCATCGTCAATAAGACGCTACTAAGAATACAGTAAACATTAAGTGAAGCATTGGAATCTAAAACTGGTCTCACAGGAAGGTTTCAAAACATAGACAGTATGAAGATTCGGTCTTCTTCCACTTAAGTCGGCATTGTGCCTTTTGTATTTAATTCCGACGCTATTTCTGTGCTTTGTCGTCAATAAGAAGGTCCAAGGCACACAGTAAACCTATAGTGAGGCATCGTAATCTAAAACTGGTCTCAAAGGAAAGGTTCAAAGCATAGACAGTAGGAAGAGTCAGTCTTGCCTTACTTAAGTTGGAATTGAGCCGTTTGTATTTAATTCCGATGCAATTTCTGTGCTTCATCGTCAATAAGAAGGTCCAAGGGATACGGAAACCAGAAGTGAAGTATCGGAATCCAAAACTGGTCTCACAGGAAAGGTCCAAAACATAGAGAGTGAGAAGGGTCATTCCTCTTGTACTTAAGTCGGCATTGTGCCTTTTGTATTTAATTGCGATGCAATTTCTGTGTTTCATAGTCAATAAGTAGGTTTAAGGGATGCAGTAAAAGTGAAGTGAAGTATCGGAATCTAAAACTGCTCACACAGGACAGGATCAAAACATAGACAGTAAGAGGAGTCAGTCTTCTTGTACCTATGTCGGCATTGTGCCTTTTGTATTTAATTCCGAAGCAAATTCTGTGTTTCATCGTCAATAATAAGGTCCAAGTGATACAGTAAACCTGAAGTGAAGCTTCGGAAACTAAAACTTGTCTCACAGGAAAGGTTCAAAGCATAGACAATAAGAGGAGTCAGTCTTATTGTACTTAAGTCGGTATTGTGCCCTGTTTATTTATGTCCGATTCAATTTCTGTGTTTCTTCGTCAATAAGAAGGTCTATGTGATACAGTAAACCTGAAGTGAAGCATCGGAATCTAAAACTGGTCTCACAGGAAAGGTTCAAAACATAGACAGTAAGAAGAGTCAGTCTTCTTGTACTTTAGTCGGTATTGTTCCTTTTGTATTTAATTCCGATGCAGTTTCTGTGTTTCATCGTCAATATGAAGGTCCAAGTGAAACAGAAATCCTGAAGACAAGCATCGGAAACTTAAACCGGTCTCACAGGAAAGATTCGAAACATAGACAGTAAAATGAGTCAGTCTTCTTGTGCGAAAGACAGTAATGTGCCTGGTGTATTTAATTCCGATTCAATTTCTGTGTTTCATCGTCAATAAGACGGTCTATGGGATACACTAAACCTGAAGTGAAGCATCGTAATCTAAAACTGGTCTCACAGGAAAGGTTCAAAGTATAGACAGTATGAAGATTCGGTCTTCTTCTACTTAAGTCGGCATTGTGCCTTTTGTATTTAATTCCGATGCAATTTCTTTATTTCATCGTCAATAAGAAGGTCCAAGGGAAACAGTGAACCTGAAGTGGAACATCGGAATCTAAAACTGGTCTCACAGGAAAGGTCTTAAACATAGACAGTAAGAAGAGTCAGTCGTGTTGTACCTAAATCGGCATTATGCCCTTTGTATTTAATTCCGATGCAATTTCTGTGTTTCATCGTCAATAAGAAGGTCCAAGGGTTACAGTAAACCTGTAGTGAGGCATCGTAATCTAAAACTGGACTCAAAGGATAGGTTCAAAACATAGACGGTAAGAAGAGTCAGTCTTCCCTTACTTAACTCGGAATTGAGCCTTTTGTATGTAATACCGATGCAATTTCTGTGCTTCATCGTCAATAAGAAGGTCCAAGGGATGCAGTAAACCTGAAGTAAAGCATCGGAATCAAAAACTGGTCTCACAGGAAAGGCTCAAAACATAGACAGTAAGAAGAGTCAGTCTACTTGTACTTAAGTCGTCATTGTTCCTTTTGTTTTCAATTCCGATTCAATTTCTGCGTTTCATCGTCAATAAGATGGACCAAGGAATGCAGTAATTCTAAAGTGAAGCATCGGAATCTAAAACTGGTCTCACAGGAAATCTTAAAACATAGACAGTAAGATGAGTCAGTCTTCTTGTATTTAAGTCGGCATTGTGCCTTTTGTATTTAATTCCGAAGCAATTTCTGTGTTTCAACGTCAATAAGAAGCTACAAGGGATACAGTAAACATGAAGTGAAGCATCGGAATCTAAAACTAATCTCACAGGAGAGGTTCAAAACATAGGCTGTAAGAAGAGTCGGTCTTCTTCTTCTTAAGTCGGCATTGTGCCTTTTGTATTTAATTCCGATGCAATTTCTGTGTTTTGTCGTCAATAAGAAGGTCCAAGGCATACAGTAAACCTGAAGTGAAGCATCGGAATCTAAAACTAATCTCACAGGGAAGGTTCAAAACATAGGCTGTAAGAAAAGTCGGTCTTCTTCTACTTAAGTCGGCATTGTGCCTTTTGTATTTAATTCCGATGCAATTTCTGTGTTTCATCGTCAATAAGACGCTACTAAGAATACAGTAAACATGAAGTGAAGCATTGGAATCTAAAACTGGTCTCACAGGAAGGTTTCAAAACATAGACAGTATGAAGATTCGGTCTTCTTCCACTTAAGTCGGCATTGTGCCTTTTGTATTTAATTCCGACGCTATTTCTGTGCTTTGTCGTCAATAAGAAGGTCCAAGGCACACAGTAAACCTATAGTGAGGCATCGTAATCTAAAACTGGTCTCAAAGGAAAGGTTCAAAGCATAGACAGTAGGAAGAGTCAGTCTTGCCTTACTTAAGTTGGAATTGAGCCGTTTGTATTTAATTCCGATGCAATTTCTGTGCTTCATCGTCAATAACAAGGTCCAAGGGATACGGAAACCAGAAGTGAAGTATCGGAATCCAAAACTGGTCTCACAGGAAAGGTCCAAAACATAGAGAGTGAGAAGGGTCATTCCTCTTGTACTTAAGTCGGCATTGTGCCTTTTGTATTTAATTGCGATGCAATTTCTGTGTTTCATAGTCAATAAGTAGGTTTAAGGGATGCAGTAAAAGTGAAGTGAAGTATCGGAATCTAAAACTGGTCACACAGGACAGGATCAAAACATAGACAGTAAGAGGAGTCAGTCTTCTTGTACCTATGTCGGCATTGTGCCTTTTGTATTTAATTCCGAAGCAAATTCTGTGTTTCATCGTCAATAATAAGGTCCAAGTGATACAGTAAACCTGAAGTGAAGCTTCGGAAACTAAAACTTGTCTCACAGGAAAGGTTCAAAGCATAGACAATAAGAGGAGTCAGTCTTATTGTACTTAAGTCGGTATTGTGCCCTGTTTATTTATGTCCGATTCAATTTCTGTGTTTCTTCGTCAATAAGAAGGTCTATGTGATACAGTAAACCTGAAGTGAAGCATCGGAATCTAAAACTGATCTTACAGGAAAGGTTCAAAACATAGACAGTAAGAAGGGTAAGTCTTCTTGTGCTTCAGTCATCATTGTGCATTTTGTATTTATTTCCGATGCAATTTCTGTCTTTCATCGTCAATTAGAAGGGCCAAGGGATACAGTAAACCGGAAGTGAAGAATCGGAATCCAAAACTGGTCTCACAGGAAAGGTTCAAAACTTAGACAGTAAGAAGGGACACTCCTCTTGTACTTAAGTCGGCATTGTGCCTTTTGTATTTAATTGCGATGCAATTTCTGTGTTTCATAGTCAATAAGAAGGTTTAAGGGATGCACTAAAAGTGAAGTGAACCATCGGAATCTAAAACTGTTCACACAGGACAGGTTCAAACATAGACAGTAAGAGGGGTCAGTCTTCTTGTACTTAAGTCGGCATTGTGCCTTTTGTATTTAATTCCGATGCATTTTCTGTGTTTCATCGTCAATATGAAGTTCCAGGGAAAACAGAAAACCTGAAGTGAAGCATCGGAATCTAAAACTGGTCTCACAGGAAAGGTTCGAAACAGAGACAGTAAAAAGAGTCAGGCTTCTTGTACTGAAGTCGGCATTGTGCCTTTTGTATTTAATTCCGATGAAATTCCTGTGTTTAATCGTCAACAAGTAGGTACAAGGGGTACAGTAAACCTGAAGTGAAGCATTGTAATCTAAAACTGGTATCAAAGGAAAGGTTCAAAGCATAGACAGTAAGAAGAGTCGGTCTCCTTGTACTTAAGTCGGCATTGAGCCTTTTTTATTTAATTCCGATGCGATATCTGTGTTTCATCGGCAATAAGGAGGTCCAAGGGATACAGTAAACCTGAAGTGAAGCATCGGAATCTAAAACTGGTCTCACAGTAAAGGCTCCAAACATAGGCAGTAAGATGAGTCAGTCCTCTTGTACTTAAGTCGGCATTGTGGCTTTTCTATTTAATTCCGATGAAATTTCTGTGTTTCATCGTCAAGACGAAGGGCCAAGGGATACAGTAATTCTGAAGTGAAGCATCGGAATTTAAAACTGGTCCCACAGGAAATCTTAAAACATAGACAGTAAGAAGAGTAGGTCTTCTTGTACTTAAGTCGGCATTGTGCCTTTTGTATTTAATTCCGATGCAATTTCTTTGTTTCATCGTCAATAAGAAGTTCCAAGGGATTCAGTAAATCAGAAGTGATGCGTCGTTTTTAAAAAACGGTTCCCACAGGAAAGGTTCAAACCATAGACTGTAAGAAGAGTCAGTCTTTTTGTACTTAAGCCGGCATTGTGCCTTTTGTATTTAATTCCGATGCAATTTCTGTGTTTCATCGTCAGTAAGAAGCTACAAGGAATACAGTAAACATGAAGTGAAACATCGGAATCTAAAACTGGTCTCACAGGAAAGGTTCATAACATAGACAGTATGAAGGTTCGGTCTTCTTCAGCTTATGTTGGCATTGTGCCTTTTGTATTTAATTCCGATGCAATTTCGGTGTTTTGTCGTCTTTAAGAAGGTCCAAGGGAGACAGTGAAACTGAAGTGAAGGATCGGAATCTAAAACTGGTCTCACAGGAAAGGTTCAAATCATAGACTGTAAGAAGAGTCAGTCTTCTTGTACTTGAGTCTGCATTGTGCCTTTTGTAGTTAATTCCGATGAAATTTCTGTGTTTCATCGTCAATAAGAAGGTCCAAGATAGACTGTAAACTTAAAGTGAAGCATCGGTATCTAAATCTGGTCTCACAGGAAAGGCTCAAATCATAGAATGTAAGAAGAGTCAGTCCTCTTGTACTTAAATCTTCATTATGCCTTTTGTATTTAATTCCGATTCAATTTCTGTGTTTCATCGTCAATAAGATGGACCAAGGAATTCAGTAACTCTGAAGTGAAGCATCGGAATCTAAAACTGGTCTTACAGGAAATGTTCAAAACATAGACAGTAAGATGGGTCAGTCTTCTTGTGCTTAAGTCATCATTGTGCTTTTTGTATTTAATTCCGATGCAATTTCTGTGTTTCATCGTTAATAAGAAGGACCAAGGGACGCAGCAAACCTAAAGTGAAGCATCGGAATCTAAATCTGGTCTCACAGGAAAGGCTCAAAACGTAGACAGTTAGAAGAGTCAGTCTTCTTGTACTTATGTCGGCATTGTGCCTTTTGTATTTAATTCCGATGCGATTTCTGCCTTTCATCGTCAATTAGATGGGCCAAGGGATACAGTAAACCTGAAGTGAAGCATCGGAATCTAAAACTGGTCTCACAGGAAAGGTTCAAGGCATAGACAGTAAGAAGGGACATTCCTTTTGTACTTAAGTCGGCATTGTGCCTTTTGTATTTAATTGCGATGCAATTTCTGTGTTTCATAGTCAAGACGAAGTTTTAAGGGATGCAGTAAAAGTGAAGTGAAGCATCGGAATCTAAAACTGGTCACACAGGACAAGTTCAAATCATAGACAGTAAGAGGAGTCAGTCTTCTTGTACTTAAGTAGGCATTGTGCCTTTTGTATTTAAATCCGATGCATTTTCTGTGTTTCATCGTCAATATGAAGGTCCAAGGAAAACAGAAAACCTGAAGTGAAGCATCGGAATCTAAAACTGGTCTCACAGGAAAGGTTCAAAACAGAGACAGTTAAAAGAGACAGGCTTCTTGTACTTAAGTCGGCATTGTGCCTTTTGTATTTAATTCCGATGCAATTCCTGTGTTTAATCGTTACCAAGTAGGTACAAGGGATACAGTAAACCTGAAGTGAAGCATTGTAATCTAAAACTGGTCTCAAAGGAAAGGTTCAAAGCATAGACAGTAAGAAGAGTCAGTCTTCTTGTTCTTAAGCCGGCATTGTGCCTTTTGTATTTAATTCCGATGCAATTTCTGTGTTTCATCGTCAGTAAGAAGCTACAAGGAATACAGTAAACAAGAAGTGAAACATCGGAATCTAAAACTGGTCTCACAGGAAAGGTTCATAACATAGACAGTATGAAGATTCGGTCTTCTTCTGCTTATGTTGGCATTGTGCCTTTTGTATTTAATTCCGATGCAATTTCGGTGTTTTGTCGTCAATAAGAATGTCCAAGGGTACAGTGAACCTGAAGTGAAGCATCGGAATCTAAAACTGGTCTCACAGGAAAGGTTCAAAACATAGACTGTAAGAAGAGTCAGTCTTCTTGTACTTAAGTCGGCATTGTGCCTTTTCTAGTTAATTCCGATGAAATTTCTGTGTTTCATCGTCAATAAGAAGGTCCAAGATATACTGTAAACATGAAGTGAAGCATCGGTATCTAAATCTGGTCTCACAGGAAAGGCTCAAATCATAGAATGTAAGAAGCGTCAGTCCTCTTGTACTTAAGTCCTCATTATGCCTTTTGTATTTAATTCCGATTCAATTTCTGTGTTCCATCGTCAATAAGATGGACCAAGGAATTCAGTAACTCTGATGTGAAGCATCGGAATCTAAATCTGGTCTCACAGGAAATCTTAAAACATAGACAGTAAGAGGAGTCAGTCTTCTTGTACTTAAGTCGGCATTGTGCCTTTTGTATTTAATTCCGATGCAATTTCTTTGTTTCATCGTCAATAAGAAGTTCCAAGGGATACGGTAAACCCGAAGTGAAACATCGGAATCAAAAACTGGTCTCACAGGAAAGGTCTTAAACATAGAGAGTAAGAAGAGTCAGTCTTGTTGTACTTAAATCGGCATTGTGCCCTTTGTATTTAATTCCGATGCAATTTCTGTGTTTCATCGTCAATAAGAAGGTCCAAGGGTTACAGTAAACCTGTAGTGAGGCATCGTAATCTAAAACTGGTCTCACAGGAAAGGTTCAAAGCATAGACTGTAAGAAGAGTAGGTCTTCTTCTACTTAAGTCGGCATTGTGCCTTTTGTATTTAATTCCGATGCAATTTCTGTGTTTTGTCGTCTATAAGAAAGTCCAAGGCATACAGTAAACCAGAAGTGAAGCATCGGAATCTAAAACTGGTCTCACAGGAAAGGTTCAAATCATAGACAGTAAGAAGGGACATTCCTCTTGTACTTGAGCCGGCATTGTGCCTTTTCTATTTAATTGCGAGGCAATTTCTGTGTTTCATAGTCAATAAGATGGTTAAAGGGATGCAGTAAAAGTGAAGTGAAGCATCGGAATTTAAAACTGTTCACACAGGACAGTTTCAAAACATAGACTGTAAGAGGAGTCAGTCTTCTTGTACTTAAGTCGGCATTGTGCCTTTTGTACTTAATTCCGATGCATATTCTGTGTTTCATCGTCGATAATAAGGTCCAAGGGATACAGTAAACCTGAAGTGAAGCTTCGGAAACTAAAACTCGTCTCACAGGGCAGGTTCAAAGCGTAGACAATATGAAGAGTCAGTCTATTTGTACTTAAGTCGGTATTGTGCCCTGTGTATTTCATTCCGATTCAATATCTGTGTTTCATCGTCAATAAGAAGGTCTATGGGATACAGTAAAACTGAAGTGAAGCATCGGAATCTCAAACTGGTCTCACAGGATAGGTTCAAAGCATAGACAGTAAGAAGAGTCAGTCCTGTTGTACTTAAGTCGTCATAGTGCCTTTTGTATTTAATTCCGATTCATTTTGTGTGTTTCATCGTCAATAAGATGGACCAAGGGATACAGTAATTCTGAAGTGAAGCATCGGAATCTAAAACTGGTCTCACAGGAAATCTTAAAACACAGACAGTAAGGAGAGTCAGTCTTCTTGTACTTAAGTCGGCACTGTGCCTTTTGTATTTAATTCCGATGCAATTTCGTTGTTTCATCGTCAATAAGAAGTTCCAAGTGATTCAGTAAATCAGAAGTGATGCGTCGTTTTTAAAAAACGGGTCCCACAGGAAAGGTTCAAACCATAGACTGTAAGAAGAGACAGCCTTTTTGTACTTAAGCCGGCATTGTGCCTTTTGTATTTAATTCCGATGCAATTTCTGTGTTTCATCGTCAGTAAGAAGCTACAAGGAATACAGTAAACATGAAGTGAAACATCGGAATCTAAAACTGGTCTCACAGGAAAGGTTCATAACATAGACAGTATGAAGGTTCGGTCTTCTTCTGCTTATGTTGGCATTGTGCCTTTTGTACTTAATTCCGATGCAATTTCGGTGTTTTGTCGTCAATAAGAAGGTCCAAGGGAGACAGTGAAACTGAAGTGAAGCATCGGAATCTAAAACTGGTCTCACAGGAAATGTTCATAACATAGACAGTAAGATGGGTCAGTCTTCTTGTGCTTAAGTCATCATTGTGCCTTTTGTATTTAATTCCGATGCAATTTCTGTGTTTCATCGTTAATAAGAAGGACCAAGGGACGCAGCAAACCTAAAGTGAAGCATCGGAATCTAAAACTGGTCTCACAGGAAAGGTTCGAAACAGAGACAGTAAAAAGAGTCAGGCTTCTTGTACTTAAGTCGGCATTGTGCCTTTTGTATTTAATTCCGATGCAATTCCTGTGTTTAATCGTTAACAAGTAGGTACAAGGGATACAGTAAACCTGAAGTGAAGCATTGTAATCTAATCTGGTCTCAAAGGAAAGGTTCAAAGCATAGACAGTAAGAAGAGTCAGTCTTCTTGTTCTTAAGCCGGAATTGTGCCTTTTGTATTTAATTCCGATGCAATTTCTGTGTTTCATCGTCAGTAAGAAGCTACAAGGAATACAGTAAACATGAAGTGAAACATCGGAATCTAAAACTGGTCTCACAGGAAAGGTTCATAACATAGACAGTATGAAGATTCGGTCTTCTTCTGCTTATGTTGGCATTGTGCCTTTTGTATTTAATTCCGATGCAATTTCGGTGTTTTGTCGTCAATAAGAAGGTCCAAGGGTACAGTGAACCTGAAGTGAAGCATCGGAATCTAAAACTGGTCTCACAGGAAAGGTTCAAACATAGACTGTAAGAAGAGTCAGTCTTCTTGTAGTTAAGTAGGCATTGTGCCTTTTCTAGTTAACTCCGACGAAATTTCTGTGTTTCATCGTCAATAAGAAGGTCCAAGATATACTGTAAACTTGAAGTGAAGCATCGGTATCTAAATCTGGTCTCACAGGAAAGGCTCAAATCATAGAATGTAAGAAGCGTCAGTCCTCTTGTACTTAAGTCCTCATTATGCCTTTTGTATTTAATTCCGATTCAATTTCTGTGTTTCATCGTCAATAAGATGGACCAACGAATTCAGTAACTCTGATGTGAAGCATCGGAATCTAAAACTGGTCTCACAGGAAATCTTAAAACATAGACAGTAAGAGGAGTCAGTCTTCTTGTACTTAAGTCGGCATTGTGCCTTTTGTATTTAATTCCGATGCAATTTCTTTGTTTCATCGTCAATAAGAAGGTCCAAGGGATACGGTAAACCCGAAGTGAAACATCGGAATCAAAAACTGGTCTCACAGCAAACGTCTTAAACATAGAGAGTAAGAAGAGTCAGTCTTGTTGTACTTAAATCGGCATTGTGCCCTTTGTATTTAATTCCGATGCAATTTCTGCGTTTCATCGTCAATAAGAAGGTCCAAGGGTTACAGTAAACCTGTAGTGAGGCATCGTAATAAAAACTGGTCTCACAGGAAAGGTTCAAAGCATAGACTGTAAGAAGAGTAGGTCTTCTTCTACTTAAGTCGGCATTGTGCTTTTTGTATTTAATTCCGATGCAATTTCTGTGTTTTGTCGTCAATAAGAAAGTCCATGGCATACAGTAAACCATAAGTGAAGCATCGGAATCTAAAACTGGTCTCACAGGAAAGGTTCAAATCATAGACAGTATTAAGATTCGGTCTTCTTCTACTTAAGTCGCCATTGTGCCTTTTTTATTTAATTCCGATGAAATTTCTCTGTTTTGTCGATAATAAGAAGGTCCAAGGGATACAGTTAACCTGAAGTGAAGCATCGGAATCAAAAACTGTTCTCACAGACAAGGTTCAAATCATAGACAGTAAGAAGAGTCAGTCTTCTTGTACTTAAGTCGGCATTGTGCATTTTGTATTTAATTCCGATGCAATTTCTGTGTTTCATCGTCAGTATGAAGGTCCAAGGGAAACAGAAAACCTGAAGTGAAGCATCGGAATCTAAAACTGGTCTCACAGGAAAGGCTCAAAACATAGACAGTAAGAACAATCAGTCTTCTTGTACTTAAGTCGCCATTGTGCCTATTCTATTTAATTCCGATGAAATTTCTGTGTTTCATCGTCAATAATAAGGTCCAAGATATACAGTAAACCTGAAGTGAAGCATCGGTATCTAAAACTGGTCTCACAGGATAGGCTCAAATCATAGAATGTAAGAAGAGTCAGTGCTGTTGTACTATAGTCCTCATTGTGCCTTTTGTATTTAATTCCGACTCAATTTCTGTGTTTCATCGTCAAGAAGAAGGTCCGAGCGATACAGGAATTCTGAAGTGAAGCATCGGGATCTAAAACTGGTCTCAAAGGAAAGGTTCAATGCATAGACAGTAAGAAGAGTCAGTCTTCTTGTACTTAAGTCGGCATTGTGCCTTTTGTATTAAATTCCGATGCAATTTCTGTGTTTCATCGTCAATAAGAAGCTACAAGCAATACTGCAAACATGAAGTGAAGCATCGGAATCTAAAACTGGTCTCACAGGAAAGGTTCAAAACATAGTCAGTAAGAAGAGTCGGTCTTCTTCTACCTATGTCTTCATTGTGCTTTTGTATTTAATTCCGATGCAATTTCTGTGTTTTTGTCGTCAATAAGAAGGTCCACGAAATACAGTAAACCTGAAGTAAAGCATCGGAATCTAAAACTGGTCTTACAGGAAAGGTTCAAAGCATAGACAGTAAGAAGGTTCAGTCTTCATGTGCTTAAGACATCATTGTGCCTTTTGTATTAAATTCCGATGCAATTTCTGTGTTTCATCGTTAATAAGAAGGACCAAGGGACACACTAAACCTGAAGTGAAGCATCGGAATCTAAAACTGGTCTCACAGGAATGGCTCAAACATAGACAGTTAGAAGAGTCAGTCCTCTTGTACTTAAGTCGGCATTGTGCCTATTGTATTTAATTCCGATGCAATTTCTGTGTTTCATCGTCAATAAGAAGGTCCAAGGGATATAGTAAACCTGAAGTGAAGCATCGGTATCTAAAACTGGTCTCACAGGAAAGGCTCAAATCATAGAATGTAAGAAGAGTCAGACCTGTTGTACTTAAGTCTTCATTGTGCCTTATGTTTTTAATTCCGATTCAATTTATGTGTTTCATCGTCAATGAGATGGACCAACCGATACAGTAATTCTGATGTGAAGCATCGGAATCTAAAACTGGTCTCACAGGAAATCTTAAAAAGATAGACAGTAAGAAGAGTCAGTCTTCTTGTACTTAAGTCGGCATTGTGCCTTTTGCATTTAATTCCGATGCAATTTCTGTGTTTCATCGTCAATAAGAAGGTCCAAGGGTTACAGTAAACCTGAAGTGAAGCATCGGAATCTAAAACTGGTCTCACAGGAAAAGTTCAAAACATAGACAGTAAGAAGGGACATTCCTCTTGTACTTAAGTCGGCATTGTGCCTTTTGTATTTAATTGCGATGCAACCTCTGTGTTTCATAGTCAATAAGAAAGTTTAAGTGATGCAGTAAAAGTGAAGTGAAGCATCGGAATCTAAAACTGGTCGCACAGGACAGGTTCAAAACATAGACAGTAAGAGGAGTCAGTCTTCTTGCACTTAAGTCGGCATTGTGTCTTTGTATTTAATTCCGATGCAAATTCTGTGTTTCATCGTCAATAAGAAGGTCAAAAGGATACAGTAAACCTGAAGTGAAGCTGCGGAAAGTAAAACTGGTCTCACAGGAAAGGTTCAAAGCATAGACAATAAGAAGAGTCAGGCTTTTTGTACTTATGTCGGTATAGTGCCTTGTGTATTTAATTCCGATTCTATTTCTGTGTTTCATCGTCAATAAGAAGGTCTATGGGATACAGCAAACCTGAAGTGAAACATCGGAATCTAAAACTGGTCTCACAGGAATGGTTCAAAACATAGACAGTAAGAAGAGTCAGTCTTCTTGTACTTCAGTCGGCATTGAGCCTTTTGTATGTAATTTCGATGCAATTTCTGTGTTTCATCGTCAATAAGAAGGTCCAAGGGATACAGTAAACCTGAAGTGATGCATCGGAATCAAAAACTGGTCTCACAGACAAGGTTCTAAACATAGACAGTAAGAAGAGTCAGTCGTCTTGTACTTAATTCGGTATTGTGCCTTTTCTATTTAATTCCGATGCAATATCTGTGTTTAATCGTCAACAAGCAGGTAGAAGGGATACAGTAAACCTGAAGTGAAGCATCGTAATCTAAAACTGGTCTCAAAGGAAAGGTTCAAAGTATAGACAGTAAGAAGAGTCAGTCTTCTTGTACTTAAGTCGGCACTGAGCCTTTTGTATGTAATTCCGATGCAATTTCTGTGTTTCATCGTCAATAAAAAGGTCCAAGGGATACAGTAAACCTGAAGTGAAGCATCGGAATCTAAAACTGGTCTCACAGGAAAGGCTCCAAACATAGACAGTAAGATGAGTCTGTCTTCTTGTACTTAAGTCGGCATTGTGCCTTTTGTATTTAATTCCGATTCAATTTCTTTGTTTCATCGTCAATAAGAAGGTCCAATGAATTTTGTAAACCTGAAGTGAAGCGGCGATAATGAAAACTGGTCTCACAGGAAAGGTTCAAAACATAGACAGTAAGAAGAGTCAGTCTTCTTGTACTAAAGTCGGCATTGTGCCTTTTGTATTTAATTCCGATGCAATTTCTGTGTTTCATCGTCAATAAGAAGCTACAAGGAATACAGTAAACATTAAGTGAAGCATCGGAATCTAAAACTGGTCTCACAGGAAAGGTTCAAAACATAGACAGTATGAAGATTCGGTCTTCTTCTACTTAAGTCGGCATTGTGCCTTTTGTATTTAATTCCGATGCAATTTCTGTTTTTGTCGTCAATAACAAGATCCAAGATATACAGTAAACCTGAAGTGAAGCATCGCTTTATAAAACTGGTCTCACAGGAAAGCCTCAAATCATAGAATGTAAGAAGAGTCAGTCCTGTTGTACTTAAGTCGTCATTGTGTCTTTTGTATTTAATTCCGATTCAATTTCTGTGTTTCATCGTCAGGAAGAATGTCCAAGGAATACAGTAATTCTGAAGAGAAGCATCGGGATCTAAAACTTGTCTAACAGGAAAGGCTCAAAACATAGACAGTAAGAAGGGACATTCCTCTTGTACTTAAGTCGGCATTGTGCCTGTTGTATTTAATTGTGATGCAATTTCTGTGTTTCATAGTCATTAAGAAGGTTTAAGGGATGCAGTAAAAGTGAAGTGAAGCATCGGATTCTAAAACTGGTCACACAGGTCAGGTTCAAATCATAGACTGTAAGATGAGTCAGTCTTCTTGATCTTAAGTCGACATTTTGTCTTTTCTATTTAATTCCGATGCAATTTCTTTGTTTCATCGTCAGTAAGAAGTTCCAAGGGATTCAGTAAACCTGAAGTGAAGCGTCGATATCAAAAACGGGTCTCACAGGAAAGGTTCAAAACATAGACAGTTAGAATAGTTGGTCTTCTTCTACTTAAGTCGGCATTGTGCCTTTTGTTTTTATTTCCGATGCAATTTCTGTGTTTTGTCGTCAATAACAAGGTCCAAGGGATACAGTAATCCTGAAGTGAAGCATCGGAATCTAAAACTGGTCTTACAGGAAAGGTTCAAAGCATAGACAGTAAGAAGGGTCAGTCTTCTTGTGCTTAAGTCATCATTGTGCCTTTTGTATTTAATTCCGATGGAATTTATGTCTTTCATCGTCAATTAGAAGATATAAGGGATACAGTAAACCTGAAGTGAAGCATCGGAATCTAAAACTTGTCTCACAGGAATGGTTCAAAACATAGACAGTAAGATGGGACATTCCTCTTGTACTTAAGTCGGCATTGTGCCTTTTGTATTTAATTGCGATGCAATTTCTGTTTTTCATAGTCAATAAGAAGGTTTAAGGGATGCAGTAAAAGTGAAGTGAAGCATCGGAATCTCAAACTGGTCACACAGGACAGGTTCAAAACATAGACAGTAAGATGAATCAGTCTTCTTGTACTTAAGTCGACATTGTGCATTTTCCATTTAATTCCGATGAAATTTCTGTGTTTCATCGTCAATAAGAAGGTCCAAGATATACAGTAAACCTAAAGTGAAGCATCGGTATCTAAAACTGGTCTCACAGGAAAGGCTCAATTCAGAGAATATAAGAAGAGCCAGGCCTGTTGTACTGAAGGCGTCATTGTGCCTTTTGAATTTAATTCCGACTCAATTTCTGTGTTTCATCGTCAAGAAGAAGGTAAAAGGGATACAGTTTTTCTGAAGTGAAGCATCAGAATCTAAAACTGGTCTTACAGGAAATCATAAAACATGGTTAGTAAGAAGAGTCAGTCTTCTTGTACTGACGTCGGCATTGTGCCTTTTGTATTTAATTCCGATGCAATTTCTGTGTTTCATCGTCAATAAGAAGCTACAAGGAATACTGCAAATATGAAGTGAAGCATTGGAATCTAAAACTGCTCTCACAGGAAAGGTTCAAACATAGACAGTTTGAAGATTCGGTCTTCTTCTACTTAAGTCGGCATTGTGCCGTTTGTATTTAATTCCGATGAAATTTCTGTGTTTCATCGTCAATAAGAAAAACCAAGGTATACAGTAAACCTGAAGTGAAGCATCGGAATCTAAAACTGGTCTCACAGGAAAGGCTCAAATTATAGACTGTAAGAAGAGTCTGTCTTCTTGTACTTAAGTCGGCATTGTGCCTTTTCTATTTAATTCTGATGAAATTTCTGTGTTTCATCGTCAATAAGAAGGTCCAAGATATACAGTAAACCTGAAGTGAAGCATCGTAATCTAAAACTGGTCTCAAAGGAAAGGCTCAAATCATAGACGGTAAGAAGAGTCACTCTTCTTGTACTTAAGTCGGCATTGTGCCTTTTCTATTTAATTCCGATGCAATTTCTGTGTTTCATCGTCAATAAGAAGGTCAGAGGGATACTGTAAACCTGAAGTGAAGCATCGGAATCTATAACTAGTGTCACAGGAATGGTTCAAAACATAGTCAGTAAGAAGAGTCAGTCTTCTTGTCCTTATGTCGACATTATACCTTTTCTATTTAATTCCGATGACATTTCTGTGTTTCATCGTCAATAAGAAGATATAAGGGATACAGTAAACCTGAAGTGAAGCATCGGAATCTAAAACTGGTCTCACAGGAATGGCTCAAAACATAGACAGTAAGAAGAATCAGTCTTCTTGTACTTAAGTCGCCATTGTGCCTTTTCTATTTAATTCCGATGAAATTTCTGTGTTTCATCGTCAATAATAAGGTCCAAGATATACAGTAAACCTGAAGTGAAGCATCGGTATCTATAACTGGTCTCACAGGAAAGGCTCAAATCATAGAATGTAAGAAGAGTCAGTGCTGATGTACTATAGTCGTCAATGTGCCTTTTGTATTTAATTCCGACTCAATTCCTGTGTTTCATCGTCAAGAAGAAGGTCCGAGCGATACAGTAATTCTGAAGTGAAGCATCGGAATCTAAAACTGGTCTCAAAGGAAAGGTTCAATGCATAGACAGTAAGAAGAGCCAGTCTACTTGTACTTAAGTAGGCATTGTGCCTTTTGTATTTAATTCCGATGCAATTTCTGTGTTTCATCGTCAATAAGAAGCTACAAGGAATACAGTAAACATGAAGTGAAGCATCGGAATCTAAAACTGGTCTCACAGGAAAGGTTGATAGCATAGTCAGTAAGAAGAGTCGGTCTTCTTCTACCTATGTCGGCATTGTGCCTTTCGTATTTAATTCCGATGCAATTTCTGTGTTTTGTCGTCAATACGAAGGTCCAAGGGATACGGTAAACCTGAAGTAAAGCATCGGAATCTAAAACTGGTCTTGCAGGAAAGGTTCAAAGCATAGACAGTAAGAAGGTTCAGTCTTCATGTGCTTAAGACATCATTGTGCCTTTTGTATTAAATTCCGATGCAATTTCTGTGTTTCATCGTTAATAAGAAGGACCAAGGGACACAGTAAACCTGTAGTGAAGCATCGGAATCTAAAACTGGTCTCACAGGAAAGGTTCAAAGCATAGACAGTAAGAAGCTACATTCCTCTTGTACTTAAGTCGGCATTGTGCATTTTGTATTTAATTGCGATGCAATTTCTGTGTTTCATAGTCAATAAGAAGGTTTAAGGGATGCAGTAAATGTGAAGTGAAGCATCGGAATCTAAAACTGGTCACACAGGACAGGTTCAGAACATGGAAAGTAAGAAGAGTCAGTCTTCTTGTACTTTAGTCGGCGTTGTTCTTTTTGAATTTAAATCCGATGCAGTTTCTGTGTTTCATCGTCAATATGATGGTCCAAGGGATACAGAAAACCTGAAGTGATGCATCAGGATCAAAACCTGGTCTCACAGACACGGTTCAAAACATACACAGTAAGAAGAGTCAGTTATCTTGTACTTAAGTCGGCATTGTGACTTTTGTATTTAATTCCGATGCAATTTCTGTGTTTCATCGTCAATATGAAGGTCCAAGGTAAACAGAAAACCTGAAGTGATGCATCGGAATCTAAAATTGGTCTCACACGAAAGGTTCCAAACATAGACAGTAAGAAGAGTCAGTCTTCTTGTACTTAATTCGGTATTGTGCCTTTTCTATTTAATTCCAATGCAATTTCTGTGTTTCATCGTCAACAAGTAGGTAGAAGGGATACAGTAAACCTGAAGTGAAGCATCGGAATCTAAAACTGGTCTCACAGGAAAGGTTCAAAACATATACAGTAAGAAGGGACATTCCTCTTGTACTTAAGTCGGCACTGTGCCTTTTCTATTTAATTGCAATGCAATTTCTGTGTTTCATAGTCAATAAGAAAGTTTAAGGGATGCAGTAAAAGTGAACTGAAGCATCGGAATCTAAAACTGGTCACACAGGACAGGCTCAAACATAGACAGTAAGAGGAGTCAGTCTTCTTGTACTTAAATCGGTATTGTGCCTTTTGTATTTTATTCCGAGGCAATTTCTGTGTTTCATCGTCAATAGGAAGATCCAAGGCAAACAGAAAACCTGAAGTGAAGCATTGGAAACTAAAACTGGTCTCACAGGTAAGGTTTGAAACATATACAGTAAAAAGAGTCAGTCTTCTTGTACTTAATTCGGCATTGTGCTTTTTGTATTTAATTCCGATGCAATTTCCGTGTTTCATCGTCAATAAGAAGGTCGAAGTGTTACAGTAAAACTGTAGTGAAGCATCGTAATCTAAAACTGGTCTCAAAGGAAAGGTTCAAAGCATAGACGGTAAGAAGAGTCAGTCTTCTTGTACTTAAGTCGGAATTGTGCCTTTTGTATTTAATTCCGATGCAATTTCTGGGTTTCATCGGCAATAAGAAGGTCGAAGGGATACAGTAAACCTGAAGTGAAACTTCGGGATCTAAAACTGGTCTCACAGGAAAGGCTCAATACATAGACAGTTAGAAGAGTCAGCCTTCTTGTACTTAAGTCGGCATTGTGCATTTTCTATTTAATTCCGATGAAATTTCTGTGTTTCATCGTCAATAAGATGGACCAAGGGATACAGTAATTCTGAAGTGAAGCATCGGAATCTAATACTGGTCTCGCAGGAAATCTTAAAACATAGACAGTAAGGAATGTCAGTCTTCTTGTACTTAAGTCGGCATTGTGCTTTTGTATTTAATTCCGATGCCATTTCTGTGTTTCATCGTCAATAAGAAGCTACAAGGGATACAGTAAACCTGAAGTGAAGCATCGGAATGGAAAACTGGTCTCACATGAAAGGTTTAAAACAGACAGTAAGAAGGGTCGGTCTTCTTCTAAGTCGGCATTGTGCCTTTTGTATTTAATTCTGTGCAATTTCTGTGTTTTGTCGTCAATAAGAAGGTCCAAAGGATACAGTAAACCAGAAGTGAAGCATCGGAAACTAAAACTGGTCTTACAGGAAAGGTTCATAGCATAGACAGTAAGAAGGGTCAGTCTCCTTGTGCTTAAGTCATCATTGTGCCTTTTGTATTTAATTCCGATGCAATTTCTGTGTTTTGTCGTCAATAAGAAGGTCTGTGGGATACACTAAACCTGAAGTGAGGCATCGGAATCTAAAACTGGTCTTACAGGGAAGGTTCAAAAGCATAGACAGTAAGATGGGTCAGTCTTCTTGTGCTTAAGTCATCATTGTGCCTTTTGTATTTAATTCCGATGCAAATTCTGTGTTTCATCGTCAATAAGAAGGACCAAGGGATACTGTAACCCTGAAGTGAAGCATCGGAATCTTAAACTGGTCTCACAGGAAAGGTTCAAAACATAAACAGTAAGAAGGGACATTCCTCTTGTACTTAAGTCGGCACTGTGCCTTTTCTATTTAATTGCAATGCAATTTCTGTGTTTCATAGTCAATAAGAAGGTTTAAGGGATGCAGTAAAAGTGAACTGAAGCATCGGAATCTAAAACTGTTCACACAGGACAGGCTCAAACATAGACAGTAAGAGGAGTCAGTCTTCTTGTACTTAAATCGGTATTGTGCCTTTTGTATTTTATTCCGTTGCAATTTCCGTGTTTCATCGTCAATAGGAAGATCCAAGGGAAACAGAAAACTTGAAGTGAAGCATTGGAAACTAAAACTGGTCTCACAGGTAAGGTTCGAAACATAGACAGTAAAAAGAGTCAGTCTTCTTGTGCGTAAGTCGGTATTGTGAATTGTGTATTTAATTCCGATTCAATCTCTGTGTGTTATGGTCAATAAGAAGGTCCAAGGGATACAGTACACCTCAAGTGAAGCATCAGAATCTAAAACTGGTCTCACAGAAAAGGTTCAAATCATAAACAGTAAGAAGAGTCAGTCTTCTTGTACTTAATTCGGCATTGTGCTTTTTGTATTTAATTCCGATGCAATTTCTGTGTTTCATAGTCAATAAGAAGGTTTAAGGGATGCAGTAAATGTGAAGTGAAGCATCGGAATCTAATACTGGTCACACAGGACAGGTTCAGAACATGGAAAGTAAGAAGAGTCAGTCTTCTTGTACTTTAGTCGGCGTTGTTCTTTTTGAATTTAAATCCGATGCAGTTTCTGTGTTTCATCGTCAATATGATGGTCCAAGGGATACAGAAAACCTGAAGTGATGCATCAGGATCAAAACCTGGTCTCACAGACACGGTTCAAAACATACACAGTAAGAAGAGTCAGTTATCTTGTACTTAAGTCGGCATTGTGACTTTTGTATTTAATTCCGATGCAATTTCTGTGTTTCATCGTCAATATGAAGGTCCAAGGTAAACAGAAAACCTGAAGTGATGCATCGGAATCTAAAATTGGTCTCACAGGAAAGGTTCCAAACATAGACAGTAAGAAGAGTCAGTCTTCTTGTACTTAATTCGGTATTGTGCCTTTTCTATTTAATTCCAATGCAATTTCTGTGTTTCATCGTCAACAAGTAGGTAGAAGGGATACAGTAAACCTGAAGTGAAGCATCGGAATCTAAAACTGGTCTCACAGGAAAGGTTCAAAACATATACAGTAAGAAGGGACATTCCTCTTGTACTTAAGTCGGCACTGTGCCTTTTCTATTTAATTGCAATGCAATTTCTGTGTTTCATAGTCAATAAGAAAGTTTAAGGGATGCAGTAAAAGTGAACTGAAGCATCGGAATCTAAAACTGGTCACACAGGACAGGCTCAAACATAGACAGTAAGAGGAGTCAGTCTTCTTGTACTTAAATCGGTATTGTGCCTTTTGTATTTTATTCCGAGGCAATTTCTGTGTTTCATCGTCAATAGGAAGATCCAAGGCAAACAGAAAACCTGAAGTGAAGCATTGGAAACTAAAACTGGTCTCACAGGTAAGGTTTGAAACATATACAGTAAAAAGAGTCAGTCTTCTTGTACTTAATTCGGCATTGTGCTTTTTGTATTTAATTCCGATGCAATTTCCGTGTTTCATCGTCAATAAGAAGGTCGAAGTGTTACAGTAAAACTGTAGTGAAGCATCGTAATCTAAAACTGGTCTCAAAGGAAAGGTTCAAAGCATAGACGGTAAGAAGAGTCAGTCTTCTTGTACTTAAGTCGGAATTGTGCCTTTTGTATTTAATTCCGATGCAATTTCTGGGTTTCATCGGCAATAAGAAGGTCGAAGGGTTACAGTAAACCTGAAGTGAAACTTCGGGATCTAAAACTGGTCTCACAGGAAAGGCTCAATACATAGACAGTTAGAAGAGTCAGCCTTCTTGTACTTAAGTCGGCATTGTGCATTTTCTATTTAATTCCGAAGAAATTTCTGTGTTTCATCGTCAATAAGATGGACCAAGGGATACAGTAATTCTGAAGTGAAGCATCGGAATCTAATACTGGTCTCACAGGAAATCTTAAAACATAGACAGTAAGGAACGTCAGTCTTCTTGTACTTAAGTCGGCATTGTGCTTTTGTATTTAATTCCGATGCCATTTCTGTGTTTCATCGTCAATAAGAAGCTACAAGGGATACAGTAAACCTGAAGTGAAGCATCGGAATGTAAAACTGGTCTCACATGAAAGGTTTAAAACAGACAGTAAGAAGGGTCGGTCTTCTTCTAAGTCGGCATTGTGCCTTTTGTATTTAATTCTGTGCAATTTCTGTGTTTTGTCGTCAATAAGAAGGTCCAAAGGATACAGTAAACCAGAAGTGAAGCATCGGAAACTAAAACTGGTCTTACAGGAAAGGTTCATAGCATAGACAGTAAGAAGGGTCAGTCTCCTTGTGCTTAAGTCATCATTGTGCCTTTTGTATTTAATTCCGATGCAATTTCTGTGTTTTGTCGTCAATAAGAAGGTCTGTGGGATACACTAAACCTGAAGTGAGGCATCGGAATCTAAAACTGGTCTTACAGGGAAGGTTCAAAAGCATAGACAGTAAGATGGGTCAGTCTTCTTGTGCTTAAGTCATCATTGTGCCTTTTGTATTTAATTCCGATGCAAATTCTGTGTTTCATCGTCAATAAGAAGGACCAAGGGATACTGTAACCCTGAAGTGAAGCATCGGAATCTTAAACTGGTCTCACAGGAAAGGTTCAAAACATAAACAGTAAGAAGGGACATTCCTCTTGTACTTAAGTCGGCACTGTGCCTTTTCTATTTAATTGCAATGCAATTTCTGTGTTTCATAGTCAATAAGAAGGTTTAAGGGATGCAGTAAAAGTGAACTGAAGCATCGGAATCTAAAACTGTTCACACAGGACAGGCTCAAACATAGACAGTAAGAGGAGTCAGTCTTCTTGTACTTAAATCGGTATTGTGACTTTTGTATTTTATTCCGTTGCAATTTCCGTGTTTCATCGTCAATAGGAAGATCCAAGGGAAACAGAAAACTTGAAGTGAAGCATTGGAAACTAAAACTGGTCTCACAGGTAAGGTTCGAAACATAGACAGTAAAAAGAGTCAGTCTTCTTGTGCGTAAGTCGGTATTGTGAATTGTGTATTTAATTCCGATTCAATCTCTGTGTGTTATGGTCAATAAGAAGGTCCAAGGGATACAGTACACCTCAAGTGAAGCATCAGAATCTAAAACTGGTCTCACAGAAAAGGTTCAAATCATAAACAGTAAGAAGAGTCAGTCTTCTTGTACTTAATTCGGCATTGTGCTTTTTGTATTTAATTCCGATGCAATTTCCGTGTTTCATCGTCAATAAGAAGGTCCAAGGGTTACAGTAAAACTGTAGTGAAGCATCGTAATCTAAAACTGGTCTCAAAGGAAAGGTTCAAAGCATAGACGGTAAGAAGAGGCAGTCTTCTTGTACTTAAGTCGGAATTGTGCCTTTTGTATTTAATTCCGATGCAATTTCTGGGTTTCATCGGCAATAAGAAGGTCGAAGGGATACAGTAAACCTGAAGTGAAACTTCGGGATCTAAAACTGGTCTCACAGGAAGGGCTCAATACATAGACAGTTAGAAGAGTCAGTCTTCTTGTACTTAAGTCGGCATTGTGCCTTTTCTATTTCATTCCGATGAAATTTCTGTGTTTCATCGTCAATAAGATGGATCAAGGGATACAGTAAACCTGAAGTGAAGCATCGTAATCTAAAACTGGTCTCAAAGGAAAGGATCAAAACATAGACAGTAAGGAGAGTCAGTCTTCTTGTACTTAAGTCGGCATTGAGCCTTTTGTATTTAATTCCGATGCAATTTCTGTGTTTCATCGTCAATAAGAAGGTCCAAGATATACAGTAAACATGAAGTGAAGCATCGCTATCTAAAACTGGTCTCACAGGAAAGGCTCAAATCATAGAATATAAGAAGGGTCAGTCCTGTTGTACTAAAGGCGTCATTGTGCCTTTTGTATTTAATTCCGACTCAATTTCTGTGTTTCATCGTCAAGACGAAGGTCCAAGGGATACAGTAATACTGAAGTGAACCATCGGAATCTATAACTGGTCTCACAGAAAAGGTTCAAATCATAGACAGTAAGAAGAGTCAGTCTTCTTGTACTTCAGTTGGCATGGTGCCATTTTTAATTAATTCCTATGAGATTTCTGTGTTTCATCGTCAATAAGAAGGTCCAAGATATACAGTAAACCTGAAGTGAACCATCGGTATCTAAAACTGGTATCACAGCAAAGGCTCAAATCATAGAATGTAAGAAGAGTCAGTCCTGTTGTACTTAAGTCGTCATTGTGCCTTTTGTATTTAATTTCGATTCAATTTCTGTGTTTCATCGTCAAGAAGAAGGTCCAAGGGATACAGTAATTCTGAAGAGAAGCATTGGAATCTAAAGCTTGTCTCACAGGGAATCTTAAGACATAGACAGTGAGAAGAGTCAGTCCTCTTGTACTTAAGTCGGCATTGTGCCTTTTGTATTTAATTCCGATGCAATTTCATTGTTTCATCGTCAATAAGAAGGTCCAAGGGATACAGTAAACCTGAAGTGAAGCATCGGAATCTAAAACTGGTCTCTCAGGCAAGGTTCAAATCATAGACAGTAAGAAGGGACATTCCTCTTGTACTTAAGTCGGCATTGTGCATCTTTTATTTAATTGCGATGCAATTACTGCGTTTCATAGTCAATAAGACGGTTTAAGGGATGCAGTAAAAGTGAAGTGAAGCATCAGAATCTAAAACTGGTCACACAATACAGGTTCAAAGCATAGACAGTAAGAGGAGTCAGTCTTCTTGCACTAAAGTCGGCATTGAGCGTTTTCTATTTAATTCCGATGCAAATTCTGTGTTTTATCGTCAATAAGAAGGTCCAAGGGATACATTAAGCCTGAAGTGAAGCTTCAGAAACTAAAACTCGTCTCACAGGAAAGGTTCAAAGCATAGACAGTAAAAAGAGTCAGTTTCCTTGTACTTAAGTCGACATTGTGCGTTTTTTATTTAATCCCGGAGCCATTTCTGAGTTTCATCGTCAATAAGAAGGTCCAAGGGATCCAGCAAACCTGAAGTGAAGCTTCGGATTCTAAAACTGGTCTCACAGAAAAGGTTCAAAGCATAGACAGTAAAAATAGTCAAACTTCTTGTACTTAAGTCAGCATTGTTCATGTTGTATTTAATTCCGATGCAATTTCTGTGTTTCATGGTCAATATGAAGGTCCAAGGGATACAATAAACCTAAAGTGAAGCATCGATATCTAAAACAAGGTCAGAGGAAAGGCCCAAATCATAGAATGTAAGAAGAGTCAGTCTTCTTGTACTTAAGTCTGCATTGTGCATTTTGTATTTAATACCGATGCAATATCACAGTTTCATCGTCAACAAGAAGGTCCAAGGGATACAGTAAGCCTGAAGTGAAGCATCGGAATCTAAATCTGGTGTCACAGGAAAGGTTCAAAACATAGACAGCAAGAAGAGTCAGTCTTCTTGTACTTAAGTCGGCATTGTGAATTTTGTAATTATTCCGATGCAATTTCTGTGTTTCATCGTCAATTAGAAGGTCCAAGGGAGACAGTAATCCTGAAGTGAACAACGTAATCTAAAAATGGTCTCACAGGTAAGGTTCAAATCATAGACAGAAAGAAGTGTCAATCTTCTTGTACTTAAGTCGGCTTTCTGCTTTTTTATTTTATTCCGATGATATTTCTGTGTCTCTTCGTCAATAAGGGGGTTTAAAAGAAGCAGTAAGAGTGAAGTGAAGCATCGGAATCTAAAACTGGTCTCACAGGAAAGGTTCAAAACATACACACTAAGAACAGTCAGTCCTCTTGTACTTAAGTCGGCATTGTGCCTTTCGTATTTTTTCCGATTGAATTTCTGTGTTTCATCGTTAATAAGAAGGTTTATGGGATGCATTAAAAGTGAAGTGAAGAATCGGAATCTAAAATTGGTCTCACAAGAAAGGTTCAAAACATAGACAGTAAGAAGAGTCAGTCTTCTGGTACTTAAGTCGGCATCGTGCCTTTTGTATTTAATTCCGATGCAATTCTGTGTTTCATCGTCAATAAGAAGCTACAAGGAATACAGCAAACATGAAGTGAAGCATCGGAATCTAAAACTGGTCTCACAGGAAAGGTTCAAAACATAGACTGTAAGAAGGGTCGGTCTTCTTCTACTTAAGTCGGCATTGTGCCTTTTGTATTTAATTCCGATGCAATTTCTGTGTTTTGTCGTCAGTAAGAAGGTCCAAGGGATACAGTAAACTTTAAGTGAAGCATCAGAATCTAAAACTGGTCTCCCAGGAAAGGTTCAAAACATAGACAGTAAGAAGAGTCAGTCTTCTTGTACTTAAGTCGGCATTGTGCCTTTAGTATATTCCCGATGCAATTTCTGTGTTTCATCGTCAATAAGAAGGTCCAAGGGATACAGTAAACCTAAAGTGAAGCATCTATATCTAAAACAAGATCAGAGGAAAGGCCCAAATCATAGAATGTAAGAGGAGTCAGTCTTCTTGTACTTAAGTCTGCATCGTGCATTTTGTATTTAATACCGATGCAATTTCACAGTTTCATCGTCAATTAGAAGGACCAAGGGATACAGTAAACCTGAAGTGAAGCATCGAAATCTTAAACTGGTCTCACAGGAAAGGTTCAAAACATAGACAGTAAGAAGAGTCAGTCTTCTTGTAATTAAGTCGGCATTGTGCCTATTGCATTTAATTCCGATGCAATTTCTGTGTTTCATCGTCAATAAGAAAGGCCCAGGGATGCAATAAACCTGAGGTGAAGCATCGGGATCTAAAACTAGTCTCAAAGGAAAGGTTTAAAGCATAGACATTAAGAAGAGTCAGTTTTCTAGTACTTAAGTAGGCATTGTGAATTTTGTATTTAATTCCGACGCAATTTCTCAGTTTCATCGTCAATAAGAAGGTCCAAGGGATACAGTAAACCGGAAATGAAGCATCCGAATCTAAAAGTGGCCTCACAGGAAAAATTCAAAGCATAGACAGCGAGAAGACTCAGTCTTCTCGTACTTAAGTCGGCATTGTGCCTTTTGTATTTAATTCTGGTGCAATTTCTGTTTTTCATCGTCAATAAGAAGGTCAAAGGGATACAGAAAAACCTGAAGTGAAGATTCGGAATGTGAAACTGGTCTGACAGGAAAGGTTCAGAACATAGACAGTAAGAAGAGTCAATTTTCTAGTACTTAAGTCGGGTTACGCTTTTTCTATTTAATTCTGATGATATTTCTGTGTTTCTTCGTCAATGAGAAGGTTTAAAAGAAGCAGTAAGTTTGAAGTGAAGCATCGGAATCTAAGACTGGTCTCACAGGAAAGATTCAAAACATAGACTGTAAGAAGAGTCAGTCCTCTTGTACTTAAGTCGGCATTGTGCCTTTTGTATTTAATTCCGATGGAATTTCTCTGTTTCATCGTCAATAAGAAAGTTTAAGGGATGCAGTAAAAGTGAAGTGAAGCATCGGAATTTAAAATTGGTCACACAGGAAAGGTTCAAACATTGGCAGAAAGAGGTGTCAGTCTTCTTGCACTTAAGTCGGCATTGTGCAATTTGTATATCATCACGATGCAATTTCTGTGTTTCATCGTCAATAAGAAGGTCCAAGGGGTACAGTAAACCAGAAGTGAAGCTTCAGAAACTAAAACTGGTCTCACAGGAAAGGTTCAAAGCATAGACAGTAAGAAGAGTCAGTCTTCTGGTACTTAAGTCGGCATTGTGACTTTTGTATTAAATTAAGATGCAATTTCTGTATTTCATCGTCCATAAGAAGGTCCAAGGGATACAGTAAACCTAAAGTGAAGCATCGATATCTAAAACTAGATCAGAGGAAAGGCTCAAATCATAGAATGTAAGAAGAGTCAGTCTTCTTGTACTTAAGTCGGCATTGTGCATTTTGTAGTTTATTCCGATGCAATTTCTCAGTTTCGTCGTCAATAAGAAGGTGCAAGGGATACAGTAAACCTGAAGTGAAGCATCGGAATCTAAAAGTGGTCTCACAGGAAAAATTCAAAGCATAGACAGCAAGAAGAGTCAGTCTTCTGGTACTTAAGTGGGCATTGTGCCTATTGCATTTAATTCCCATGCAATCTCTGTGTTTCTTCGTCAATAATAATGTCCAAGGGATGCAGTAAACATGAAGTGAAGCAACGGAAACTAAAACTGGTCTCACAGGAAAGGTTCAAAATGTAGACGGTAAGGAGAGTCAGTCGTCTTGTACGTAAGTCGGTATTGTGCCTTGTGTATTTAATTCCGATTCAATTTCTGTGCTTCATCGTCAATTAGAAGGTCTAAGTGATACAGAAAACCTGAAGTGAAGCATCGGAATCAATAACTGGTCTCACAGGTAAGGTTCAAATCATAGACAGTAGGAAGAAGTCAGCCTTCTTGTACTTAAGTCGGCATTGTGCCTTTTGTATTTAGTTCTAATGCAATTTCAGTGTTTCATCGTCATTATGAAGGTCCAAGGGATAAAGAAAACCTGAAGTGAAGCATCGGAATCTAAAACTGGTCTCTTAGAAAGTTCAAAACGTTGGCAGTAAGCAGTGTCAGTCTTCTTGTACTTAAGTAGGCGTTGTGCCTTTTGTATTTACTTCCGATGCAATTTCTGTGTTTCATCATCAATAAGAAGGTCCAAGGGATACAGTAAACATAAAGTGAAGCATCGGAATCTAAAACTGGTCTCACAGGAATGGTTCAAATTATAGACAGTAAGAAGAGTCAGTCTTCACGTACTTAAGTCGGCATTGTGCCTTTTGTATTTAATTCTGATGTAATTATTGTATTTCATCGTCAATAAGAAGGTCCAAAGGATACAGTAAACCTAAAGTGAAGCATCGATATCTATAACTGGTCACACAGGGAGGTTTAAATCATAGAATATAAGAAGAGTCAGTCCTCTGGTACTTAAGCCAGCAGTGTGCTTTTTGGATTTAATTTCGATGCAATTTCTGCGTTTCATCGTCAATAAGAAGGTGCAATGGATACAGTAAACCTGAAGTAAAGCAGCGGAATCTAAAACTGGTCTCACAGGGAAGTTTCAAAACATAGACAATAAGCAGAGTCATTCTTCTTGTACTTATGTCTGCATGTGCCTTTTGTATTTGATTCCGTTGCAATTTCTGTGTATCATCGTCAATAAGAATGTCCAAGGGTTACAGAAATCCTGAAGTGAAGCATCGGAATCTTAAACTGGTCTCACAGGAAAGGTTCAAAACATAGACAGTAAGATGAGTCAGTGTTCTTGTTCTTAAGACGGCATTGTGCGTTTTGTATTTAATTCCGATGCAATTTCTCAGTTTCATTGTCAATAAGAAAATCCAAGGGATTTAGTAAACCGGAAGTGAAGCATCGTAATCTAGAAGTGGTCTCACAGGAACTTTTCAAAGCATAGACAGCAAGAAGAGTCAGTCTTCTCGTACTTAAGTCCCCATTGTGCCTTTTGTGTATAATTCCGATGCAATTTCTGTGTTTCATCGTCATTATGACGGACCAAGGGAAACAGAAAACCTGAAGTGAAGCATCGGAATGTAAAACTGTTCTCACAGGAAAGGTTCAAATCATAGACATTAAGAAGAGTCAATCTTCTAATACTGAAGTCGGATTTGTGATTTTTGTTTAAGTTCCGATGCAGTTTCTGTATTTTTTCGACAATAAGACGGGATAAGGGATACAGTAAACCTAAAGTGAAGGATCGATATCTAAAACTAGATCAGAGGAAAGGCTATTTCATAGAATGCAAGAAGAGTCAGTATTCTTGTACTTAAGTCGGCAATGTGCATTTTGTATTTAACTCCGATGCAATTTCTCAGTTTCATCGTCAATAAGAAGGTCCAAGGGATACAGTAAACCTGAAGTGAAGCATCGTAATCTAAAGTGGTCTCACAGGAAAAATTCAAAGCATAGACAGCAAGAAGAGTCAGTCTTCTTGTACTTAAGTCGGCATTGTGCCTATTGCATTTAATTCCCATGCAATCTCTGTGTTTCATCGTCAACAAGATGGTACAAGGGATACAGTAAACCTGAAGTGAAGCAACGGAAACTAAAACTGGTCTCACAGGAAAGATTCAAAACATAGACAGTACGAAGAGTCAGTCGTCTTGTACATTAGGCGGTATTGTGGCTTGTGCATTTATTTCCGATTCAATTTCTGTGTTTCATCGTCAATAAGAAGGTCTAAGTGATACAGAAAAACTGAAGTGAAGCATCGGAATGAAAGACTGGTCTCACAGGAAAGTTTTAAAGCATAGACAGTAAGAAGAGTCAGCCTTCTTCTACTTAAGTCGGCATTGTGCCTTTTGTATTAAATTCCGGTGCAATTTCTGTGTTTCATCGTCAATATGAAGGTCCAAGGGATACTGAAAACCTAAAGTGAAGCAGCGGAATCTAAAACTGGTCCCACAGAAAGTTCAAAACTTTGACAGTAAGCAGTGTCAGTCTTCTTGTACTTAAGTAGGCAGTGTGCCTTTTGGATTTACTTCCGATGCAATTTCTGTGTTTGATTGTCAATAAGAAGGTCCAAGGGATACAGTAAACCTAAATTTAAGCTTGGGAATCTAAAACGGGTCTCACAGGAATGGTTCAAAACAAAGACAGTAAGAAGAGTCAGTCTTCTTGTACTTAAGTCGGCATTGTGGGTTTGTATTTAATTCCGATGCAATTACTGTATTTCATCGTCAATAAGAAGGTCCAAAGTATACAGTAAACCTATTCTGAAGCATCGATATCTAAAACTGGTCTCACAGGGAGGCTTAAATCATAGAATATAAGAAGAGTCAGTCCTCTTGTACTCAAGCAAGCAGTGTGTCTTTCGGATTTAATTTCGATGCAATTTCTGTGTTTCAACGTCAATAAGAAGGTCCAAGGGATACAGTAAACCTGAAGTGAAACATCGGAATCTAAAACTGGTGTCACAGAAAGTTCAAAACATAGACAGTAAGCAGTGTCAGTCTTATTGTACTTACATCGGCATTGTGCCTTTTGTATTTACTTCCGATATAATTTCTGTCTTTCATCGTCAATAGGAATGTCCAAGGGATACAGTAAACCTGAAGTGAGGCAACGGAATCTAAAACTGGTCTCACAGGAAATGTTCAAAAAATAGACAGTAAGAGGAGGCAGTCTTCTTGTACGTGGGTCGGTATTGTGCCATGTGTATTTAATTCGAATCCAATTTCTGTGTTTCATCGTCAATAAGAAGGTCTAATTGGTACAGAAAACCTGAAGTGAAGCAGCGGAATCTAAAACTGGTCTCTCAGAAATGTTCAAAACATAGACAGTAAGAAGAGTCAGTTTTATTGTGCGTAAGTCGGCATTGTGCCTTTTGTATTTAATTCCGATGCAATTTCTGTATTTCATCGTCAATACGAAGGTCCAAGGGATACAGTATACCTAAAGTGCAGCATCGATATCTAAAACTGGTCTCACAGAAGAGACTTAAATCATAGAATATAAGAAGAGTCAGTCCTCTTATAATTAAGCCAGCAGTGGGCCTTTTTGGATTTATTTCCGGTGCAATTTCTGTGTTTCATCGTCAATAAGAAGGTATAAGGGATGCAGTGAACCTGAAGTGAACTTCTTAATCTAAAACTGGTCTCACAGGAAAGGTTAAAACATAGACCGTAAGAAGAGTCAGTCTTCTTGTACTTAAGTCGCCATTGTGCCTTTTTTTTTTTTTTAATTCCGATGGAATTTCTTTGTTTCATCGTCAATACGAAGGTCCAAGGGATACAGTAAACCTGAAGTGAAGCAATGGAATTAAAACTGGTCTCACATGAAAGGTTCAAATCATAGACAAAAAGAAGAGTCGGTCTTCCTGTACGTAAGTCGGTATTGTGTCTAGTGTATTTTATTCCGATTCAATTTCTGTGTTTCATCGTCAATAAGAAGGTCTAAGGCATACAGAAAACCTGAAGTGAAGCAGCGGAATCTAAAACTGGTCCCACAGAAACGGTTCAAAACATAGACAGTTAGCAGTGTCCGTCTTCTTGTACTTAAGTTGGCATAGTGCCTTTTGTATTTACTTCCGATGCAATTTCTGTGTTTCATCGTCAGTAAGAAGGTCCAAGGGATACAGTGAACCTGAAATGAAGCATCGGAATCTAAAACTGGACTCACTGGAAAGGTTCTAAACATAGACAGTAAGAAGAGTAAGTCTTCTTGTACTTAAGTCGGGATTCTGCCTTTTCTATTTAATTCCGATGATATTGCTGTGTCTGTTCGTCAATAAGAAGGTTAAAAAAAGCAGTAAGAGTGAAGTGAAGCATAGGAGTCTAAAACTGGTCTCACAGCAATGGTTCAAAACATAGACAGTAAGAAGAGTCAGTGCTCTTGTACTTATGTCGGCATTGTGCATTTTGTATTTAATTCCGACGTAATTTCTGTGTTTCATCGTCAATAAGAAGGTTTAAGCGATGCAGTAAAAGTGAAGTTAAGCATCGGAATCTAAAATTGGTCACACAGGAAAGGTTCAAAGCACTGGCAGAAGGAATGTCAGTCTTCTTGTACTTAAGTCAGCATTGTGCATATCGTATTTCATTCCGATGCAATTTCTGTGATTCGTCGTCAATAGGAAGGTTCAAGATATATACTAAACCTGAAGTGAAGCATCGTAAACTAAAACTGGTCTCACAGGAAAGGTTCAAAACATATATAGTAAGAAGAGTTCTTGCATTTAAATTGGCATTGTAGGCCTTTTGTATTTATTTACAATGCAATTTCTGTGTTTCATCGTCACTAAGAAGGTCCAAGGGATACAGTAAACCTGAAGTGAAGCATCGGAAACCAAAACTTGTCTCACAGGAAAAGCTCAAAACATAGACAATAACAAGGGTCAGTCTTCTAGTACTTACGTCGGCATTGTGACTTTTATATTAAATTCCGACGCAATTTCTGTATTTCATCGTCCATAAGAGGGTGCAGGGGATACAGTAAATTTAAAGTGAAGCTTCGATATCTAAAACTAGATCAGAGGAAAGCCTCAAATCATAGAATGTAAGAAGTGTCAGTCCTCTTGTACTGAAGTCGGCATTGTGCATTTTGTATTTAATTCCATGTAATTTCTGTCTTTCATCCTCAACAAGAAGGTCCAAGGGATACAGTAAACCTGAAGTGAAGGCTAGGAATCTAAAACTGGTCTCACAAGAAAGGTCCAAAGCATAGACAGTAAGAAGAGTCAGACTTCTTGTACTTAAGACAGCATTGTGCGTTTTGTATTTAATTCCGATGCAATTTTTTAGTTTCATCGTCAATAAGAAGGTCCCAGGGACACAGTAAACCTGAGGTGAAGCATCGGAATCTAAAACTGGTTTCACAAGAAAGGTTCAAAACATAGACAGTAAGATGAGTCAGTCGTCTTGTACGTAAGTCGGTATTGTGCCTTGTGTATTTAATTCCGATTCAATTTCTGTGTTTCATCGTCAATAAGAAGGTCTAATTGATACAGAAAAAGTGAAGTGAAGCATCGGAATCTAAAACTGGTCTCACAGAAAGTTCAAAACATTGACAGTAAGCAGTGTCAGTCTTCTTGTACTTAAGTAGGCCTTGTGCCTTTTGTATTAACTTCCGATGCAATTACTGTGTTTCATCATCAATAAGAAGGTCCAAGGGATACGGTAAACCTAAAGAGATGCTTGGGAATCTAAAACTGGTCTCACAGAAGAGACTTAAATCATAGAATATAAGAAGAGTCAGTCCTCTTGTAATTAAGCCGTCAGTGTGCAGTTTTGGATTTATTTCCGATAATTTTTCTGTGTTTCATCGTCAATAACAAGGACCAAGGGATACACTAAACCTGAAGTGAAGCATCGGGATCTGAAACTGGTCTCACGGGAAAGGTTAAAACCATAGACAGTGAGAAGAGTCAGTCTTCTTGTAATTAAATAATCATTGTGCCTATTGCATTTAATTCCGCTGCTATTTCTGTGTATCATCGTCAATAAGAAGGTCCCAGGGATACAGTAAACCTGAAATGAAGTAACGGAAACTAAAACTGGTCTCACAGGAAAGGTGCAAAACATAGACAGTAAGAAGAGTCAGCCTTCTTGTACTTAAGTCGGCATTGTGCCTTTTGTATTTAATTCCGGTGCAATTTCTGTGTTTCATCGTCAATATGAAGGTCCAAGGGATACAGTAAACCTGAAGTGAAGCATCGGAATCTAAAACTGGTCTCACAGAAAGTTCAAAACATTGACAGTAAGCAGTGTCAGTCTTCTTGTACTTAAGTAGGCCTTGTGCCTTTTGTATTAACTTCCGATGCAATTACTGTGTTTCATCATCAATAAGAAGGTTCAAGGGATACGGTAAACCTAAAGAGATGCTTGGGAATCTAAAACTGGTCTCACAGAAGAGACTTAAATCATAGAATATAAGAAGAGTCAGTCCTCTTGTAATTAAGCCATCAGTGTGCAGTTTTGGATTTATTTCCGATAATTTTTCTGTGTTTCATCGTCAATAACAAGGACCAAGGGATACAGTAAACCTGAAGTGAAGCATCGGGATCTGAAACTGGTCTCACAGGAAAGGTTAAAACCATAGACAGTGAGAAGAGTCAGTCTTCTTGTAATTAAATAATCATTGTGCCTATTGCATTTAATTCCGCTGCTATTTCTGTGTATCATCGTCAATAAGAAGGTCCCAGGGATACAGTAAACTTAAAGAGTAGCATCGATATCTAAAACTGGTCTCACAGGAGAGGCTTAAAACAAAGAATATAAGAAGAGTCAGTCCTCTTGTACTTAAGCCAGCAGTGTGCCTTTTGGATTTAATTCCGATGCAATTTCTGTGTTTCAACGTCAATAAGATGGTCCAAGGCATACAGTAAACCTGAAGTGAAGCTTAGGAATCTAAAACTGGTCTCATAGGAAAGGTTCAAAACATAGGCAGTAAGAGGAGTCAGTCTTCTTGTACTTAAATCGGCATTGTGCATTTGTATTTAATTCTCATGCAGTTTCTGTGTTTCATCGTCAATATGAAGGTCCAAGGGATACAGAAAACCTGAAGTGAAGCAGCGGAATGAAAAACTGGTCTCTCAGAAAAGTTCAAAACATAGACAGTAAGCAGTGTCAGTCTTATTGTACTTAAGTCGGCATTGTGCCTTTTGTATTTACTTCCGATGGAATTTCTGTGTTTCATCGTCAATAACAAAGACTAAGGGATACAGTAAACCTGAAGTTTAGCATCGGAATCTAAAACTGGTCTTACAGGAAATGTTAAAACATAGACAGTAAGAAGAGTCAGTCCCCTTGTACTTAAGCCAGCAGTGGACCCTTTGGATTTAATTCCGATGCAATTTCTGTGTTTCAACGTCAATAAGAAGGTCAAAGGGATACAGTAAACCGGAAGTGAAGCATCGGAATCTAAAACTGGTCTCACAGGAAAGGTTCAAAACATAGACAGTAAGAAGAGTCAGTCTTCTTGTACTTAAGTCGGCATTGTGACCTTTTGTATTTAATTCCGATGCAATTTCTGTATTTCATCGTCAATAAGAAGGTCCAAGGGATACAGTAAACCTGAAGCGAAGCTTCGAAATCTAAAACTGGTCTCACATGAAAGGTTTAAATCATAGACAGTAAGAAGAGTCAGTCTTCTTGTACTTAAGCCAGCAGTAAGGATTTTGGATTTAATTCCGATGCAATTTCTGTGTTTCATCTCCAATAACAAGGACCAAGGGATACAGTAAATCTCAAGTGAAGCATCGGAAAATAAAACTGGTCTCACAGGGAAGGTTCAAACATAGACAGTAAGAAGAGTGAGTCTTCTTGTACGTGAGTCGGTATTGTGCCATGTGTATTTAATTCCACATCAATTTCTGTGTTTCATCGTCAATAAGAAGGTCTAAGTGATACAGAGAACCTGAGGTGAAGCATCGGAATCTAAAACTGGTCTCACGGGAAAGGTTCAAACATAAACAGTAGGAAGAGTCAGTCTTCTTGTACTTAAGTCGGCATTGTGCCTTTTGTATTTATTTTACCATGCAATTTCTGTGTTTCATCGTCAATATGAAGGTCCAAGGGATACAGAAACCCTGAAGTGAAGCAGCGGAATCTAAAACTGATCTCACAGAAAAGTTCAAAACATAGACAGTAAGCAGTGTCAGTCTTCTAGTAGTTAAGTCGGCATTGTGCCTTTTGTATTTACTTCCGATGCAATTTCTGTGTTTCATCGTCAATAAGAAGGACCAAGAGATACAGCACACCTGAGGGGAAGCATCGGAATCTAAAACTGGTCTCACAGGAAAGGTTCAAAACATAGACAGTAGGAAGAGTCAGTCTTCTTGTACCTAGGTCGGCATTGTGCCTTTTGTATTTAATTACGATGGAATTTCTGTGTTTCATCGTCAATAAGACGGACCAAGGGATACGGTAAACCTGAAGTGAAGAATCGGAATCTAAAACCGGTCTCACAGGAAAGGTTAAAAAAAAAAATAGACAGTAAGAAGAGCCAGTCTTCTTGTACTTACGTCGGCATTGTGCCTTGTGTATTTAATTAGGATGGAATTTTTTGGTTTCATCGTCAGTAAGGAGGTCCAAGGGATACAGTAAACCTGAAGTGAAGCAACGGAATCCTAAACTGGTCTCACAGGAAAGTTTCAAATCATAGACAGTAAGAAGAGGCAGTCCTCTTGTACGTAAGTCGGTATTTTGCCTTGTGTATTTAATGTCGATGGAATTTATTTGTTTCATCGTCAATAAGGAGGTCCGAGGGATTCAGGAAAACTGAAGTGAAGCAACGGAATCCAAAACTGGTCTCACAGGAAAGGTTCAAAACATAGACAGTAAGCAGTGTCAGTCTTTTTGTACGTAGGTCGGTATTGTGCCTTGTGTATTTAACTCCGATTCAATTTCTGTATTTCACCGTCAATAAGAAAGTCTAAGTGATACAGAAAACTGGAAGTGAAGCATCGGAATCCAAAACTGGTCTCACAGGAAATTTTCAAAACATAGACAGTAAGGAGAGTCAGTCTTCTTGTACTTAAGTCGGCCTTGTGCCTTTTGTATTTAATTCCGATGCAATATCTGTGTTCCATCGTCAATAAGAAGGACCAAGAGATACAGTAAACCTGAAGTAAAGACTCGGAATCTAAAACCGGTCTCACAGGAAAGGTTCAAAACAAAGACAGTAAGAAGAGTCAGTCTTCTTGTACTTAAGTCGGCATTGTGCCTTTTGTATTTAATTCCGATGGAATTTATTTGTTTCCTAGTCAGTAAGGAGGTCCAAGGGATACAGTAAACCTCAAGTGAAGCAACGGAAACCAAACTTGTCTCACAGGAAAGGTTCAAATCATAGACAGTAAGAAGAGTCAGTCCCCTTTTACGTAAGTCGGTATTTTGCCTTGTGTATTTAATGCCGATTTAATTTCTGTGTTTCATCGTCAATAAGAAGGTCTAAGGGATTCTGAAAACATGAAGTGAAGCATCGGAATCTAAAACTGCTCTCACAGGACAGGTTCAAAACATAGACAGTAAGAAGAGTCAGTCTTCTTGTAATTAAGTCGGCATTGTGCCTATTGCATTTAATCCCGCTGCAATTTCTGTATATCATCGTCAATAATAAGGTCCCAGGGATACAGTAAACCTGAAGTGAAGCATCGGAATCTAAAACTCGTCTCACAGGAAAGGTTAAAACATAGACGATAAAGATGAGTCAGTCTTCTAGGACGTAAGTCGGTATTGTGCCTGGTGTATTGAATGCCGATTCAATTTTTTGTGTTTTAACGTCAATAAGAAGGTCTAGGGTATACAGTAAACCTAAAGTGAAGCATCGATATCTAAAACTAAAACAGAGGGAAGGCTCATATCATAGCATGTAAGGAGAGTCAGTCTTCTTGTACTTAAGTCGGCATTGTGCATTTTGTATTTAATTCCGATGCAATTCCTCAGTTTCATTGTCAATAAGAAGGTCCAAGGGATACAGTAAACCTAAAGTGAAGCATCGATATCTAAAACTGGTCTCACTTCAGAGGCGTAAATCTTAGAATACAGGAATTGTCAGCCCTCTTGTACTTAAGCCAGTAGTGTGCCTTTTGGATTTATTTCCGATGCAATTTCTGTCTTACATCGTCAATAAGAAGGTCCAAGGGATACAGTAAACCAGAAGTGGAGCATTGGAATGTAAAACTGGACTCACAGGAAAGGATCAAATCATAGAGAGTATGAAGTGTCAGTCTTCTTCTACTTAAGTCGGCATTGTGCCTTTTGTATTTGATTCCCATGCAATTTCTGTGTTTCATCGTCAATATGAAGGTCAAGGGCATACAGAAAACAAGAAGTGAAGCAGCGGAATCTAAAACTGGTCTCACAGAAAAGTTCAAAACATTGACAGTAAGCAGTGTCAGTCTTCTAGTACTTAAGGCGGCATTGTGCTTTTTGTATTTACTCCGATGCAATTTCTGTGCTTCATCGTCAATAAGAAGGACCAAGGGATACAATAAACCTTAAGTGAAGCATCGGAATCTAAAACTGGTCTCACAGGAAAGGTTCAAAACGTAGAAAGTAAGAAGAGTCTGTCTTCTCGTACTTTAGTCGGCATTGTGCCTTTTGTATTTAATTCGGATGCAATTTCTGTGTTTCATCGTCAATAAGAAGGACCAGGGGTTCAGTAAACCTCACGTGAAGCATCGGAATCTAAAACTGATCTCACAGGAAATGTTCAAAACATAGACAGTAAGAAGAGGCAGTCTGCTTGTACTTAGGACGGCATTGCGCGTTTTGTATTTAATTCCGATGCAAATTCTCACTTTCATCGTCAATAAGACGGGAGAAGGGATACAGCAAACCAGAAGTGGAGCATCGGAATCTAAAACTGGTCTCACAGGAAAGGTTCAAAACATAGACAGTAAGAAGAGTCAGTCATCTTGGACTTAAGTCGGCATTGTGCCTTTTGTATTTAATTCCAATGCAAATTCTGTGTTTCATCGTCAATATGAAGGTGCAAGGGATACAGTAAACCTGAAGTGAAGCATCGGAATCTAAAACTGGTCTCACAGAAAAGGTTCAAAACGTAGACAGTAAGAAGAGTCAGTCTTCTTGTACTTAAGACGGCATTGTGCGTTTTGTTTTTAATTGCGATGCAATTTCTCAGTTTCATCATCAATAACAAGGACCAAGGGATACAGTAAACCTTAAGTGAAGCATCGAAATCTAAATCTGGTCTCACAGGAAAGGTTCAAATCATAGACAGTAACAAGAGTCTTTCTTCTTGTACGTAAGTCGGTATTTTGCCTTGTGTATTTAATTCCGATTCAATTTCTGTGTTTCTTCGTCAATAAGAAGGTCTAAGTGATACAGAAAACCTGAAGTGAAGCATCGGAATCCAAAATTGGTCTCACAGGAAAGGTTCAAAACATAGACAGTAAGAAGAGTCAGTCCTCTTGTACTTAAGTCGGTATTGCGCCTTTTGTATTTACTTCCGATGCAATTTCTGTGTTTCACCGTCCATAAGAAGGTCCAAGGGATACAGTAAACTTAAAGTGAAGCATCAATATCTAAAACAGGTCTCACAGGAGAGGCGTAAATCATAGAATATAAGAAGAGTCAGTCCTCTTGTACATAAGAAAGCAGTGTGCCTTTTGGATATATTTCCGATGCAATTTCTGTGTTACTTCGTCAATCAGAAAGGCCATGGAATACAGTAAACCTGAAGTGGAGCATCGGAATCTAAAACTGGTCTCACACGAAAGGTTGAAAACATACACAATAAGAAGAGTGAGTCTTCGTGTACTTAAGTCGGCATTGTGCCTTTTGTATTTAATTCCCATGCAATTTCTGTGTTTCATCGTCAATATGAAGGTCCAAGGGATACAGAAAACCTGAAGTGAAGCATCGGATACTAAAACTGGTCTCACAGGAAAGGTAAAAACATAGACGGTAAGATGAGACAGTCTTCTTGTACGTAAGTCGGTATGGTGCCTTGTGTATTTAATGCCGATTCAATTTTTTGTATTTTAACTTCAATAAGAAGGTCTAAGGGATACAGTAAACCTAAAGTGAAGCATCGATATCTAAAACTAAAACAGGAGAAAGGCTCATATCATAGCATGTAAAGAGAGTCAGTCTTCTTGCACTTAAGTCGGCATTGTGCATTTTGTATTTAATTCCGATGCAATTTCTCAGTATCATCGTCAATAAGAAGGTCCAAGGGATGCAGTAAACCTCAAGTGAAGCATCGGAATCTAAAACAGGTCTCACAGGAAAGATTCAAAGCATAGACCACAAGAAGAGTCAGTCTTCTCGTACTTAAGTCGGCATTGAGACTTTTATATTTAAATCCGATGCAATTTCTTTGTTTCATCGTCACTAAGAAGGTCCAAGGGATACAGAAAACCTGAAGTGAAGCAACGGAATCTAAAACTGGTCTCACGGGAAAGGTCCAAAACATAGACAGTAAGAAGAGTCAGTCTTCTTGTAATTAAATCGGCATTGTGCCCATTGCATTTACTTCTGTGTTTCAACGTCAATAAGAAGGTCCAAGGGATACAGTAAAACAGAAGTGAAGCAACGGAATCTAAAACTGGTCTCACAGGAAAGGTTCAGAACATAGACTGTAAGAACAGTCAGTCTTCTTGTACGTAAGTCGGTATTGGGCCTTGTGTATTTAATGCCGATTCAATTTTTTGTGTTTTATCGTCAATAAGAAGGTCCAAGGGATACAGTAAACCTAAAGTGAAGCATCGATATCTAAAACTGGTCTCACAGGCGAGGCGTAAATCATAGAATATAAGAAGAGTCAGTCCTCTTGTACTTAAGCCAGTAGTGTGCCATTTGGATTTATTTCCGATTCAATTTCTGTCTTACATCGTCATTAAGAAGGTCCAAGGGATACTATAAACCAGAAGTGGAGCATTGGAATCTAAAACTGGTCTCACAGGAAAGGATCAACACATAGCCAGTATGAAGTGTCAGTCTTCTTGTACTTAAGTCTTCATTGTGCCTTTTGTATTTAATTCCCATGCAATATCTGTGTTTCATCGTCAATATGAAGGTCCAAGGGATACAGAAAACATGAAGTGAAGAAGCGGAATCTAAAACTGGTCTCACAGAAAAGTTCAAAACATTGACAGTAAGCAGTGTCAGTCTTCTAGTGCTTAATCTGGCATTGTGCCTTTTGTATTTACTCCGATGCAATTTCTGTGTTTCATCGTCAATAAGAAGGACAAAGGGAAACAGTAAACCTGAAGTGAAACATCGGAATCTAAAACTGGTCTCACAGGAAAGCTTCAAAACGTAGACAGTAAGAAGAATCTGTCTTTTTGTACTTCAGTCGGCATTGTGCCTTTTGTATTTAATTCGGATGCAATTTCTGAGTTTCATCGTCAATAAGAAGGACCAGGGGTTCAGTAAAAATGGCGTGAAGCATCGGAATCTAAAACTGATCTCACAGGAAAGGTTCAAAACATAGACAGTAAGAAGAGTCAGTCTTCTTGGACTTAAGTCGGCATTTTGCCTTTTGTAATTAATTTTAATGCAAATTCTGTGTTTCATCGTCAATATGAAGGTCCAAGTGATACAGAATACCTGAAGTGAAGCTGCGGAATCTAAAACTGGTCTCACTGAAAAGGTTCAAATCATAGACAGTAAGAAGAGTCAGTCTTCTTGTACTTAAGACGGCATTGTGCGTTTTGTTTTTAATTGTGGTGCAATTTCTCAGTTTCATCATCAATAACAAAGACCAAGGGATACAGTAAACCTGATTGAAGCATCAGAATCTAAATCTGGTCTCACAGGAAATGTTCAAAACGTAGACAGTAAGAAGAGTCAGTCTTCTTGTACTTAAGACGGCATTGTGCTTTTCTTTTTTAATTGCGATGCAATTTCTCAGTTTCATCATCAATAACAAGGACCAAGGGATACAGTAAACGTTAAGTAAAGCATCGGAATCTAAATCTGGTCTCACAGGAAAGGTTCAAATCATAGACAGTAGGAAGAGTCGGTCTTCTTGTACGTAAGTCGGTATTTTGCCTTTTGTATTTACTTCCGATGCAATTTCTGTGTTTCATCGTCCATATGAAGGTCCAAGGGATACAGCAAACCTAAAGTGAAGCATCAATATCTCAAAAACAGGTCTCACAGGAGAGGCGTAAATCATAGAATATAAGAAGAGTCAGTCCTCTTGTACTTAAGAAAGCAGTGTGCCTTTTGGATTTATTTCCGATGCAATTTCTGTAATACAGCGTCAATCAGAAGGTCCATGGAATACAGTAAACCTGAAGTGGAGCATCGGAATGTAAAACTGGTCTCACACGAAAGCTTCAAAACACAGACAATACGAAGAGTCAGTCTTCTTGTACGTAAGTTTGTATTTTGCCTTGTGCATTTAATGCCGATTCAATTTCTGTGTTTCATGGTCAATATGAAGGTCTAAGTGATACAGAAAACCTGAAGTGAAGCATCGTAATCTAAAACTGGTCTCACAGGAAAGGTTCAAAACATAGACAGTAAGAAGAGTCAGTCTTCTTGTACTTAAGTCGGCATTGTGCGTTTTCTATTTTATTCCGAAGCAATTTCTGTGTTTCACCGTCAATAAGAAGGACCAAGGGATACAGTAAACCTGAAGTGGAGCATCGGAATCTAAATTTGGTCTCACAGGAGAGGTTCAAATCATAGACAGGAAGAAGAGTCAGTCTTCTTGTCCGTAAGTCGGTATTTTGCGTTGTGTATTTAATTCCGATTTAATTTCTGTGTTTCATCGTCAATAAGAAGGTCTAAGTGATTCAGAAAACCTGAAGTGAAGCATCGGAAACAAAAACTGGTCTCACAGGAAAGGTTCAAATCATAGGCAGTAAGAAGAGTCAGTCTTGTTGACTTATTTCGGCATTGTGCTTTTTGTATTTACTTCCAATGCAATTTCTGTGTTTCATTGTCAGTAAGAAGGTCCAAGGGATACAGTAAACCCGACGTGAAGCATCAGAATACAAAACTTGTCTCACAGGATAGGATCAAAACATAGACAGTAAGCAGTGTCAGTCTTCTTGTACTTAAGACGGCATTGTGCGTTTTGTATTTCATTCCGATGCAATTTCTCACATTCATCGTCAATAAAAACGTCCAAGGGATACAGTAAACATGAAGTGAAGCATCCGAATCTAAAACTGCTCTCACAGGAAAGGTTCAAAACATAGACAGTGAGAAGAGTCAGTCTTCTTGTACTTAAGACGGCATTGTGCGTTTTGTTTTTAATTCCGATGCAATTTCTCAGTTTCATCATCAATAACAAGGACCAAGGGATACAGTAAACCTGTAGTGAAGCATCGGAATCCTAATCTGGTCTCACAGGAAAGGTTCAAAACATAGACAGTAAGAAGAGTCAGTCTTCTTGTAATTAAGTCGGCATTGTGCCTATTGCATTTAATTCCGCTGCCATTTTTTGTGTATTATCGTCAATAAGAAGGTCCCAGGGATACACTAAACCTAAAGTGAAGCATCGGAAGCTAAAACTGGTCTCACAGGAAAGGTTAAAACATAGACAGTAAGAAGAGTCAGTTTTTTGTACTGAAGTCGCCATTGTGCCTTTTTTATTTAATTCCGATGGAATTTCTATGTTTCATCGTCAATAACAAGGTCCAAGGGATACACTAAACCTGAAGTGAAGCAACGGAATCCAAAACTGTTCTCACATAAATGGTTCAAATCATAGACAGTAAGAAGAGTCAGTTTTCTTGTACGTAAGTCGGTATTGTGTCTTGTGTATTTATTTCCGATTCAATTTCTGTGTTTCATCGTCAATAAGAAAGTCTAAGGGATACAGAAAACCTGAAGTGAAGCAGCGGAATCTAAAACTGGTATCACAGAATAGGTTCAAAACATTGACAGTAAGCAGTGCCAGTCTTCTTGTACTTAAGTCGGCATTTCGCTTTTGTATTTACTTCCGATGCAATTAATGTGTTTTATCGTCAATAAGAAGGCCCCGCGATACAGTAAACCTGAAGTGTAGCATCGAAATCTAAAACTGGTCTCACAGGTAAGGTTCAAAACATAGACAGTAAGAAGAGTCAGTCTTCTTGTAATTAAATCGGCATTGTGCCTATTGCATTTACTTCCGATGCAATCTCTGTGTTTCAACGTCAATAAGAAGGTCCAAGGGATACAGTAAACCTGAAGTGAAGCATCGGAATCTAAAACTGGTCTCACAGGGAAGGTTCAAATCATAGACAGTAAGAAGTGTCAGTCGTCTTGTACGTATGTCGGGATTGTGTCTTGTGTATTTAATGCCGATTCAATTTCAGTGTTTTATCGTCAATAAGAAGGTCTAAGGGATACAGAAACCTGAAGTGAAGCATCGGAATCTAAAACTGGACTCACAGGAAAGGTTCAAATCAAAGGCAGTAAGAAGAGTCAGTCTTCTAATACTTAAGTCGGCGGTGTGATTTTTGTATTTAGTTCCGATGCAATTTCTGTATTTCATCGACAATACCAAGGTCCAAGGGATAGGGTAATCCTAAAGCGAAACATCGATATCTAAAACTAGATCAGAGGAAAGGCTCATATCATAGCATGTAAGAAGAGTCAGTCTTCTTGTACTTACGGCAGCATTGTGCATATTGTATTTAATTCCGATGCAATATCTGTATTTCATCGTGTATAACAAAGGCCAAGGGATACAATAAACCAAAAGTGAAGCATCGATATCTAAAACTGGTCTCAGAGGAGAGGCTTAATTCAAAGAATATAAGAAGAGTCAGTCCTCTTGTACCTATGTCGGCATTGTGCCTTTTGTATTTATATCCGATGCAATTAATTTGTTTTATCGTCAATAAGAAGGTCCGTGGGATACAGTAAACCTGAAGTGCAGCATCGGAATCTAAAACTGGTCTCACAGAAAAGTTTCAAATAATAGACAGTATGAAGAGTAAGTCTTCTTGTACTTAAGACGGCATTGTGCGTTTTGTATTTAATTCCGATGCAATTTCTCAGTTTCATCGTCAATAAGAAGGTCCAAGGGATACAGTAAACCTGAAGTGAAGCATCGGAATCTAAAACTGGTCTCACAGGAAAGGTTCAAAACATTTACTGTAAGAAGAGTCAGTCTTCTTGCACTTAAGACGGCATTGTGCGTTTTGTTTTTAATTGCGATTCAATTTCTCAGTTTCATCATCAATAACAAGGATCAAGGGATACAGTAAATCTGAAGTGAAGCATCGGAATCTAAATCTGGTCGCACAGGAAAGGTTCAAATCATAGACTGTGAGAAGAGTCAGTCTTCTTGTAATTAAGTCGGCATTGTACCTATTGCATTTAATTCCGCTGCAATTTCTGTGTATCATCGTCAATAAGAAGGTCCCAGGGATACACTAAACCTAAAGTGAAGCATCGGAAGCTAAAACTGGTCTCACAGGAAAGGTTAAAACATAGACAGTAAGAAGAGTCAGTTTTCTTGTACTGAAGTCGCCGTTGTGCCTTTTTTGTTTTATTCCGATGGAATTTCTTTGTTTCATCGTCAAAAACAAGGTCCAAGGGATACACTAAACCTGAAGTGAAGCAACGGAATCCAAAACTGTTCTCACATGAATGGTTCAAATCATTGACAGTAAGAACAGTCAGTTTTCTTGTACGTAAGTCGGTATTGTGTCTTGTGTTTTCAATTCCGATTCAATTTCTGTGTTTCATCGTCAACAAGACGGTCTAAGGGATACAGAAAACCTGAAGTAAAGCAGCGGAATCTAAAACTGGTCTCACAGAAAAGGTTCAAAACATAGACCGTAAGCAGTGTCTGTCTTCTTGTACTTAAGTCGGCATTTTGCTTTCGTATTTACTTCCGATGCAATTCCTGTGTTTCATCGTCAATAAGAAGGCCCAAGGGATACAGTAAACCTGAAGTGAAGCATTGGAAACAAAAACTGGTCTCACAGGAAAGGTTCTAAACATAGACAGTAAGAAGAGTCAGTCTTCTTGTACTTAAGTCGGCATTGTCCCTTTTGTATTTAATTCCGATGCAATCTCTGTACTTCATCGTCAATAAAAAGGTCCAAGGGATACAGTAAACCTGAAGTGAAGCGACAGAATCTAAAACTGTTCTCCCAGGAAAGGTTCAAAACATAGACAGTAAGAAGAATCAGTCTTCTTGTACGTAAGTCGTTATTGTGCCATGTGCATTTAATTCCGATTCAGTTTCTGTGTTTCATCGTCAATAAGAGGGTCTAAGTGATTCAGAAAACCTGAAGAGAAGCATCGGAATCTAACACTGGTCTCACAGGAAAGGTTCAAACGTAGACAGTAAGATGAGTCTGTCTTCTTGTACTTAAGTAGGCATTGTACCTTTTGTTTTTAATTCCGTTGCAATTTCTGTGTTTCATCGTCAATATGAAGGTCCATGGGATACAGTAAACCTGAAGTGAAGCATCGGAATCTATAACTGGTCTCAGAGTAAAGGTTCAAATAATAGACAGTAATGAGAGTCAGTCTTCTTGTACTTAAGACGGCATTGTGCGTTTTGTATTTAATTCCGAAGCAATTTCTCAGTTTAATCGTCAATAAGATGGCCCAAAGGATATAATAAACCTGAAGGAAGCATCAATACCAAAAACAGGTCTCACAGGAAAGGCTAAAAGCATGGAATATAAGAAGAGTCAATCCTCTTGTACTTAAGTCGGCATTGTGCCTTTTGTATTTTATTCCGAAGCAATTTCTGTGTTTCATCGTCAATAAGAAGGACCAAGGGATACAGTAAACCTGAAGTGGAGCATCGGAATCTAAATTTGGTCTCACAGGAAAGGTTCAAATCATAGACAGTAAGAAGACTCAGTCTTCTTGTCCGTAAGTCGGTATTTTGCATTGTGCATTTAATTCGGATTTAATTTCTGTGTTTCATCGTCAATAAGAAGGTCTAAGTGATACACAAAACCTGAAGTGAAGCATCGGAATCCAAAACTGGTCTCACAGGAAAGGTTCAAATCATAGGCAGTAAGAAGATTCAGTCTTGTTGACTTATGTCGGCATTGTGCCTTTTGTATTTACTTCCAATGCAATTTCTGTGTTTCATCGTCAGTAAGAAGGTCCAAGGGATACAGTAAACATGAAGTGGAGCATCCGAATCTAAAACTGGTCTCACAGGAAAGGTTCAAAACATAGACAGTAAGAAGAGTCAGTCTTCTTGTACTTAAGACGGCATTGTGCGTTTTGTTTTTAATTCCGATGCAATTTCTCAGTTTCATCATCAATAACAAGGACCAAGGGATACAGTAAACCTGTAGTGAAGCATTGGAATCTAAATCTGGTCTCACAGGAAAGGTTCAAAGCATAGACAGTAAGAAGAGTCAGTCTTCTTGTAATTAAGTTAGCATTGTGCCTATTGCATTTAATTCCGCTGCAATTTCTGTGTATTATCGTCAATAAGAAGGTCCCAGGGATACACTAAACCTAAAGTGAAGCATCGGAAGCGAAAACTGGTCTCACAGGAAAGGTTAAAACATAGACAGTAAGAAGAGTCAGTTTTCTTGTACTGAAGTCGCCATTGTGCCTTTTTTATTTAATTCCGATGGAATTTCTATGTTTCATCGTCAATAACAAGGTCCAAGGGATACACTAAACCTGAAGTGAAGCAACGGAATCCAAAACTGTTCTCACATAAATGGTTCAAATCATAGACAGTAAGAAGAGTCAGTTTTCTTGTACGTAAGTCGGTATTGTGTCTTGTGTATTTATTTCCGATTCAATTTCTGTGTTTCATCGTCAATAAGAAGGTCTAAGGGATACAGAAAACCTGAAGTGAAGCAGCGGAATCTAAAACTGGTATCACTGAAAAGGTTCAAAACATAGACAGTAAGCAGTGTCAGTCTTCTTGTACTTAAGTCGGCATTTCGCTTTTGTATTTACTTCCGAAGCAATTAATGTGTTTCATCGTCAATAAGAAGGTCCCTGCGATACAGTAAACCTGAAGTGTAGCATCGAAATCTAAAACTTTTCCCACAGGTAAGGTTCAAAACATAGACAGTAAGAAGAGTCAGTCTTCTTGTAATTAAATCGGCATTGTGCCTATTGCATTTACTTCCGATGCAATCTCTGTGTTTCAACGTCAATAAGAAGGTCCAAGGGATACAGTAAACCTGAAGTGAAGCATCGGAATCTAAAACTGGTATCACAGGAAAGGTTCAAAACATAGACAGTAAGTAGTGTCAGTCTTCTTGTACGTATGTCGGGATTGTGTCTTGTGAATTTAATGCCGATTCAATTTCAGTGTTTTATCGTCAATAAGAAGGTCTAAGGGATACAGAAAACCAGAAGTGAGGCATCGGAATCTAAAACTGGTCTCACAGGAAAGGTTCAAATCAAAGGCAGTAAGAAGAGTCAGTCTCCTAATATTTAAGTCGGCGGTGTGATTTTTGTATTTAGTTCCGATGCAATTTCTGTATTTCATCGACAATACCAAGGTCCAAGGGATAGGGTAATCCTAAAGTGAAGCATCGATATCTAAAACTAGATCAGAGGAAAGGCTCATATCATAGCATGTAAGAAGAGTCAGTCTTCTTGTACTTACGGCAGCATTGTGCATATTGTATTTAATTCCGATGCAATATCTGTATTTCATCGTCTATAACAAAGGGCAAGGGATACAACGAACCAAAAGTGAAGCATCGATATCTAAAACTGGTCTCAGAGGAGAGGCTTAATTCAAAGAATATAAGAAGAGTCAGTCCTCTTGTACTTATGTCGGCATTGTGCCTTTTGTATTTATATCCGATGCAATTAATGTGTTTTATCGTCAATAAGAAGGTCCCTGGGATACAGTAAACCTGAAGTGCAGCATCGAAATCTAAAACTGGTCTCACAGAAAAGTTTCAAATAATAGACAGTATGAAGAGTAAGTCTTCTTGTACTTAAGACGGCATTGTGCGTTTTGTATTTAATTCCGATGCAATTTCTCAGTTTCATCTTCAATAAGAATGTCCAAGGGATACAGTAAACCTGAAGTGAAGCATCGGAATCTAAAACTGGTCTCACAGGAAAGGCTAAAATCATGGAATATAAGAAGAGTCAATCCTCTTGTACTTAAGTCGGCATTGTGCCTTTTGTATTTAATTCCAATGGAATTTATGTGTTTCATCGTCAATAAGAAGGTCCAAGGGATACAGTAAACCTGAAATGAAGCATCGGGATCTAAAACTGGTCTCACAGGAAAGGTTCAAAACATAGACAGTAAGAAGAGTCAGTCTTCTTGTACTTAAGTCGGCATTGTGCCTTTTGTATTTAATTCCGATGCAATTTCTGTGTTTCTTCGTCAACAAGAATTTCCAAGGGATACAGTTAACCTGAAGTGACGCATCGGAATCTAAAACAGGTATCACAGGAAAGTTTCAAATCATAGAATGTACGAAGAGTCAGTCCTCTTGCACTTTACCGGCATTGTGTGTTTCGTATTTAATTCAGTATCAATTTCTGTGTTTCATCGTCAATGAGATGGTCCAGGTGATACAGTATAACTGAAGTGAAGCTTCAAAATCTAAAACTGGTCTCACAGGAAAGGTGCAAATCATAGAATGTAAGGAGAGTCAGGCCGCTTGTACTTAAGTCAACATTGTGCTTTTGTATTTAATTCCAGTGCAATTTCTGTGTTTTATCGTCAATAAGATGGTCCAAGGGATACAGTAAACCTGAAGTAAAGCATCGGAATCAAAAACTGGTCTCACAGGAAAGGGTCATATCATAGACAGTAAGAAGAGTCAATCTTCTCGTACTTAGGTCGTCATTGTGCCTTTTTTATTTAATTCCGACGCAATTTCTGTCTTTCATCGTCAATAAGAAGGTCCAAGGGACACAGTAAACGTGAAATGATGCATCAGTATCTAAAACTGGTCTCACAGGAAAGGTTAAAATCATAGACAGTAAGAAGTGTCAGTCTTCTTGTTCTTAAGTCGGCATTGCGCCTTTTGTATTTAATTCCGATGCAATTTCTGTGCTTCGTCGTCAATAAGGAGGTCTAAGAAATATAGTAAACCTGAAGTGAAGCATCGGAATCTAAAATTGGTATCACAGGAATGTTTCAAATCATAGAATGTACGAAGAGTCAGTGCTCTTGTACTAAACCGGCATTGTGCCTTTCGTATTTAATTAAGAATCAATTTCTGTGATTCATCGTCAATAAGAAGGTCCAAGGGATACAGTAAAACTGAAGTGAAGCTTCAAAGTCTGAAACTGGTCTCACAGGAAAGGTGCAAATCATAGAATGTAAGAAGAGTCAGGTCTCTTGTACTTACGTCGGCATTGTGCCTTTTGTATTTAATTCCGATACAATATCTGTGTATTATCATCAATAAGAAGGTCCAAGGGATACAGTAAACCTGAAATGAAGCATCGGAATATAAATCTGGTCGCACAGGAATGGTTCAAAACATAGACAGTAAGACGAGTAAGTCCTGCTGTACATAAGTCGACATTGAGCCTTTTGAATTTAATTCCGATACAATTTCTGTGTTTCGTCGTCACTAAGAATTTCCAAGGGATACAGTAAACCTGAAGTGAAGCATCGGAATCTAAAACAGGTCTCACTGGGAAGGTTGAAAACATAGACTGTAAGAAGAGTCAGTCTTCATGTACTTAAGTCGGCATTGTGCCTTTTGTATTTAATTCCGATCCATTTTCTGTGTTTCATCGTCAAAAAGAATGTCCAAGGGATACAGTAATCCTGAATTAAAGCATCGATTTCTAAAACTGCTCTCACAGGAAAGACCCATATCATAGAATGTAAGAATAGGCAGTCCTCTTGTACTTATGTCGGCATTTGGCGTTTTAGATTTAATTCCGATGCAATTTCTGTGTTATCATCGTGAATAAGATGGTCCAAGGGATACAGTAAACCTGAAGTAAAGCATCGGAATCTAAAACAGGTCTCACTGGGAAGGTTCAAAACATAGACTGTAAGAAGAGTCAGTCTTCTTGTACTTAAGTCGGCATTGGGCCTTTCGTATTTAATTCCAAAGCTATATCTGTCTTTCGTCGTCAGTAAGAAGGTCCAAGGGATACAGTAACCCGGAAGTGAAGCATCGTCATCTAAATCAGGTCTCACAGGAAAGGTTCAAATAATTGACAATAATAAGAGTCAGTCTTCTTGTCCTTAAGTCGGCATTGCGCCTTTTGTGTTTAATTCCGATGCAATTTCTGTGCTTCATCGTCAATAAGAAGGTCTAAGGTATCCAGTAAACCTGAAGTGAAGCATCGGAATCTAAAACTGGTCTCACCGGAAATGCTCAAAACATAGACAGTAAGAAGAGTCAGTCTTCTTATACGTAAGTCGGCATTGTGGCTTTCGTATTTAATTCCGATGCAATTTCTGTGTTTCATCGTCAACAAGAAGGTTCAAGGGATACAGTAAACCTTAAATGAAGCTTCGGAATCTAAAACTGGTCTCACAGGAATGGTTCAAAACATAGAGAGTAAGAAGAGTCAGTCTTCTTGTACTTAAGTCGGCATTGTGCCTTTTGTATTTAATTCCGATGCAATTTCTGTGTTTCTTCGTCAATAAGAATTTCCAGGGGATACAGTTAACCAGAAGTGACGCATCGGAATCTAAAACAGGTCTCATAGGGAAGGTTGAAAACTTAGACAGTAAGAAAAGTCAGTCTTCTTGTACTTAAGTGGGCATTGTGCCTTTCGTATTTTATTCCGATGCAATTTCTGTGTTTCATCATCAATGAGACAGTCCAAGGGATACAGTAACCCTGAAGTGAAGCATCGGAATCTAAAACTGGTATCACAGGAAAGTTTCTAATCGTAGAATGTACGAAGAGTCAGTCCTCTTGTACTTTACCGGCATTGTGTCTTTCGTATTTAATTCAGAATCAATTTCTGCGTTTCATCGTCAATAAGAAGGTCCAAGGGATGCAGTATAACTGAAGTGAAGCTTCAAAATCTAAAACTGGTCTCAGAGGAAAGGTGCAAATCATTGAATGTAAGAAGAGTCAGGCCGCTTGTACTTAAGTCGCCATTGTGCTTTTGTATTTAATACCATTGCAATTTCTGTGTTTTATCGTCAATAAGATGGTCCAAGGGATACAGTAAACCTGAAGTAAAGCATCGGAATCAAAACCTGGTCTCACAGGAAAGGTTCGTAACATAGACAGTAAGAAGAGTCATCCTTCTCGTACTTAAGTTGTCATTGTGCCCTTTGTATTTAATTCCGATGCAATTTCTGTCTTTCATCGTCAATAAGAAGGTCCAAGGGACACAGTAAACATGAAATGAAGCATCGGCATCTAAAACTGGTCTCACAGGAAAGGTTAAAATCATAGACTGGAAGAAGTGTCAGTCTTCTTGTACTTACGTCGGCATTGAGCCTATTGTATTTAATTCCGATGCAATTTCTGTGTTATCAACGTGAATAAGAAGGTCCAAGGGATACAGTAAACCTGAAGTGAAGCATCGGAATCTAAAACTAGTCCCACAGGAAAGGTTCAGAACATAGACAGTAAGAAGAGTCAGTCTTCTTGTATTTAAGTCGGCATTGGGCCTTTCGTATTTAATTCCGAATCTATATCTGGGTTTCGTCGTCAATGAGAATGTCCAAGGGATACAGTAAAACTGAAGTAATGCTTTAAACTCTGATCTGGTCTCACAGAATCATAGAATGCAAGAAGAGTAAGGCCTCTTGTACTTACGTCGGCATTGTGCTTTTGTATTTAATTCCGATGCAATTTCTGTGTATCATCAACAAGAAGTTCCAAGGGATACAGTAAACCTGAAATGAAGCATCGGAATATAAATCTGGTCTCACAGGAATGGTTCACAACATAGACAGTAAGAAGAGTCACTCTTCCTGTACTTAAGTCGGAATTGTGCCTTTTGTATTTAATTTCGATGCAATTTCTGTGTTTCTCCGTCAATAAGATGGTACAAGGGATACAGTAAACCTGAAGTGAAGCATCGGAATCTAAAACAAGTCTCACAGGGAAGGTTCAAAGCATAGACAGTAAGAAGGGTCAGTCTTCTTGTACTTAAGTCGCCATTGTGCCTTTTGTATTTAATTCCGAGGCAACTTCTGTGTTTCATCGTCAACAAGAAGGTCCAAGGGATATAGTAAACCTGTAGTGAAGCATCGATACCTAAAACTGGTCTTACAGGAAAGCTAAAATCATGGAATGTATTTAGAGTCAATCCTCATCTACTTAATTCGGCTTTGTTCCTTTTGTATTTAGTTCCAATGCAATTTCTGTGTTTCATCGTCTATAACATGGTCCAAAGGATACAGTAAACCTGAAGTGAAGCACCGGAATCTAAAATAGGTCTCACAAGAAAGGCTCAAAACATAGAGAGTAAGAAGAGTCGGACTTCTTGTATTTAAGTCGGCATTGTACCTTTTGGATTTAATTCCTATGAAAATTCTGTGTGTCATCGTCAATAAGAAGGCCCAAGGGATACAGTAAAACTGAGTGAAGCATCGGAATCTAAAACTTTCCTCACAGAAAAGGTTCAAAATATAAACAGTAAGAAGAGTAAGTCTTTTTGTACTTAAGTCGGCATTGTGCCTTTTGTATTTAATTCCGATGCAATTTATGTGTTTCATCGTCAACTAGATGCTACAAGGTCTACATTAAAACTTGAAGTGCAGCATCGGAATCTACAATTGGTCTCACAGGAAAGGTTCAAACATAGACAGTAAGAAGAGTCAGACTTCTTGTACTTAAATCGGTAATGTGCTTTTGTATTTAATTCCGATGCAATTTCTGTGTTTCATCGTCAATGAGAAGGTCCAAGGGATATAGTAAACCTGAGGTAAAGCAGCGGAATCAAAAACTGATCTCATAGGAAAGGTTCAAAGAATAGACACTAAGAAGAGTCAGTCCTCTCGTACTTCAGTCGGCATTGTGCCTTTTGTATTTAATACGGATGCATTTTCTGTGTTTTATCGTCAATATGAAGGTCCAAGGGATACAGTGAAACTGAAGTGAAGCATTGGAATCTAAAACTGGTCATACAGGAAAGGTTCGAAACGTAGACAGTAAGAAGAGTCAGTCTTCTTGAACTTAAGTCGGCATTGTGCCTTTTGTATTTAATTCCGATGTAATTTCTGTCTTTCATCATGAGTAAGAAGGGCCAAGGGATACAGTAAACCTGAAATGAAGCATCGGAATCTAAATCTGGTCTCACAGGAATGGTTCAATCATAGACAGTAAGACGAGCCAGTCCTCTTGTACATAAGTCGGCATTGTGCATTTTCTATTTAATTCCGATGCAATTTCTGTGTTTCGTCGTCAATAAGAATTTCCAAGGGATACAGTAAAACTGAAATGAAGCATCGGAATCTAAAACAGGTCTCACTGGGAAGGTTCAAAACATAGACTGTAAGAAGAGTCAATCTTCTTGTACTTCAGTCGGTATTGTGCCTTTCGTTTTTAATTCTGAAGCTATATCTGTGTTTCGTCGTCAATAAGAAGGTCCAAGGAATGCAGTAAACCGGAAGTGAAGCATCGTAATCTAAAACGGGTTTCACAGGAAAGGCTCAAAACATAGAGAGTAATATGAGTCAGTCTTCTTGCTCTTAAGTCGGCATAGCGCATTTTGTATTTAATTCCGATGAAATTTCTGTGCTTCATCGTCAGTAAGAAGGTCTAAGGGATACAGTACACATGAAGTGAAGCATCGAAATCTAAAACTGGTCTCACGAGAAAGGTTCAAATCTTAGAATGTGAGAAAAGTCAGTCCTCTTGTACTTAATCGCCATTGTGCTATTTGTATTTAATTCCGATGCAATTTCTGTGTTTCTTCGTCCATAAGAAGGTCCAAGGGATACAGTAAACCTGAAGTGATGAATCGGAATCTAACACTGGTCTTGCAGGAAAGGCTCAAACATAGACAGTAAGAAGAGTCAGTCTTCTCGTACTTCAGTCGGCATTGTGACTTTTGTATTTAATACGGATGCAATTTCTGTGTTTCATCGTCAATAGGATGGTCGAAGGGATACAGTAAACCTGAAAAGAAGCATCGGTATCTAAAACCGGTCTCACAGGAAAGGTTCAAAACATAGACAGTATGAAGAGTCAGTCTTCTTCTGTAAGTCGGCATTGTGCCTTTTGTAATTAATTCCTATGCAATTTATGTGTTTCGTCGTCAATACGAATTTCCAAGGGATACAGTAAACCTGAAGTGAAGCATCGGAATCTAAAACAGGGCTCACAGGGAAGGTTCAAAACATAGACAGTAGGAAGAGTCAGTCATCTTGTACTTAAGTCGCCATTTTGCCTATTGCATTTATTTCCGATGCAATTTCTGTGTTTCATCGTCAATAAGAAATTCCAAGGGACACAGTAAACCTGTAGTAAAGCATCGGAATCGAAAACTGGTCTCACAGTAAAGGTTCAAATCATAGAATGTAAGAAGAGTCACGCTTCTTGTACTTAAGTCGGCATTGTGCTTTTGTATTTAATTCCGATGCAATTTCTGTGTTTCATCGTCAATATGACGGTCCAAGGGATACAGTAAAAATGAAGTGAAGCATCGGAATCTAAAACTGGTCTCACAGGAAAGGTTCAAAACATAGACAGTAAGAGGAGTCAGTCTTTTTGTACTTAGGTCGGCATTGTGCCTTTTGTAATTAGTTCTGAAGCAATTTCTGTGTTTCATCGTTAATATGACGGTCCAAGGGATACAATAAACCTGAAGTGAAGAATCGGAATCTAAAACTGGTCTCACAGGAGTGGTTCAACTCATAGACAGTAAGAGGAGTCAGTCTTTTTGTACTTAGATCGGCATTGTGCCTTTTGTATTTAATTCAGAAGCAATTTCTGTGTTTCATCGTCAATATGACGGTCCAAGGGATACAGTAGAACTAAAGTGAAGCATAGGAATCTAAAACTGGTCTCACAGGGAAGGTTCAAAACATAGATAGTAAGAAGAATCAGTCTTTTTATACTTAAGTCGGCATTGTGCCCTTTATATTTCATTCCGATGCCATTTCTGTGTTTCATCGTCAATAAGAAGGTCCAAGCAATACAGTAAACCTGAAGTGAAGTATCGTAATCTAAAACAGGTCTCACAGGAAAGCTTCAAAACATAGACAATAAGAAGAGTCAGTCTTCTTGTACTTAAGTCGGCATTGCGCCTTTTGTATTTAATTCCGATGCAATTTCTGTGCTTCATCGTCAGTAAGAAGGTCTAAGGGATACAGTAAACCTAAAGTGAAGCATAGGAAACTAAAACAGGTCTCAAAGAAAAGGTTCGAATATAGGCAGTAAGAAGAGTAAGTCTTCTTATACTTAAGTCGGCATTGTGCCCAATTTATATTTCATTTCGATGCAATTTCTGCGCTTCATCGTCAATAAGAAAGTCCAAGGGATGCAGTAAAACTCAAGTGAAGCATCGGAATCTAAAACTGGTCTCACAGGAAAGGTTGAAATCATAGAATGTAAGAAGAGTCAGTCCTCTTGTACTTAAGTCGGCACTGATCCTTTTGTATTTCATTCCGATGCAATTTCTGTGTTTCATCGTGAATATGAAGGTCCAAGGGATACAGTAAACCTGAAGTGAAGCATCGGAATCCAAAACTAGTCTCAAGGGAAAGGTTCATATCATAGTATGTAAGACGAGTCAGTCCTCTTCTACCTCTTCTACTTAACTTGGCATTGTGCCTTTTGTATTTAATTCCGATGCAATTTCCGTGTTCCATCGTCAATAAGAAGGTCCAAGGGATACAGTAAACATGAAGTGAAGCATCGGAATCTAAAACTGGTCTCACAGGAAAGGCTCAAAGCATAGCCAGTAATAAGAGTCAGTCGTCTTGTACTTAAGTCGGCATTGTACCTTTTGTATTTAATTCCGATGCAATTTCTGTGTATCATCAACAAGAAGTTCCAAGGGATACAGTAAACCTGAAATGAAGCATCGGAATATAAATCTGGTCCCACAGAATTGGTTCAAAACATAGACGGTAAGAAGAGTCACTCTTCCTGTACTTAAGTCGGCATTGTGCCTTTTGTATTTAATTCCGATGCAATTTCTGTGTTTCATCGTCAACTAGATGCTACAAGGGCTACATTAAAACTTGAAGTGCAGCATCGGAATCTACAACTGGTCTCACAGGATAGGTTCAAACATAGACAGTAAGAAGAGTCGGTCTTCTTGTACTTAAGTCGGCTTTGTGCCTTTTGTATTTAATTTCGATGCAATTTCTGTGTTTCTCCGTCAATAAGATGGTACAAGGGATACAGTAAACCTGAAGTGAAGCATCGGAATCTAAAACAGGTCTCACAGGGAAGGTTCAAAACATAGACAGTAAGAAGGGTCAGTCTTCTTGTACTTAAGTCGCCATTGTGCCTTTTGTATTTAGTTCCGAGGCAACTTCTGTGTTTCATCGTCAACAAGAAGGTCCAAGGGATATAGTAAACCTGAAGTGAAGCATCAATATCTAAAACTGGTCTCACAGGAAAGGCTAAAATCATGGAATGTAATTAGAGTCAATCCTCATCTACTTAATTCGGCATTGTTCCTTTCGTATTTAATTCCAATGCAATTTCTGTGTTTCATCGTCTATAACATGGTCCAAAGGATACAGTAAACCTGAAGTGAAGCACCGGAATCTAAAATAGGTCTCACAAGAAAGGCTCAAAACATAGAGAGTAAGAAGAGTCAGACTTCTTGTATTTAAGTCGGCATTGTACCTTTTGGATTTAATTCCTATGAAAATTCTGTGTGGCATCGTCAATAAGAAGGCCCAAGGGATACAGTAAAACTGAGTGAAGCATCGGAATCTAAAACTTTCCTCACAGAAAAGGTTCAAAATATAAACAGTAAGAAGAGTAAGTCTTTTTGTACTTAAGTCGGCATTGTGCCTTTTGTATTTAATTCCGATGCAATTTATGTGTTTCATCGTCAACTAGATGCTACAAGGGCTACATTAAAACTTGAAGTGCAGCATCGGAATCTACAATTGGTCTCACAGGAAAGGTTCAAACATAGACAGTAAGAAGAGTCAGACTTCTTGTACGTAAATCGGTATTGTGCTTTTGTATTTAATTCCGATGCAATTTCTGTGTTTCATCGTCAATGAGGAGGTCCAAGGGATATAGTAAACCTGAAGTAAAGCATCGGAATCAAAAACTGATCTCATAGGAAAGGTTCAAAGAATAGACACTAAGAAGAGTCAGTCCTCTCGTACTTCAGTCGGCATTGTGCCTTTTGTATTCAATACGGATGCATTTTCTGTGTTTCATCGTCAATATGAAGGTCCAAGGGATACAGTGAAACTGAAGTGAAGCATTGGAATCTAAAACTGGTCATACAGGAAAGGTTCGAAACGTAGACAGTAAGAAGAGTCAGTCTTCTTGAACTTAAGTCGGCATTGTGCCTTTTGTATTTAATTCCGATGTAATTTCTGTCTTTCATCATGAATAAGAAGGGCCAAGGGATACAGTAAACCTGAAATGAAGCATCGGAATCTAAATCTGGTCTCACAGGAATGGTTCAATCATAGACAGTAAGACGAGCCAGTCCTCTTGTACATAAGTCGGCATTGTGCATTTTCTATTTAATTCCGATGCAATCTCTGTGTTTCGTCGTCAATAAGAATTTCCAAGGGATACAGTAAAACTGAAATGAAGCATCCGAATCTAAAACAGGTCTCACTGGGAAGGTTCAAAACATAGACTGTAAGAAGAGTCAGTCTTCTTGTACTTCAGTCGGCATTGTGCCTTTCGTTTTTAATTCTGAAGCTATATCTGTGTTTCGTCGTCAATAAGAAGGTCCAAGGAATGCAGTAAACCGGAAGTGAAGCATCGTAATCTAAAACGGGTTTCACAGGAAAGGCTCAAAACATAGAGAGTAATATGAGTCAGTCTTCTTGCTCTTAAGTCGGCATAGCGCATTTTGTATTTAATTCCGATGAAATTTCTGTGCTTCATCGTCAGTAAGAAGGTCTAAGGGATACAGTACACATGAAGTGAAGCATCGAAATCTAAAACTGGTCTCACGAGAAAGGTTCAAATCTTAGAATGTGAGAAAAGTCAGTCCTCTTGTACTTAATCGCCAATGTGCTATTTGTATTTAATTCCGATGCAATTTCTGTGTTTCTTCGTCCATAAGAAGGTCCAAGGGATACAGTAAACCTGAAGTGATGAATCGGAATCTAAAACTGGTCTTGCAGGAAAGGCTCAAACATAGACAGTAAGAAGAGTCAGTCTTCTTGTACTTCAGTCGGCATTGTGACTTTTGTATTTAATACGGATGCAATTTCTGTGTTTCATCGTCAATAGGATGGTCGAAGGGATACAGTAAACCTGAAAAGAAGCATCGGTATCTAAAACCGGTCTCACAGGAAAGGTTCAAAACATAGACAGTATGAAGAGTCAGTATTCTTCTGTAAGTCGGCATTGTGCCTTTTGTAATTAATTCCTATGCAATTTATGTGTTTCGTCGTCAATACGAATTTCCAAGGGATACAGTAAACCTGAAGTGAAGCATCGGAATCTAAAACAGGGCTCACAGGGAAGGTTCAAAACATAGACAGTAGGAAGAGTCAGTCATCTTGTACTTAAGTCGCCATTTTGCCTATTGCATTTATTTCCGATGCAATTTCTGTGTTTCATCGTCAATAAGAAATTCCAAGGGATACAGTAAACCTGTAGTAAAGCATCGGAATCGAAAACTGGTCTCACAGTAAAGGTTCAAATCATAGAATGTAAGAAGAGTCACGCTTCTTGTACTTAAGTCGGCATTGTGCTTTTGTATTTAATTCCGATGCAATTTCTGTGTTTCATCGTCAATATGACGGTCCAAGGGATACAGTAAAAATGAAGTGAAGCATCGGAATCTAAAACTGGTCTCACAGGAAAGGTTCAAAACATAGACAGTAAGAGGAGTCAGTCTTTTTGTACTTAGGTCGGCATTGTGCCTTTTGTAATTAGTTCTGAAGCAATTTCTGTGTTTCATCGTTAATATGACGGTCCAAGGGATACAATAAACCTGAAGTGAAGAATCGGAATCTAAAACTGGTCTCACAGGAGTGGTTCAACTCATAGACAGTAAGAGGAGTCAGTCTTTTTGTACTTAGATCGGCATTGTGCCTTTTGTATTTAATTCTGAAGCAATTTCTGTGTTTCATCGTCAATATGACGGTCCAAGGGATACAGTAGAACTAAAGTGAAGCATAGGAATCTAAAACTGGTCTCACAGGGAAGGTTCAAAACATAGATAGTAAGAAGAATCAGTCTTTTTATACTTAAGTCGGCATTGTGCCCTTTATATTTCATTCCGATGCCATTTCTGTGTTTCATCGTCAATAAGAAGGTCCAAGCAATACAGTAAACCTGAAGTGAAGTATCGTAATCTAAAACAGGTCTCCAGGAAAGGTTCAAAAGATAGACAATAAGAAGAGTCAGTCTTCTTGTACTTAAGTCGGCATTGCGCCTTTTGTATTTAATTCCGATGCAATTTCTGTGCTTCATCGTCAGTAAGAACGTCTAAGGGATACAGTAAACCTAAAGTGAAGCATAGGAAACTAAAACTGGTCTCAAAGAAAAGGTTCGAATATAGGCAGTAAGAAGAGTAAGTCTTCTTATACTTAAGTCGGCATTGTGCCCAATTTATATTTCATTTCGATGCAATTTCTGCGCTTCATCGTCAATAAGAAAGTCCAAGGGATGCAGTAAAACTCAAGTGAAGCATCGGAATCTAAAACTGGTCTCACAGGAAAGGTTGAAATCATAGAATGTAAGAAGAGTCAGTCCTCTTGTACTTAAGTCGGCACTGATCCTTTTGTATTTCATTCCGATGCAATTTCTGTGTTTCATCGTGAATATGAAGGTCCAAGGGATACAGTAAACCTGAAGTGAAGCATCGGAATCCAAAACTAGTCTCAAGGGAAAGGTTCATATCATAGTATGTAAGACGAGTCAGTCCTCTTCTACCTCTTCTACTTAACTTGGCATTGTGCCTTTTGTATTTAATTCCGATGCAATTTCCGTGTTTCATCGTCAATAAGAAGGTCCAAGGGATACAGTAAACATGAAGTGAAGCATCGGAATCTAAAACTGGTCTCACAGGAAAGGCTCAAAGCATAGCCACTAATAAGAGTCAGTCGTCTTGTACTTAAGTCGGCATTGTACTTTTTGTATTTAATTCCGATGCAATTTCTGTGTATCATCAACAAGAAGTTCCAAGGGATTCAGTAAACCTGAAATGAAGCATCGGAATATAAATCTGGTCTCACAGAATTGGTTCAAAACATAGACGGTAAGAAGAGTCACTCTTCCTGTACTTAAGTCGGCATTGTGCCTTTTGTATTTAATTCCGATGCAATTTCTGTGTTTCATCGTCAACTAGATGCTACAAGGGCTACATTAAAACTTGAAGTGCAGCTTCGGAATCTACAACTGGTCTCACAGGATAGGTTCAAACATAGACAGTAAGAAGAGTCGGTCTTCTTGTACTTAAGTCGGCTTTGTGCCTTTTGTATTTAATTTCGATGCAATTTCTGTGTTTCTCCGTCAATAAGATGGTACAAGGGATACAGTAAACCTGAAGTGAAGCATCGGAATCTAAAACAGGTCTCACAGGGAAGGTTCAAAACATAGACAGTAAGAAGGGTCAGTCTTCTTGTACTTAAGTCGCCATTGTGCCTTTTCTATTTAGTTCCGAGGCAACTTCTGTGTTTCATCGTCAACAAGAAGGTCCAAGGGATATAGTAAACCTGAAGTGAAGCATCAATATCTAAAACTGGTCTCACAGGAAAGGCTAAAATCATGGAATGTAATTAGAGTCAATCCTCATCTACTTAATTCGGCATTGTTCCTTTCGTATTTAATTCCAATGCAATTTCTGTGTTTCATCGTCTATAACATGGTCCAAAGGATACAGTAAACCTGAAGTGAAGCACCGGAATCTAAAATAGGTCTCACAAGAAAGGCTCAAAACATAGAGAGTAAGAAGAGTCAGACTTCTTGTATTTAAGTCGGCATTGTACCTTTTGGATTTAATTCCTATGAAAATTCTTTGTGTCATCGTCAATAAGAAGGCCCAAGGGATACAGTAAAACTGAGTGAAGCATCGGAATCTAAAACTTTCCTCACAGAAAAGGTTCAAAATATAAACAGTAAGAAGAGTAAGTCTTTTTGTACTTAAGTCGGCATTGTGCCTTTTGTATTTAATTCCGATGCAATTTATGTGTTTCATCGTCAACTAGATGCTACAAGGGCTACATTAAAACTTGAAGTGCAGCATCGGAATCTACAACTGGTCTCACAGGAAAGGTTCAAACATAGACAGTAAGAAGAGTCAGACTTCTTGTCCTTAAATCGGTATTGTGTTTTTGTATTTAATTCCGATGCAATTTCTGTGATTCATCGTCAATGAGAAGGTCCAAGGGATACAGTAAACCTGAGGTAAAGCATCGGAATCAAAAACTGATCTCACAGGAAAGGTTCAAAGAATAGACACTAAGAAGAGTCAGTCCTCTCGTACTTCAGTCGGCATTGTGCCTTTTGTATTTAATACGGATGCATTTTCTGTGTTTCATCGTCAATATGAAGGTCCAAGGGATACAGTAAAACTGAAATGAAGCATCGCAATCTAGAACAGGTCTCACTGAGAAGGTTCAAAGCATAGACTGTAATAAGAGTCAGTCTTCTTGTACTTCAGTCGGCATTGTGCCTTTCGTTTTTAATTCTGAAGCTATATCTGTGTTTCGTCGTCAACAAGAAGGTCCAAGGGATGCAGTAAACCAGAAGTAAAGCATCGTAATCTAAAACGGGTTTCACAGGAAAGGCTCAAAACATAGAGAGTAATATGAGTCAGTCTTCTTGTTCTTAAGTCGGCATTGCGCATTTTGTATTTAATTCCGATGAAATTTCTATGCTTCATCGTCAATAAGAAGGTCTAAGGGATACAGTAAACCTGAAGTGAAGCATCGGAATCTAAAACTGCTCACACAGGAAAGGTTCGAAACGTAGACAATAAGAAGACTCAGTCTTCTTGAACTTAAGTCGGCATTGTGCCTTTTTTATTTAATTCCGATGCAATTTCTGTGTTTCATCATCAATAACAAGAACCCAGGGATACAGTAAAACTGAAGTGAAGCATCGTAATATAAAACTGGTATCACAGGAATGTTTCAAATCATAGAATGTACGAAGATTCAGACCTCTTGCACTTAACCGGCATTGTGCCTTTCGTATTTAATGAAGAATCAATTTCTGTGTTTCATCGTCAATATGAAGGTCCAAGGGATACAGTAAACCTGAAGTGAAGCACCGGAATCTAAAGCTGGTCTCACAGTAAAGGCTCAAAACATTGACAGTAAGAAGAGTCAGTCTTCTTGTACTTAAGTCGGCATTGAACCTTTTGTATTTAATTCCGATGTAATTTCTGTCTTTCATCATGAATAAGAAGGGCCAAGGGATACAGTAAACCTGAAATGAAGCATCGGAATCTAAATCTGGTCTCACAGGAATGGTTCAAAACATAGACAGTAAGACGAGTCAGTCCTCTTGTACATAAGTCGGCATTGTGCCTTTTCTATTTAATTCCGATGCAATTTCTGTGTTTCGTCGTCAATAAGAATTTATAAGGGATACAGTAAACCTGAAGTGAAGCATCGGAATCTAAAACAGGTCTCACAGGGAAGGTTCAAAACATAGGCAGTAAGAAGAGTCAGTCTTCTTGTACTTAAGTCGGCACTGTGCCTTTTGTATTTAATTCCGATGCTATATCTGTGCCTCATGGTCAATAAGAAGGTCCAAGGTATACAATGATGCAGAAGTGAAGCATCGTAATCTAAAACAGGTCTCACAGGAAAGGTTCAAAACATAGACAGTAAGAAGAGTCAGTCTTCTTATACTTAAGTCGGCATTGTGCCTTTTCTATTTAATTCCGATGCAATTTCTGTGTTTCATCATCAATAAGAAGATCCAAGGGATACAGTAAAACTGAAGTGAAGCATCGGAATGTAATACTGGTCTCACAGAAAAGGTTCAAACATAGAGAGTAAGAAGAGTAAGTCTTCTTATACTTAAGTCGTCATTGTGCCTTTTAAATTTCATTCCGATGAGATTTCTGTGTTTTATCGTCAATAAGAAGGTCCAAGGGATACAGTAAACCTGAAGTGAAGAATCGGAATCTAAAACTGGTCTCACAGGAAAGGCTCAAAACATTGGCAGTAAGAAGAGTCAGACTTCTTGTACTTCAGTCGGCATTGTGCCTTTTGTATTTAAAACGGATGCAATTTCTGTGCTTCATCGTCAATAAGAAGGTCTAAGGGATACAGTAAACCTGAAATGAAGCATCGGAATCGAAAACTGCTTTCTCAGCAAAGGTTCGAAACGTAGACAGTACAAAGAGTCGGTCTTCTTGTACTTAAGTTATCACTGTGCCTTTTGTATTTAATTCCGATGCAATTTCTGTGTTTCATCATCAATAAAATGGTCCAAGGAATACAGTGAACCTGAAGTGAAGCATCCGAATCTAAAACTGGTATCACAGGAAAGTTTCAAATCATAGAATGTACGAAGAGTCAGTCCTCTTGCACTTAACCGGCATTGTGCCTTTCGTATTTAATTCCGAATAAATTTCTGTGTTTCATTGTCAATAAGTAGGTCCAAGGGATACAGTGAAACTGAAGTGAAGCTTCAAAATCTAAAACTGGTCTCACAGGAAATGTGCAAATCATAGAAAGTAAGAGGGGTCAGGCCTCTTGTACTTAAGTCGGCTTTGTGCCTTTGGTATTTTATTCCGATGCAATTTCTGTGTTTCATCATCAATAAGAAGGTCCAAGAGTTACAGTAAACCTGAAGTGAAGCATCGAAATCTAAAACTGGTCTCGCGAGAAAGGTTCAAATCTTAGAATGTGAGAAAAGTCAGTCCTCTTGTACTTAATCGCCATTGTACATTTTGTATTTAATTCCGATGCAATTTCTGTGTTTTTTCGTCCATAAGAAGGTCCAAGGGATACAGTAAACCTGAAGTGATGAATCGGAATCTAAAACTGGTCTTGCAGGAAAGGCTCAAACATAGACAGTAAGAAGAGTCAGTCTTCTTGTACTTCAGTCGGCATTGTGACTTTTGTATTTAATACGGATGCAATTTCTGTGTTTCATTGTCAATAATATGGTCCAAGGGATACAGTAAACCTGAAAAGAAGCATCGGTATCTAAAACCGGTCTGACAGGAAAGGTTCAAAACATAGACAGTATGAAGAGTCAGTCTTCATCTGTAAGTCGGCATTGTGCCTTTTGTAATTAATTCCTATGCAATTTATGTGTTTCGTCGTCAATACTAATTTCCAAGGGATACAGTAAACCTGAAGTGAAGCATCGGAATCTAAAACAGGGCTCACAGGGAAGGTTCAAAACATAGACAGTAGGAAGAGTCAGTCATCTTGTACTTAAGTCGGCATTGTGCTTTTTGTATTTGATTCCGATACTGTATCTGTATTTCGTCGTCAATAAGAAGGTCCAAGGGATACATTAAACCAGAATTGAAGCATCGTAATCTAAAACAGGTCTCACAGGAAAGGTGCAAAACATAGACAGTAAGAGGAGTCAGTCTTTTTGTACTTAGGTCGGCATTGTGCCTTTTGTATTTAGTTCTGAAGCAATTTCTGTGTTTCATCGTTATTATGACGGTCCACGGGATACAACAAACCTGAAGTGAAGAATCGGAATCTAAAACTGGTCTCACAGGAGTGGTTCAACTCATAGACAGTAAGAGGAGTCAGTCTTTTTGTACTTAGATCGGCATTGTGCCTTTTGTATTTCATTCTGAAGCAATTTCTGTGTTTCATCGTCAATATGACGGTCCAAGGGATACAGTAGAACTACAGTGAAGCATAGGAATCTAAAACTGGTCTCACAGGGAAGGTTCAAAACATAGATAGTAAGAAGAATCAGTCTTCTTATACTTAAGTCGGCATTGTGCCCTTTATATTTCATTCCGATGCAATTTCTGTGTTTCATCGTCAATAAGAAGGTCCAAGCGATACAGTAAACCTGAAGTGAAGTATCGTAATCTAAAACAGGTGTCACAGGAAAGGTTCAATACATAGACAATAAGAAGAGTCAGTCTTCTTGTACTTAAGTCGGCATTGCGCCTTTTGTATTTAATTCCGATGCAATTTCTGTGCTTCATCGTCAGTAAGAAGGTCTAAGGGATACAGTAAACCTAAAGTGAAGCATAGGAAACTAAAACTGGTCTCAAAGAAAAGGTTCGAATATAGGCAGTAAGAAGAGTAAGTCTTCTTATACTTAAGTCGGCATTGTGCCCCTTTATATTTCATTTCGATGCAATTTCTGCGTTTCATCGTCAATAAGAAAGTCCAAGGGATGCAGTAAAACTCAAGTGAAGCATCGGAATCTAAAACTGGTCTCACAGGAAAGGTTGAAATCATAGAATCTAAGAAGAGTCAGTCCTCTTGTACTTAAGTCGGCACTGATCCTTTTGTATTTCATTCCGATGCATTTTCTGTGTTTCATCGTCAATATGACGGTCCAAGGGATACAGTAGAACTAAAGTGAAGCATCGGAATCTAAAACTGGTCTCACAGGAAAGGCTCAAAGCATACCCGGTAATAAGAGTCAGTCGTCTTGTACTTAAGTCGGCATTGTAGCTTTTGTATTTAATTCCGATGCAATTTCTGTGTTTCGTCGTCTATAAGAAGGTCCAAGGGATACAGTAAACCTGAAATGAAGCATCGGAATCTAAAACCGGTCTCACAGGAAAGGTTCAAACATAGACAGTAAGAAGAGTCAATCTTCTTGTACTTAAGTCGGCATTGTGCCTTTTGTATTTAATTCCGATGCAATTTCTGTGTTTCATCGACAATATGAAGGTCCAAGGGATACAGTGAACCTGAAGAGAAGCATCGGAATTTAAAACTGATCTCACAGGAATGGTTCAAATCAGAGACAGTAAGAAGAGTTAGTCTTCTTGTACTTAAGTCACCATTTTGCCTGTGGCATTTAATTCCAATTTAATTTCTGTGTTTCATCGTCAATAAGTAGGTCCTAGGGATACATTAAATCTGAAGTGAAGCATCGGAATCTAAAACTGGTTTCACAGGAAAGCTTCAAAACATAGACAGTAAGAAGAGTCAGTCATCCTGTACTTAAGTCGGCATTGTGCCTTTTGTATTTAATTCTGATGCTACATCTGTGTTTCGTCGTCAATAAGAAGGTCCAAGGGATACAGTAAACCAGAAGTGAAACATCGTAATCTAAAATAGGTCTCACAGGAAAGGTTCAAATCATAGACAGTAATAAGAGTCAGTCTTCTTGTACCTAAATCGGCATAGCGCCTTTTGTTGTTAATTCCGATGCAATTTCTGCGCTTCATCGTCATTAACAAGGTCTAAGGGATACAGTAAACCTGAAGTGAAGCATCGGAATCTAAAACTGGTGTCACAGGAACGGTTCGAAACATAGACAGTAAGAAGAGTCAGTCTTCTTGTACTTAATCGGCATTGTGCCTTTTGTATTTAATTCCGATGCAATTTCTGTGTTTCATCGACAATATGAAGGTCCAAGGGATACTGTAAACCTGAAGAGAAGCATCGGAATTTAAAACTGAACTCACAGGAATGGTTCAAATCAGAGACAGTAAGAAGAGTCAGTCTTCTTGTACTTAAGTCACCATTTTGCCTGTGGTATTTAATTCCGATGCAATTTCTGTGCTTCATCGTCAGTAAGAAGGTCTAAGGGATACAGTAAACCTAAAGTGAAGCATAGGAAACTAAAACTGGTCTCAAAGAAAAGGTTCGAATATAGGCAGTAAGAAGAGTAAGTCTTCTTATACTTAAGTCGGCATTGTGCCCTTTTATATTTCATTCCGATGCAATTTCTGGGTTCCATCGTCAATAAGAAGGTCCAAGGTATACAGTAAACCTGAAATGTAGGTTCAAAATCTGAAACTGGTCTCACAGGAAAGGTGCAAATCATAGAATGTAAGAAGAGTCAGGACTCTTGTACTTAAGTCGGCATATTGCTTTTGTATTTAATTCCGATGCAATTTCTTTGTTTCATCATCAATAAGAAGGTCCAAGGGATACAGTAAACCTGAAGTAAAGCATCGGAATCAAAAACTGGTCTCACAGGAAAGGTTCAAATCATAGAATGTAAGAGGAGTCAGTCCTCTTGTACTTAAGTCGGCACTGTGCCTATTGTATCTAATTCCGATGCAATTTCTGTGTTTCATTGTCAATATGAAGGTCCAAGGGATACAGTAAACCCGAAGTAAATCATCGGAATCTAAAACTTGTCTCACAGGAAAGGTTCAATACATAGACAGTAGTAGAGTCAGCCTTCTTGTACCTAAGTCGTCATTTTGCCTTTTGCATTTAATTCCGATGCAATTTCTGTGCTTCATCGTCAATTCGAAGGTGTAAGATACACAGTAAACCAGAAGTGATGCATCGGAATCTGAAACTGGTCTCACAGGAAAGGCTCAAAGCATAGGCAGGTCCAAGGGATACAGTAAACCTGCAGTGAAGCATCGGAATCTAAAACTGGTCTCACTGGAAAGGTTCAAAGCATAGACAGTAAGAAGAGTCAGTCATTTCGTACTTATGTCGGCATTGTGCCTTTTGTACTTAATTCCGATGCAATATCTGTATTTCATCGTCAATAAGAAAGTCCAAGGGATACAGTAAACCGGAAGTGAAGCATCGGAATCTAAAACAGGTCTCGCAGGAAAGGTTCAAATCATAGACAGTAAGAAGAGTAAGTCTTCTTGTAGTTATGTCGGCATAGCGCCTTTTGTATTTAATTCCGATGCAATTTCTGTGCTTCATCGTCAATAAGACGGTTTAAGGGATACAGTACGCCTGAAGTGAAGCATCGGGGTCTAAAAATGGTCTCACAGGGTTGGTTCAAATCATAGACAGTAAGAAGTATAAGTCTTCTTGTACATAAGTCGGCATTCTGCCTTTTTATATAATTCCGATGCATTTTCTGTGTTTCATCGTCAATAAGAAGGTCCAAGAGATTCGGTTAACCTGAAGTGAAGCATCGAAATCTAAAACTGGTCTCACAGGATAGGTTAAAAGCATAGACAGTAAGATCAGTCAGTCTTCTTGTACTTAAGTCGGCATTGTGACTTTTGTATTTAATTCCGATGCAATTTCTGTGTTTCATCGTCAATAAGAAGGTCCAAGGGATACAGTACACCTAAAGTGAATAATCGGAATTTGAAACTCTTCGCACAACAAAATCTCAAATCATAGGATGTATGAAGAGTCAGTCTTCTTGTACTTAAGTCGGCATTGTGCCTCTTGTATTTAATTCCAGTGCAATATCTGTGTTTCATCGTCAAAAAGAAGGTCCAAGGGATACAGTTAATCTGAAGTGAAGCATCGATTGCTAAAACTGCACCCACAGTAAAGGTTCAAATCATAGAATGTAAGAAGAATCAGTCTTGTACTTAAGTCAGCATTGTGCCTTTTGTATTTAATTCCGAAGCAATTTCTGTGTTTCATTGTCAATATGAAGGTCCAAGGGGTACAGTAACCCTGAAGTGAAGCATCTGAATCTAAAACTGGTCTCACTGGAAAGGTTCAAAGCATAGACAGTAAGAAGAGTCGGTCATTTTGTACTTATGTCGGCATTGTGCCTTATGTATTTAATTCCGATGCAATATCTGTGATCATCGTCAATAAGAAGGCCCAAGGGATACAGTAAACCTGAAGTGAGGAATCGGAATCTAAACCTAGTCTCACAGGTAAGGCTCAAAACATAGACAGTAAGAAGAGTCAGTATCCTTGTACGTAAGTCGGCATTGTGCTTTTGTATTTAATTCCGATGAAATTTCTGTGTTTCATCGTCAATAAGAATGTCCAAGGGATACAGTAAACCTGATGAGAAGCATCGGAATCTAAAACAGGTCTCACAGGAAAGGTTCAAACATAGACAGTAAGAAGAATTTGTCCTCTTGTACTTAAGTCGGCATTGTGCGTTTTGTATCTCGTTACGATGCAATTTCTGTGTTTCATCGTCACCAAGAAGTATTAAGGGATACAGTAAACCCGAAGTGAAGCAACGGAATCTATAACTGGTCTCACAGGGAATGTTCAAATCAACGATAGTAAGAAGAGTCAGCCTTCTTGTACCTAAGTCGGCATTGTGCCTTTTGTATTTAATTCCGATGCAATTTCTGTGTTTCACCGTAAATGAGGAGGTCCAAGGGATACAGTAATCCTGAAATGACTCATCGAAATCTAAAACTGGTGGTCACAGGAAAGGTTCAAAACGTAGACAGCAAGAAGAGTCAATCTTCTTGTACTTAGGTCACCATTTTGTCTTTTGCATTTAAATCCGATGCAATATCTGTGTTTCATCGTCATTAAGAAGGACGAAGGGATACAGTAAACCTGAAGTGAAACATCGGAATATAAAACTGGTCTCACAGGAAAGGTTCAAATCATAGAATGTAAGATGAGTCAGTCCTCCAATACATAAGTCGGCATTGTGCCTTTTGTATTTATTTCCAATGCAATTTCTGCGTTTCATCGTCAATATGAAGGTCCAAGGGATACAGTAAACCTGAAGTGAAGCATCGGAATATAAAACTGGTCTCACAGGAAAGGTTCAAATCATAGAATGTTAGAAGAGTCAGTCCTCTTCTACTTAAGTCGGCATTGTGCCTTTTGGACTTATTTCCGATGCAATTTCTGTGTTTCATCGTCAATATGAAGGTCCAAGGGATTCAGTGAACCTGAAGTGAAGCATCGTAATCTAAATCAGGCCTCACAGAAAAGGTTCAAAGCATAAACTGTAAGAAGAGTCAGTCTTTTTGCCCTTAAGTCGGCATTGTGATTTTTGTATTTAATTCCGATGCAATATCTGTGTTTCATCGTCAATAAGAAGGTCCAAGGGATACAGTAAACCTGAAGCATCGTGATCTAAACAGGTCTCACAGGAAAGGATCAAAACATAGACAGAAAGAAGATCCAATCTTCTTGTTCTTAAGTCGGCATTGTGCCTTTTGTATATAATTCCGACCCATTTCTGTGTTTCATCGTCATCAAGAAGGTCTAAGAGATACAGTATTCCTGAAGTGATGCATTGGAATCTATAACTGGTCTCACAGGAAAGGTTCAAAGCATCGACAGTAAGAAGAGTCAGTCTCCTTGTACTAATGTCGGCATTGTGCTTTTTTTGTATTTAATTATGGTGCAATATCTGTGTTTCATCTGCAATAAGACAGACCAAGGGATACAGAAAACCTGAAGTGAAGCATCGGAATCTAAAACTGGTCCCACAGGAATGGTTTAAAACATAGACGGTAAGATCAGTGAGTCCTCTTGCACTTAAATCGGCATTGTGCCTTTTGTATTTAATTCCGATGAAATTTCTGTGTTATCATCGTCAATAAGAATGTCCAAGTGATACACTAAACCTGAAGTGAAGAGTCGGAATCTAAAACTCGTCTCACAGGAAAGGTTCAAAACATAGACTGTAAGAAGGGTCGGTCTTCTTCTACTTAAGTCGGCATTGTGCCTTTTGTATTTAATTCCGATGCAATTTCTGTGTTTTGTCGTCAGTAAGAAGGTCCAAGGGATACAGTAAACCTGAAGTGAAGCATCGGAAACCAAAACTTGTCTCACAGGAAATATTCAAATCACAGACAGTAAGAAGAGTCAGTCTCCTTCTACTTAAGTCGGCATTGTGCATTTTGTATTAATTCCAATGCAATTTATGTGTTTCATCGTCAAAAATAATGGTCCAAGGGATACAGTAAACCCGAAGTGAAGCATCGATATCTAATACTGGTCTCAAAGGAAAGGCTCAAATCACGGAATGTAATAAGAAATAGTCCACTTGTACTTAAGTCGGCATTGTGCCTTTTGTATTTAATTCCGATGCAATTTCAGTGTTTCATCGTCAATATGAAGGTCAAAGGGATACAGTAAACCTGAAGTGAAGCATCAGAATCTAAAACTGGTCTCACAGGAAAGGCTCAAAGCACAGACAGAAAGAAGAGTCAGTCCTCTTGTACTTAATCGGCATTGTACATTTTGTATGTAATTCCGATGCAATGTCTGTGTTTCATCGTCAATAAAGAAGTCCCAGGGATACAGTAAACCTTAAATGAAGCATCGGAGTCCGTAACTGGTCTCACAGGATATGTTCAAATCATAGACAGAAAGAAGAGTTAGTCCTCTTGTACTTAAGTCGGCATTGTGCCTTTTGTATTTAATTCCGATGCAATTTCTGTGTGATTCATCGTCAATAAGAAGGTCCATGGGATACAGTAAACCTGAAGTGAAGCATCGGAATCTAAAACAGATCTCACAGGAAAGGATCAAAACATAGACAGTAAGAATACTCAGTCTTCTTGTACTGAATTTGGCACTGTGCCTTTTGTATTTAATTCCGATGCAATTTCAGTGTTTCATCGTCAATATGAAGGTCCAAGGGATACAGTAAGCCTGAATTGAAGCATCGGAATCTAAAACTGGTCTCACAGGAAAGGCTCAAAGCATAGACAGAAAGAAGAGTCTGTCCTCTTGTACTTAATCGCATTGTATCTTTTGTATGTAATTCCGATGCAATATCTGTGTTTCATCGTCAATAAGAACGTCCAAGGGATACAGTAAACCTGAAGCATCGTGATCTAAACTGGTCTCACAGGAAAGGTTCAAAACATAGACAGAAAGAAGATCCAATCTTCTTGTACTTAAGTCGGCATTGTGCCTTTTGTATTTAATTCCGACCCATTTCTGTGTTTCATCGTCAACAAGAAGGTCTAAGAGATACAGTATTCCTGAAGTGATGCATTGGAATCTATAACTGGTCTCACAGGAAAGGTTCAAAGCATCGACAGTTAGAAGAGTCAGTCTTCTTTACTTATGTCGGCACTGTGCCTTTTGTATTTAATTCCGATGCAATTTCTGTGTTTCATCGTCAATAAGGAGATCCAACGGATACAGTAAACCTGAAGTGAAGCATCGGAATCTAAAACTGGTCTCACAGGAAAGACTCAAAGCATATACTGTAAGAAGAGTCAGTCTCCTTGTACTTATGTCGGCATTGTGCTTATTTTGTATTTAATTATGGTGCAATATCTGTGTTTCATCTGCAATAAGACGGACCAAGGGATACAGAAAACCTGAAGTGAAGCATCGGAATCTAAACTGGTCCCACAGGAATGGTTTAAAACATAGATGGTAAGATCAGTGAGTCCTCTTGCACTTAAATCGGCATTGTGCCTTTTGTATTTAATTCCGATGAAATTTCTGTGTTATCATCGTCAATAAGAATGTCCAAGTGATACAGTAAACCTGAAGTGATGAGTCGGAATCTAAAACTCGTCTCACATTAAAAGTTCAACACATAGACAGTATGAAGAGTCAGTCTTCTTGTACTTAACGCGGCATTGTGGCTTTTGTATTTAATTCCAATGCAATTTCTGTGTTTCATCGCCAATAAGAAGGTCCAAGGGATACAATAAACCTGAAGTGAAGCATCGGAAACCAAAACTTGTCTCACAGGAAATGTTCAAATCACAGACAGTAAGAAGAGTCAGTCTCCTTCTACTTAGGTCGGCATTGTGAATTTTGTATTAATTCCAATGCAATTTATGTGTTTCATCGTCAAAAAGAATGGTCCAAGGGATACAGTAAACCCGAAGTGAAGCATCGATATCTAATACTGGTCTCAAAGGAAAGGCTCAAATCACGGAATGTAATAAGAAATAGTCCACTTGTACTTAAGTCGGCATTGTGCATTTTGTATTTAATTCCGATGCAATTTCTGTGTTTGATCGTCAATAAGGAGGTCCAACGGATACAGTAAAGCTTTAGTGAAGGATTGTAATCTAAAACAGGCCTCACAGGAAAGGTTCAAAGCATAAACGGTAAGAAGAGTCAGTCTTTTTGTACTTAAGTCGGCATTGTGCCTTTTTTAGTTAATTCCGATGCAATATCTGTATTTCATCGTCAATAAGAAGGTCCAAGGGTTACAGTAAACCTGAAGTGAAGCATCGGAATCCAACACTGGTCTCACAGGAAATGTTCAAATCACAGACAGTAAGAGGAGTCAGTCTTCTTGTACTTAAGTCGGCATTGTGCCTTTTGAATTTAATTCCGATGCAATTTCTGTGTTTCATCGTCAATAACGCGGTCCAAGGGATACTGTAAACCTGAAGTGAAGCATCGGAATATAAAACTGGCCTCACAGGAAAGGCTAAAATCATAGAATGTAAGAAGAGTCAATCCTCTTGTACTTAGGTCGGCATTGTGCCTTTTGTACTTAATTCCGATGCAATTTCTGTGTTTCATCGTCAATAAGAAGGTCCAAGGGATACAGTAAACCTGAAGTGAAGCATCGGAATCCAACACTGGTCTCACAGGAAATGTTCAAATCACAGACAGTAAGAGGAGTCAGTCTTCTTGTACTTAAGTCGGCATTGTGCCTTTTGTATTTAATCCCGGTGCAATTTCTGTGTTTCATCGTCAATAAGAAGGTCCAAGGGATACAGTACACCTGAAGTGAAGCATCGGACTCTGAAACTGGTCTCACAGGAAAGGCTCAAATCATAGAATGTAAGAAGAGTCAGTCTTCTTGTACTTATGTTGGCATTGTGCTTTTGTATTTAATTCCGATGCAATTTATGTGCTTCATCTTCAAAAAGAAGGTCCAAGGGATACAGTACACCTGAAGTGAAGCATCGGACTCTGAAACTGGTCTCACAGGAAAGGCTCAAAGCACAGACAGAAAGAAGAGTCAGTCCTCTTGTACTTAATCGGCATTGTACCTTTTGTATGTAATTCCGATGCAATGTCTGTGTTTCATCGTCAATAAAAAAAGTCCCAGGGATACAGTAAACCTTAAATGATGCATCGGAATCCGTAACTGCCTCACTGGATATGTTCAAATCATAGACAGAAAGAAGAGTTAGTCCTCTTGTACTTAAGTCGGCATTGTGCCTTTTGTATTTAATTCCGATGCAATTTCTGTGTTTCATCGTCAATAAGAAAGTCCATGGGATACAGTAAACCTGAAGTGAAGCATCGGAATCTAAAACAGATCTCACAGGAAAGGATCAAAACATAGACAGTAAGAAGACTCAGTCTTCCTGTTCTGAATTTGGCACTGTGCCTTTTGTATTTATTTCCGATGCAATTTCAGTGTTTCATCGTCAGTATGAAGGTCCAAAGGATACAGTAAACCTGAAGTGAAGCATCAGAATCTAAAACTGGTCTCACAGGAAAGGCTCAAGGCATAGACAGAAAGAAGAGTCAGTCCTGTTGTACTTAATCGGCATTGTACCTTTTGTATGTAATTCCGATGCAATTTCTGTGTATCATCGTCAGTAAGACGGACCAAGGCATACAGTAAACCTGAAGTGAAGCATCGGAATCTAAAACAGGTCTCACAGGAAAGGTTCAAAACATAGACTGTAAGAAGAGTCAGTCTTCTTGTACTTAAGTCGGCATTGTGCATTTTGTATTTAATTCCGATTCAATTTCTGTGTTTCATCGTCAATAAGAAGGTCGAAGGTTTACAGTAAACCTGGGCTGAAGCATCGGAATCTAAATCTGGTCTCACAGGAAATGTTCTATACGTAGACAGTAAGAAGAGTCAGTCTTCTTGTACTTAACGCGGCATTGTGCCTTTTGTATTTAATTTTGATGCCATATCTGTGTTTCATCGTCAATATGAAGGTCCAAGGGATACAGTAAACCAGAAGTGATGCATTGGAATCTAAAATTGGTCTCACTGGAAAGGCTAAAATCAATGAATGTAAGAAGAGTCAATCCTCTTGTACTTAAGTCGGCATTGTGCCTTTTGTATTTAATTCCGATGCAATTTCTGTGTTTCATCGTCAATAAGAACGTTCCATGGATACAGTAAACCTGAAGTGAAGCATCGGAATCTAAAACAGGTCTCACAGTAAAGGTTCAAAGCATAGACAGCAAGAAGAGTCAGTCTTCTTGTACAGAAGTCTTCATGGTGCCTTTAGTATTTAATTCGCTGCAATTTCGGTGTGTCATCGTCAATTAGGAGGTCCAAGGGATACAGTGAACCTGAAGTGAAGCACCGGAATCTAAAACTGGCCTCACACGAAAGGCTCAAATCATGGAATGTAAGAAGGGTCAGTCTTCTTTTCCTTAAGTCGGCATTGTGCCTTTGGTATTTAATTCCGATGCAATTTCTGTGTTTTATCGTCAATAAGAAGGTTCAAGGGATACAGTACACCGAATTAAAGCATCGGAATCTGAAACTGGTCTCACAGGAAAGGCTCAAATCGTAGAATGTAAGAAGAATCAGTCTTCTTGTACTGAAGTCTTCATGGTGCCTTTTGTATTTAATTCGATGCAATTTCTGTGTTTCATCGTCAATAAGAAGGTCCAAGGGATACAGTAAACCTGAAGTGAAGCATTGGAATCTAAAAGTGGTCTCACAGGAAAGGTTTAGAGCTTAACACTAAGAGGAGTTTGTCTTCTTGTATTTAAGTCGATATTGTGCCGTTTGTTTTAATTCGGAGGCAATTTCTATGTTTCATCGTCAACAAGAAGGTCCGAGATATACAGTAAACATGATGTGAAATATCGGAATCTGAAAGTGGTCTCACAGGAAAGGCTCAAATCATAGAATGTAAGAAGAGTCAATCCTCTTGTCCTAAAGTCGGCATTGTGCCATTTGTATTTCATTCCGATGCAATTTCTGTGTTTCACCGTCAGTAAGAGGGTCCGAGGGATACAGTAAACCTGAAGTGAAGCATCGAAATCTACATTTAGTTTCACAGGAAAGGCTCAACACATAGACAGTAAGATGAGTCAGTCTTTTGTCACTTAGGTCGATAATTTGCTTCTTGAATTTAATTCCGATGCAATTTCTGTGTTTCATTGTCAATACGAAGGTCCAAGGGATACAGTAAATCTGAAGTGAAGCATCGATATCTAAAACTGGTCTCACAGGAAAGGCTAATGTCATAGAATGTACGAAGAGTCAATACTCTTGTACTTAAGTCGGCATTGTGATTTCTGAATTTAATTCCAATGCAATTTCTGTGTTTCATTGAGAATAGGTAGGTCCAAGGGATACAGTAAACCTGATGTGAAGCCCCAGAATCTAAAACTGGTCTCACAGGACAGGTTCATAACATAATCAGTAAAAAGAGTCAGTCTTCTTGTACTTAAGTCGGCATTGTGCCTTTTGTATTTAATTCTGTTGCATTATCTGTGTTTCATCGTCAATAAGAAGGTCCAAGGAATACAGTAAACCTAAAGTGAAGCATCGGAATCTGAAACTGGTCTCACAGGATAGGCTCAAATCATAGACAGTAAGAAGAGTCAGTCATCTTATACTTAAGTCACCATTGTGCCTTTTGTATTTAATTCTGTTGCAATATCTGTGTTTCATCGTCAATAAGAAGGTCCAAGATATACAGTAAACCTGAAGTGAGGCATCGGAATCTAAAACTGGTCTCACAGGAAAGGTTCAAATCATAGAATGTAAGAGGAGTCATTCCTCTTGTACTTAAGTCGGCATTGTGCCTTTTGTATTTAATTCCGAAGCAATTTCTGTGTTTCATCGTCAATAACAAGGTCCAGCGGATACAGTAAACCTAAATTGAAGCATCGTAATCTGAACCAGGTCTCACAGGAAAGGCACAAAACATGGGATGTAAGAGGAGTCGGGCTTCTTGTTCGTAATTCGGCATTGTGCATTTTGTATTTAATTTCAATGCAATTTCGGTGTTTCATCGCCAATAGGAAGCATCAGGGGATACATTAAACCTGCTGTGAAGCATCGGAATCTGAAACTAGTCTCACAGGAGAGGTTCATAACATAGACTGTAAGAAGAGTCAGTCTTCTTGTACTAAAGTCAGCTTTGTGACTTTTGTACTTAATTCCGATACAATACCTGTGTTTCATCGTCTATAAGAAGGTCCAAGGGATACAGTAATCCTGATGTGAAGCCCCAGAATCTAAAACTGGTCTCACAGGACAGGTTCATAACATAATCAGTAAAAAGAGTCAGTCTTCTTGTACTTAAGTCGGCATTGTGCCTATTGTATTTAATTCCAATGCAATTTCTGTGTTTCATCGTCAATGAGAAGGTCCAAGGGATACAGTAAACGTGAAGTGAAGCATCGGAATCTGAAACTGGTCTAACAGGAAAGGCTCAAATCATAGAATGTAAGAAGAATCAGTCTTCTTGTACTTGAGTCGGCATTGTGCCTTTTCTATTTAATTCCGATCCAATTTCTGTGTTTCATCATCAAAGAGTAGGTCCAGGGGATAAAGTAAACCTGAAATAAAGCATCGATATCTGAAACTGGTCTCACAGGAAAGGCTCAAATCATAGAATGTAAGAAGAGTCAGTCCTCTTGTACTTAAGTCGGCATTGTGCATTTTGTATATAATTCCGATGCAATTTCTGTCTTTTATCGTCAATAAGAAGGTCCGAGGGATACAGTAATGCTGAAGTGAAGCATCTGAATCTAAAACTGGTCTCAGAGGAAACGCACAAAACATAGACAGTAAGAAGGGACAGACTTCTTGTACTTAAGTCGGCAATTATGAAATTTGTATTTCATTCCGATACAATTTCAGTTTTCCATCGTCAATAAGAAGGTCGATGGGATACAGTAAACCTGAAGTGAAGTATCGGAATCTAAAACCGGTCTCACATTACAGGCTCAAAACATAAACAGTAAGAAGAGTCAGTCTTCTTGTACTTAAGTCGGCATTGTGCATTTTGTATATAATTCCGATGCAATTTCTGTCTTTCTTCGTCGATAAGAAGGTCCGAGGGATACAGTAAAGCTGAAGTGAAGCATCGGAATCTAAAACTGGTCTCAGAGGAAAGGCACATACCATAGACAGTAAGAAGGGTCAGACTTGTTGTACTTAAGTCGGCAATTGTGAATTTTGTATTTCATTCCGATGCAATTTCTGTGTTTCATCGTCAATAAGAAGGTCGAAAGGGATACAGTAAACCTGAAGTGAAGCATCGGAATCTAAAACTGGCCTCACAGGAAAGGTTCAAAACATAGACAGTAAGAAGAGTCAGTCTTCATGTACTTATGTCGGCATTGTGCCTTTTGTTTTAATTCGGAAGCAATTTCTGATTTTCATCGTCAATAAGAAGATCCTAGTGGTACAGTACACCTGACGTGAAGCATCGGAATCTGAAAGTGGTCTCACAGGAAAGGCCCAAAACATAGACAGTAAGAAGAGTCAGACTTCATGTAATTATGTCGGCATTGTGTCTTTTGTATTTAATTCCGATGTCATTTATGTGTTTCATCGTCAATAATAAGGTCCAAGGGATACAGTAAACCTGAAGTGAAGCATCGGAATCTAAAACTGGCCTCACAGGACAGGTTCAAATCATAGAATGTAAGAACAGTCATTGCTGTTGTACTTAAGTCGGCACCGTGCGTTTGTATTTAATTCCGAAGCAATTTCTGGTTTTCATCGACAATAAGAAGGTCCAAGGGATACAGTAAACCTGAAGTAAAGATTCGGAATCTAAAACTGGTCTCACAGGCATGGTTCAAAACATAGACAGTAAGAAGAGTCAGTCAGCTTGTACTTAGGTCGGCATTGTGCCTTTTGTATTTAATTACGATGCAATAACTAAGTTTCATCGTCATTACGAAGGTCCAAGGAATACAGTAAACCTGAAGTGAAGCATCGGAATCTGAAACTGGTCTCACAGGAAAGGCTCAAAGCATAGACAGTAAGATTAGTCAGGCTTCTTGTACTGAAGTCGGTATTGTGCCTTTTGTATTTAATTCCGAAGCAATTTCCGTGTTTCATCGTCAATAGCAAGGTCCAGCGGATACAGTAAACCTAAATTGAAGCATCGTAATCTAAAACAGGTCTCACAGGAAAGGCACAAAGCATGGGATGTAAGAAGAGTCAGTATTCTTGTATATAAGTAGGCATTGTGCATTTTGTATTTAATTCCGATTCAATTTCGGTGTTTCATCGCCAATAAGAAGGGTCAAGGGATACAGTAAACCTGCTGTGAAGCATCGGAATCTAAAACTGGTCTCACAGGAAGGGCCCAAAACATAGACAGTAAGAAGGGTCAGACTTCTTGTACTTAAGTCGGCAATTGTGAATTTTGTATTTCATTCCTATGCTACTTCTGCGTTTCATTGTCAATAAGAAGGTCTAAGGGATACAGTAAACCTGAAGTGAAGCATCGGAATCTAATACTGGCCTCACAGGAAAGGTTCAAAATATAGACAGTAAGAAGAGTAAGTCTTCTTGTACTTTAGTCGGCATTGTGCCTTTTGTATTTAATTCCGATGCTATTTTTGTGTTTCATCGTCAAAAAGAAGGTCCAAGGGATACAGTAAACCTGAAGTGAAGCATCGGAATCTAAAATCGGTCTCACATTAATGGCTCAAAACATAAACAGTAAGAAGAGTCAGTCTTCTTGTACTTAAGTCGGCATTGTGCATTTTGTATATAATTCCGATGCAATTTCTGTCTTTCTTCGTCGATAAAAGGTCCGAGGTATACAGTAAAGCTGAAGTGAAGCATCGGAATCGAAAACTGGTCTCAGAGGAAAGGCACATACCATAGACAGTAAGAAGGGTCAGACTTGTTGTACTTAAGTCGGCAATTGTGAATTTTGTATTTCATTCCGATGCAAATTCTGTGTTTCATCGTCAATAAGAAGGTCGAAAGGGATACAGTAAACCTGAACTGAAGCATCGGAATCTGAAACTGGTCTCACAGGAAAGGTTCAAAACATAGACAGTAAGAAGAGTCAGCCTTCTTGTACTTAAGTCGGCATTGTGCCTTTTGTATTTAACTCTGATGCTATTTCTGTGTTTCATCGTCATTAAGAAGGACCAAGGGATACAGTAAACCTGAAGTGAAGCATCGGAATCTAAAACTGAACTCACAGGAAAGGTGCAAAAATTAGACAGTAAGAAGAGTCAGTCTTCTTGTACTTAAGTCGGCATTTTGCCTTTTGTTTTAATTCGGATGCAATTTCTGATTTTCATCGTCAATAAGAAGGTCCTAGGGATGCAGTACACCAGAAAGTAAAAGCATCGGAATCTGAAAGTGGTCTCACTGGAAAGGCTCAAATCATACAACGTAAGAAGAGTCAATCCTCTTGTCCTTAAGTCGGCATTGTGCATTTTGTATTTAATTCCGATGCAATTTCTGTGTTTCACCGTCAATAAGAGGGTACAAGGGATACAGTAAACCTGAAGTAAAGCATCGGAATCTAGAACTGGTCTCACAGGAAAGGTGCAAATCTTAGAATGTAAGAGTAGTCTGTCCACTTGTACTTAAGTCTACATTGTGCCTTTTGTATTTAATTCAGATGCAATTTCTGTGTTTCATCGTCAATGAGAAGGTCCAAGGGATACAGTAAATCTGAAGTGAAGCCCCGGAATCTAAAACTGGTCTCACAGGACAGGTTCATAACATAGACAGCAAAAAGAGTCAGTCTTCTTGAACTTAAGTTGGCTTTGTGGCTATTGTATTTAATTCCGATGCAATGTCTGTGTTTCATCGTCAATGAGAAGGTCCAAGGGATACAGTACACCTGAAGTGAAGCATCGGAATCTGAAACTGGTCTCACAGGAAAGGCTCAAATCATAGAGTATAAGAAGAGTCAGTCTTCTTGTACTTAAGTGGGCATTGTGCCTTTTGTATTTAATTCCGATCCAATTTCTGTGTTTCATCGTCAAAGAGTAGGTCCAGGGGATACAGTAAACCTGAAATAATGCATCGATATCTAAAACTGGTCTCACAGGAAAGGCTCAAATCAGAGAATGTAAGAAGAGTCAGTCTTCTTGTACTTAAGTCGGCATCTTGCCTTTCGTATTTAATTCCGATGCAATTTCTGTGTTTTTTCCTCAATAAGAGGGTCCAAGGGATACAGTAAACCTGAAGTGATGCGTCGGAATCTAAAAGTGGTCTTACAGGAAAGATTCGAAGCATAGACAGTAAGAAGATTCAGTCTTCTTGTACTTAAGTGGGCATTGTGCCGTTTGTATTTAATTCCTTTGCAATTTCTGTGTTTCATCGTCAATAAGATGGTCCAAGGGATACAGTAAACCGAAAGTGAAGCATCGGAATCTATAGCTGGCCTCACAGGAAAGATTCAACGCATAGACAGTAAGAAAATTCAGTCTTTTTGTACTTAAGTGGGCATTGTGCCGTTTGTATTTAATTCCGATGCAATTTCTGTGTTTCACCGTCAATAAGAGGGTCCAAGGGATACTGTAAACCTGAGGTGAAGCATCGAAATCTAAAGCAGGTCTCACAGGAAAGGCTCAACACATAGACAGTTAGATGAGTCAGTCTTCTGGTACTTAAATCGGCATTTTGCCTTTGGTAGTTAATTCCCATTAAATTTCTGTGTGTCGTCGTCAATAAGAAGGTCCAAGTGATACAGTAAACCTGAAGTGAAGCATCGGAATCTAAAACAGGTCTCAGAGGGAAGGTTCAAAACATAGCCAGTAAGAAGAGTCAGTCTTCTTGTACTGAAGTCGGCATTTTGCCTCTTGTATTTAATTCCGATGCAGTTTCTGTGTTTCTTCGTCAATACGAAGGTCCAAGGGATACAGTAAATCTGAAGTGAAGCATCGATATCTAGAACTGGTCTCACAGGAAAGGCTAAAGTCATAGAATGTAAGAAGAGACAATACTCTTGTACTTAAGTCGGCATTGTGCCTTCGGAATTTAATTCCGATGCAATTTCTGTGTTTCATCGTCAAAGAGTAAGTCCAGGGGATACAGTAAACCTGAAGTGAAGCCCCAAAATCCAAAACTGGTCTCACAGGAAAGGTTCAAAACATAGACTTTAAGAAGAGTCAGTCTTCTTGTTCTTAAGACGGCATTGTGCCTTTTGTATTTAATTCCAATCCAATTTCTGTGTTTCATCGTCAAAGAGTAGGTCCAGGGATACAGTAAGCCTGAAATAAAGCATCGATATCTAAAACTGGTCTGACAGGAAAGGCTCAAATCAGAGAATGTAAGAAGAGTCAGTCTTCTTGTACTTAAATCGGCATTGTGCCTTTTGTATTTAATTCCGATCCGATTCCTGTGTTTCATCGTCAGTAAGTAGGCGCAAGGGGTACAGTAAACCTGAAGTGAAGCATCGGAATCTAAAACAGGTCTCACACGAACCGTTCAAATCGTAGAATGTTAGAAGTGTCAGTCCTGTTGTACTTATGTCGGCATTGTGCCTTTTGTATTTAATTCCGATGCAATTTCTGTGTTTCGTCGTCAAGAAGAAGGTCCGAGGGATACAGTACACCTGAGGTGAAGCTTCGGAATCTTAAACTGGTCTCACAGGAAAGGCTCAAAACATAGACAGTATGAAGATGCAGTCTTCTTTTACTTAAGTCGGCATTTTGCTTTTTGTATTTAATTCCAATGCAATATCTGGAATTCATCGTCAATAAGAAGGTCCAATGGATACAGTAAACCTGAAGTGAAGCATCGGAATCTAAAGATGGTCTCACAGGAAAGGTTCAAAACATAGACAGTAAGAAGATGCAGTCTTGTTTTACTGAAGTCGGCATTTTGCCTTTTGTATTTAATTCCGATGCAATATCTGGAATTCAGCGTCAATAAGAAGGTCCAAGGGATACAGTAATACTGAAGTGAAGCTTCGGAATGTAAAACTGGTCTCACAGGAAAGGTTCAAAACATAGACAGTAAGAAAAGTGAGACTTCAAGTACTTAAGTCGGCATTGTGCCTTTTGTATTTAATTCCGATGCGATTTCTTCGTTATTTCGTCAATAAGAAGGTCCGAGAGATACAGTAACCCTGAAGTTAAGCATCGGAATCTAAAACTGGTCTAACAGGAAATTCTCAAATCATCGAATGTAAAAAGAGTCAGTCTTCTTGTACTTAAGTCGGCATTGTACCTTTTGTATTTAATTCCGATGCAATTTCTCAGTTTCATCGTCAATGAGAAGTTCCAAGGATACAGTAAACCTGAAGTGAAGCATCGATATGTAAAACTGGTCTGACAGGAAAGGTTCAATTCATAGACAGTAAGAAGAGGCTTAAAACATACAGGCAGCCTTCTTGTACTTAATTCGGCATTGTGCCGTTTGTATTTAATGCCCATGCAATTTCTGCGTTTCATCGTCAGTAACAAGGTCCAAGGGATACAGTAAACATGCAGTGAAGCATCGGAATCTAAAACTGGTCTCACAGGAATGGTTCAAAACGTAGACTGTGAGAAGAGTCAGTCTTCTTGAACTTAAGTCGGCATTGTGCTATTCGTATTTAATTCCGATGCAGTTTCTGTGTTTCATCGTCAATAAGAAGGTCCAAGGGATACAGTAAACCTGAGGTGAACCATCGGAATCTAAAACTGGTCTCACAGGAAAGGTTCAAAACATAGACAGTAAGAAGAGTCAGTCTTTTTGTACTTAAGTCTGCATTTTACCTTTTGTATTTAATTCCGATGCAATTTCTCTGTTTCATCCTCAATAAGAAGGTCCAAGGGATACAGTATACCTGAAGTGAGGCGTTGGAATCCAAAACTGGTCTTACAGGAAAGGTTCAAAGCATAGACCGTAAGAAGCTTCAGTCTTCTTGTACTTAAGTGGGCATTGTGCCTTTTGTATTTAATTCCGATGCAATTTCTGTGTTTCATCGTCAATAAGAAGGTCCTAGGGATACACTAAACCTGAATTGAGGCATCGGAATCTAAAACTGGTCTAACAGGAAAGGCTCAAATCATCGAATGTAAAAAGAGTTCGTATTCTTGTACTTAAGTCGACATTGTACGTTTTGTATTTAATTCCGACGCAATTTCTCAGTTTCATCGTCAATAAGAAGGTCCAAGGGATACAGTAAACCTGAAGTGAAGCATCGATATCTGAAACTGGTCTCACAGGAGAGGCTCAAATCATAGAATATAAGAAGAGTCAGTCCTCTTGTACTTAAGTCGGCATTGTTCCTTTAGTATATAATTCCGATACAATTTCTGTTTTTCATCGTCAACAACAAGGTGCAAGGAATGCAGTAAACCTGAAGTGAAGCATCGGAATCCAACACTGGTCTCAGAGGAAAGGCACAAAACATTGACAGCAAGAAGAGTCAGACTTCTTGTACTTAAGTCGGCAATTGTGCCTTTTGTATTTCATTCCGATGCAATGTCTGTGTTTCATCGTCAATGAGAAGGTATAAGGGATACAGTACACCTGAAGTGAAGCATCGATATCTAAAACTGGTCTCACAGGAAAGGCTCAAATCAGAGAATGTAAGAAGAGTCAGTCTTCTTGTACTTAAATCGGCATCTTGCCTTTCGTATTTAATTCCGATGCAATTTCTGTGTTTCTTCCTCAATAAGAGTGTCCAAGGGATACAGTAAACCTGAAGTGATGCGTCGGAATCTAAAACTGGTCTTATAGGAAAGATTCAAAGCATAGACTGTAAGAAGATTCAGTCTTCTTGTACTTAAGTGGGCATTGTGCCGTTTGTATTTAATTCCTTTGCAATTTCTGTGTTTCATCGTCAATAAGATGGTCCAAGGGATACAGTAAACCGAAAGTGAAGCATCGGAATCTATAACTGGCCTCACAGGAAAGATTCAACGCATAGACAGTAAGAAAATTCAGTCTTTTTGTACTTAAGTGGGCATTGTGCCGTTTGTATTTAATTCCGATGCAATTTCTGTGTTTCACCGTCAATAAGAGGGTCCAAGGGATACAGTAAACCTGAGGTGAAGCATTGAAACCTAAGCAGGTCTCACAGGAAAGGCTCAACACATAGACAGTAAGATGAGTCAGTCTTCTGGTACTTAAATCGGCATTTTGCCTTTGGTAGTTAATTCCCATTAAAATTCTGTGTGTCGTCGTCAATAAGAAGGTCCAAGTGATACAGTAAACCTGAAGTGAAGCATCGGAATCTAAAACAGGTCTCAGAGGGAAGGTTCAAAACATAGCCAGTAAGAAGAGTCAGTCTTCTTGTACTGAAGTCGGCATTTTGCCTCTTGTATTTAATTCCGATGCAGTTTCTGTGTTTCTTCGTCAATACGAAGGTCCAAGGGATACAGTAAATCTGAAGTGAAGCATCGATATCTAGAACTGGTCTCACAGGAAAGGCTAAAGTCATAGAATGTAAGAAGAGACAATACTCTTGTATTTAAGTCGGCATTGTGCCTTCGGAATTTAATTCCGATGCAATTTCTGTGTTTCATCGTCAAAGAGTAAGTCCAGGGGATACAGTAAACCTGAAGTGAAGCCCCAAAATCCAAAACTGGTCTCACAGGAAAGGTTCAAAACATAGACTTTAAGAAGAGTCAGTCTTCTTGTTCCTAAGACGGCATTGTGCATTTTGTATTTCATTCCGATGCAATTTCTGTGTTTCAACGTCAATAAGAAGGACGAAGGGATACAGTAAACCGGAAGTGCAGCATCGGAATCTAAAAGTGGCCTCACAGGAAAGGTACAAATCATAGACTGTAAGAAGAGTCACTCTTCTTCTACTTAAGTCGAAATTGTGTCTTTTGTATTTAATTCCGAAGCTATTTCTGTGTTTCATCGTCAATAAGAAGGTCCAAGGGATACAGTGAACCTGAAGTGAAGCATCGGAATCTAAAACTGATCTCACAGAAAATGCTCAAATCATAGAATGTAAGAAGAGACGGTCTTCTTGCACATAAGTCGTCATTGTGCCTTTTGTAAGTTAGATGCAATTTCTGTGTTTCATCGTCAATAAAAAGGTCCAAGGGATACAGTAAACATGAAGTGAATCATCGGAACCTAAAAATGGTCTCACAGAAGAGGTTCAATTCATAGACAGTAAGATGAGTCAGTCTTCTTGTACTTAAGTCGGCATTGTTCAATTCGTATTTGATTCCGATGCAATTTCTGTGTTTCATCGTCAATAAGAAGGTCCAATGGATACAGTAAACCTGAAGTGAAGCATCGGAATCTAAAGATGGTCTCACAGGAAAGGTTCAAAACATAGACAGTAAGAAGATGCAGTCTTCTTGTACTTAAGTCGGCATTGTGCCTTTTGTATTTAATTCCTATGCAATTTCTGCGTTATATCGTGAATAAGAATGTCCAAAAGATACAGTAAACCTGAAGTGAAGCATCGGAATCTAAAACTGGTGTAACAGGAAAGGCTCAAGTTATCGAATGTAAAAAGAGTCAGTCTTCTTATACTTAAGTCGGCATTGTACGGTTTGTATTTAATTCCGATGCAATTTATCAGTTTCATCGTCAATGAGAAGGTCCAAGGGATACACTAAACCTGAAGTGAAGCATCAAAATCTAGAACTGGTCTGACAGGAAAGGTTCAATTCGTAGACAGTAAGAAGAGGCAGTCTTCTTGTACTTAATTCGGCATTGTGCCGTTTGTATTCAATACCCATGCAATTTCTGCGTTTCATCGTCAATAACAAGGTCCGAGGAGTGCAGTAAATCTGAAGTGAACCATCCGAATCTAAAACTGGTCTCTCAGGAAAGGTTCAAAACATAGACTGTAAGAAGAGTCAGTCTTCTTGTACTTAAGTCGGCATTGTGCCATTTGTATTTAATTCCGATGCAATTTCTGTGTTTTATCGTCAATAAGAAGAACCAAGGGATACAGTAAACCTGAGGTGAACCATCGGAATCTAAAACTGGTCTCACAGGAAACGTTCAAAACATAGAGAGTACGAAGAGTCAGTCTACTTGTACTTAAGTCGGCATTGTGCCTTTTGTATTTAGTTCCTATGCAATATCTGTGTTTCATCGTCCATAAGAAGGTCCAAGGGAGACAGTACACACGGAGTGAAGCATAGGAATCTGAAACTGGTCTCACAGGAAAGGTTCAAATCGTAGACAGTTAGAAGAGTCAGTTTCCTTTTACTTAAGTCGACATTGTGCCTTTTGTGTTTAACTCCGATGCAATTTCTGTGTTTCATCGTCAATAAGTTGGACCAAGGGATACTGTAAACCTGAAGTGAAGCATTGGAATCTAAAAGTGGTCTCACGGGAAAGGTTCAAAACATAGAGAGTATGAAGAGTCAGTCCTCTTGTACTTAAGTCGGCATTGTGCCTTTTGTATGTAATCCCGATGCAATTTCTGTGTTTCATCGACAATACGAAGGTCCACGGGATACAGTAAACCTGAAGTGAAGCAACGGAATCTATAACTGGTCTCACAGGAAAGGTTCAAATCATTGACAGTAAGAAGAGTCAGTATTCTTGTACTTAAGACGACATTGTGAATTTTGTATTTAATTCCGATGCAATTTCTGTGCTTCGTCATCAATAAGAAGGTCCAAGGGATACAGTAAACCTGAAATGAGCGTCGAAATCTAAAACTGGTCTCACAGGAAAGGTTCCAAACATAGACAGTAAGAAGGGTCACTCATCTTTTACTTAAGTCGGAATTGTGCCTTTAGTATTAAATCCGATGCTAATTCTGTGTTTCCTCGTCAATAAGAATGTCCAAGGTATACAGTAAACCGGAAGTGAAGCATCGGAATCTATAACAGGTCTCACTGGAAAGGGTCAAAACATAGAGAGTAAGAAGGGTCAGCCTTCTTGTACTTAAATCGGCATTGTGCCTTTTGTATTTAATTCCGATGCAATTTCTGTGTTTCATCGTCAGTAAGTAGGCGCAAGGGATACAGTAAACCTGAAGTGAAGCATCGGAATCTAAAACAGGTCTCACACGAAACGTTCAAATCGTAGAATGTTAGAAGTGTCAGTCCTGTTGTACTTATGTCGGCATTGTGCCTTTTGTATTTAATTCCGATGCAATTTCTGTGTTTCATCGTCAAGAAGAAGGTCCAAGGGATACAGTACACCTGAGGTGAAGCTTCGGAATCTGAAACTGGTCTCACAGGAAAGGCTCAAAACATAGACAGTAAGAAGATGCAGTCTTCTTTTACTTAAGTCGGCATTTTGCCTTTTGTATTTAATTCCGATGCAATATCTGGAATTCATCGTCAATAAGAAGGTCCAAGGGATACAGTAAACTTGAAGTGACGCATCAGAACCTAAAAATGGTCTCACAGAATAGGTTCAAATCATAGACAGTAAGATGAGTCAGTCTTCTCGTACTTAAGTCGGCATTATCATTTCGTAATTGATTCCGATGCAATTTCTGTGTTTCATCGTCAATAAGAAGGTCCAATGGATACAGTAAACCTGAAGTGAAGCATCGGAATCTAAAGATGGTCTCACAGAAAAGGTTGAAAACATCGACAGTAAGAAGATGCAGTCTTGTTTTACTGAAGTCGGCATTTTGCCTTTTGTATTTAATTCCGATGCAATATCTGGAATTCAGCGTTAATAAGAAGGTCCAAGGGATACAGTAATACTGAAGTGAAGCTTCGGAATGTAAAACTGGTCTCACAGGAAAGGTTCAAAACATAGACAGTAAGAAAAGTGAGACTTCAAGTACTTAAGTCGGCATTGTGCCTTTTGTATTTAATTCCGATGCGATTTCTTCGTTATATCGTCAATAAGAAGGTCCGAGAGATACAGTAAACCTGAAGTTAAGCATCGGAATCTAAAACTAGTCTAACAGGAAATTCTCAAATCATCGAATGTAAAAAGAGTCAGTCTTCTTGTACTTAAGTCGGCATTGTACCTTTTGTATTTAATTCCGATGCAATTTCTCAGTTTCATCGTCAATGAGAAGTTCCAAGGGATACAGTAAACCTGAAGTGAAGCATCGATATGTAAAACTGGTCTGACAGGAAAGGTTCAATTCATAGACAATTAGAAGGGGCTTAAAACATAGAGGCAGCCTTCTTGTACTTAATTCGGCATTGTGCCGTTTGTATTTAATGCCCATGCAATTTCTGCGTTTCATCGTCAGTAACAATGTCCAAGGGATACAGTAAACATGCAGTGAAGCATCGAAATAAAAAACTGGTCTCACAGGAATGGTTCAAAACATAGACTGTGAGAAGAGTCAGTCTTCTTGAACTTAAGTCGGCATTGTGCTATTCGTATTTAATTCCGATGCAGTTTCTGTGTTTCATCGTCAATAAGAAGGTCCAAGGGATACAGTAAACCTGAGGTGAAGCATCGGAATCTAAAACTGGTCTTACAGGAAAGGTTCAAAGCATAGACCTTAAGAAGATTCAGTCTTCTTGTACTTAAGTGGGCATTGTGCCTTTTGTATTTAATTCCGATGCAATTTCTGTGTTTCATCGTCAATAAGAAGGTCCAAGGGATACAGTGAACCTGAAGTAAAGCATCGATATCTAAAACTGGTCTCACAGGAATGGCTCAAATCATAGAATGTAAGAAGAGTCAGTCCTCTTGTACTTAAGTCGGCATTGTTCCTTTAGTATATAATTCCGATGCAATTTCTGTTTTTCATCGTCAACAACAAGGTGCAAGGAATGCAGTAACCCTGAAGTGAAGCATCGGAATCCAACACTGGTCTCAGAGGAAAGGCACAAAACATTGACAGCAAGAAGAGTCAGACTTCTTGTACTTAAGTCGGCAATTGTGCCTTTTGTATTTCATTCCAATGCAATTTCTGTGTTTCAACGTCAATAAGAAGGACGCAGGGATACAGTAAACCAGAAGTGCAGCATCGGAATCTAAAAGTGGCCTCACAGGAAAGGTACAAAACATAGACTGTAAGAAGAGTCACTCTTCTTCTACTTAAGTCGACATTGTGTCTTTTGTATTGAATTCCGAAGCTATTTCTGTGTTTCATCGTCAATAAGAAGGTCCAAGGGATACAGTGAACCTGAAGTGAAGCATCGGAATCTAAAACTGATCTCACAGAAAATGCTCAAATCATAGAATGTAAGTAGAGACGGTGTTCTTGTACATAAGTCGTCATTGTGCCTTTTGTAAGTTAGATGCAATTTCTGTGTTTCATCGTCAATAAAAAGGTCCAAGGGATACAGTAAACATGAAGTGAAGCATCGGAACCTAAAAATGGTCTCACAGAAGAGGTTCAATTCATAGACAGTAAGATGAGTCAGTCTTCTTGTACTTAAGTCGGCATTGTTCAATTCGTATTTGATTCCGATGCAATTTCTGTGTTTCATCGTCAATAAGAAGGTCCAATGGATACAGTAAACCTGAAGTGAAGCATCGGAATCTAAAGATGGTCTCACAGGAAAGGTTCAAAACAAAGACAGTAAGAAGATGCAGTCTTCTTGTACTTAAGTCGGCATTGTGCCTTTTGTATTTAATTCCTATGCAATTTCTGCGTTATATCGTGAATAAGAATGTCCAAAAGATACAGTAAACCTGAAGTGAAGCATCGGAATCTAAAACTGGTGTAACAGGAAAGGCTCAAGTTATCGAATGTAAAAAGAGTGAGTCTTCTTATACTTAAGTCGGCATTGTACCTTTTGTATTTAATTCCGATGCAATTTCTCAGCGTCATCGTCAATGAGAAGGTCCAAGGGATACAGTAAACCTGAAGTGAAGCATCAAAATCTAGAACTGGTCTGACAGGAAAGGTTCAATTCGTAGACTGTAAGAAGAGGCAGTCTTCTTGTACTTAATTCGGCATTGTGCCGTTTGTATCTAATACCCATGCAATTTCTGCGTTTCATCGTCAATAACAAGGTCCAAGGAATGCAGTAAATCTGAAGTGAACCATCGGAATCTAAAACTGGTCTCACAGGAAAGGTTCAAAACATAGACTGTAAGAAGAGTCAGTCTTCTTGTACTTAAGTCGGCACTGTGCCATTTGTATTTAATTCCGATGCAATTTCTGTGTTTTATCGTCAATAAGAAGAACCAAGGGATACAGTAAACCTGAGGTGAACCATCGGAATCTAAAACTGGTCTCACAGGAAAGGTTCAAAACATAGAGAGTACGAAGAGTCAGTCTACTTGTACTTAAGTCGGCATTGTGCCTTTTGTATTTAGTTCCGATGCAATATCTGTGTTTCATCGTCCATAAGAAGGTCCAAGGGAGACAGTACACACGGAGTGAAGCATAGGAATCTAAAACTGGTCTCACAGGAAAGGTTCAAATCATAGACAGTAAGAAGAGTCAGTGTTCTGTACTTTAGTCTACGTTGTGCCTTTTGGCTAATTTCCGATGCAATTTCTGTGATTCATCGTCAACACCAAGGTGCAAGGGATGCAGTAAACCTGCAGTGAAGCACCGGAATCTAATACTGGTCTCACAGGAAAGGTTCAAATCGTAGACAGTTAGAAGAGTCAGTTTCCTATTACTTAAGTCGACATTGTGCCTTTTGTGTTTAACTCCGATGCAATTTCTGTGTTTCATCGTCAATAAGTTGGACCAAGGGATACTGTAAACCTGAAGTGAAGCATTGGAATCTAAAAGTGGTCTCACGGGAAAGGTTCAAAACATAGAGAGTATGAAGAGTCAGTCCTCTTGTACTTAAGTCGGCATTGTGCCTTTTGTATGTAATCCCGATGCAATTTCTGTGTTTCATCGTCAATACGAAGGTCCACGGGATACAGTAAACCTGAAGTGAAGCAACGGAATCTATAACTGGTCTCACAGGAAAGGTTCAAATCATTGACAGTAAGAAGAGTCAGTATTCTAGTACTTAAGTCGACATTGTGAATTTTGTATTTAATTCCGATGCAATTTCTGTGCTTCGTCATCAATAAGAAGGTCCAAGGGATACAGTAAACCTGAAATGAGCGTCGAAATCTAAAACTGGTCTCACAGGAAAGGTTCCAAACATAGACAGTAAGAAGGGTCACTCATCTTTTACTTAAGTCGGCATTGTGCCTTTAGTATTAAATCCGATGCTAATTCTGTGTTTCCTCGTCAATAAGAATGTCCAAGGTATACAGTAAACCGGAAGTGAAGCATCGGAATCTATAACAGGTCTCACTGGAAAGGGTCAAAACATAGAGAGTAAGAAGGGTCAGTCTTCTTGTACTTAAGTCGGCATTATTCCTTTTGTATTTCATTCCGATTCAATTTCTGTGTTTCATCGTCAATTAGATGGTTCAAGGGATTCAGTAACCCTGAAGTGAAAAATCGGAAACTATGACTGGTGTCACAGGAAAGGTTCCAAACATAGACAGTAAGAAGAGTCGGTCTTCTTGTACTTAAGTCAGCATTATGCAATTTGTGTTTAATTCCGATGCAATTTCTGTGTTTCGTCATCAATAAGACGGTCCAACGGATACAGTAAACCTGAAGTGAAGCAACGGAATCGAAAACTAGTCTCACAGGAAAGATTCAAATCATAGACAGTAAGAAGAGTGAGTCATCTTGTACTTAACTCGGCATTTTGCCTTTTTGTATTGCATTCCGATGCAATTTCTGTGTTTCATCGTCAATAAGGAGGTTCAAGGGATACAGTAAACCTGAAGTGAAGCATCGGAATCTAAAACTGGTCTCACAGAAAAGCTTCATATCATAGACAGTAAGAAGAGTCAGTCTTCTTGTACTTAAGTCGGCATTGTGCCTTTTTGCATTTAATTCTGGTCAATTTCTGTGTTTCATTGTCAAGAACAAGGTCCAAGGTATACAGTAAACCTGAAGTGAAGCATCGGAATCTAAAACTGGTCTCACAGGAAAGGCTTAAAACATGGACCGGGAAGAAGAGTCAGTCTTCTTGAACTAAAGTCGCCATTGTGCCTTTTGTATTCAATTCCGAAGCAATATCTGTGTTTTATCGTCAATAAGATTTTCCAAGGGAAAAAGTAAACCTCAAATGAACATCGAAATCTAAAACTGGTCTCACTGGAATGGTTCAAAAGTAGACAGTAAGAAGAGCCAGTCTTCTTGTACCTAAGTGGGCATTGTGCCTTTTGTATTTAAATCCGATGCAATTTCTGTGTTTCATCGTCAATGAGAAGGTCGAAGGGATTCACTAAACCTGAAGTGAAGCATCGGAATCTAAAACTGGCCTCACAGGAAAGGTTCAATACATAGACAGTAAGAAGAGTCAGTCTTCATGTACTTATGTCGGCATTGTGCCTTTTGTTTTAATTCGGAAGCAATTTCTGATTTTCATCGTCAATAAGAAGATCCTAGTGGTACAGTACACCTGACGTGAAGCATCGGAATCTGAAAGTGGTCTCACAGGAAAGGCCCAAAACATAGACAGTAAGAAGAGTCAGACTTCATGTAATTATGTCGGCATTGTGTCTTTTGTATTTAATTCCGATGTCATTTATGTGTTTCATCGTCAATAATAAGGTCCAAGGGATACAGTAAACCTGAAGTGAAGCATCTGAATCTAAAACTGGCCTCACAGGACAGGTTGAAATCATAGAATGTAAGAACAGTCATTGCTGTTGTACTTAAGTCGGCACCGTGCGTTTGTATTTAATTCCGAAGCAATTTCTGGTTTTCATCGACAATAAGAAGGTCCAAGGGATACAGTAAACCTGAAGTAAAGATTCGGAATCTAAAACTGGTCTCACAGGCATGGTTCAAAACATAGACAGTAAGAAGAGTCAGTCAGCTTGTACTTAGGTCGGCATTGTGCCTTTTGTATTTAATTACGATGCAATAACTAAGTTTCATCGTCATTACGAAGGTCCAAGGAATACAGTAAACCTGAAGTGAAGCATCGGAATCTGAAACTGGTCTCACAGGAAAGGCTCAAAGCATAGACAGTAAGATTAGTCAGGCTTCTTGTACTGATGTCGGTATTGTGCCTTTTGTATTTAATTCCGAAGCAATTTCCGTGTTTCATCGTCAATAGCAAGGTCCAGCGGATATAGTAAACCTAAATTGAAGCATCGTAATCTAAAACAGGTCTCACAGGAAAGGCACAAAGCATGGGATGTAAGAAGAGTCAGTATTCTTGTATATAAGTAGGCATTGTGCATTTTGTATTTAATTCCGATGCAATTTCGGTGTTTCATCGCCAATAAGAAGGGTCAAGGGATACAGTAAACCTGCTGTGAAGCATCGGAATCTAAAACTGGTCTCACAGGAAGGGCACAAAACATAGACAGTAAGAAGGGTCAGACTTCTTGTACTTAAGTCGGCAATTGTGAATTTTGTATTTCATTCCTATGCTACTTCTGCGTTTCATTGTCAATAAGAAGGTCTAAGGGATACAGTAAACCTGAAGTGAAGCATCGGAATCTAATACTGGCCTCACAGGAAAGGTTCAAAATATAGACAGTAAGAAGAGTAAGTCTTCTTGTACTTTAGTCGGCATTGTGCCTTTTGTATTTAATTCCAATGCTATTTTTGTGTTTCATCGTCAAAAAGAAGGTCCAAGGGATACAGTAAACCTGAAGTGAAGCATCGGAATCTAAAATCGGTCTCACATTAATGTCTCAAAACATAAACAGTAAGAAGAGTCAGTCTTCTTGTACTTAAGTCGGCATTGTGCATTTTGTATATAATTCCGATGCAATTTCTGTCTTTCTTCGTCGATAAGAAGGTCCGAGAGATACAGTAAAGCTGAAGTGAAGCATCGGAATCTAAAACTGGTCTCAGAGGAAAGGCACATACCACAGACAGTAAGAAGGGTCAGACTTGTTGTACTTAAGTCGGGAATTGTGAATTTTGTATTTCATTCCGATGCAATTTCTGTGTTTCATCGTCAATAAGAAGGTCGAAAGGGATACAGTAAACCTGAAGTGAAGCATCAGAATCTGAAACTGGTCTCACAGGAAAGGTTCAAAACATAGACAGTAAGAAGAGTCAGCCTTCTTGTACTTAAGTCGGCATTGTGCCTTTTGTATTTAACTCCGATGCTATTTCTGTGTTTCATCGTCATTAAGAAGGACCAAGGGATACAGTAAACCTGAAGTGAAGCATCGGAATCTAAAACTGAACTCACAGGAAAGGTGCAAAAATTAGACAGTAAGAAGAGTCAGTCTTCTTGTACTTAAGTCGGCATTTTGCCTTTTGTTTTAATTCGGATGCAATTTCTGATTTTCATCGTCAATAAGAAGGTCCTAGGGATACAGTACACCAGAAAGTAAAAGCATCGGAATCTGAAAGTGGTCTCACTGGAAAGGCTCAAATCATACAACGTAAGAAGAGTCAATCCTCTTGTCCTTAAGTCGGCATTGTGCCTTTTGTATTTAATTCCGATGCAATTTCTGTGTTTCACCGTCAATAAGAGGGTACAAGGGATACAGTAAACCTGAAGTAAAGCATCGGAATCTAGAACTGGTCTCACAGGAAAGGTGCAAATCTTAGAATGTAAGAGTAGTCTGTCCACTTGTACTTAAGTCGGCATTGTGCCTTTTGTATTTAATTCCGAAGCAATTTCTGTGTTTCATCGTCAATAACAAGGTCCAGCAGATACAGTAAACCTGAAGTGAAGCATCGTAATCTAAATCGGGTCTCATACGAAAGGTACAAAACATAGGATGTAAGATGAGTCAGTCTACTTGTACATAAGTCGGCATTGTGTAGTTTGTATTTAATTCCGATGCTATTTCGGTGTTTCATCGCCAATAAGAAGGACCAAGGGATACAGTAAACCTGCTGTGCAGCATTGGAATCTAAAACTGGTCGCTCAGGAGAGGTTCATAACATAGACAGTAAAAAGAGTCAGTCTTCTTGTACTTAAGTCCTCATTGTGCCTATTGTATTTAATTCAGATGCAATTTCTGTGTTTCATCGTCAATGAGAAGGTCCAAGGGATACAGTAAATCTGAAGTGAAGCCCCGGAATCTAAAATTGGTCTCACAGGACAGGTTCATAACATAGACAGCAAAAAGAGTCAGTCTTCTTGAACTTAAGTTGGCATTGTGGCTATTGTATTTAATTCCGATGCAATGTCATTGTTTCATCGTCAATGAGAAGGTCCATGGGATACAGTACACCTGAAGTGAAGCATCGGAATCTGAAACTGGTCTCACAGGAAAGGCTCAAATCATAGAATATAAGAAGAGTCAGTCTTCTTGTACTTAAGTGGGCATTGTGCCTTTTGTATTTATTTCCGATCCAATTTCTGTGTTTCATCGTCAAAGAGTAGGTCCAGGGGATACAGTAAACCTGAAATAAAGCATCGATATCTAAAACTGGTCTCACAGGAAAGGCTCAAATCAGAGAATGTAAGAAGAGTCAGTCTTCTTGTACTTAAGTCGGCATCTTGCCTTTCGTATTTAATTCCGATGCAATTTCTGTGTTTCTTCCTCAATAAGAGGGTCCAAGGGATACAGTAAACCTGAAGTGATGCGTCGGAATCTAAAACTGGTCTTACAGGAAAGATTCAAACCATAGACAGTAAGAAGATTCAGTCTTCTTGTACTTAAGTGGGCATTGTGCCGTTTGTATTTAATTCCTTTGCAATTTCTGTGTTTCATCGTCAATAAGATGGTCCAAGGGATACAGTAAACCGAAAGTGAAGCATCGGAATCTATAACTGGCCTCACAGGAATGATTCAACGCATAGACAGTAAGAAAATTCAGTCTTTTTGTACTTAAGTGGGCATTGTGCCGTTTGTATTTAATTCCGATGCAATTTCTGTGTTTCACCGTCAATAAGAGGGTCCAAGGGATACAGTAAACCTGAGGTGAAGCATCGATATCTAAAGCAGGTCTCACAGGAAAGGCTCAACACATAGACAGTAAGATGAGTCAGTCTTCTGATACTTAAATCGGCATTTTGCCTTTGGTAGTTAATTCCCATTAAATTTCTGTGTGTCGTCGTCAATAAGAAGGTCCAAGTGATACAGTAAACCTGAAGTGAAGCATCGGAATCTGAAACAGGTCACAGAGGGAAGGTTCAAAACATAGCCAGTAAGAAGAGTCAGTCTTCTTGTACTGAAGTCGGCATTTTGCCTCTTGTATTTAATTCCGATGCAGTTTCTGTGTTTCTTCGTCAATACGAAGGACCAAGGGATACAGTAAATCTGAAGTTAAGCATCGATATCTAGAACTGGTCTCACAGGAAAGGCTAAAGTCATAGAATGTAAGAAGAGACAATACTCTTGTACTTAAGTCGGCATTGTGCCTTCGGAATTTAATTCTGATGCAATTTCTGTGTTTCATCGTCAAAGAGTAAGTCCAGGGGATACAGTAAACCTGAAGTGAAGCCCCAAAATCCAAAACTGGTCTCACAGGAAAGGTTCAAAACATAGACTTTAAGAAGAGTCAGTCTTCTTGTTCTTAAGACGGCATTGTGCCTTTTGTATTTAATTCCGATCCAATTTCTGTGTTTCATCGTCAAAGAGTAGGTCCAGGGATACAGTAAACCTGAAATAAAGCATCGATATCTAAAACTGGTCTCACAGGAAAGGCTCAAATCAGAGAATGTAAGAAGAGTCAGTCTTCTTGTACTTAAATCGGCATTGTGCCTTTTGTATTTAATTCCGATCCGATTCCTGTGTTTCATCGTCAGTAAATAGGCGCAAGGGATACAGTAAACCTGAAGTGAAGCATCGGAATCTAAAACAGGTCTCACACGAACCGTTCAAATCGTAGAATGTTAGAAGTGTCAGTCCTGTTGTACTTATGTCGGCATTGTGCCTTTTGTATTTAATTCCGATGCAATTTCTGTGTTTCATCGTCAAGAAGAAGGTCCGAGGAGTACAGTACACCTGAGGTGAAGCTTCGGAATCTTAAACTGGTCTCACAGGAAAGGCTCAAAACATAGACAGTAAGAAGATGCAGTCTTCTTTTACTTAAGTCGGCATTTTGCCTTTTGTATTTAATTCCGATGCAATATCTGGAATTCATCGTAAATAAGAAGGTCCAATGGATACAGTAAACCTGAAGTGAAGCATCGGAATCTAAAGATGGTCTCACAGGAAAGGTTCAAAATATAGACAGTAAGAAGATGCAGTCTTGTTTTACTGAAGTCGGCATTTTGCCTTTTGTATTTAATTCCGATGCAATATCTGGAATTCAGCGTCAATAAGAAGGTCCAAGGGATACAGTAATACTGAAGTGAAGCTTCGGAATGTAAAACTGGTCTCACAGGAAAGGTTCAAAACATAGACAGTAAGAAAAGTGAGACTTCAAGTACTTAAGTCGGCATTGTGCCTTTTGTATTTAATTCGGATGCGATTTCTTCGTTATATCGTCAATAAGAAGGTCCGAGAGATACAGTAAACCTGAAGTTAAGCATCAGAATCTAAAACTGGTCTAACAGGAAATTCTCAAATCATCGAATGTAAAAAGAGTCAGTCTTCTTGTACTTAAGTCGGCATTGTACCTTTTGTATTTAATTCCGATGCAATTTCTCAGTTTCATCGTCAATGAGAAGTTCCAAGGGATACAGTAAACCTGAAGTGAAGCATCGATATGTAAAACTGGTCTGACAGGAAAGGTTCAATTCATAGACAGTAAGAAGAGGCTTAAAACATACAGGCAGCCTTCTTGTACTTAATTCGGCATTGTGCCGTTTGTATTTAATGCCCATGCAATTTCTGCGTTTCATCGTCAGTAACAAGGTCCAAGGGATACAGTAAACATGCAGTGAAGCTTCGGAATCTAAAACTGGTCTCACAGGAATGGTTCAAAACATAGACTGTGAGAAGAGTCAGTCTTCTTGAACTTAAGTCGGCATTGTGCTATTCGTATTTAATTCCGATGCAGTTTCTGTGTTTCATCGTCAATAAGAAGGTCCAAGGGATACAGTAAACCTGAGGTGAACCATCGGAATCTAAAACTGGTCTCACAGGAAAGGTTCAAAACATAGACAGTAAGAAGAGTCAGTCTTCTTGTACTTAAGTCGGCATTTTACCTTTTGTATTTAATTCCGATGCAATTTCTCTGTTTCATCCTCAATAAGAAGGTCCAAGGGATACAGTATTCCTGAAGTGAGGCGTTGAAATCCAAAACTGGTCTTACAGGAAAGATTCAAATCATAGACCGTAAGAAGCTTCAGTCTTCTTGTACTTAAGTGGGCATTGTGCCTTTTGTATTTAATTCCGATGCAATTTCTGTGTTTCATCGTCAATAAGAAGGTCCTAGGGATACACTAAACCTGAATTGAGGCATCGGAATCTAAAACTGGTCTAACAGGAAAGGCTCAAATCATGGAATGTAAAAAGAGTTCGTATTCTTGTACTTAAGTCGACATTGTACGTTTTGTATTTAATTCCGACGCAATTTCTCAGTTTCATCGTCAATAAGAAGGTCCAAGGGATACAGTGAACCTGAAGTAAAGCATCGATATCTAAAACTGGTCTCACAGGAAAGGCTCAAATCATAGAATGTAAGAAGAGTCAGTCCTCTTGTACTTAAGTCGGCATTGTTCCTTTAGTATATAATTCCGATGCAATTTCTGTTTTTCATCGTCAACAGCAAGGTGCAAGGAATGCAGTAAACCTGAAGTGAAGCATCGGAATCCAACACTGGTCTCAGAGGAAAGGCACAAAACATTGACAGCAAGAAGAGTCAGACTTCTTGTACTTAAGTCGGCAATTGTGCCTTTTGTATTTCATTCCGATGCAATTTCTGTGTTTCAACGTCAATAAGAAGGACGAAGGGATACAGTAAACCGGAAGTGCAGCATCGGAATCTAAAAGTGGCCTCACAGGAAAGGTACAAAACATAGAATGTAAGAAGAGTCACTCTTCTTCTACTTAAGTCGGCATTGTGTCTTTTGTATTTAATTCCGAAGCTATTTCTGTGTTTCATCGTCAATAAGAAGGTCCAAGGGGTACAGTGAACCTGAAGTGAAGCATTGGAATCTAAAACTGATCTCACAGAAAATGCTCAAATCATAGAATGTAAGAAGAGACGGTCTTCTTGCACATAAGTCGTCATTGTGCCTTTTGTAAGTTAGATGCAATTTCTGTGTTTCATCGTCAATAAAAAGGTCCAAGGGATACAGTAATCACGAAGTGAATCATCGGAACCTAAAAATGGTCTCACAGAAGAGGTTCAATTCATAGACAGTAAGATGAGTCAGTCTTCTTGTACTTAAGTCGGCATTGTTCAATTCGTATTTGATTCCGATGCAATTTCTGTGTTTCATCGTCAATAAGAAGGTCCAATGGATACAGTAAACCTGAAGTGAAGCATCGGAATCTAAAGATGGTCTCACAGGAAAGGTTCAAAGCATAGACAGTAAGAAGATGCAGTCTTCTTGTACTTAAGTCGGCATTGTGCCTTTTGTATTTAATTCCTATGCAATTTCTGCGTTATATCGTGAATAAGAATGTCCAAAAGATACAGTAAACCTGAAGTGAAGCATCGGAATCTAAAACTGGTGTAACAGGAAAGGCTCCAGTTATCGAATGTAAAAAGAGTCAGTCTTCTTATACTTAAGTCGGCATTGTACCTTTTGTATTTAATTCTGATGCAATTTCTCAGTTTCATCGTCAATGAGAAGGTCCAAGGGATACAGTAAACCTGAAGTGAAGCATCAAAATCTAGAACTGGTCTGACAGGAAAGGTTCAATTCGTAGACAGTAAGAAGAGGCAGTCTTCTTGTACTTAATTCGGCATTGTGCCGTTTGTATTTAATACCCATGCAATTTCTGCGTTTCATCGTCAATAACAAGGTCCAAGGAGTGCAGTAAATCTGAAGTGAACCATCGGAATCTAAAACTGGTCTCACAGGAAAGGTTCAAAACATAGACTGTAAGAAGAGTCAGTCTTCTTGTACTTAAGTCGGCATTGTGCCATTTGTATTTAATTCCGATGCAATTTCTGTGTTTTATCGTCCATAAGAAGGTCCAAGGGAGACAGTACACACGGAGTGAAGCATAGGAATCTGAAACTGGTCTCACAGGAAAGGTTCAAATCGTAGACAGTTAGAAGAGTCAGTTTCCTTTTACTTAAGTCGACATTGTGCCTTTTGTGTTTAACTCCGATGCAATTTCTGTGTTTCATCGTCAATAAGTTGGACCAAGGGATACTGTAAACCTGAAAAGAAGCATTGGAATCTAAAAGTGGTCTCACGGGAAAGGTTCAAAACATAGAGAGTATGAAGAGTCAGTCCTCTTGTACTTAAGTCGGCATTGTGCCTTTTGTATGTAATCCCGATGCAATTTCTGTGTTTCATCGACAATACGAAGGTCCACGGGATACAGTAAACCTGAAGTGAAGCAACGGAATCTATAACTGGTCTCACAGGAAAGGTTCAAATCATTGACAGTAAGAAGAGTCAGTATTCTTGTACTTAAGTCGACATTGTGAATTTTGTATTTAATTCCGATGCAATTTCTGTGCTTCGTCACCAATAAGAAGGTCCAAGGGATACAGTAAACCTGAAATGAGCGTCGAAATCTAAAACTGGTCTCACAGGAAAGGTTCAAAACATAGACAGTAAGAAAAGTGAGACTTCAAGTACTTAAGTCGGCATTGTGCCTTTTGTATTTAATTCCGATGCGATTTCTTCGTTATATCGTCAATAAGAAGGTCCGAGAGATACAGTAAACCTGAAGTTAAGCATCGGAATCTAAAACTGGTCTAACAGGAATTTCTCAAATCATCGAATGTAAAAAGAGTCAGTCTTCTTGTACTTAAGTCGGCATTGTACCTTTTGTATTTAATTCCGATGCAATTTCTCAGTTTCATCGTCAATGAGAAGTTCCAAGGGATACAGTAAACCTGAAGTGAAGCATCGATATGTAAAACTGGTCTGACAGGAAAGGTTCAATTCATAGACAGTAAGAAGAGGCTTAAAACATAGAGGCAGCCTTCTTGTACTTAATTCGGCATTGTGCCGTTTGTGTTTAATGCCCATGCAATTTCTGCGTTTCATCGTCAACAACAAGGTGCAAGGAATGCAGTAACCCTGAAGTGAAGCATCGGAATCCAACACTGGTCTCAGAGGAAAGGCACAAATCATTGGCAGCAAGAAGAGTCAGACTTCTTGTACTTAAGTCGGCAATTGTGCCTTTTGTATTTCATTCCGATGCAATTTCTGTGTTTCAACGTCAATAAGAAGGACGAAGGGATACAGTAAACCAGAAGTGCAGCATCGGAATCTAAAAGTGGCCTCACAGGAAAGGTACAAAACATAGACTGTAAGAAGAGTCACTCTTCTTCTACTTAAGTCGACATTGTGTCTTTTGTATTTAATTCCGAAGCTATTTCTGTGTTTCATCGTCAATAAGAAGGTCCAAGGGATACAGTGAACCTGAAGTGAAGCATCGGAATCTAAAACTGATCTCACAGAAAATGCTCAAATCATAGAATGTAAGTAGAGACGGTGTTCTTGTACATAAGTCGTCATTGTGCCTTTTGTAAGTTAGATGCAATTTCTGTGTTTCATCGTCAATAAAAAGGTCCAAGGGATACAGTAAACATGAAGTGAAGCATCGGAACCTAAAAATGGTCTCACAGAAGAGGTTCAATTCATAGACAGTAAGATGAGTCAGTCTTCTTGTACTTAAGTCAGCATTGTTCAATTCGTATTTGATTCCGATGCAATTTCTGTGTTTCATCGTCAATAAGAAGGTCCAATGGATACAGTAAACCTGAAGTGAAGCATCGGAATCTAAAGATGGTCTCACAGGAAAGGTTCAAAACATAGACAGTAAGAAGATGCAGTCTTCTTGTACTTAAGTCGGCATTGTGCCTTTTGTATTTAATTCCTATGCAATTTCTGCGTTATATCGTGAATAAGAATGTCCAAAAGATACAGTAAACCTGAAGTGAAGCATCGGAATCTAAAACTGGTGTAACAGGAAAGGCTCAAGTTATCGAATGTAAAAAGAGTGAGTCTTCTTATACTTAAGTCGGCATTGTAACTTTTGTATTTAATTCCGATGCAATTTCTCAGCGTCATCGTCAATGAGAAGGTCCAAGGGATACAGTAAACCTGAGGTGAAGCATCAAAATCTAGAACTGGTCTGACAGGAAAGGTTCAATTCGTAGACAGAAAGAAGAGGCAGTCTTCTTGTACTTAATTCGGCATTGTGCCGTTTGTATCTAATACCCATGCAATTTCTGCGTTTCATCGTCAATAACAAGGTCCAAGGAATGCAGTAAATCTGAAGTGAACCATCGGAATCTAAAACTGGTCTCACAGGAAAGGTTCAAAACATAGACTGTAAGAAGAGTCAGTCTTCTTGTACTTAAGTCGGCATTGTGCCATTTGTATTTAATTCCGATGCAATTTCTGTGTTTTATCGTCAATAAGAAGAACCAAGGGATACAGTAAACCTGAGGTGAACCATCGGAATCTAAAACTGGTCTCACAGGAAAGGTTCAAAACATGGAGACTACGAAGAGTCAGTCTACTTGTACTTAAGTCGGCATTGTGCCTTTTGTATTTAGTTCCGATGCAATATCTGTGTTTCATCGTCCATATGAAGGTCCAAGGGAGACAGTACACACGGAGTGAAGCATAGGAATCTAAAACTGGTCTCACAGGAAAGGTTCAAATCATAGACAGTAAGAAGAGTCAGTCTTCTGTACTTTAGTCAACATTGTGCCTTTTGGATTAATTTCCGATGCAATTTCTGTGATTCATCGTCAATACCAAGGTGCAAGGGATGCAGTAAACCTGAAGTGAAGCACCGGAATCTAATACTGGTCTTACAGGAAAGGTTCAAATCGTAGACAGTTAGAAGAGTCAGTTTCCTATTACTTAAGTCGACATTGTGCCTTTTGTGTTTAACTCCGATGCAATTTCTGTGTTTCATCGTCAATAAGTTGGACCAAGGGATACTGTAAACCTGAAGTGAAGCATTGGAATCTAAAAGTGGTCTCACGGGAAAGGTTCAAAACATAGAGAGTATGATGAGTCAGTCCTCTTGTACTTAAGTCGGCATTGTGCCTTTAGTATTAAATCCGATGCTAATTCTGTGTTTCCTCGTCAATAAGAATGTCCAAGGTATACAGTAAACCGGAAGTGAAGCATCGGAATCTATAACAGGTCTCACTGGAAAGGGTCAAAACATAGAGAGTAAGAAGGGTCAGCCTTCTTGTACTTAAGTCGGCATTATTCCTTTTGTATTTCATTCCGATTCAATTTCTGTGTTTCATCGTCAATTAGATGGGTCAAGGGATTCAGTAACCCTGAAGTGAAGAATCGGAAACTATGACTGGTGTCACAGGAAAGGTTCCAAACATAGACAGTAAGAAGAGTCGGTCTTCTTGTACTTAAGTCAGCATTATGCATTTTGTGTTTAATTCCGATGCAATTTCTGTGTTTCGTCATCAATAAGACGGTCCAACGGATACAGTAAACATGAAGTGAAGGATCGGAGTCTAAACCTGGTCTCACAGGAATGGTTCATACATAGACAGTAAGAAGAGTCAGTCTTCTTGTACATAAGTCGGCATTTTGCCTTTTGTATTTAATTCCGATGCAATTTCTTTATTTCATCGTCAATAAGAAGTTCCAAGGGATACAGTAAACCTTAAGTGAAGCATCGGAATCTAAAACTGGTCTCACAGAAAAGGTTCAAATCATAGACAGTAGGAAGAGTCGGTCTTCTTGTACTTAAGACGGCATTGTGCTTTCGTATTTAATTCCGATGCAATTTCAGTGTTTCATCGTCATAATAAGGTCCAAGGAATAGAGTAAATCTGAAGTGAAGCATCGGAATCTAAAACTGGTCCTACCGGAAAGGCTCAAATCATAGAGAGTAAGAAGAGTCAGTCTTCTTGAGCTTAAGTCGGCATTTTGTCTTTTTTATTTAATTCCGATGCAATTTCTGTGTTTCATCGTCAGTAAGAAGGTCCAAGGGATACAGCAAACCTGAAGTGAAGCATTGGAATCCAAAACTGGTCTCAAAGGAAAGGTTCAAAATATAGACAGTAAGAAGAGTCAGTCTTCTTTTACTGAAGTCGGCATTGTGCCTTTCGTATTTATTTCCGATGCATTTTCTGTGTTTCATCGTCAATAGGAATTTCCAAGGGATACAGTAAACCTGAAGTGAGGCGTCGGAATCTAAAACTGGTCTTACACGAAAGGTTCAAAGCATAGACAGTAAGAAGATTCAGTCTTCCTGCACATAAGTGGATATTGTGCCTTTTGTATTTAATTCCATGGAATTTCTGTGTTTCATCTTCAATAAGATGGTCCAAGGGATGCAGTAAACCTGAAGTGAAGCAACAGAATCTAAAACTGGTCTCACTGGAAAGGTACGAAACTTAGACAGAAAGGAGAGTCAGTCTTCTTGTACTTAAGTCGGCATTGTTCTTTTGTATTTAAGTCCGATGCAATTTCTGTGTTTCATCGTCAATACGAAGGTCTAAGGGATACAGTAAAATTGAAGTGAAGCATCGGAATCTAAAACTGGTCTCACAGGAAAGGTTCAAATCATAGACATTAAGAAGAGTCAGTCTTCTTGTACTTAAGTCGGCATTGTGCCTTTTGTATTTAATTCTGGTGCAATATCTGTGTTTCATCGTCAATAACAAGGTCCAAGGGATACAGTAAAGCTGAAGAGAAGTATCGCAATCTATAACTGGTCTGACAGGAAAGGCTCAAAACATAGACAGTAAGAAGAGTCAGTCTTCTTGTACTAAAGTCGGCATTGTGCCTTTTCCATTTAATTCCGATGGAATTTCGGTGTTTCATCGTCAATAAGAAGGTCCAAGGGAAAAAATAAACCTGAAATCAATATCGAAATCTAAAACTCTTCTCACAGGAAAGGTTCAAAACATAGACAGTAAGAAGAGTCAGACTTCTTGTACTTAAGTCGGCATTGTGCCTTTTGTATTTAATACCAATGCAATAGCTGTGTTTCATCGTCAATAAGAAGGCCCAAGGGATACAGTAAACCTGAAATGAACATCAAATCTAAAACTGGTCTCACAGGAAAGGTTCAAAACATAGACAGGTAGAAGAGTCAGTCTTCTTGTACTTGTGTCGCATTGTGCCTTTTGTATTTAATTCCGATGGAATTTCTGTGTTTCTTCGACAACAAGAAGGTCCAAGGGATACAGTAAACCGGAAGGGAAGCATAGGAATCTATAACTGGTCTCACAGGAAAGGTTCAAAGAATAGACAGTAAGAAGAGTCAGTCTTCTTGTACCTAAGTGGGCATTGTGCCTTTTGTATTAAATTCCGATGCAATTTCTGTGTTTCATCGTCAACAAGAATCTCCAAGGGATACAGTAAACCTGAAGTGAAGCATCGGAATCTAAAACTGGTCCTACCGGAAAGGCTCAAATCATAGAGAGTAAGAAGAGTCAGTCTTCTTGTACTTAGGTCGGCATTTTGTCTTTTTTATTTAATTCCGATGCAACTTCTGTGTTTCATCGGCAATAAGAAGGTCCATGGGATAAAGTAAACCTGAAGTGAAACATCGGAATCAAAAACTGGCCTCACAGGAAAGGCTCAAATCGTAAAATGTAAGAAGAGTCGGTCTTCTTGTACTTAAGTCGGCATTGTGCCTTTTGTATTTAATTCCGATGGAATATATGTTTCATCGTCACTAAGAAGGCCAAGGGATACAGTAAGCCTGAAGTGAAGCATTGGAATCCAAAACTGGTCTCAAAGGAAAGGTTCAAAACATAGACAGTAAGAAGAGTCAGTCTTCTTGTACTTAAGTCACATTGTGCCTTTTGTATTTAATTCCGATGCAGTTTCTGCGTTTCCTCGTCAATAAGGAGGTCCAACGGATACAGTAAACCTGAAGTGAAGCATTGGATTCTAAAGCTGGTCTCACAGGAGCGGCTCAAATCATAGAATGTAAGAAGAGTCAGTCTCTTTGTACATAAGTCGGCATTGTGCCTTTTGTATTTAATTCCGATGCAATTTCTGTGTTTCATCGTCAGTGAGAAGGTCCAAGGGATACAGTAAACTTGAAGTGAAGCATCGGAATCTAAAACTGGTCACACAGGAAAAGTTCAAAACATAAACAGTAAGAAGAGTTAGTCTTCTTGTACTGAAGTAGGCATTTTGTCTTTTTTATTTAATTCCGATGCAATTTCTGTGTTTCATCGTCAATAAGAAGGTCCATGGGATACAGTAAAACTGAAATGAACGTCGAAATCTAAAACTGGTCCCACAGGAAAGTTTCAAAACATAGACAGTAAGAAGGGTCAGTCTTCTTGTACTTAAGTCGGCATTGTGCCTTTTGTATATAATTCCGATGTGTTTTCTGTATTTCATCGTCAGTAAGAAGGTCCGTGAGATACAGTAAACCAGAAGTGAAGCATCGGAATCCAAAACTGGTCTCACAGGAAAAGTTCAAAACATAGACAGTAAGAAGAGATAGTCTTCTTGTACTTAAGTCGGCATTGTGCCTTTTGTATTTAATTCCGATGGAATTTCTGTGTTTCATCGTCAATAAGAAGGTCCAAGGGATACTGTAAACCCGAAGTGAAACATCGTAATCTGAAACTGGTCTCTCAGGAAAGGTTCAAATCATAGAATGTAAGAAGAGTCAGTCTTCTTGTAATAAACTCGGCATTGTGCCTTTTGTGTTTAATTCCGATGCAATTTCAGTGTTTCATCGTCAATAAGAAGGTCCTATTGATACAGTAAACCTGAAGTGAAGCATCGGAATCTAAAGATGGTCTCACAGGAAAATTTCAAACCATAGACAGTAAGAAAAGTCAGACTTCATGTACTTAAGTCGGCATTGTGCCTTTTGTATTTAATTCCGATGCAATTTCTTCGTTATATCGTCAATAAGACGGTGCAAGAGATACAGTAAACCTTAAGTTAAGCATCGGAATCTAAAATTGGTCTAACAGGAAATTCTCAAATTATCGAATGTAAAAAGAGTCAGTCTTCTTGTACTTAAACCGGCATTGTACCTTTTGTATTTAATTCCGATGCAATTTCTCGGTTTCATCGTCAATGAGAAGGTCCAAGGGATGCAGTAAACCTGAAGTGAAGCAACAGAATCTAAAACTGGTCTCACTGGAAAGGTACGAAACTTAGACAGAAAGGAGAGTCAGTCTTCTTGTACTTAAGTCGGCATTGTTCTTTTGTATTTAATTCCGATGCAATTTCTGTGTTTTATCGTCAATACGAAGGTCTAAGGGATACAGTAAAATTGAAGTGAAGCATCGGAATCTAAAACTGGTCTCACAGGAAAGGTTCAAATCATAGACATTAAGAAGAGTCAGTCTTCTTGTACTTAAGTCGGCATTGTGCCTTTTGTATTTAATTCTGGTGCAATATCTGTGTTTCATCGTCAATAACAATGTCCAAGGGATACAGTAAAGCTGAAGAGAAGTATCGCAATCTAAAACTGGTCTCAGAGGAAAGGCTCAAAACATAGACAGTACGAAGAGTCAGTCTTCTTGTACTAAAGTCGGCATTGTGCCTTTTGAATTTAATTCCGAAGCAATTTCGGTGTTTCATCGTCAATAAGAAGGTCCAAGGAAAAAATAAACCTGAAATCAACATCGAAATCTAAAACTAATCTCACAGGAAAAGTTCAAAACATAGACAGTAAGAAGAGTCAGTCTTCTTGTACTTAGGTCGGCATTGTGCCTTTTGTATTTAATACCGATGCAATAGCTGTGTTTCATCGTCAACAAGAAGGTCCAAGGGATACAGTAAACCTGGAATGAACATCAAATCTAAAACTGGTCTCACAGGAAAGGTTCAAAACATAGACAGGTAGAAGAGTCAGTCTTCTTGTACTTGTGTCGCATTGTGCCTTTTGTATTTAATTCCGATGGAATTTCTGTGTTTCATCGACAACAAGAAGGTCCAAGGGATACAGTAAACCGGAAGTGAAGCATCGGAATCTATAACTGGTCTCACAGGAAAGGTTCAAAGAATAGACAGTAAGAAGAGTCAGTCTTCTTGTACCTAAGTGTGCATTGTGCCTTTTGTATTTAATTCCGATGCAATTTCTGTGTTTCAACGTCAACAAGAATCTCCAAGGGATACAGTAAACCTGAAGTGAAGCATCGGAATCTAAAACTGGTCCTACCGCAAAGGCTCAAATCATAGAGAGTAAGAAGAGTCAGTCTTCTTGTACTTAGGTCGGCATTTTGTCTTTTTTATTTAATTCCGATGCAATTTCTGTGTTTCATCGGCAGTAAGAAGGTCCATGGGATAAAGTAAACCTGAAGTGAAACATCGGAATCTAAAACTGGTCTCACAGGAAAGGCTCAAATGATAAAATGTAAGAAGAGTCGGTCTTCTTGTACTTAAGTCGGCATTGTGCCTTTTGTATTTAATTCCGATGCAATGTATGTTTCATCGTCACTAAGAAGGCCAAGGGATACAGTAAGCCTGAAGTGAAGCATTGGAATCCAAAACTGGACTCACAGGAAAGGTTCAAAACATAGACAGTAAGAAGAGTCAGTCTTCTTGTACCTAAGTGAGCATTGTGCCTTTTGTATTTAACTCCGATGCAAATTCTGTGTTTCCTCGTCAATAAGGAGGTCCAAGGGATACAATAAACCTGAAGTGAATCATCGGAATCTAAAACTGGTCTCACAGGAAAGGTTCAAAACATACACAGTAAGAAGCGTCAGTCTTCTTGTACTTAACTCGGCATTGTGCCTTTTGTATATTATTCCGATGCGTTTTCTGTATTTCTTCGTCAGTAAGAAGGTCCGAGAGATACAGTAAACCAGAAGTGAAACATCGGAATCTAAAACTGGTCTCACAGGAAAAGTTCAAAACATAGACAGTAAGAAGAGATAGTCTTCTTGTACTTAAGTCGGCATTGTACCTTTTGTATTTAATTCCGGTGTAATTTCTGTGTTTCATCATCTATACGAATGTCCAAGGGATACAGTAAACCTGAAGTGAAGCATCAGAACCTAAAACTGGTCTCACAGGAAGGGTTCAAAACGTAGACAGTAAGAAGTGTCAGTCTTCTTTTACTTAAGGCGGCATTGTGCCTTTTGTATTTAATTCCGATGCAATTTCTGTATTTCATTGTCAATAAGAAGGTTCAAGGGATACAGTAAAACTGAAGTGAAGCATCGGAATCTGAAACTGGTCTCTCAGGAAAGGTTCAAATCATAGAATGTAAGAAGAGTCGGTCTTCTTGTAATAAACTCGGCATTGTGCCTCTTGTGTTTAATTCCGATGCAATTTCTGTGTTTCATCGTCAATAAGAAGGTCCAATGGATACAGTAAACCTGAAGTGAAGCATCGGAATCTAAAGGTGGTCTCACAGGAAAGGATCAAAACATAGACAGTAAGAAGATGCAGTCTTCTTGTAATTAAGTCGGCAATTTGCCTTTTGTATTTAATTCCGATGCAATTTCTTGGTTTCATCGTCAATAAGAAGGTCCAAGGGATACAGTATTACTGATGTGAGGCTTCGGAATGTAAAACTGGTCTCACAGGAAAGGTTCAAACCATAGACAGTAAGAAAAGTCAGACTTCATGTACTTAAGTCGGCATTGTGCCTTTTGTATTTAATTCCGATGCAATTTCTTCGTTATATTGTCAATAAGAAGGTCCAAGAGATACAGTAAACCTGAAGTTAAGCATCGGAAACTAAAACTGGTCTAACAGGAAATTCTCAAATCATCGAATGTAAAAAGAGTCAGTCTTCTTGTACTTAAACCGGCATTGTACCTTTTGTATTTAATTCCGATGCAATTTCTCAGTTTGATCGTCAATGAGAAGGTCCAAGGGATACAGTAAACCTGAAGTGAAGCATCGGAATCTAAAACTGGTCTGACAGGAAAGGTTCAATTCATAGACAGTAAGAAGAGGCAGTCTTCTTGTACCTAATTCGGAATTGTGCCGTTTGTATTTAATGCCCATGCAATTTCTTCGTTTCATCGTCAATAACAAGGTCCAAGGGATACAGTAAACCTGAAGTGAAGCATCGGAATCTAAAACTGGTCTCACAGGAATGGTTCAGAACATAGACTGTCAGAAGAGTCAGTCTTAAATCGGCATTGTGCCATTCGTATTTAATTCCGATGCAGGTTATGTGTTTCATCGTCAATAAGAAGGTCCAAGGGATACAGTAAACCTGAGGTGAACCATCGGAATCTAAAACTGGTCTCACAGGAAAGGTTCAAAACATAGAGAGTAAGAACAGTCAGTCTTCTTGTACACAAATCGGCATTGCGCCTCTTGTATTTAGTTCCGATGCAATATCTATGTTTCATCGTCAGTAAGAAGGTCCAAGGAAGACAGTACACCTGGAGTGAAGCATAGGAAACTAAAACTGGTCTCACAGGAAAGGTTCAAATCATAGACAGTAAGAAGAGTCAGTCTTCTGTACTTAAGTCGACATTGTGCCCTTTGGATTTAATTCCGATGCAATTTCTGTGTTTCATCGCCAATAAGAAGGTCAAAGGGATATAGTAAACCTGAAATGAGCATGGAAATCTAAAACTGGTCTCACAGGAATGTTTCAAAACATAGACAGTAAGAGGAGTAAGTCTTCTTGTACTTAAGTCGGCATTGTGCCTTTTGTATTTAATTCCGATCCAATTTCTGTGTTTCATCGTCAACAACAATGTGCAAGGGATCCAGTAAACCTGAAGTGAAGCAACAGAATCTAAAACTGGTCTCACTGGAAATTTACGAAATTTAGACAGAAAGGAGAGTCAGTCTTCTTGTACTTAAGTCGACATTGTTCTTTTGTATTTAATTCCGATGCAATTTCTGTGTTTCATCGTTAATACGAAGGTCTAAGGGATACAGTAAAATTGAAGTGAAGCATCGGAATCTAAAACTGGTCTCACAGGAAAGGTTCAAATCATAGACATTAAGAAGAGTCAGTCTTCTTGTACTTAAGTCGGCATTGTGCCTTTTGTATGTAATTCTGGTGCAATATCTGTGTTTCATCGTCAATAACAAGGTCCAAGGGATACAGTAAAGCTGAAGAGAAGTATCGCAATCTAAAACTGGTCTCACAGGAAAGGCTCAAAGCATAGACAGTAAGAAGAGTCAGTCTTCTTGTACTAAAGTCGGCATTGTGCCTTCTGCATTTAATTCCGAAGCAATTTCGGTGTTTCATCGTCAATAAGAAGGTCCAAGGGAAAAATAAACCTGAAATCAACATCGAAATCCAAAACTATTCTCACAGGAAAGTTCAAAACATAGACAGTAAGAAGAGTCAGTCTTCTTGTACTTAAGTCGGCATTGTGCCTTTTGTATTTAATACCGATGCAATAGCTGTGTTTCATCGTCAATAAGAAGGTCCAAGGGATACAATAGACCTGGAATGAACATCAAATCTAAAACTGGTCTCACAGGAAAGGTTCAAAACATAGACAGGTAGAAGAGTCAGTCTTCTTGTACTTATGTCGCATTGTGCCTTTTGTATTTAATTCCGATGCAATTTCTGTGTTTCATCGTCAACAAGAATCTCCAAGGGATACAGTAAACCTGAAGTGAAGCATCGGAATCTAAAACTGGTCCTACCGGAAAGGCTCGAATCATAGAGAGTAAGAAGAGTCAGTCTTCTTGTACTTAGGTCGGCATTTTGTCTTTTTTATTTAATTCCGATGCAATTTCTGTGTTTCATCGGCAATAAGAAGGTGCATGGGATAAAGTAAACCTGAAGTGAAACATCCGAATCTAAAACTGGTCCCACAGGAAAGGCTCAAATCATTAAATGTAAGAAGAGTCGGTCTTCTTGTACTTAAGTCGGCATTGTGCCTTTTGTATTTAATTCCGATGCAATATATGTTTCATCGTCACTAAGAAGGCCAAGAGATACAGTAAGCCTGAAGTGAAGCATTGGAATCCAAAACTGGTCTCACAGGAAAGGTTCAAATCATAGAATGTAAGAAGAGTCCGTCTTCTTGTACTTAAGTCAGCATTGTGCCTTTTGTATTTAATTCCGATGCAATTTCTGTGTTTCCTCGTCAATAAGGAGGTCCAAGGGATACCATAAACCCTAAGTGAAGCATCGGAATCTAAAACTCGTCCCACAGGAAAGGTTCAAATCATAGAATGTAAGAAGAGTCAGTCTTCTTGTACTTAACTCGGCATTGTGCTTTTTGTTTTTAATTCCGATGCAATTTCTGTGTTTCATCGTCAATAAGAAGGTCCAAGGGATACAGTAAACCTGAATTGAAGCATTGGATTCTAAAACTGGTCTCACAGGAGCGGCCCAAATCACAGAATGTAAGAACAGTCAGTCTCTTTGTACATAAGTCGGCATTGTGCCTTTTGTATTTAATTCCGATGCAATTTCTGTGTTTCATCGTCAGTAAGAAGGTCCAAGGGATACAGTAAACTTGAAGTGAAGCATCAGAATCTAAAACTGGTCACACAGGAAAAGTTCAAAAAATAGACAGTAAGAAGAGTTAGTCTTCTTGTACTTAAGTCGGCATTTTGTCTTTTTTATTTAATTCCGATGGAATTTCTGTGTTTCATCGCCAATAAGAAGGTCCATGGGATACAGTAAAACTGAAATGAACGTCGAAATCTAAAACCGGTCCCACAGGAACGGTTCAAAACATAGACAGTAAGAAGGGTCAGTCTTCTTGTACTTAAGTCGGCATTGTGCCTTTTGTATATAATTCCGATGCGTTTTCTGTATTTCATCGTCAGTACGAAGGTCCGAGAGATACAGTAAACCAGAAGTGAAGCATCGGAATCTAAAACTGGTCTCACAGGAAAAGTTCAAAACATAGACAGTAAGAAGAGATAGTCTTCTTGTACTTAAGTCTGCATTGTGCCTTTTGTATTTAATTCCGATGCAATTTCTGTGTTTCATCATCTATACGAATGTCCAAGGGTTACAGGAAACCTGAAGTGAAGCATCAGAATCTAAAACTGGTCACACAGGAAAGGTTCAAATCATAGACATTAAGAAGAGTCAGTCTTCTTGTACTTAAGTCGGCATTGTGCCTTTTGTATTTAATTCTGGTGCGACATCTGTGTTTCATCGTCAATAACAAGGTCCAAGGGATACAGTAAAGCTGAAGAGAAGTATCGCAATCTAAAACTGGTCTCACAGGAAAGGCTTGGAACATAGACAGTAAGAAGAGTCAGTCTTCTTGTACTAAAGTCGGCATTGTGCCTTCTGCATTTAATTCCGAAGCAATTTCGGTGTTTCATTGTCAATAAGAAGGTCCAAGGGAAAAAAAAAACCTGAAATCAACATCGAAATCTAAAACTATTCTCACAGGAAATGTTCAAAACATAGACAGTAAGAAGAGTTAGTCTTCTTGTACTTAAGTCGGCATTTTGTCTTTTTTATTTAATTCCGATGGAATTTCTGTGTTTCATCGCCAATAAGAAGGTCCATGGGATACAGTAAAACTGAAATGAACGTCGAAATCTAAAACCGGTCCCACAGGAACGGTTCAAAACATAGACAGTAAGAAGGGTCAGTCTTCTTGTACTTAAGTCGGCATTGTGCCTTTTGTATTTAATACCGATGCAATAGCTGTGTTTCATCGTCAATAAGAAGGTCCAAGGGATACAATAGACCTGGAATGAACATCAAATCTAAAACTGGTCTCACAGGAAAGGTTCAAAAAATAGACAGGTAGAAGAGTCAGTCTTCTTGTACTTATGTCGCATTGTGCCTTTTGTATTTAATTCCGATGGAATTTCTGTGTTTCATTGACAACAAGAAGGTCCAAGGGATACAGTAAACCGGAAGTGAAGCATCGGAATCTATAACTGGTCTCACAGGAAAGGCTCAAAGATTAGACAGTAAGAAGAGTCAGTCTTCTTGTACCTAAGTGGGCATTGTGCCTTTTGTATTTAATTCCGATGCAATTTCTGTGTTTCATCGTCAACAAGAATCTCCAAGGGATACAGTAAACCTGAAGTGAAGCATCGGAATCTAAAACTGGTCCTACCGGAAAGGCTCAAATCATAGAGAGTAAGAAGAGTCAGTCTTCCTATACTTAGGTCGGCATTTTGTCTTTTTTATTTAATTCCCATGCTATTTCTGTGTTTCATCGGCAATAAGAAGGTCCATGGGATAAAGTAAACCTGAAGTGAATCATCGGAATCTAAAACTGGTCTCACAGGAAAGGCTCAAATCATAAAATGTAAGAAGAGTCGGTCTTCTTGTACTTAAGTCGGCATTGTGCCTTTTGTATTAAATCCGATGCAATATATGTTTCATCGTCACTAAGAAGACCAAGAGATACAGTAAGCCTGAAGTGAAGCATTGGAATCCAAAACTGGTCTCACAGGAAAGGTTCAAAACATAGACAGTAAGAAGAGTCAGTCTGCTTGTACTTAAGTCAGCATTGTGCCTTTTGTATTTAATTCCGATGCAATTTCTGTGTTTCCTCGTCAATAAGGAGGTCCAAGGGATACAATAAACCTGAAGTGAAGCATCGGAATCTAAAACTGGTCCCACAGGAAAGGTTCAAATCATAGAATGTAAGAAGAGTCAGTCTTCTTGTACTTAACTCGGCATTGTGCTTTTTGTGTTTAATTCCGATGCAATTTCTGTGTTTCATCGTCAATAAGAAGGTCCAAGGGAAACAGTAAACCTGAAGTGAAGCATCGGAATCTAAAACTGGTCTGACAGGAAAGGTTCAATTCATAGACAGTAAGAAGAGGCAGTCTTCTTGTACCTAATTCGGAATTGTGCCGTTTGTATTTAATGCCCATGCAATTTCTGCGTTTCATCGTCAATAACAAGGTCCAAGGGATACAGTAAACCTGAAGTGAAGCATCGGAATCTAAAACTGGTCTCACAGGAATGGTTCAGAACATAGACTGTGAGAAGAGTCAGTCTTAAATCGGCATTGTGCCATTCGTATTTAATTCCGATGCAGTTTCTGTCTTTCATCGTCAATAAGAAGGTCCAAGGGATACAGTAAACCTGAGGTGAACCATCGGAATCTAAAACTGGTCTCACAGGAAAGGTTCAAAACATAGATAGTAAGAACAGTCAGTCTTCTTGTACATAAATCGGCATTGTGCCTTTTGTATTTAGTTCCGATGCAATATCTGTGTTTCATCGTCAATAAGAAGGTCCAAGGAAGACAGTACACCTGGAGTGAAGCATAGGAAACTAAAACTGGTCTCACAGGAAAGGCTCAAATCATAGACAGTAAGAAGAATCAGTCTTCTGTACTTAAGTCGACATTGTGCCTTTTGGATTTAATTCCGATGCAATTTCTGTGTTTCATCGCCAATAAGAAGGTCGAAGGGATACAGTAAACCTGAAATGAGCATGGAAATCTAAAACTGGTCTCACAGGAAAGTTTCAAAACATAGACAGTAAGAGGAGTAAGTCTTCTTGTACTTAAGTCGGCATTGTGCCTTTTGTATTTAATTCCGATCAAATTTCTGTGTTTCATCGTCAACAACAATGTGCAAGGGATCCAGTAAACCTGAAGTGAAGCGTCGGAATCTAACACTGGTCTCAGAGGAAAGGCACAAAACATTGACAGCAAGAAGAGTCAGACTTCTTGTACTTAAGTCGGCAATTGTGCCTTTTGTATTTCATTCCGATGCAATTTCTGTGTTTCATCGTCAATAAGAAGGTCCAAGGGATACAGTGAACCTGAAGTGAAGCATCGGAATCTAAAACTGATCTCACAGAAAATGCTCAAATCATAGAATGTAAGAAGAGACGGTCTTCTTGTACATAAGTCGTAATTGTGCCTTTTGTAAGTTAGATGCAATTTCTGTGTTTCATCGTCAATAAGAAGGTCCAAGGGATACAGTAAACCTGAAGTGAAGCATCGGAATCTAAAACTGGTCTCACACGAAAGGTTCAAATCGTAGAATGTTGGAAGAGTCAGTCCTGTTGTACTTATGTCGGAATTGTGCCTTTTGTATTTATTTCCGATGCAATTTCTGTGTTTCATCGTCAATAAAAAGGTCCAAGGGATACAGTAAACATGAAGTGAAGCATCGGAACCTAAAAATGGTCTCACAGAAGAGGTTCAATTCATAGACAGTAAGATGAGTCAGTCTTCTTGTACTTAAGTCGGCATTGTTCAGTTCGTATTTGATTCCGATGCAATTTCTGTGTTTCATCGTCAATAAGAAGGTCCAATGGATACAGTAAACCTGAAGTGAAGCATCGGAATCTTAAGATGGTGTCACAGGAAAGGTTCAAAACATAGACATTAAGAAGATGCAGTCTTCTTGTACTTAAGTCGGCATTGTGCCTTTTGTATTTAATTCCGGTGCAATTTCTGCGTTATATCGTGAATAAGAATGTCCAAAAGATACAGTAAACCTGAAGTGAAGCATCGGAATCTAAAACTGGTCTCACAGGAAAGGTTCAAAACATGGACTGTAAGAAGAGTCAGTCTTCTTGTACTTAAGTCGGCATTGTGCCATTTGTATATAATTCCGATGCAATTTCTGTGTTTTATCGTCAATAAGGAGGTCCAAGGGATACAGTAAACCTGAGGTGAACCATCGGAATCTAAATCTGGTCTCACAGGAAAGGTTCAAAACATAGCCAGTAAGCAGAGTCAGTCATCTTGTACTTAAGTCAGCATTGTGCCTTTTGTATTTAATTCCGATGCAATTTCTGTGTTTCCTCGTCAATAAGAAGGTACAAGGGATACAATAAACCTGAAGTGAAGCATCGGAATCTGTAACTGGTCTCACAGGAAAGGTTCAAATCATAGAATGTAAGAAGAGTCAGTCTTCTTGTACTTAACTCGGCATTGTGCCTTTTGTGTTTAATTCCGACGCAATTTCTGTGTTTCATCGTCAATAAGAAGGTCCAAGGGACACAGTAAACCTGAAGTGAAGCATTGGATTCTAAAACTGGTCTCACAGGAGCGGCTCAAATCGTAGAATGTAAGAAGTGTCAGTCTCCTGGTACATAAATCGGCATTGTGTCTTTTGTATTTAATTCCGATGCAATTTCTGTGTTTCATCGTCAATAAGAAGGTCGAAGGGATACAGTAACCTTGAAGTGAAGCATCGGAATCCAAAACTGGTCTCACAGGAAAGGCTCAAACATAGACAGTAAGAAGAGTCAGTCTTCCTGTACTTAAGTCGGTATTTTCCTTTTATATTTAATTCCGATGCAATTTCTGTGTTTCATCGTCAACAAGAGGGTCCAAGGGATACAGTAAGCCTGAAGTAAAGCATCAAAATCTATAACAGGTCTCAAGGGAAAAGTTCAAAGCATAGACAGTAAGAAGAGTCAGTCCTCTTGTACTTAAGTTGGCATTGTTCCCTTTGTATTTAATTCCGATGCAAATTCTGTGTTTCATTGTCAATAAGAAGATCCAAGGGATACAGTAAACCCAAAGTGAAGCATCGTAATCTAAAGCTGGTCTCACAATAAATGTGCAAATCATAAAATGTAGGAAGCGGCAGTCCTCTTGTACTTAAGTCGGCATTGTGCCCTTTGTATTTCATTACGATTGAATTTCTGTGTTTCATCGTCAATTAAAAGGTCCAATGGATACCGTAAACCTGAAGTGAAGCATCGGAATTTAAAACTGGTCTCACAGGAAAGGCTCAAATCATAGACAGTAAGAAGAGTCAGTCCACTTGTACTTAATTCGGCATTGTGCCTTTTGTATTTAATTCCGATGCAATTTCTGTGTTTCATCGTCAATAAGAAGGTCCAAAGCATACAGTAAACCTGAAATGAAGCATCGGAATGTAAAACTGGTCTCACAGGAACGGTTCAAAGCATAGCCAGTATGAAAAGTCAGTTTCTTGTACTTAAGACGGCAATTTGCCTTTTGTACTGACTCCGATGCAATATCTGTGTTTAATCGTCAATAAGAAATTCCAAGGGATACAGTAAATATGAAGTGAAGCATCGGAATCTAAAACTGGTCTCACAGGAAAGGTTCAAATCATAGAATGTAGGAAGAGTCAGTCTTCTTCTACTTAAGTCGGCATTGTGCCGTTTGTATTTAATTCCGGTGCTATTTCTGTGCTTCACGTCAATAGGAAGGTCCAAGGGTAACACTAAACCTGACGTGAAACATCGGATTCGAAAACTGGTGTCACAGGAAAGGTTCAAACCATAGAAAGTAAGAAGAGTCAGTCCTCTTGCACTTAAGTCGGCATTGTGCCTTTTGTATTTAATTCCAATGCAGTTTCTGAGTTTCATCATCAATTAGAAGGTCCAAGTGATATAGTAAACCTGAAGTGAAGCATCGAAATCCAAAACTTGTATCACAGGAATGGTTCAAAATATAGACTGTAAGAAGAGTCAGTGTTCATGTACTTATGTCGGCATTGTGCCTTTTGTATTAGATTCCGATTCAATTTCTTTGTTTCATCGTCAATAAGAAGGTCCAAGGTGTGCTGTAAACTTGATGTGAAGCATCGGAATCTAAAACTGGTCTCACAGGAGAGGCTCAAAACATAGACAGTAGGAAGAGTCAGTCTTCTTGTACGTAAGTCGGCATTGTGCCTTTTGTATTTAATTCCGATGCAATTTTTATGTATCATCGTCAATAAGAAGGTCCGAGGGATACAGTAAACCTGATGTGAAGCATCGGAATCCATAACAGGTCTCAAGGGAAAGGTTCAAAACATAGACAGTAAGAGGACTCAGTCTTCTTGTACTTATGACGGCATTTTGCCTTTTGTATTTCATTCCAATGCAATATCTGTGTTTCATCTTCAATAATAAGGTCCAAGGGATACAGTAAACCTGAAGTGAAGCATCGGAATCTGGAACTGGTCTCACAGGAAATGTTCAAACAGAGACAGTAAGAAGAGTCCGTCTTCTAGTACTTAAGTCGGCAATGTGGCTTATGTACTCAATTACGATGCAATATCTGTGTTTCATCGTCAATAAGAAGGTCCAAGGTATACAGTAAACCTGAAGTGAAGCATCGGAATCTAAAACTGGTCTCACAGGAAAGGTTCAAACCGTAGAGATTAAGAAGAGTCAGTCCTCTTGTATTTAAGTCGGTATTGTGCCTTTTGTATTTAATTCCGATGCAATTTCTGTGTTTCATCGTCAATAAGAAGGTACAAGGGATACATTAAACCTGAGGTGAAGCATCGGAATCTAAAACTGGTCTCACAGGAGAAGTTCAAATCATAGAATGTAAGAAGTCTCAGTCCTCTTGTACATAAGCCGGCATTGTGCCTTTTATATTTAATTCCGAAGCAATTTCTGTGTTTCATTGTCAATAAGAAGGTCCAAAGGATACAGTAAACCTGAAATGAAGCATCGGAATGTAATACTGGTCTCACAGGAAAGGTTCAAGCATAGAATGTAAGAAGAGTCAGTCCTCTTGTACTTAAGTCGGCATTGTGCCTTTTGTATTTAATTCCGAAGCTATTATTGTGTTTCATCGTCGATATGAAGGTCTAAGGGATACAGTAAACCTGAAGTGAAGCATCGGAATCTTAAACTGGTCTCACATGAAAGGCTCAATTGATTGAGTGTAAGAATGGGGAGTCTTCTTGTACTTAAGTAGGCATTGTGCCTTTTGGATTTCATTCCGTTGCAATTTCTGTGTTTCATCGTCAATAAGAAGGTCCAAGGGATACAGTAAACCGGAAGTGAAGCATTGGAATCCAAAACTGGTCTCACAGGAAAGGTTCAAAACATAGACAGTAAGTAGAGTCAGCCTTCTTGTACTTAACTCGGCATTGTGCCTTTTGAATTTAATTCCGATGCAATATCCGTGTTCCATCGTCAATAAGTAGGCACAAGGGATGCAGTAAATCTGAAGTGAAGCATCGGAATCTAAAACAGGTCTTAAAGGAAAGGTTAAAACATAGACAGTAAGAAAAGTCAGTCGCTTGTACTGAAGTTGGCATTGTGCATTTTGTATTTAATTCCTATGTAATTTCTGTGTTTCATCGTCAATAAGGCGGTCCAAGGGATGCAGTAATCCTGAAGAGAAGTATCGTAATCTAAAACTTGTATCACAGGAAAGGTTCAAACCATAGACAGTAAGAAGAGTCAATCTTCTTGTACGTAAGCCAGCATTGTGCCTTTTGTATGTAATTCCGGTGCAATATTTGTGTTTCATCATCAATAAGAAGGTCCAAGGGATACAGTAAACATGAAAATCTAGAACTGGTCTCACAGTAAAGGTTCAATACATAGACAGTAAGAAGAGTCAGTCTTTTGTACTTAAGTCTACATTGTGCCTTTAATATTTAATTCCGATGCAATTTGTGTGTTTCATCGTCATTAAGAAGGTCCAAGAGATACAGTAAACCTGAAGTGAAGCATCGGAGTGTAAAACTGGTCTCACATTAAAGGTTCAACTTAGACAATAAGAAGAGTCAATCTTCTTGTACTTAAGTCGGCATTGTGCCTTTTGTATTCAATTCCGATGCAATTTCTGTGTTTCATCGTCAATAAGAAGGTCCAAGGGATACAGTATACCTGAAATGAAGAATCGGAATGTAAAAGTGGTCTCACTGGAAAGGTCCAAAACATAGACAGTAAGAAGAGTCAGTCTTCTTGTACCTACATCAGCATTATGCTATTTGTATTTAATTTCGATACAATTTCTGTGTTTCATCGTCAATGAGAAGGTCCAAGGGATACAGTAAACCTGAAGCGAAGCATCCGAATCTAAAACTGGTCTCACAAAAAGGTTCAAAACGTAGACAGTATGAAGAGTCAGTCTTCTTGTACATAAGTCGGCATTGTGCCATTTGTATTTAATTCCGATGCAAATTATGTGTTTCATCGTCAATAAGAAGGTCCTAGTGATACAGTAAACCTGAAGTGAAGCATTGGAATCCAAAACTGGTCTCACAGGAAAGGTTCAAAACATAGACAGTAAGTAGAGTCAGCCTTCTTGTACTTAACTCGGCATTGTGCCTTTTGAATTTAATTCCGATGCAATATCCGTGTTCCATCGTCAATAAGTAGGCACAAGGGATGCAGTAAATCTGAAGTGAAGCATCGGAATCTAAAACAGGTCTTAAAGGAAAGGTTAAAACATAGACAGTAAGAAAAGTCAGTCGCTTGTACTGAAGTTGGCATTGTGCATTTTGTATTTAATTCCTATGTAATTTCTGTGTTTCATCGTCAATAAGGCGGTCCACCCCCCCATGAACCATGGACCTTGCCGTTGGTGGGGAGGCTTGCGTGCCTCAGCGATACAGATAGCCGTACCGTAGGTGCAACCACAACGGAGGGGAATCTGTTGAGAGGCCAGACAAACGTGTGGTTCCTGAAGAGGGGCAGCAGCCTTTTCAGTAGTTGCAAGGGCAACAGTCTGGATGATTGACTGATCTGGCCTTGTAACAATAACCAAAACGGCCTTGCTGTGCTGGTACTGCGAACGGCTGAAAGCAAGGGGAAACTACAGCCGTAATTCTTCCCGAGGGCATGCAGCTTTACTGTATGATTACATGATGATGGCGTCCTCTTGGGTAAAATATTCCGGAGGTAAAATAGTCCCCCATTCGGATCTCCGGGCGGGGACTACTCAAGAGGATGTCGTTATCAGGAGAAAGAAAACTGGCGTTCTACGGATCAGAGCGTGGAATGTCAGATCCCTTAATCGGGCAGGTAGGTTAGAAAATTTAAAAAGGGAAATGGATAGGTTGAAGTTAGATATAGTGGGAATTAGTGAAGTTCGGTGGCAGGAGGAACAAGACTTCTGGTCAGGTGACTACAGGGTTATAAACACAAAATCAAATAGGGGTAATGCAGGAGTAGGTTTAATAATGAATAGGAAAATAGGAATGCGGGTAAGCTACTACAAACAGCATAGTGAACGCATTATTGTGGCCAAGATAGATACGAAGCCCACGCCTACTACAGTAGTACAAGTTTATATGCCAACTAGCTCTGCAGATGACGAAGAAATTGAAGAAATGTATGATGAAATAAAAGAAATTATTCAGATTGTGAAGGGAGACGAAAATTTAATAGTCATGGGTGACTGGAATTCGAGTGTAGGAAAAGGGAGAGAAGGAAACATAGTAGGTGAATATGGATTGGGGGACAGAAATGAAAGAGGAAGCCGCCTGGTCGAATTTTGCACAGAGCACAACATAATCATAACTAACACTTGGTTTAAGAATCATGAAAGAAGGTTGTATACATGGAAGAACCCTGGCGATACTAAAAGGTATCAGATAGATTATATAATGGTAAGACAGAGATTTAGGAACCAGGTTTTAAATTGTAAGGCATTTCCAGGGGCAGATGTGGACTCTGACCACAATCTATTGGTTATGACCTGTAGATTAAAACTGAAGAAACTGCAAAAAGGTGGGAATTTAAGGAGATGGGACCTGGATAAACTAAAAGAACCAGAGGTTGTACAGAGATTCAGGGAGAGCATAAGGGAGCAATTGACAGGAATGGGGGAAATAAATACAGTAGAAGAAGAATGGGTAGCTTTGAGGGATGAAGTAGTGAAGGCAGCAGAGGATCAAGTAGGTAAAAAGACGAGGGCTAGTAGAAATCCTTGGGTAACAGAAGAAATATTGAATTTAATTGATGAAAGGAGAAAATATAAAAATGCAGTAAGTGAAACAGGCAAAAAGGAATACAAACGTCTCAAAAATGAGATCGACAGGAAGTGCAAAATGGCTAAGCAGGGATGGCTAGAGGACAAATGTAAGGATGTAGAGGCCTATCTCACTAGGGGTAAGATAGATACCGCCTACAGGAAAATTAAAGAGACCTTTGGAGATAAGAGAACGACTTGTATGAATATCAAGACCTCAGATGGAAACCCAGTTCTAAGCAAAGAAGGGAAAGCAGAAAGGTGGAAGGAGTATATAGAGGGTCTATACAAGGGCGATGTACTTGAGGACAATATTATGGAAATGGAAGAGGATGTAGATGAAGATGAAATGGGAGATATGATACTGCGTGAAGAGTTTGACAGAGCACTGAAAGACCTGAGTCGAAACAAGGCCCCCGGAGTAGACAATATTCCATTGGAACTACTGACGGCCGTGGGAGAGCCAGTCCTGACAAAACTCTACCATCTGGTGAGCAAGATGTATGAAACAGGCGAAATACCCACAGACTTCAAGAAGAATATAATAATTCCAATCCCAAAGAAAGCAGGTGTTGACAGATGTGAAAATTACCGAACTATCAGCTTAATAAGTCACAGCTGCAAAATACTAACACGAATTCTTTACAGACGAATGGAAAAACTAGTAGAAGCCAACCTCGGGGAAGATCAGTTTGGATTCCGTAGAAACACTGGAACACGTGAGGCAATACTGACCTTACGACTTATCTTAGAAGAAAGATTAAGGAAAGGCAAACCTACGTTTCTAGCATTTGTAGACTTAGAGAAAGCTTTTGACAATGTTGACTGGAATACTCTCTTTCAAATTCTAAAGGTGGCAGGGGTAAAATACAGGGAGCGAAAGGCTATTTACAATTTGTACAGAAACCAGATGGCAGTTATAAGAGTCGAGGGACATGAAAGGGAAGCAGTGGTTGGGAACGGAGTAAGACAGGGTTGTAGCCTCTCCCCGATGTTGTTCAATCTGTATATTGAGCAAGCAGTAAAGGAAACAAAAGAAAAATTCGGAGTAGGTATTAAAATTCATGGAGAAGAAATAAAAACTTTGAGGTTCGCCGATGACATTGTAATTCTGTCAGAGACAGCAAAGGACTTGGAAGAGCAGTTGAATGGAATGGACAGTGTCTTGAAAGGAGGATATAAGATGAACATCAACAAAAGCAAAACAAGGATAATGGAATGTAGTCTAATTAAGTCGTGTGATGCTGAGGGAATTAGATTAGGAAACGAGGCACTTAAAGTAGTAAAGGAGTTTTGCTATTTGGGGAGCAAAATAACTGATGATGGTCGAAGTAGAGAGGATATAAAATGTAGGCTGGCAATGGCAAGGAAAGCGTTTCTGAAGAAGAGAAATTTGTTAACATCCAGTATAGATTTAAGTGTCAGGAAGTCATTTCTGAAAGTATTCGTATGGAGTGTAGCCATGTATGGAAGTGAAACATGGACGATAAATAGTTTGGACAAGAAGAGAATAGAAGCTTTCGAAATGTGGTGCTACAGAAGAATGCTGAAGATTAGATGGGTAGATCACATAACTAATGAGGAAGTATTGAATAGGATTGGGGAGAAGAGAAGTTTGTGGAACAACTTGACCAGAAGAAGGGATCGGTTTGTAGGACATGTTCTGAGGCATCAAGGGATCACCAATTTAGTATTGGAGGGCAGCGTGGAGGGTAAAAATCGTAGAGGGAGACCAAGAGATGAATACACTAAGCAGATTCAGAAGGATGTAGGTTGCAGTAGGTACTGGGAGATGAAAAAGCTTGCACAGGATAGAGTAGCATGGAGAGCTGCATCAAACCAGTCTCAGGACTGAAGACCACAACAACAACAACAACAAGGCGGTCCAAGGGATGCAGTAATCCTGAAGAGAAGTATCGTAATCTAAAACTTGTATCACAGGAAAGGTTCAAACCATAGACAGTAAGAAGAGTCAATCTTCTTGTACGTAAGCCAGCATTGTGCCTTTTGTATTTAACTCCGGTGCAATATTTGTGTTTCATCATCAATAAGAAGGTCCAAGGGATACAGTAAAGCTGAAGTGAGGCATCTGAATCAGAAACTGATCTCACAGGAATGGCTCAAATCGTAGCTGGTAAGAAGAGTCAGTCTTCTCGTACTTAAATCGGCATTGTGCCTTTTGTATTTAATTCCGATGCAATTTCTGTGTGTCATCGTCAATAAGAAGGTCCAAGGGATACAGTAAACAAGAAAATCTAGAACTGGTCTCACAGTAAAGGTTCAGAACATTGACAGTAAGAAGAGTCAGTCTTTTGTCCTTAAGTCTGCATTGTGGCTTTTATATTTAATTCCGATGCAATTTGTTAAAATCATCGTCAATAAGAAGGTCCAAGGGATACAGTAAACGTGAAGTGAAGCATCGGAGTCTAAAACTGGTCTCACAGGAAAGGTTCAACATAGACAATAAGAAGAGTCAGTCTTCTTGTACTTAAGTCGGCATTGTGGCTTTTGTATTTAATTCCGATGCAATTTCTGTGTGTCATCGTCAATAAGAAGGTGCAAGGGATACAGTATACCTGACGTGAAGCATCGGAATCAAAAACTGGTCACACAGGAAAGGTTCAAACCATAGTCAGTAAGAAGAGTCGGTCTTCTTGTACTTGTGTCGGCATTGTGCTTTTTGTATTTAATTCCGATGCTATTTCATTGTTTCATAGTCAATAAAAACGTCCTAGGGATACAGTAAACCAGAAGTGTAGCATCGAAATCTAAAACTGGTCTCACACTAAAGTTTCATAACATTGATAGTAAGAAGAGTCCGTCTTCTTGTACTTAATCGGCATTGTGCTTTTTGTATTTAATTCCGATGCAATTTCTATGTTTCATCGTCGATAAGGAGGTCCAAGGGACACAGTAAACCTGAAGTGAAACATCAGAATCTAAAACTGTTCTCACAGGAGAGGTTCAAATCATAGAATGTAAGATGTGTCAGTCCTCTTTTACTTAAGTCGGCATATTGCCTTTTGTATTTAATTCCGATGCAATTTCTGTGTTTCATCGTCATTAAGAATGTCCAAGGGATACAGTAAACATGAAATGAAGAATCGGAATGTAAAACTGGTTCACAGGAAATGTTCAAAACATAGACAGTAAGAAAAGTCAGTCTACTTGTACTTAAGTCGGCATTTTGCATTTGGTACTGAATTCCGATGCAATATTTGTGATTAATCGTCAATAAGGAAGTCCAAGGGATACAGTAAACCTGAAGTGAAGCACCGGAATCTAAAATTGGTCTCACAGGAAGGGTTCAAATCATACAATGTAAGAGGCGTCAGTCCTCTTGTACTTAAGCCAGCATTGTGCCTTTTGTATTTAATTCCGATGCAATATCTGTGTTCCATCGTCAATAAGAAGCTCCTACGGATGCAGTAAACCTGAAGTGAAGCATCGGAATCTGAAACTGGTCTCACAGGAAAGGTTCAAATCATAGACAGTTAGAAGAGTCAGTATTCTTGTACGTAAGTCGGCATTGTAACTTTTATATATAATTCCGATGGATATTCCGTGTTTCATCGTCAATCAGATGGTCCAAGGGATACAGTGAGGCTGAAGTGAGGCATCGGAATCAAAAACTGATCTCACAGGAATGGCTCACATCGTAGCTGGTAAGAAGAGTCTGTCTTCTTGTACTTAAGTCGACTTTGTGCCTTTTGTATCTAATTTCGATGCAATTTCTGTGTTTCATCGTCAATAAGAAGGTCCAAGGGATACAGTAAACATGAAAATCTAGAACTGGTCTCACAGTAAAGGTTCAATACATAGACAGTAAGAAGAGTCAGTCTTTTGTACTTAAGTCTACATTGTGCCTTTAATATTTAATTCCGATGCAATTTGTGTGTTTCATCGTCATTAAGAAGGTCCAAGAGATACAGTAAACCTGAAGTGAAGCATCGGAGTGTAAAACTGGTCTCACATTAAAGGTTCAACTTAGACAATAAGAAGAGTCAATCTTCTTGTACTTAAGTCGGCATTGTGCCTTTTGTATTCAATTCCGATGCAATTTCTGTGTTTCATCGTCAATAAGAAGGTCCAAGGGATACAGTATACCTGAAATGAAGAATCGGAATGTAAAAGTGGTCTTACAGGAAAGGTTCAAAACATAGACCATAAGAGGAGTCAGTCTTTTTGTACGTAAGTCGACATTGTGCATTTTGTATTTAATTCCGATGCAACGTCTGTGTTTCATCGTCAATAAGATGGACCAAGGGATACAGTGAAACTGAAGTGAAGCATGGGAATCTAAAACTGGTCTCACAGGAAAGGTTCAAAGCATAGACGGTAAGAAAAGTCAGTCTTCTTGTACTGAAGTGGGCATTGTGCATTTTGTATTTAATTCCGATGCAATTTCTGTGTTTCATCGTCAATAAGAAGGTCCAGGGGTACAGTAAACCCGAAGCGAAGTATCCGAATCTAAAACTGGTCTCTCACTAAAGTTTCATAACATAGATAGTAAGAAGCTTCAGTCTTCTTGTACTTAATCGGCATTGTGCCTTTTGTATTTAATTCCGAAGCAGTTTCTGTGTTTCATCGTCAATAAGGAGGTCCAAGGCAAACAGTTAACCTGAAACAAAGCATCGGTATCTAAAACTGGTCTCACAAGAAACGTTCTAACCATAGACAGTAAGTGGAGTCACTCGCTTGTACTGAAGTCGGCATTGTGCATTTTGTATTTAATTCCTATGTAATTTCTGTGTTTCATCGTCAATAAGGAGGTCCAAGGGGTGCAGTAAACCTGAAGTGAAGTATCGTAATCTAAAACTGGTATCACAGGAAAGGTGCAAACCATAGACAGTAAGAAGAGTCAATCTTCTTGTACTTAAGCCAGCATTGTGCCTTTTGTATTTATTTCCGATGCAGTATCTGTGTATCATCATCAATAAGAAGGACCAAGGGATACAGTAAAACTGAAGTGAAGCATCGGAATCTAAAACTGGTCTCACGGGAAAGGTTCAAATCATAGACAGTAAGAAGAGTCAGTCTTCTTGTACGTAAGTCGGCATTGTGCCTTTTGTATTTAATTCCGATGCATTTTCCGTGTTTCATCGTCAATCAGATGGTCCAAGGGATACAGTAAAACTGAAGTGAGGCATCTGAATCAGAAACTGATTTCACAGGAATGGCTCAAATCGTAGCTGGTAAGAAGAGTCAGTCTTGTTGTACTTAAGTCGGGATTGTGCCTTTTGTATTCAATTCCGATGCAATTTCTGTATTTCATCGTCAATAAGAAGGTCCACAGGATAGAGTAAACAGGAAAATCTAGAACTGGTCTCACAGTAAAGGTTCAAAACATAGACAGTAAGAAGAGTCAGTCTTTTGTACTTAAGACTGCATTGTGCATTTTATATTTAATTCCGATGCAATTTGTGTGTTTCATCGTCAATAAGAAGGTTCAAGGGATACAGTAAACCTGAAGTGAAGCATCGGAATTTAAAACTGGTCTCACAGGGAAGGTTCAAACCATAGAAAGTAAGAAGAGTCTGTCTTCTTGCACTTATGTCGGCATTATGCTTTTTGTATTTAATTCCGATGCAATTTCTGTGTTTCATAGTCAATAAGAAGGTCCTAGGGATACAGTAAACCTGAAGTGTAGCATCGAAATCTAAACTGGTCTCACACTAAAGTTTCATAACATAGATAGTAAGAAGAGTCAGTCTTCTTGTACTAAAGTCTTCATTGTGCCTTTTGTATTTAATTTCGATGCAATTTCAGTGTTTCAACGTCCATAAGAAGGTCCAAGAGAAACAGTGAACCTGAAGTGAGGCATCGGAATCTAAAACTGGTCTCACAGGTAAGGCTCAAATCAGAGAATGTAAGAAGAATCACTATTCCCTTACTTAAGTCGGCTTTGTGCATTTGTAATTAATGCCGATGCAATTCCTGTGTTTCCTCTTCAATAAGAAGGTCCAACGGATACAATACACCTGAAACGAAGCATCCGAATCTAAAACTGGTCTCACAGGAAAGGTTCAAAACATAGACAGTAAGAAGAGTCAGTCTTCTTGTACTAAAGTCGGCATTGTGCCATTTGTATTTAATTCCGATGCAATTTCTGTCTTTCATCGTCAACAAGAAAGTCCAAGGGATACAGTAAACCTGACGTCAAGCATCGGAATCTAAAACTGGTCTCACAGGAAGGCTGAAAACATAGACAGTAAGAGGAGTCAGTCTTCTTATACTTAACTCGGCATTGTGCCTTTTGTATTTAATTCCGATGCAATATCCGTGTTTCATCGTCAATAAGAAGGCACAGGGGATACAGTAAACCTGAAGTGAAGCATCGGAATCTAAAACAGGTCTCACAGGGAAGGTTCAAAACATAGGCAGTAAGAAGAGTCAGTCTCCTTGTGCCTAAGTCGGCATTGTGCCTTTTGTATTTAATTCCGATGCAGTTATGTGTTTCATAGTGAATAGAAGGTGAAAGCCGTACAGTAAACCTGAAGTGAACCATCGGAATCTAAAACTAATCTCACAGGAAAGGTTCTAAACATACACAGTGAGAAGAGTCAGTCTTCTTGTACTTAAGTCGGCATTGTGCATTTTTTATTTAATTCCGATGCAATTTCTGTGTTTCATCGTCAATAAGGAGGTCCAATGGATACAGTAAACCTGAAGTGAAGTAACTTAATCTAAAACTGGTATCACAGGAAAGGTTCACAACATAGACAGTAAGAAGTGTCAGTCTTTTGTACTTAAGTCTACATTGTGCGTTTTATATTTAATTCCGATGCAATTTCTGTGTGTCATCGTCAATAAGAAGGTCCAAGGGATACAGTAAGCCTGAAGTGAATCATCGGAATCTAAAACTGGTCTCACAGGATAGGTTCAAAACATAGACAGTAAGAAGAGTCGGTCTTTTTGTACTTATGTTGTCATTGTGCCTTTTGTATTTAATTCCGATGCAATTTCAGTGTTTCATCGTCAATAAGAAGTTCCTAGGGATACAGTAAACCTGAAGTGTAGCATCGAAATCTAAACTGGTCTCACACTAAAGTTTCATAACATAGATAGTAAGAAGAGTCAGTCTTCTTGTACTTAATAGGCATTGTGCCTTTTGTATTTAATTCCGATGCAATTTCTGTGTTTCATCGTCAATAAGGAGGTCCAAGGGATACAGTAAACCTGAAGTGAAGCATCAGAATCTAAAACTGTTCTCAAAGGAGAGGTTCAGATCATAGAATGTAAGAAGTGTCAGTCCTCTTGTACTTACGTCTGCATTGTGCTTTTTGTATTTAATTCCGTTGCAATTTCTGTGTTTCATCGTCAATAAGATGGACCAAATGATACAGTAAACCTGAAGTGAAGCATCGGAATCTAAAACTGGTCTCACAGGAAAGGTTCAAAGCATAGACAGTAAGAAAAGTCAGTCTTGTTGTACTTAAGTAGGAATTTTGCATTTGGTACCGAAATCCGATGAAATATTTGTTATTAATCGTCAATGAGAAATTCCAAGGGATACAGTAAACCTGAAGTGAAGGATCGGAAACTAAAACTGGTCTCACAAAAAGGGTTCAAATCATAGAATGTAAGAAGAGTCAGTCCTCTTGTACTTAAGAAGGCATTGTGCCTTTTGTATTTAATTCCGATGCAATTACTGTGTTTCATCATCAATAAGAAGGTCCAAGGGATACAGTAAACCTGAAGTGAAGCGTCGGAATCTAAAACTAGTCTCACAGGAAAGGTTCAAAGGATAGACAGTAAGAAGAGTCAGTCCTCTTGTACTTAAGTCGTCATTGTGCCTTTTGTATTATATTCCGATGCAACTTCTGTGTTTCATCGTCAATAAGAAGTTTCAAGGGATACAGTAAACCTGAACCAAAGCATCGGAATCTAAAATTGGTCTCACAGGAAAGGCTCAAATCATAGAATATTAGAAGAGTCAGTCTTCTTGTACTTTAGTGAGCATTGTGCCTTTTTTATTTAATTCCGATGCAATTTCTGTGTTTAGTCGTCAATTAGAATGTTAAAGGGATACAGTAACCCTGAAGTGAAGCATGGGAATCAGAAACTGGCCTCACAGGAAAGGTTCAAAAAATAGAATGTTATAAGAGTCAGTCCTCTTGCACTTAAGTCAGCATTGTGCCTTTTGTATTTAGTTCCGATGCAATATCTGTGTTTCATCGTCAATATGAAGGTCAAAGTGATACAGTAAACCTGAAGTGATGCATCGATATCTAAAACTGGTCTCACAGGAAAGGCTCAAAACACAGACAGTAAGAAGAATCAGTCATCTTGTACTTAAGTCGGCATTGTGCCTTTTGTATTTAGTTCCGATGCGATACAGAAAACCTGAAGTGAAGCATCGGAATCTAAAACTGGTCTCACAGGAAATTTTCAAAACGTAGACAGTGAGAAGAGTCAGTCTTCTTATTCTTAAGTCGGGAATGTGCCTTTTGTATTTAATTCCGATGCAATATTTGTGTTTCATCGTCAATATGAAGGTCCGAGGGATACAGTAAACCTGAAGTGAAGCAACGGAATCTAAATCATGTCTCATAGGAAAGGCTCAAATCATAGAATGTAAGAAGAGTCAGTCCTCCTGTACTTATGTCGGTATTGAGCCTATTGTATTTAATTCCGATGCAATTTCTGTGTTTCATCGTCAATAAGAACGTCCAGGGGATACAGTAAACTTGAAGTGAGGCATCGATATCTAAAACTGGTCTCACAAGAAAGGCTCAAATCATAGAATGTAAGAAGAGTCGGTCCTTCTGTCCTTAAGTCGGCATTGAGCCTATTGTATTTAATTCCAATGCAATTTATGTGTTTCATAGTCAATATATAGGTCCAAGGCATACAGAAGACCTGATGTGAAGCATCGGAATCTAAAACTGGTGTCACAAGAAAGGTTAAAACATAGACAGTAAGAAGTGTCAGTCTTCTTGTACTTAAGTCGGCATTGTACCTTTTTTCTTATTCCGATGCAATTTCTGCGTTTCATCGTCTATAACAAGATCCAAGGGGTACAGTAAACCTGAAGTGAAGCATCAGAATCTAAAACTGGACTCACAGGAAAGGTTCGAAACATAGACACTAAGAAGAGTCATTCTTCTTGTACTTAAGTCGGCAGTGTGCCTTTTGTTTTTAATTCGGATGCAATATCTGTGTTTCATCGTCAATATGAAGGTCCAAGGGATACAGAAAACCTGGAGTGAAGCACCGGAATCTAAAACTGGTCTCACAGGAAAGGTTCAAATCATAGACTGCAAGAAGAGACATTTCTGCTTTACTGAAGTCGGGATTGTGCCTTCTGTAATTAATTCCGATGCAATATCTGTGTTTCATCCCAATATGAAGGTCCAACGGATACAGAAAACCTGAAGTGAAGCATCGGAATCTACAACTGGTCTTACAGGAAAGGTTACAACATAGACAGTAAGAAGTGTCAGTCTTCTTGAACTTATGTCGGCATTGTACCATTTTTATTTAATTCCGATGCAATTTCTGTGTTTTTTCGTCAATAAGAAGATCCAAGGGATACAGTAAACCAGAAGTGAAACATCGGAATCTTAAACTGATCTCACAGGAAGGTTCAAGACAATAGACAGTAAGAAGAGTCAGTCTTCTTGTACTTGAGTCGCCATTATGGCTTTCGTATTTAATTCCGATTCTATTTCTATGTTTCATCGTCAATAAGAAGGTATAACGCATACAGTTAACATGAAGTGAAGCATCGATATCTAAAACTGGTCTCACAGGAAAGGCACAAATTTTAGAAGAGTCAGTCCCATTATACTTAAGCCGGCATTGTGCCCTTTGTATTTAATTCCGATGCGATGTACGTGTTTCATCGTCAATAAGAATGTCCAAGGGATACAGTAATCCTGAAGTGAAGCATCGGAATCTAAAACTGGTCTCACAGAAAAGGTTCAAAAGCATAGACAGTAAGAAGAGTCTGTCTTCTTGTACTTACGTCGACATTGTGCCTTTTGAATTTAATTCCGATGCATTTTCTGTGTTTCATCGTCAGTATGAACGTCCAAGAGATACAGAAAACCTGAAGTGAAGCATCGGAATCTAAAACTGGTCTCACAGGAGTGGTCCAAATCATTGACAGTAAGAAGAGACATTTCTCCTGTTCTTAAGTCGGCATTGTGTCTTTTGTATTTAATTACGATTCACTTTCTGTGTTTCATAGTCAATAAGAACATCCAAGGGATACAGCAAACCTGGAGTGAAGCATCGGAATCTAAAACTGGTCTCACAGGAATGGCTCAAATCATAGAATGTAAGAAGAGTCGGTCCTCTTGTACTTAAGTCAGCATTGTGCCTCTTGTATTTAATGCCGATGCAATTTCTGTGTTCATCGTCAATATGAAGGTCCAAGGGATACAGAAAACCAGAAGTAAAGCATCGGAATCTAAATCTGGTCTCACAGGAAATGTTCAAATCAGAGACAGTAAGAAGAGATATTTCTCCTGTACTTAAGTCGGCATTGTGCCTTTTGTATTTAATTCCGATGAAATTGCTGTGTTTCATCGGCAATATGAAGGTCAAAGGGATAAGGAAAAAATGAAGTGACGCATCGGAATCTAAAACTGGTCACACAGGAAAGGTTCAAAAATAGACAGTAAGAAGAGTCAGTCTTCCTGTACTTAAGTCGGCATCGTGCCTTTTGTATTTAATTCCGATGCAATTTCTGAGTTTCTTCGTCAATAAGAAGGTCCAAGGGATACAGTAACCCGTAGTGAAGCTTCCGAATCTAGAACTGGTCTCACAGGAATGGTTCAATACATAGACAGTGAGAAGACTCAGTCACCTTGCATTTACGCTGGCATTGTGCCTTTTATATTTAATTCCGATGCAATTTCTATGTTTCATCGTCAATAAGAAGGTCCAAGGGATGCAGAAAACCTGCAGTGAAGCATCGGAATTTAAAATCGGTCTCACAGGAAAAGTTCAAAGCATGGACAGTAAGAAGAGACATTCCTCTAGTACTTAAGTCGGCATTGTGCCTTTTGTGTTTAATTCCGATGCAATTTCTGTGTTTCATCGTCAAGAAGAAGGTCCAAGGGATAAAGTAAACCTACAGTGAAACATCGGAATCTAAAACTGGCCTCCCAGGAAAGGGTCAAATAGTAGACAGTAAGAAGAGTCAGTCTTCTTGTACTTAAGTCGGCCTTGTGCCTTTTGTATTTTATTCCGATGCAATATCTGTGTTTCATCGCCAATATGAAGGTCCAAGGGATAATGTAAACCTGAAATGAAGCATCGGCATCTAAATACCGGTCTCACAGGAAAGGCTCAAATCATAGAATGTAAGAAGAGTCAGTCCTCTTGTACTTAATCAGCATTGTGCCATTTTCATTTTATTCCGATGCAATTTCTGTGATTCATCGTCAATGAGAAGGTCCATGTGATACAGTAAACCTGAAGTGAAGCAACGATATCTAAAACTGGTCTCACAGGAAAGGCTCAAAACATAGACAGTAAGAAGAGACATCATCCTTGTACTTCAGTCGGCATTGTGCCTTTTGTATTTAATTCCGATGCAATTTCTGTGTTTCATCGTCAATAAGAAGGTCCATGGGATACAGTAAACCTGAAGTGAAGCATCGATATCTAAAACTGGTATCACAGGTAAGGCTCAAATCATAGAATGTAAAAAGAGTCAGTCGTCCTGTACTTAAGACGGCATTGAGAATATTGTTTTTAATTCCGATGCAATTTCTGTGTCTCATCGTCAAAAAGAAGGTTCAAGGGATACAGTAAACCTGAAGTGAAGCATCAGAATCAAAAACTGGTCTCACAGGAAAGGTTCAAAAGCATAGACAGTAAGAAGAGTCTGTCTTCTTGTACTTACGTCGGCATTGTGCCTTTTGAATTAAATTCCGATGCATTTTCTGTGTTTCATCGTCAATATGAAGGTCCAAGAGATACAGAAAACCTGAAGTGAAGCATCGGAATCTAAAAGTGGTCTCACAGGAGTGGTCCAAATCATTGACAGTAAGAAGAGACATTTCTCCTGTTCTTAAGTCGGCATTGTGTCTTTTGTATTTAATTACGATGCACTTTCTGTGTTTCATAGTCAATAAGAACATCCAAGGAATACAGCAAACCTGGAGTGAAGCATCGGAATCTAAAACTGGTCTCACAGGAATGGCTCAAATCATGGAATGTAAGAAGAGTCAGTCCTCTTGTACTTAAGTCAGCATTGTGCCTTTTGTATTTAATGCCGATGCAATTTCTGTGTTCATCGTCAATAAGAAGGTCCAAGTGATACAGTAAACCTGAAGTGAAGCATCGATATCTAAAACTGGTCTCACAGGAAAGGCTCAAAACATAGACAGTAAGAAGAGTCAGTCAACTTGTACTTAAGTTGCCATTGTGCCTTTTGTATTTAATTCCGATGCGATACAAAAAACCTGAAGTGAAGCATCGGAATCGAAAACTGGTCACACAGGAAAGGTACAAAACATAGACAGTAAGATGAGTCAGTCTTCTTGTAGTTAAGTCGGCAGTGTGCCTTTTGTATTTAATTCCAAAGCAATATCTGTGTTTTATCGTAAATATGAAGGTCCAAGGGATACAGAAACCCTGAAATGAAGCATCGGAATTTAATACTGGTCTCACAGGAAAGGTTCAAATCATAGACAGTAAGAAGAGACATTTCTCCTGTACTGAAGTCGGCATTGTGCCTTTTATATTTTATTCCGATTCAAAATCTGTGTTTCATTGTCAATATGAAGGTCCAAGGGAAACAGTAAACCTGACGTTAAGCATCGGAAACTAAAACTGGTCTCACAGGAAAGGCCCAAAACATAGACAGTAAGAAGAGTCAGTTTTCATGTACTTGATTAGGCATTGTGGCTTTTGTATTTAATTCCTATGCAATTTCTGTGTTTCATCGTCAATATGAAGGTCCAAGGGATACAGAAGACCTGAAGTGAAGAATCGGAATCTGAAACTCGTCTCACAGGAAAGGTTCATTTCATAGACCGTAAGAAGAGCCATTTCTCTTGTACTTAAGTCGGCATTGTGCCTCTTGTATTTAATTCCTATCCAATTTCTGTGTTTCATCGTCAATATGAGGGACCAAGGGATACAGAAAATCTGAAGTGAAGCATCGTAATCTAAAACTTTTCTCACAGGAAAGGTTCAAACATAGACAGTAAGAAGAGACATTCCTCCGGTGCTTAAGTCAGCATTGTGCCTTTTGAATTTATTGCGACGCAATTTCTGTGTTTCATCGTCAATATGAAGGTCCAAGGTATACAGAAAAAATGGAATGAACCATCGGAATTATAAAATAAATAAAATAAATAAAATTATGTTATTTTAAATATGTTAATTATTCTATCTGTATGATGGTGATTGTGATTGCAATTGTATTTGCTTATCTGGAACGTGGACGTTTCATTATTCGGTATCAGATGCTTGACAATGGCTTTCTCGTAAAGGCAATGTTACTTGTAGTTGACCGTGAAATAAAACTGAATAATCGTACTTCGTAATTAAATCGTTTCCAAAAACTGCTGCGGTAGGTGCGGACTCTTAATCTAAATCTCAATATTACAATAATTTGCCAGCCATGCCAATACGTCGTACAGAGGTGATTGTCTACTAAACATAAAAAAGTTACACAGTTAGTTCAATCAGATATATTCAATGAATAAGCCTACAGTTCATAATCCTACTTACTTTTATAAATATAAATTCTTTACAGAATCGAGTGCCTAGTGTGGTTGCAACTCGCAGTATTCTTCTATAACATGAAATATGGCGGTGTGCCAGACAATAAAATAAAATACGTGCTTCTCGCACCACTTCAACCAGAGCTCTCCTTTTTTAATCAAACATAAGAGTAACGTAATTGTGCTTTTGTTTTATCAGCGACACAGCGCTGCAGTTGTGTACCATAGGCTTTATTTATTTGTCATTGATTATTTATTTAATTAATATTTCGTGTTTCCGAGGAAACTCACGCTCGGCATGCAAATGTGCCTTTATGGAATCAAAAACTGGTCTCACAGGAAAGGTTTAAACATAGACAGTAAGAAGTGTCAGTCCTCTTGCACTTAAGTTGTCATTGTACCTTTCTTTTTAATTCCGATGCAATTTCTGTGTTTCATCGTCAATTAGAAGGTCCAACGGATACAGAAAACCTGAAGTGAAGCATCGGATTCTAAAACTGGTCTCACAGGAAAGGTTAAAACATAGACAGTAAGAAGTGTCAGTCTTCTTGTGCTTACGTCGGCAATGACTCATTTTTATATAATTCCGATGCAATTTCTGTGTTTTTTCGTCAATAAGAAGATCCAAGGTATACAGTAAACCTGAAGTGAAGCATCGGAACCTTAAACTGGTCTCACAGGAAAGGTTCAAAATATAGACAGTAAGAAGAGTCAGTCTTCTTGTACTTAAGTCTGCATAGTGCCTTTTGGATTAATTCCGATGCAATTTGTGTGTTTCATCGTCAGGAAGAAGGTCCAAGGGATACAGTAAACCTGAAGTGAAGCATCGGAATCTAAAACTGGTCTCACAGGAAAGGTTCAAAAGCATAGACAGTAAGAAGAGTCTGTCTTCTTGTACTTTCATCGGCATTGTGCCTTTTGAATTTAATTCCGATGCATTTTCTGTGTTTCATCGTCAATATGAAGGTCCAAGAGATACAGAAAACCTGAAGTGAAGCATCGGAATCTAAAACTGGTCTCACAGGAGTGGTCCAAATCATTGACAGTAAGAAGAGACATTTCTCCTGTTCTTAAGTCGGCATTGTGTCTTTTGTATTTAATTACGATGCACTTTCTGTGTTTCATAGTCAATAAGAACATCCAAGGGATACAGCAAACCTGGAGTGAAGCATCGGAATCTAAAACTGGTCTCACAGGAATGGCTCAAATCATAGAATGTATGAAGAGTCGGTCCTCTTGTACTTAAGTCAGCATTGTGCCTTTTGTATTTATTGCCGATGCAATTTCTGTGTTCATCGTCAATAAGAAGGTCCAAGTGATACAGTAACCCTGAAGTGAAGCATCGATATCTAAAACTGGTCTCACAGGAAAGGCTCAAAACATAGACAGTAAGAAGAGTCAGTCATCTTGTACTTAAGTTGGCATTGTGCCTTTTGTATTTAATTCCGATGCGATACAGAAAACCTGAAGTGAAGCATCGGAATCTAAAACTGGTCACACAGGAAAGGTACAAAACATAGACAGTAAGATGTGTCAGTCTTCTTGTACTTAAGTCGGCAGTGTGCCTTTTGTATTTAATTCCAAAGCAATATCTGTGTTTCATCGTAAATATGAAGGTCCAAGGGATACAGAAACCCTGAAATGAAGCATCGGAATTTAATACTGGTCTCACAGGAAAGGTTCAAATCATAGACAGTAAGAAGAGACATTTCTCCTGTACTGAAGTCGGCATTGTGCCTTTTATATTTTATTCCGATGCAAAATCTGTGTTTCATTGTCAATATGAAGGTCCAAGGGAGACAGTAAACCTGACGTGAAGCATCGGAATGTAAAACTGGTCTCACAGGAAAGGCCCAAAACATAGACAGTAAGAAGAGTCAGTCTACATGTACTTGATTAGGCATTGTGGCTTTCGTATTTAATTCCGATGCAATTTCTGTGTTTCATCGTCAATATGAAGGTCCAAGGGATACAGAAAACCTGAAGTGAAGAATCGGAATCTAAAACTCGTCTCACAGGAAAGGTTCATTTCATAGACCGTAAGAAGAGCCATTTCTCTTGTACTTAAGTCGGCATTGTGCCTCTTGTATTTAATTCCTATCCAATTTCTGTGTTTCATCGTCAATATGAGGGACCAAGGGATACAGAAGATATGAAGTGAAGCATCGTAATCTAAAACTCTTCTCACAGGAAAGGTTCAAACATAGACAGTAAGAAGAGACATTCCTCCGGTGCTTAAGTCAGCATTGTGCCTTTTGAATTTATTGCGACGCAATTTCTGTGTTTCATCGTCAACATGAAGGTCCAAGGTATACAGAAAAAATGGAATGAACATCGGAATTATAAAATAAATAAAATAAATAAAATTATATTATTTTAAATATGTTAATTATTCTATCTGTATGATGGTGATTGTGATTGCAATTGTATTTGCTTATCTGGAACGTGGACGTTTCATTATTCGGTATCAGACGCTTGACAATGGCTTTCTCGTAAAGGCAATGTTACTTGTAGTTGACCGTGAAATAAAACTGAATAATCGGATTTCGTAATTAAATCGTTTCCAAAGACTGCTGCGGTAGGTGCGGACTCTTAATCTAAATCTCAATATTACAATAATTTGCCAGCCATGCCAATACGTCGTACAGACGTGATTGTCTACTAAACATAAAAAAGTTACACAGTTAGTTCAATCAGATATATTCAATGAATAAGCCTACAGTTCATAATCCTACTTACTTTTATAAATATAAATTCTTTACAGAATCGAGTGCCTAGTGTGGTTGCAACTCGCAGTATTCTTCTATAACATGAAATATGGCGGTGTGCCAGACAATAAAATAAAATACGTGCTTCTCGCACCACTTCAACCAGAGCTCTCCTTTTTTAATCAAACATAAGAGTAACGTAATTGTGCTTTTGTTTATCAGCGACACAGCGCTGCAGTTGTGTGCCATAGGCTTTATTTATTTGTCATTGATTATTTATTTAATTAATATTTCGTGTTTCCCAGGAAACTCACGCTCGGCATGCAAATGTGCCTTTATAGAATCTAAAACATGTCTCACAGGAAAGGTTAAAACATAGACAGTAAGAAGTGTCAGTCTTCTTGTACTTACGTCGGCATTGTATCATCTTTATATAATTCCGATGCAATTTCTGTGTTTTTTCGTCAATAAGAAGATCCAAGGTATAGAGTAAACCTGAAGTGAAGCATCGGAACCTTAAACTGGTCTCACAGGAAAGGTTCAAAATACAGACAGTAAGAAGAGTCAGTCTTCTTGTACTTAAGTCTACATAGTGCGTTTTGTAATTAATTCCGATGCACTTTGTGTGTTTCATCGTCAGGAAGAAGGTCCAAGGGATACAGTAAACCTGAAGTGAAGCATCGGAATCTAAAACTGGTCTCACAGGAAAGGTTCAAAAGCATAGACAGTAAGAAGAGTCTGTCTTCTTGTACTTACGTCGGCACTGTGCCTTTTGAATTTAATTCCGATGCATTTTCTGTGTTTCATCGTCAATATGAAGGTCCAAGAGATACAGAAAACCTGAAGTGAAGCATCGGAATCTAAAACTGGTCTCACAGGAATGTTCCAAATCATTGACAGTAAGAAGAGACATTTCTCCTGTACTTAAGTCGGCATTGTGTCTTTTGTATTTAATTACGATGCACTTTCTGTGTTTCATAGTCAATAAGAAGATCCAAGGGATACAGCAAACCTGGAGTGAAGCATCGATATCTAAAACTGGTCTCACAGGAAAGGCTCAAATCATAGACAGAAAGAAGAGTCAGTCATCTTGTACTTAAGTCGGCATTGTGCCTTTTGTATTTAATTCCGATGCGATACAGAAAACCTGAAGTGAAGCATCGGAATCTATAACTGGTCTCACAGGAAAGGTACAAAACACAGACAGTAAGAAGAGTCAGTCTTCTTGTACGTAAGTCGGCAGTGTGCCTTTTGTATTTAATTCCAAAGCAATATCTATGTTTCATCGTCGATATGAAGGTCCAACGGATACAGAAAACCTGAAGTGAAGCATCGGAAACTAACACTGGTCTCTCAGGAAAGGTTAAAACATAGACAGTAAGAAGTGTCAGTCTTCTTGTACTTACGTCGGCATTGTACCATTTTTATTTAACTCCGATGCAATTTCTGTGTTTTTTCGTCAATAAGAAGATCCGAGGGATACAGTAAACCTGAAGTGAAGCATCGGATACTTAAACTGGTCTCACAGGAAAGGTTCAAAATATAGTCAATTAGAAGAGTCAGTCTTCCTGTACCTATGACTGCATAGTGCCTTTTGTATTTAATTCCGATGCAATTTCTGTGTTTCATCGTCAATATGAAGGTCCAAGGGAACAGAAAACCTAAAAGAGTAGCATCGGAATCTAAAACTGGTCTCACAGGAAAGGTTCAAATCGTAGACAGTAAGAAGAGACTTTCCTCCTGTACTTAAGCCAGCATTGTGCCTTTTATATTTTATTCCGATGCAAAATCTGTGTTTCATCGTCAATATGAAGGTCCAAGAGATACAGTAAACCTGACGTGAAGCATCGGAATCTAAAACTGGTCACACAGGAAAGGCCCAAAACATAGACAGTAAGAAGAGTCAGTCTTCATGTACTTGAGTCGGCATTGTGGCTTTTGTATTTAAATCCGATGCAATTTCTGTGTTTCATCGTCAATATGAAGGTCCAAGGGATACAGAAAACCTGAAGTGAAGAATCGGAATCTAAAACTCGTTTCACAGGAAAGGTTCATTTCATAGCCCGTAAGAAGAGCCATTTCTCTTGTACTTAAGTCGGCATTGTGCCTCTTGTATTTAACTCCTATACAATTTCTGTGTTTCATCGTCAATATGAAGGTCCAAGCTATACAGAAAAAGTGGAATGAACCATCGGAATCTAAAACTGGTCTTACAGGAAAGGTTAAAACATAGACACTAAGAAGTGTCAGTCTTCTTGTACTTACGTCGGCATTGTACCATTTGTATTTAATTCCGATGCAATTTCTGTGTTTTTTCGTCAATAAGAAGATCCAAGGTATACAGTAAACCTGAAGTGAAGCATCGGAATCTAAAACTTATCTCACAGGAAAGGCTTTACACATAGACAGTATGAAGAGTCAGTCTTCTTGTACTTAAGACGGCATTGTGCCTCTTGTATTTAATTCCGGTGCAATTTTATGTTTCATCGTCAATAAGAAGGTCCAAGGGATACAGTATACCTGGAGTGAAGCATCGATATCTAAAACTGGTATCACAAGAAAGGCTCAAATAATAGAATGAAAGATGTGTCAGTCCTCCTGTACTTAAGTCGGCATTGAGCCTATTGTATTTAATTCCGATGCAATTTCTGTGTTTCATCCTCAAAAAGAAGGTCCAAGGGATACAGTAAACCTAAAGTGAAGCATCGGAATCTAAAACTGGTCTCACAGCAAAGGTTCAAAACATAGACAGTAAGAAGAGTCAGTCTTCTTGTACTTAAGTCGGCATTGTGCCTTTTGTATTTCATTACGGTGCGATACAGAAGACCTGAAGTGAAGCATCGGAATCTAAAACTGGTCTCACAGGAAAGGTTTAAATCATAGACAGTAAGAACAGACATTTCTCCTGTACTTAAGTTGGCATTGTGCCTTTTGTATTTAATTCCAGTGTAATTTCATTGTTTCATCGTCAATATGAAGGTCCAACGGATACAGAAAACCTGATGTGAAGCTTCGGAATCTAAAACTGTTCTCACAGGATAGGTTCAAAACATAGACAGTAAGAAGAGTCAGACATCTTCTACTTAAGTCTTCATTGTTCCTTTTGTGTTTAATTCCGATGCAATTTCTGTATTTCATCGTCAATATGAGGGTCCAAAGGATACAGAAAACCTGAAGTGATGCATCAGAATCTAAAACTGGTCTCCCAGGAAAGGTTCAAATCATAGACAGTAAAAAGAGACACTTCAACTGTACTTAAGTCGGCATTGTGCCTTTTGTACTTAATTCCGATGCTATTTCTGTGTTCATCGTCAATATGAAGGTCCAACGGATACAGAAAACCTGAAGTGAAGGTTCGGAACCTAAACTGGTCTCACAGGAAAGGTTAAAACACAGACAGTATGAAGTATCAGTCTTCTTGTACTTAAGTCGGCATTGTACCTTTTTTATTTAATTCGGATGCAATTTCTGTGTTTCATCGACAATAAGAAGGTCCAAGGGATACAGGAAACCTGAAGTGAAGCATCGGAAACTTAAACTGGTCTCACAGGAAAGGTTCAAAACATAGACAGTAAGAAGAGTCAGTCTTCTTGTACTTAAGTCTGCATTGACCTTTTTGTATTTAATTCCGATGCAATTTCTGTATTTCATCGTCAATATGAAGGTCCAAGGGATACAGAAAACCTGAAGTGAAGCATCAGAATCTAAAACTGGTCTAACAGGAAAGGTTCAAAACATAGACAGTAAGAAGAGGCAGTTTTCTAGTACTTAAGTCGGCATTGTACTTTTTCATTAAATTCCGATTCAATTTCTGTGTTTCATCGTCAATAAGAAGGTCCAAGGGATACAGAAAGCCTGAAGTGAAGCATCGGAATCTAAAACTGGTCTCACAGGATAGATTCAAAACATAGGCAGTAAGAAGAGATAGTCTTCTCGTATTTAAGTCGGCATTGTGCCTCTTGTATTTAACTCCGGTGCCATTTCTGTGTTTCATCGTCTATAAGTATGTACAAGGGATACTGTTAACCTGAAGTGAAGCATAGATTTCTAAAACTGGTCTCACAGGAAAGGCTAAAATCATAGAATGTAAGAAGTGTCAGTCTTCTTGTACTTAAGACGGCATTGTGCCTTTTGTATTTAATTCCATGCAATTTCTGTGTTTCATCGTCAGGAAGAAGGTCCAGGGTGTACAGTAAACCTGAAGTGAAGCATCGGAATCTAAAACTGGTCTCACAGGAATGGTTGAAAACATAGACAGTAAGAAGAGTCAGTCGTATTGTAATTAAGTCGGCATTGTGCCTTTTTTATTTAATTCCGATGCAATTTCTGTGTTTCATCGTCAATAAGAAGTTCCAAGGGATACAGTAAACCTGAAGTGAAGCATCGGAATCTAAAACTGGTCTCACAGGAAAGGCTCTAAACATAGACAGTAAGAAAATTAAGTCTTCCCTTACTTAAGACGGCATTGTGCCTCTTGTATTTAATTCCGGTGCAATTTTTGTGTTACAACGTCAATAAGAAGGTCCAAGGGATACAGTCAACCTGATGTGAAGCATCGGAATCTAGAACTGGTCTCACAGGAATCGTTCAAACCGTAGACATTAAGAAGAGACATTCCTCTAGTACTTAAGTCGGCATTGTGCTTTTTGTATCTGAATCCGATGCAATTACTGTGTTTCATCGTCAATATCAAGGACCAATTGAAACAGAAAACATGAAGTGAAGCATCGGAATCTAAAACAGGTCTCACCAGAATGGTTTAAAACATAGACACTAAGAAGAGACAATCCTCCTGTACTTCGGTCGGCATTGTGCCTTTTGTATTTAATTCCGATGCAATTTCTGTGTTTCATCGTCAGTAAGAAGGTCCAAGGGATACAGCATACCTGGAGTGATGCATCGATATCTAAAACTGGTATCACAAGAAAGGCTCAAAAGCGTAGAATGACAGATGAGAGAGTCCTCCTGTACTTAAGTCGGCATTGAGCCTATTGTATTTAATTCCGAAGCAATTTCTGTGTTTCATCGTCAACGAGAAGGTCCAAGGCATACAGTTAACCTCACGTGATGCATCTGTACATAAAACTGGTCTCACAGGAAAGGCTCAATACATAGACCGTAAGAAGAGTCAGTCTTCTTGTACTTAAGCCGGCATTGTGCCTTTTGTATTTAATTACGACGCGATACAGAAAACCTGAAGTGAAGCATCGGAATCTAAAACTGGTCTCACAGGAAGGGTTCAAAACATAGACAGTAAGAGGAGTCAGTCTTCTTGTACTTAAGTCGGCAGTGTGCCTTTTGTATTTAATTCCAAAGCAATATCTGTGTTTCATCGTAAATATGAAGGTCCAAGGGATACAGAAACCCTGAAATGAAGCATCGGAATTTAATACTGGTCTCACAGGAAAGGTTCAAATCATAGACAGTAAGAAGAGACATTTCTCCTGTACTGAAGTCGGCATTGTGCCTTTTATATTTTATTCCGATGCAAAATCTGTGTTTCATTGTCAATATGAAGGTCCAAGGGAGACAGTAAACCTGACGTGAAGCATCGGAATGTAAAACTGGTCTCACAGGAAAGGCCCAAAACATAGACAGTAAGAAGAGTCAGTCTACATGTACTTGATTAGGCATTGTGGCTTTCGTATTTAATTCCGATGCAATTTCTGTGTTTCATCGTCAATATGAAGGTCCAAGGGATACAGAAAACCTGAAGTGAAGAATCGGAATCTAAAACTCGTCTCACAGGAAAGGTTCATTTCATAGACCGTAAGAAGAGCCATTTCTCTTGTACTTAAGTCGGCATTGTGCCTCTTGTATTTAATTCCTATCCAATTTCTGTGTTTCATCGTCAATATGAGGGACCAAGGGATACAGAAGATATGAAGTGAAGCATCGTAATCTAAAACTCTTCTCACAGGAAAGGTTCAAACATAGACAGTAAGAAGAGACATTCCTCCGGTGCTTAAGTCAGCATTGTGCCTTTTGAATTTATTGCGACGCAATTTCTGTGTTTCATCGTCAACATGAAGGTCCAAGGTATACAGAAAAAATGGAATGAACATCGGAATTATAAAATAAATAAAATTATATTATTTTAAATATGTTAATTATTCTATCTGTATGATGGTGATTGTGATTGCAATTGTATTTGCTTATCTGGAACGTGGACGTTTCATTATTCGGTATCAGACGCTTGACAATGGCTTTCTCGTAAAGGCAATGTTACTTGTAGTTGACCGTGAAATAAAACTGAATAATCGGATTTCGTAATTAAATCGTTTCCAAAGACTGCTGCGGTAGGTGCGGACTCTTAATCTAAATCTCAATATTACAATAATTTGCCAGCCATGCCAATACGTCGTACAGACGTGATTGTCTACTAAACATAAAAAAGTTACACAGTTAGTTCAATCAGATATATTCAATGAATAAGCCTACAGTTCATAATCCTACTTACTTTTATAAATATAAATTCTTTACAGAATCGAGTGCCTAGTGTGGTTGCAACTCGCAGTATTCTTCTATAACATGAAATATGGCGGTGTGCCAGACAATAAAATAAAATACGTGCTTCTCGCACCACTTCAACCAGAGCTCTCCTTTTTTAATCAAACATAAGAGTAACGTAATTGTGCTTTTGTTTATCAGCGACACAGCGCTGCAGTTGTGTGCCATAGGCTTTATTTATTTGTCATTGATTATTTATTTAATTAATATTTCGTGTTTCCCAGGAAACTCACGCTCGGCATGCAAATGTGCCTTTATAGAATCTAAAACATGTCTCACAGGAAAGGTTAAAACATAGACAGTAAGAAGTGTCAGTCTTCTTGTACTTACGTCGGCATTGTATCATCTTTATATAATTCCGATGCAATTTCTGTGTTTTTTCGTCAATAAGAAGATCCAAGGTATAGAGTAAACCTGAAGTGAAGCATCGGAACCTTAAACTGGTCTCACAGGAAAGGTTCAAAATACAGACAGTAAGAAGAGTCAGTCTTCTTGTACTTAAGTCTACATAGTGCGTTTTGTAATTAATTCCGATGCACTTTGTGTGTTTCATCGTCAGGAAGAAGGTCCAAGGGATACAGTAAACCTGAAGTGAAGCATCGGAATCTAAAACTGGTCTCACAGGAAAGGTTCAAAAGCATAGACAGTAAGAAGAGTCTGTCTTCTTGTACTTACGTCGGCACTGTGCCTTTTGAATTTAATTCCGATGCATTTTCTGTGTTTCATCGTCAATATGAAGGTCCAAGAGATACAGAAAACCTGAAGTGAAGCATCGGAATCTAAAACTGGTCTCACAGGAATGTTCCAAATCATTGACAGTAAGAAGAGACATTTCTCCTGTACTTAAGTCGGCATTGTGTCTTTTGTATTTAATTACGATGCACTTTCTGTGTTTCATAGTCAATAAGAAGATCCAAGGGATACAGCAAACCTGGAGTGAAGCATCGATATCTAAAACTGGTCTCACAGGAAAGGCTCAAATCATAGACAGAAAGAAGAGTCAGTCATCTTGTACTTAAGTCGGCATTGTGCCTTTTGTATTTAATTCCGATGCGATACAGAAAACCTGAAGTGAAGCATCGGAATCTATAACTGGTCTCACAGGAAAGGTACAAAACACAGACAGTAAGAAGAGTCAGTCTTCTTGTACGTAAGTCGGCAGTGTGCCTTTTGTATTTAATTCCAAAGCAATATCTATGTTTCATCGTCGATATGAAGGTCCAACGGATACAGAAAACCTGAAGTGAAGCATCGGAAACTAACACTGGTCTCTCAGGAAAGGTTAAAACATAGACAGTAAGAAGTGTCAGTCTTCTTGTACTTACGTCGGCATTGTACCATTTTTATTTAACTCCGATGCAATTTCTGTGTTTTTTCGTCAATAAGAAGATCCGAGGGATACAGTAAACCTGAAGTGAAGCATCGGATACTTAAACTGGTCTCACAGGAAAGGTTCAAAATATAGTCAATTAGAAGAGTCAGTCTTCCTGTACCTATGACTGCATAGTGCCTTTTGTATTTAATTCCGATGCAATTTCTGTGTTTCATCGTCAATATGAAGGTCCAAGGGAACAGAAAACCTAAAAGAGTAGCATCGGAATCTAAAACTGGTCTCACAGGAAAGGTTCAAATCATAGACAGTAAGAAGAGACTTTCCTCCTGTACTTAAGCCAGCATTGTGCCTTTTATATTTTATTCCGATGCAAAATCTGTGTTTCATCGTCAATATGAAGGTCCAAGAGATACAGTAAACCTGACGTGAAGCATCGGAATCTAAAACTGGTCACACAGGAAAGGCCCAAAACATAGACAGTAAGAAGAGTCAGTCTTCATGTACTTGAGTCGGCATTGTGGCTTTTGTATTTAAATCCGATGCAATTTCTGTGTTTCATCGTCAATATGAAGGTCCAAGGGATACAGAAAACCTGAAGTGAAGAATCGGAATCTAAAACTCGTTTCACAGGAAAGGTTCATTTCATAGCCCGTAAGAAGAGCCATTTCTCTTGTACTTAAGTCGGCATTGTGCCTCTTGTATTTAACTCCTATACAATTTCTGTGTTTCATCGTCAATATGAAGGTCCAAGCTATACAGAAAAAGTGGAATGAACCATCGGAATCTAAAACTGGTCTTACAGGAAAGGTTAAAACATAGACACTAAGAAGTGTCAGTCTTCTTGTACTTACGTCGGCATTGTACCATTTGTATTTAATTCCGATGCAATTTCTGTGTTTTTTCGTCAATAAGAAGATCCAAGGTATACAGTAAACCTGAAGTGAAGCATCGGAATCTAAAACTTATCTCACAGGAAAGGCTTTACACATAGACAGTATGAAGAGTCAGTCTTCTTGTACTTAAGACGGCATTGTGCCTCTTGTATTTAATTCCGGTGCAATTTTATGTTTCATCGTCAATAAGAAGGTCCAAGGGATACAGTATACCTGGAGTGAAGCATCGATATCTAAAACTGGTATCACAAGAAAGGCTCAAATAATAGAATGAAAGATGTGTCAGTCCTCCTGTACTTAAGTCGGCATTGAGCCTATTGTATTTAATTCCGATGCAATTTCTGTGTTTCATCCTCAAAAAGAAGGTCCAAGGGATACAGTAAACCTAAAGTGAAGCATCGGAATCTAAAACTGGTCTCACAGCAAAGGTTCAAAACATAGACAGTAAGAAGAGTCAGTCTTCTTGTACTTAAGTCGGCATTGTGCCTTTTGTATTTCATTACGGTGCGATACAGAAAACCTGAAGTGAAGCATCGGAATCTAAAACTGGTCTCACAGGAAAGGTTTAAATCATAGACAGTAAGAACAGACATTTCTCCTGTACTTAAGTTGGCATTGTGCCTTTTGTATTTAATTCCAGTGTAATTTCATTGTTTCATCGTCAATATGAAGGTCCAACGGATACAGAAAACCTGATGTGAAGCTTCGGAATCTAAAACTGTTCTCACAGGATAGGTTCAAAACATAGACAGTAAGAAGAGTCAGACATCTTCTACTTAAGTCTTCATTGTTCCTTTTGTGTTTAATTCCGATGCAATTTCTGTATTTCATCGTCAATATGAGGGTCCAAAGGATACAGAAAACCTGAAGTGATGCATCAGAATCTAAAACTGGTCTCCCAGGAAAGGTTCAAATCATAGACAGTAAAAAGAGACACTTCAACTGTACTTAAGTCGGCATTGTGCCTTTTGTACTTAATTCCGATGCTATTTCTGTGTTCATCGTCAATATGAAGGTCCAACGGATACAGAAAACCTGAAGTGAAGGTTCGGAACCTAAACTGGTCTCACAGGAAAGGTTAAAACACAGACAGTATGAAGTATCAGTCTTCTTGTACTTAAGTCGGCATTGTACCTTTTTTATTTAATTCGGATGCAATTTCTGTGTTTCATCGACAATAAGAAGGTCCAAGGGATACAGGAAACCTGAAGTGAAGCATCGGAAACTTAAACTGGTCTCACAGGAAAGGTTCAAAACATAGACAGTAAGAAGAGTCAGTCTTCTTGTACTTAAGTCTGCATTGACCTTTTTGTATTTAATTCCGATGCAATTTCTGTATTTCATCGTCAATATGAAGGTCCAAGGGATACAGAAAACCTGAAGTGAAGCATCAGAATCTAAAACTGGTCTAACAGGAAAGGTTCAAAACATAGACAGTAAGAAGAGGCAGTTTTCTAGTACTTAAGTCGGCATTGTACTTTTTCATTAAATTCCGATTCAATTTCTGTGTTTCATCGTCAATAAGAAGGTCCAAGGGATACAGAAAGCCTGAAGTGAAGCATCGGAATCTAAAACTGGTCTCACAGGATAGATTCAAAACATAGGCAGTAAGAAGAGATAGTCTTCTCGTATTTAAGTCGGCATTGTGCCTCTTGTATTTAACTCCGGTGCCATTTCTGTGTTTCATCGTCTATAAGTATGTACAAGGGATACTGTTAACCTGAAGTGAAGCATAGATTTCTAAAACTGGTCTCACAGGAAAGGCTAAAATCATAGAATGTAAGAAGTGTCAGTCTTCTTGTACTTAAGACGGCATTGTGCCTTTTGTATTTAATTCCATGCAAATTCTGTGTTTCATCGTCAGGAAGAAGGTCCAGGGTGTACAGTAAACCTGAAGTGAAGCATCGGAATCTAAAACTGGTCTCACAGGAATGGTTGAAAACATAGACAGTAAGAAGAGTCAGTCGTATTGTAATTAAGTCGGCATTGTGCCTTTTTTATTTAATTCCGATGCAATTTCTGTGTTTCATCGTCAATAAGAAGTTCCAAGGGATACAGTAAACCTGAAGTGAAGCATCGGAATCTAAAACTGGTCTCACAGGAAAGGCTCTAAACATAGACAGTAAGAAAATTAAGTCTTCCCTTACTTAAGACGGCATTGTGCCTCTTGTATTTAATTCCGGTGCAATTTTTGTGTTACAACGTCAATAAGAAGGTCCAAGGGATACAGTCAACCTGATGTGAAGCATCGGAATCTAGAACTGGTCTCACAGGAATCGTTCAAACCGTAGACATTAAGAAGAGACATTCCTCTAGTACTTAAGTCGGCATTGTGCTTTTTGTATCTGAATCCGATGCAATTACTGTGTTTCATCGTCAATATCAAGGACCAATTGAAACAGAAAACATGAAGTGAAGCATCGGAATCTAAAACAGGTCTCACCAGAATGGTTTAAAACATAGACAGTAAGAAGAGACAATCCTCCTGTACTTCGGTCGGCATTGTGCCTTTTGTATTTAATTCCGATGCAATTTCTGTGTTTCATCGTCAGTAAGAAGGTCCAAGGGATACAGCATACCTGGAGTGATGCATCGATATCTAAAACTGGTATCACAAGAAAGGCTCAAAAGCGTAGAATGACAGATGAGAGAGTCCTCCTGTACTTAAGTCGGCATTGAGCCTATTGTATTTAATTCCGAAGCAATTTCTGTGTTTCATCGTCAACGAGAAGGTCCAAGGCATACAGTTAACCTCACGTGATGCATCTGTACATAAAACTGGTCTCACAGGAAAGGCTCAATACATAGACCGTAAGAAGAGTCAGTCTTCTTGTACTTAAGCCGGCATTGTGCCTTTTGTATTTAATTACGACGCGATACAGAAAACCTGAAGTGAAGCATCGGAATCTAAAACTGGTCTCACAGGAAGGGTTCAAAACATAGACAGTAAGAGGAGTCAGTCTTCTGGTACATAAGTCAGCAGTGTGCATTTTGTATTTCATACCGATGCCATTTCTGTGATTCATCGTCAATATGAAGGTATAAGGGATACAGAAAACCTGAAGTGAAAAATCGGAATCTAAAACTGGTCTCACAAGAATGGTTTAAAACATAGACAGTAAGAAGAGACAATCCTCTTGTACTTCGGTCGGCATTGTGCCTTTTGTATTTAATTCCGATGCAATTTCTGTGTTTCATCGTCAGTAAGAAGGTCCAAGGGATACAGTATACCTTGAGTGATGCATTGATATCTAAAACTGGTATCACAAGAAAGGCTCAAAACATAGAATGAAAGATGAGTCAGTCCTCCTGTACTTAATTCGGCATTGAGCCTATTGTATTTAATTCCGAAGCAATGTCTGTGTTTCATCGTCAAAAAGAAGGTCCAAGGGATACAGTAAACCTGAAGTGAAGCATCGGAATCTAAAACTGGTCTTACAGGAAAGGTTCAAAACATAGACAGTAAGAAGAGTCAGTCTTCTTGTACTTAGGTCAGCATTGTGCCTTTTGTATTCAATTCCGATGCAATTTCTGTGTTTCATCGTCAACAAGAAAGTCCAAGGGATACAGTTAACCTCACGTGATGCATCTGTACATAAAACTGGTCTCACAGGAAAGGCTCAAACATAGACTGTAAGAAGAGTCAGTCTTCTTGTACTTAAGTCGGCATTGTGCCTTTTGTATTTAATTACGATGCGATACAGAAAACCTGAAGTGAAGCATCGGAATCTAAAACTGGTCTCACAGGAAAGGTTCAAAACATAGACAGTAAGAGGAGTCAGTCTTCTGGTACATAAGTCAGCAGTTTGCCTTTTGTATTTCATTTCGATGCCATTTCTGTGATTCATCGTCAATATGAAGGTATAAGGGATACAGAAAACCTGAAGTGAAGCATCGGAATCTAAAACTGGTCTCACAGGAAAGGTTCAAAACGTAGACAGTAAGAAGAGTCAGTCTTCTTGTACTTAGGTCAGCATTGTGCCTCTTGTATTCAATTCCGATGCAATTTCTGTGTTTCATCGTCATTGAGAATGTCCAAGGGATACAGTTAACCTGACGTGATGCATCTGTACATAAAACTGGTCTCACAGGAAAGGCTCGAAACATTGACTGTAAGAAGAGTCAGTCTTCTTGTACTTAAGTCGGCATTGTGCCTTTTGTATTTAATTACGATGCGATACAGAAAACCTGAAGTGAAGCATCGGATTCTAAAACTGGTCTCACATTAAAGGTTTAAATCATAGACAGTAAGAAGAGACATTTCTCCTGTACTTAAGTTGGCATTGTGCCTTTTGTATTTAATTCCGATGTAATTTCATTGTTTCATCGTCAATATGAAGGTCCAACGGATACAGAAAACCTGATGTGAAGCTTCGGAATCTAAAACTGTTCTCACAGGATAGGTTAAAACAAAGACAGTAAGAAGTGTCAGTCTTCTTGTACTTAAGTCGGCAATATACCATTTTTATTAAATTCCGATGCAATTTCTCTGTTTCATCGTCAATAATAAGGTCCAAGGGATACAGTAAACCTGAAGTGAAGCATCGGAATCTTAAACTGATCTCACAGGAAAGGTTCAAAACATAGACAGTAAGATGAGTCAGACTTCTTCTACTTAAGTCTTCATTGTTCCTTTTGTATTTAATTCCGATGCAATTTCTGTATTTCATCGTTAATATGAAGGTCCAAGGGATACAGAAAACCTGAAGTGATGCATCAGAATCTGAAACTGGTCTCCCAGGAAAGGTTCAAATCATAGACAGTAAGAAGAGACACTTCAACTGTACTTAAGTCGGCATTGTGCCTTTTGTATTTAATTCCGATGCTATTTCGGTGTTTCATCGTCGATATGAAGGTCCAACGGATACAGAAAACCAGAAGTGAAGGTTCGGAACCTAAACTGGTCTCACAGGAAAGTTAAAACACAGACAGTAAGAAGTATCAGTCTTCTTGTACTTAAGTCGGCATTGTACCTTTTTTATTTAATTCCGATGCAATTTCTGTGTTTCATCGACAATAAGAAGTCCAAGGGATACAGTAAACAAGAAGTGAAGCATCGGAAACTTAAACCGGTCTCACAGGAAAGGTTCAAATCATAGACAGTAAGAAGAGTCAGTCTTCTTGAACTTATGTCTGCATTGACCTTTTTGTATTTAATTCCGATGCAATTTCTGTATTTTATCGTCAATATGAAAGTCCAAGGGATACAGAAAACCTGAAGTGAAGCATCAGAATCTAAAACTGGTCTCCCAGGAAAGGTTCAAATCATTGACAGTAAGAAGAAACATTTCTCCTGTACTTATGTCAGCATTGTGCCTTTTGTATTTTATTCCGATGCAATATCTGTGTTTCATCGTCAATAAGAATGTCCAAGGGATACAGTAAACCTGAAGTGAAGCATCGGAATCTAAAACTGGTCTCACAGGAAAGGCTCAAAACATAGACAGTAAGAAGAGTCAGTCTTCATGTACTTGAGTCGGCATTGTAGCTTTTGTATTTAATTCCGATGCAATTTCTGTGTTTCATCGTCAATATTTAGGTCCAAGGGATACAGTAAAATTGAAGTGAAGCAACGATATCTAAAACTGGTCTCACAGGAAAGGCACAAATCATAGAATGCAAGACGAGTCAGTCCTCCTGTACTTAAGTCGGCATTGAGTCTATTGTATTTATTTCTGATGCAATTTCTGGGTTTCATCGTCAAAAAGAAGGTCCAAGGGATTCAGTAAACCTGAAGAGAAGCATCGTAATCTAAAACTGGTCTAACAGGAAAGGTTCAAAACATAGACAGTAAGAAGAGGCAGTTTTCTAGTACTTAAGTCGGCATTGTACTTTTTCATTAAATTCCGATTCAATTTCTGTGTTTCATCGTCAATAAGAAGGTCCAAGGGATACAGAAAGCCTGAAGTGAAGCATCGGAGTCTAAAACTGGTCTCACAGGATAGATTCAAAACATAGGCAGTAAGAAGAGATAGTCTTCTCGTATTTAAGTCGGCATTGTGCCTCTTGTGTTTAACTCCGGTGCCATTTCTGAGTTTCATCGTCAAAAAGTATGTACAAGGCATACTGTTAACCTGAAGTGAAGCACAGATTGCTAAAAACTGGTCTCACAGGAAAGGCTCAAATCATAGAATGTAAGAAGTGTCAGTCTTCTTGTACTTAAGTCGGCATTGTGCCTTTTGTATTTAATTCAATGCAATTTCTGTGTTTCATCGTCAGGAAGAAGGTCCAGGGTATACAGTAAACCTGAAGTGAAGCATCGGAATCTAAAAGTGGTCTCACAGGAATGGTTGAAAACATAGACAGTAAGAAGAGTCAGTCGTATTGTACTTAAGTCGGCATTGTGCCTTTTTTATTTAATTCCGATGCAATTTCTGTGTTTCATCGTCAATAAGAAGGTCCAAGGGATACAGTAAACCTGAAGTGAAGCATCGGAATCTAAAACTGGTTTCACAGGAAAGGCTCTACACATAGACAGTAAGAATAGTAAGTCTTCCCTTACTTAAGACGGCATTGTGCCTCTTGTATTAACTCCGGTGCAATTTTTGTGTTACAACGTCAATAAGAAAGTCCAAGGGATACAGTCAACCTGATGTGAAGCATCGGAATCTAGAACTGGTCTCACAGGAATCGTTCAAACCATAGACATTAAGAAGAGACATTCCTCTAGTACTTAAGTCGGCATTGGGCTTTTTGTATTTAATACCGATGCAATTTCTGTGTTTCATCGTCAATATGAAGGTCCAAGGGTACAGTAAACCTGAAGTGAAGCATCGGAATCTAAAACTGGTCTCACAGGAAAGGTTCAAAACATAGACAGTAAGAAGAGCCAGTCTACTTGTACATAAGTCAGCTTTGTGCTTTTTGTATTTAATTACGATGCGATACAGAAAACCTGAAGTGAAGCATCGGAATCTAAAACTGGTCTCACAGGAATGGTTTAAAACATAGACAGTAAGAAGAGACAATCCTCTTCTACTTCGGTCGGCATTGTGCCTTTTGTATTTGATTCCGACGCAATTTCTGTGTTTCATCGTCAGTAAGAAGGTCCAGGGATACAGTATACCTGGAGTGATGCATCGATAACTAAAACTGGTATCAAAAGAAAGGCTCAAAACATAGAATGAAAGATGAGTCCAGTGCTCCTGTACTTAAGTCGGCATTGAGCCTATTGTATTTAATTCCGATTCAATTTCTGTGTTTCATCGTCAAAAAGAAGGACCAAGGGATACAGTAAACCTGAAGTGAAGCATCGGAATCTAAAACTGGTCTCACAGGAAAGGTTCAAAACATAGACAGTAAGAAGAGTTAGTCTACTTGTACTTAAGTCAGCTTTGTGCTTTTTGTATCTGATTCCGATGCAATTACTGTGTTTCATCGTCAATATCAAGGACCAATGGATACAGAAAACCTGAAGTGAAGCATCGGAATCTAAAACAGGTCTCACCGGAATGGTTTAAAACATAGACAGTAAGAAGAGACAACCCTCTTGTACTTCGGTCGGCATTGTGCCTTTTGTATTTAATTCCGATGCAATTTCTGTGTTTCATCGTCAGTAAGAAGGTCCAAGGGATACAGTATACCTGGAGTGATGCATCGATATCTAAAACTGGTATCACAAGAAAGGCTCAAAACATAGAATGAAAGATGAGTCAGTCCTCCTGTACTTAAGTCGGCATTGAGCCTATTGTATTTAATTACGAAGCAAATTTCTGTGTTTCATCGTCAAAAAGAAGGTCCAAGGGATACAGTAAACCTGAAGTGAAGCATCGGAATCTAAAACTGGTCTCACACAAAAGGTTCAAAACATAGACAGTAAGAAGAGTCAGTCTTCTTGTACTTAGGTCAGCATTGTGCCTTTTGTATTCAATTCCGATGCAATTTCTGTGTTTCATCGTCAACGAGAAGGTCCAAGGGATACAGTTAACCTCACGTGATGCATCTGTACATAAAACTGGTCTCACAGGAAAGGCTCAAAACATAGACCATAAGAAGAGTCAGTCTTCTTGTACTTAAGTCGGCATTGTGCCTTTTGTATTTAATTACGATGCGATACAGAAAACCTGAAGTGAAGCATCGGAAACTAAAACTGGTCTCACAGGAAAGGTTCAAAACATAGACACTAAGAGGAGTCAGTCTTCTGGTACATAAGTCAGCAGTGTGCCTTTTGTATTTCATACCGATGCCATTTCTGTGATTCATCGTCAATACGAAGGTATAAGGGATACAGTAAACCTGAAGTGAAGCGTCGGAATCTAAAACTGGTCGGACAGGAAAGGTTCAAAACATAGACAGTAAGAAGAGTCAGTCTTCTTGTACTTAGGTCAGCATTGTGCCTTTTGTTTTCAATTCCGATGCAATTTCTGTGTTTCACCGTCATCGAGAATGTCCAAGGGATACAGTTAACCTGACGTGATGCATCTGTACATAAAACTGGTCTCACAGGAAAGGCTCAAAACATAGACCGTAAGAAGACTCAGTCTTCTTGTACTTAAGTCGGCATTGTGCCTTTTGTATTGAATTACGATGCGATACAGAAAACCTGAAGTGAAGCATCGGAATCTAAAACTGGTCTCACAGGAAAAGTTTAAATCATAGACAGTAAGAAGAGACATTTCTTCTGTACTTAAGTTGGCATTGTGCCTTTGTATTTAATTCCGATGTAATTTCATTGTTTCATCGTCAATATGAAGGTCCAAGGGATACAGAAAACCTGAAGTGAAGCATCAGAATCTAAAACTGGTCTCCCAGGAAAGGTTCAAATCATAGACAGTAAGAAGAGACACTTCAACTGTACTTAAGTCGGCATTGTGCCTTTTGTATTTAATTCCGATGCTATTTCGGTGTTTCATCGTCAATATGAAGGTCCAACGGATACAGAAAACCTGAAGTGAAGGTTCGGAAGCTAAACTGGTCTCACAGGAAAGGTTAAAACACGGACAGTAAGAAGTATCAGTCTTCTTGTACTTAAGTCGGCATTGTACCCTTTTTATTTAATTCCGATGCAATTTCTGTGTTTCATCGACAATAAGAAGGTCCAAGGGATACAGTAAACCTGAAGGGAAGCATCGGAAACTTAAACTGGTCTCATAGGAAAGGTTCAAAACATAGACAGTAAGAAGAGTCAGTCTTCTTGTACTTAAGTCTGCATTGACCTTTTTGTATTTAATTCCGATGCAATTTCTGTATTTCATCGTCAATATGAAGGTCCAAGGGATACACAAAACCTGAAGGGAAGCATCAGAATCTAAAACTGGTCTCCCAGGAAAGGTTCAAATCGTTGACAGTAAGAAGAAACATTTCTCCTGTACTGATGTCAGCATTGTGCCTTTTGTATTTTATTTCGATGCAATATCTGTGTTTCATCGTCAGGAAGAAGGTCCAGGGTATACAGTAAACCTGAAGTGAAGCATCGGAATCTAAAACTGGTCTCACAGGAATGGTTGAAATCATAGACAGTAAGAAGAGTCAGTCGTATTGTACTTAAGTCGGCATTGTTCCTTTTTTATTTAATTCCGATGCAATTTCTGTGTTTCATCGTCAATAAGAAGGTCCAAGGGATACAGAAAGCCTGAAGTGAAGCATCGGAATCTACAACTGGTCTCACAGGATAGATTCAAAACATAGGCAGTAAGAAGAGATAGTCTTCTCGTATTTAAGTCGGCATTGTGCCTCTTGTATTTAACTCCGGTGCCATTTCTGTGTTTCATCGTCAATAAGTATGTACAAGGCATACTGTTAACCTGAAGTGAAGCATAGATTTCTAAAACTGGTCTCACAGGAAAGGCTCAAATCATAGAATGTAAGAAGTGTCAGTCTTCTTGTACTTAAGTCGGCATTGTGCCTTTTGTATTTAATTCCATGCAATTTCTGTGTTTCATCGTCAGGAAGAAGGTCCAGGGTATACAGTAAACCTGAAGTGAAGCATCGGAATCTAAAACTGGACTCACAGGAAAGGTTGAAAACATAGACAGTAAGAAGAGTCAGTCGTATTGTACTTAAGTCGGCATTGTGCCTTTTTTATTTAATTCCGATGCGATTTCTGTGTTTCATCGTCAATAAGAAGGTCCAAGGGATACAGTAAACCTGAAGTGAAGCATCGGAATCTAAAGCTGGTCTCACAGGAAAGGCTCTAAACATAGACAGTAAGAAGAGTAAGTCTTCCCTTACTTAAGACGGTATTGTGCCTCTTGTATTTAATTCCGGTGCAATTTTTGTGTTACAACGTCAATAAGAGGGTCCAAGGGATACAGTCAACCTGATGTGAAGCATCGGAATCTAGAACTGGTCTCACAGGAATCGTTCAAATCATAGACATTAAGAAGAGACATTCCTCTAGTACTTAAGTGGGCATTGTGCTTTTTGTATTTAATTCCGAAGGTTCAAAACATAGACAGTAAGAAGAGTCAGTCTACTTGCACTTAAGTCAGCTTTGTGCTTTTTGTATCTGATTCCGCTGCAATTACTGTGTTTCATCGTCAATATCAAGGACCAATGGATACAGAAAACCTGAAAGGGAGCATCGGAATCTAAAACAGGTCTCACCGGAATGGTTTAAAACATAGACAGTAAGAAAAAACAATCCTCTTGTACTTCGGTCGGCATTGTGCCTTTTGTATTTAATTCCAATCCAATTTCTGTGCTTCATCGTCAGTAAGAAGGTCCAAGGGATACAGTATACCTGGAGTGATGCATCGATATCTAAAACTGGTATCACAAGAAAGGCTCAAAACATAGAATGAAAGATGAGTCAGTCCTCCTGTACTTAAGTCGGCATTGAGCCTATTGTATTTAATTCCGAAGCAATTTCTGTGTTTCATCGTCAAAAAGAAGGTCCAAGGGATACAGTAAACCCGAAGTGAAGCATTGGAATCTAAAACTGGTCTCACAGGAAAGGTTCAAAACATAGACAGTAAGAAGAGACAGTCTTCTTGTAATTAGGTCAGCATTGTGCCTTTTGTATTCAATTCTGATGCAATTTCTGTGTTTCATCGTCAACGGGAAGGTCCAAGGGGATCAGTTAACCTCACGTGATGCATCTGTACATAAAACTGGTCTCACAGGAAAGGCTCATAACATAGACCGTACTTCTTGTACTTAAGTCGGCATTGTGCCTTTTGTATTTAATTACGATGCGATACAGAAAACCTGAAGTGAAGCATCGGAATCTAAAACTGGTCTCACAGGAAAGGTTCAAAACATAGACAGTAAGAGGAGTCAGTCTTCTGGTACATAAGTCAGCAGTGTGCATTTTGTTATTTCATACCGATGCCATTTCTGTGATTCATCGTCAATAAGAAGGTATAAGGGATACAGAAAACCTGAAGTGAAGCATCGGAATCTAAAAATGGTCTCACAGGAATGGTTTAAAACATGGACAGTAAGAAAAGGCAATCCTCTTGTACTTCGGTCGGCATTGTGCCTTTTGTATTTAATTCCGATGCAATTTCTGTGTTTCATCGTCAGTAAGAAGATCCAAGGGATATAGTATACCTGGAGTGATGCATCGATATCTAAAACTGGTATCACAAGAAAGGCTCAAAAATAGAATGAAAGATGAGTCAGTCCTCCTGTACTTAAGTCGGCGTTGAGCCTATTGTATTTAATTCCGATTCAATTTCTGTGTTTCATCGTCAAAAAGAAGGTCCAAGGGATACAGTAAACCTGAAGTGAAGCATCGGAACCTAAAACTGGTCTCACAGGAAGGTTCAAAACGTAGACAGTAGAAGAGTCAGTCCACTTGTACTTAAGTCAGCTTTGTGCTTTTTGTATCTGATTCCGATGCAATTACTGTGTTTCATCGTCAATATCAAGGACCAATGGATACAGAAAACCTGAAGTGAAGCATCGGAATCTGAAACAGGTCTCACCGAATGGTTTAAAACATAGACAGTAAGAAGAGACAATCCTCTTGTACTTCGGTCGGCATTGTTTCTTTTGTATTTAATTCCGATGCAATTTCTGTGTTTCATCGTCAGTAAGAAGGTCCAAGGGATACAGTATACCTGGAGTGATGCATCGATAACTAAAACTGGTATCACAAGAAAGGCTCAAAACATAGATTGAAAGATGAGTCAGTCCTCCTGTACTTAAGTCGGCATTGAGCCTATTGTATTTAATTCCGAAGCAATTTCTGTGTTTCATCGTCAAAAAGAAGGTCCAAGGGATACAATAAACCTGAAGTGAAGCATCGGAATCTAAAACTGGTCTCACAGGAAAGGTTCAAAACATAGACAGTAAGAATAGTCAGTCTTCTTGTACTTAGGTCAGCATTGTGCCTTTTGTATTCAATTCCGATGCAATTTCTGTGTTTCATCGTCAACGAGAAGGTCCAAGGGATACAGTTAACCTCACGTGATGCATCTGTACATAAAACTGGTCTCACAGGAAAGGCTCAAAACATAGACCGTAAGAAGAGTCAGTCTTCTTGTACTAAAGTCGGCATTGTGCCTGTTGTATTTAATTACGATGGGATACAGAAAACCTGAAGTGAAGCATCGGAATCTAAAACTGGTCTCACAGGAATGGTTTAAAACATAGACAGTAAGAAGAGGCAATCCTCTGTACTTCGGTCGGCATTGTGCCTTTTGTATTTAATTCCGATGCAATTTCTGTGTTTCATCGTCAGTAAGAAGGTCCAAGGGATACAGTATACCTGGAGTGATGCATCGATATCTAAAACTGGTATCACAAGAAAGGCTCAAAACATAGAATGAAAGATGAGTCAGTCCTCCTGTACTTAAGTCGGCATTGAGCCTATCGTATTTAATTCCGCAGCAATTTCTGTGTTTCATCGTCAAAAAGAAGGTCCAAGGGATACAGTAAACCTGAAGTGAAGCATCGGAATCTAAAACTGGTCTCACAGGAAAGGTTCAAAACAGACAGTAATAAGAGTCCGTCTTCTTGTACTTAGGTCAGCATTGTGCCTTTTGTATTCAATTCCGAGGCAATTTCTGTGTTTCATCGTCAAGGAGAAGGTCCAAGGATACAGTTAACCTGACGTGATGCATCTGTACATAAACTGGTCTCACAGGAAAGCTCAATACATAGACCGTAAGAAGAGTCAGTGTTCTTGTACTTAGTCGGCATTGTGCCTCTTGTATTTAATGTCGATGCGATACAGAAAACCTGAAGTGAAGCATCGGAATCTATAACTGGTCTCACAGGAAAGGTTCAAAACATAGCCAATAAGAGGAGTCAGTCTTCTGGTACATAAGTCAGCAGTGTGCCTTTTGTATTTAATACCGATGCCATTTCTGTAGTTCATCGTCAATATGAAGGTGTAAGGGGTACAGAAAACCTGAAGTGAAGCATCGGAATCTATATCTGGTCCCACAGGAATGGTTTAAAACATAGACAGTAAGAAGAGACAAGCCTCTTGTACTTCGATCGCATTGTGCCTTTTGTATTTAATTCCGATACAATTTCTGCGTTTCATCGTCAGTAAGATGGTCCAAGGGATACAGTATACCTGGAGTGGTGCATCGATATCTAAAACTGGTATCACAAGAAAGGCTCAAAACATTGAATTAAAGATGAGTCAGTCCTCCTGTACTTAAGTCGGCACTGAGCTTATTGTATTTAATTCCGATGCAATTTCTGTGTTTCATCGTCAAAAAGAAGGTCCAAGGGTTACAGTAAACCTGAAGTGAAGCATCGGAATCTAAAGCTGGTCTCACAGGAAAGGTTCAAAACATAGATAGTAAGAAGAGTCAGTCGTCTTGTACTTAGGTCAGCATTGTGCCTTTTGTATTCAATTCCGATGCAATTTCTGTGTTTCATCGTCAACGAGAAGGTCCAAGGGATACAGTAAACCTAAAGTGAAGCATCGGAATCTTATACTGATCTACAGGAAAGGTTCAAAACATAGACAGTAAGAAGAGTCAGACTTCTTGTACTTAAGTCTTCATTGTGCATTTTGTATTTAAATTCCGAGTAATTTCTGTGTTTCATCGTCAACAAGAAGGTCCAAGGGATACAGTAAACCTGAAGTGAAGCATCGGAATCTAAAACTGGTCTCACACGAGAGGCTCAAGAGTATGAAGAATCAGTCTTCTTGTACTTGAGTCGGCATTGTGGCTTGTGTAATTAATTCCGATGCAATTTCTGTGTTTCATCGTCAGTAAGAAGATCGAAGGGATACAGTATACCTGGAGTGATGCATCGATATCTAAAACTGGTATCACAAGAAAGGCTCAAATCATAGAATGAAAAATGAGTCAGTCCTCCTGTACTTAAGTCGGCATTGAGCCAATTGTATGTAATTCCGATGCAATTTCTGTGTTTCATCGTCAAAAAGATGGTCCAAGTGATACAGTAAACCTGAAGTGAAGCATCGATATCTGAAACGGGTCGTATAGTAAAGGCTCAAAACATTGACAGTAAGAAGAGTCAGTCTTCTTGTACTTAAGGCGACATTTTGCCTTTTGTACTTAATTCCGATGCGATACAGAAAACTTGAAGTGAAGCATTGGAATCTAAAACTGGTCTCACAGGAAAGGTTCAAAACATAGACATTAAGAGAGTCAGTCTTCTTGTACTTAAGTCGGCAGTGTGCCTTTTGTATTTAATTCCGATGCAATTTCTGTGTTTCATCGTCAATATGATGGTAAAAGGGGTACAGAAAACCTGAAGTGAAGCATCGGAAACTAAAACTGGTCACGCAGGAAAGGTTCAAATCATAGACAGTAAGAAGAGACACTTCAATTGTACTTAAGTCGGCATTGTGCCTTTTGTATTTAATTCCGATGCAATATCGGTGTTTCATCGTAAATATGAAGGTCCAACGGATACAGAAAACCTGAAGTGAAGGATCGGAATCTAAAACTGGTCTCACAGAAAAGGTTGAACATAGACAGTAAGAAGTATCAGTCTCATAGTACTTAAGTCGGCTTGTACCTTTTTTATTTAATACCGATGCAATTTCTGTGTTTCATCAACAATAAGAATGTCCAAGGGATACAGTAAACCTGAAGTGAAGCATCGGAATCTAAACTGGTCTCACAGGAAACGTTCAAAACACAGACAGTAAGAAGAATCAGTATTCTTGTTTTTTAGCCTGCATTGTGCCTTTTGTATTTAATTTCGATGCAAATTCTGTGATTCATCGTCAATATGAAGGTCCAAGGGATACAGAAAACCTGAAGTGAAGCATTGGTATCTAAAACTGGTCTCACAGGAAACGTTCAAATCATAGACAGTAAGAAGAGACATTTCTCCTGAACATAAGTCAGCATTGTGCCTGCGTATTTTATTCCGATGCAATTTCTGTGTTTCATCGTCAATAATAAGGGTCAAGGGATACAGTAAACCTGAAGTGAAGCATCGGAATCATAACCTGATCTCACAGAAAAGGTTTAAAATATAGGCAGTAAGAAAAGTCAGTCTTCTTGTTCTTAGTCTTCATTGTGCCTTTTGTATTAATTCCGATGCAATTTCTGTGTTTCATTGTCAATATGATGGTCCAAGGGATACAGCAAACCTGAAGTGACGCATCGGAATCTAAATAGGTCCTCACAGGAAAGGTTCAAAACAGACAGTAAGAAGAGTCAGTCTTCTTGTACTTAAGTCGGCATGTGCCTTTTGTATTAATTACGATGCGATACAGAAAACCTGAAGTGAAGCATCGGAATCTAAAACTGGTCTCACAGGAAAGGTTCAAAACATAGACAGTAAGAGGAGTCAGTCTTCTGGTGCTTAAGTCAGCTTTGTGCTTTTTGTATCTGATCCCGACTATTACTGTGTTTCATCGTCATATCAAGGACCAATGGATACAGAAAACCTGAAGTGAAGCATCGGAATCTAAAACTGGTCTCACTGTTATGGTTAAAACATATAGACAGTAAGAAGAGACAGTCCTCTTGTACTTCGGTCGGCATTGTGCCTTTTGTATTTAATTCCGATGCAATTTCTGTGTTTCATCGTCAGTAAGAAGGTCCAAGGGATACAGTATACCTGGAGTGATGCATCGATATCTAAAACTGGTATCACAAGAAAGGCTCAAAACATAGAATGAAAGATGAGTCAGTTCTCCTTTACTTAAGTCGGCATTGAGCCTATTGTATTTAATTCCGAAGCAATTTCTGTGTTTCATCGTCAAAAGAAGGTCCAAGGGATACAGTAAACCTGAAGTGAAGCATCGGAATCTAAAACTGGTCGCACAGGAAGGTTCAAAACAGACAGTAATAAGAGCCGTCGTCTCTGTACTTAGGTCAGCATTGTGCCTTTTGTATTCAATTCCGATGCAATTTCTGTGTTTCATCGTCAACGAAAAGGTCCAATGGATACAGTAAACCTGAAGTGAAGCATCGGAATCTAAACCGGTCTCACAGGAAAGGTTCAAAACAGACAGTAAGAAGAGTCAGTCTTCTTGTACTTAGGTCAGCATTGTGCCTTTTGTATTCAATTCCGATGCAATTTCTGTGTTTCATCGTCAACGAGAAGGTCCAAGGATACAGTTAACCTGACGTGATGCATCTGTACATAAAACTGGTCTCACAGGAAAGGCTCAAAACATAGACCGTAAGAAGAGTCAGTCTTCTTGTACTTAAGTCGGCATTGTGCCTCTTGTATTTAATTACGAAGCGATACAGAAAACCTGAAGTGAAGCATCGGAATCTACAACTGGTCTCACAGGAATGGTTCAAAACATAGACAGTAAGAGGAGTCAGTCTTCTGCGTACATAAGTCAGCAATGTGCCTTTGTATTAATACCGATGCCATTTCTGTGATTCATCGTCAATATGAAGGTATAAGGGGTACAGAAAACCTGAAGTGAAGCATCGGAATCTAAAACTGGTCCCACAGGAATGGTTAAAACATAGACAGTAAGAAGAGACAAGCCTCTTGTACTTCGGTCGGCCTTGTGCCTTTTGTATTTAATTCCGATGCAATTTCTGCGTTTCATCGTCAGTAAGATGGTCCAAGGGATACAGTATACCTGGAGTGGTGCATCGATATCTAAAACTGGTATCACAAGAAAGGCTCAAAACACATAATTATAGATGAGTCAGTCCTCCTGTACTTAAGTCGGCACTGAGCCTATTGTATTTAATTCCGATGCAATTTTCTGTGTTTCATCGTCAAAAAGAAGGTCCAAGGGATACAGTAAACCTAGTGAAGCATCGGAATCTTATGCTGGTCTCACAGGAAAGGTTCAAAACATAGACAGTAAGAAGAGTCAGTCTTCTGTACTTAGGTCAGCATTGTGCCTTTTGTATTCAATTCCGATGCAATTTCTGTGTTTCATCGTCAATATGATGGTAAAAGGGGTACAGAAAACCTGAAGTGAAGCATCGGAAACTGAAACTGGTCACACAGGAAAGGTTCAAATCATAGACAGTAAGAAGAGACACTTCAAATGTACTTAAGTCGGCATTGTGCCTTTTGTATTTAATTCCGATGCAATATCGGTGTTTCATCGTATATATGAAATTCCAACGGATACAGAAAACCTGAAGTGAAGGATCGGAATCTAAAACTGGTCTCACAGAAAAGGTTAAAACATAGACAGTAAGAAGTATCAGTCTTATTGTACTTAAGTCCGCATTGCACCTTTTTTATTTAATACCGACGCAATTTCTGTGTTTCATCAACAATAAGAATGTCCAAGGGATACAGTAAACCTGAAGTGAAGCATCGGAATCTTAAACTGGTCTCACAGGAAACGTTCAAAACATAGACAGTAAGAAGAGTCAGTATTCTTGTTTTTAAGCCTGCATTGTGCCTTTTGTATTTAATTTCGATGCAAATTCTGTGATTCATCGTCAATATGAAGGTCCAAGGGATACAGAAAACCTGAAGTGAAGCATTGGAATCTAAAACTGGTCTCACAGGAAACGTTCAAATGATAGACAGTAAGGAGAGACATTTCTCCTGAACATAAGTCAGCATTGTGCCTTTCGTATTTTATTCCGATGCAATTTCTGTGTTTCATCGTCAATAATAAGGGTCAAGGGATACAGTAAACCTGAAGTGAAGCATCGGAATCTTAAACTGATCTCACAGGAAAGGTTCAAAATATAGGCAGTAAGAAAAGTCAGTCTTCTTGTTCTTAAGTCTTCATTGTGCTTTTTGTATTTAATTCCGATGAAATTTCTGTGTTTCATTGTCAATATGATGGTCCAAGGGATACAGCAAACCTGAAGTGAAGCATCGGAATCTAAAACTGGTCTCACAGGAAAGGTTCAAAAAAGACAGTAAGAAGAGTCAGTCTTCTTGTACTTAAGTCGGCATTGTGCCTTTTGTATTTAATTACGATGCGATACAGAAAACCTGAAGTGAAGCATCGGAATCTAAAACTGGTCTCACAGGAAAGGTTCAAAACATAGACAGTAAGAGGAGTCAGTCTTCTGGTACTTAAGTCAGCTTTGTGCTTTTTGTATCTGATCCCGGCTATTACTGTGTTTCATCGTCAATATCAAGGACCAATGGATACAGAAAACCTGAAGTGAAGCATCGGAATCTAAAACTGGTCTCACTGTTATGGTTTAAAACATAGACAGTAAGAAGAGACAATCCTCTTGTACTTCGGTCGGCATTGTGCCTTTTGTATTTAATTCCGATGCAATTTCAGTGTTTCATCGTCAGTAAGAAGGTCCAAGGATACAGTATACCTGGAGTGATGCATCGATATCTAAAACTGGTATCACAAGAAAGGCTCAAAACATAGAATGAAAGATGAGTCAGTCCTCCTTTACTTAAGTCGGCATTGAGCCTATTGTATTTAATTCCGCAGCAATTTCTGTGTTTCATCGTCAAAAAGAAGGTCCAAGGGATACAGTAAACCTGAAGTGAAGCATCGGAATCTAAAACCGGTCTCACAGGAAAGGTTCAAAACAGACAGTAAGAAGAGTCAGTCTTCTTGTACTTAGGTCAGCATTGTGCCTTTTGTATTCAATTCCGATGCAATTTCTGTGTTTCATCGTCAACGAGAAGGTCCAAGGATACAGTTAACCTGACGTGATGCATCTGTACATAAACCTGGTCTCACAGGAAAGGCTCAAAACATAGACCGTAAGAAGAGTCAGTCTTCTTGTACTTAAGTCGGCATTGTGCCTCTTGTATTTAATTACGATGCGAAACTGAAAACCTGAAGTGAAGCATCGGAATCTAAAACTGGTCTCACAGAAAGGTTCAAAACATAGACAGTAAGAGGAGTCAGTCTTCTGGTACATAAGTCAGCACTGTGCCTTTTGTATTAATACCGATGCCATTTCTGTGATTCATCGTCAATATGAAGGTATAAGGGATACAGAAAACCTGAAGTGAAGCATCGGAATCTAAAACTGGTCTCACAGGAAAGGCTCAAATCATAGAACGTTAGAAGAGACAGTCTTCTTGTACTTACGTCAGCATGTGCCTTTTGTATTTAATTAAGGTGCAATCACTGTGTTTCATGGTCAATAAGAAGGTCCAAGGGATACAGTAAACCTGAAGTGAAGCATCGGACTCTAAAACTGGTCTCACAGGTAAGGTTGAAAACATACACAGTAAGAAGAGTCAGACCTCTTCTACTTAAGTCGGCATTGTGCCTTTTGTATTCAATTTCGATGCAAATTCTGTGTTTAATCGTCAATAAGAAGGTCCAAGGCATACAGTAAACATGATGTGAAGCATGGGAATCTAAACTAGTCTCACAGGAAAGATTCAAAACATAGACAGTAAGAAGAGTCAGTTTTCTTGCATATAAGTCGCCATTGTGCCTTTCGTATTTAATTCCGATGCAATTTCTACGGTTCATCCTCAATATGAAGGTCCAAGGGATACAGAAAACCTGAGTGAAGCATCAGAATCCAAACTGGTCTCAGAAGAAAGGTTCAAAACATAGACAGTAAGAGAGACATTCCTCTAGTACTTAAGACGGCATTGTGCTTTTTGTATTTAATTCCGATGCAATTTCTGTATTTCATCGTCAATAAGGAGGTCCAAGGAATAAAGTGAACCTAAAGTGAAGCATCGGCATCCAAAACTGGTCTCCCAGGAATGGCTCAAATCATAGACTGTAAGAAGAGTCAATCTTCTTGTACTTAAATCCTCATGTTCCTTTTGTATTGATTCGGATGCAATTTCTGTGTTTCATCGTCAATATGAAGGTCCAAGGGATACAGAAAACTTGAAGTGAAGCATCGGAATCTAAACTGCTCTCACAGGAATGGTTAAAACATAGACAGTAAGAAGACATTCCTCTTGTATTTCAGTCAGCATTGTGCCTTTTGTATTATTTCCGATGCAATTTCTGAGTATTATCGTTAAAAAGAAGGTCCAATTGATCAGTAAACCGGAAGTGAAGCATCGATATCTAACACTGGTCTCACAGGACGGGCTTAAATCATAGAATGTTAGAAGCGTCACTCCTCCTGTACATAAGTCGGCATGAGCCTATTGTATTTAATTCCGATGCATTTTCTGTGTTTCATCGTCAAAAAGAAGGTTCATAGGATACAGTAAACCTGAAGTGAAGCATCGGAATCTAAAACTGGTCTCACAGGAAAGGTTCTAAACATAGACAGTAAGAAGAGTCAGTCTTCTTGCACTTAAGTCGGCATTGTGCCTTTTGTATTTAATTCCGATGCAATTTCTGTGTTTCATCGTCATAAAGATGGTCCAAGAGATACAGAAAACCTGAAGTAAAGCATCGGAATCTAAAACTGGTCTCACAGGAAAGGTTCAAATCATAGACAGTCAGAAGAGACATTTCTCCTATACTTAAGTCGGCATTGTGTCTTTTGTATTTAATTCCGATGCAATTTCTGTGTTTCATCGTCAATAAGAAGATCCAAGTGATACAGTAGACCTGAAGTGAAACATCGATAACTAAATCTGGGTCTCACAGGATAGGCTCAAATCATAGAATGTAAGATGAGTCAGTCCTATTATAGTTAAACTAGCATTGTGCCTTTTGTATTTAATTCCGATGCAATTTCTGTGTTTTATAGTAAATAGAAGGTCCAAGAAATGCAGTAACCTGATGTGAAGCATCGGAATCTATAACTGGACTCACTGGAAAGGCTCCATTCATAGAATGTAAGAAGAGTCTGTCCTCTTGTACTTACGTCAGCATTGTGCCTTTTGTATTTAATTCCGATGCAATTTCTGTGTTTCATCGTCGATATGAAGGTCCAAGGGATACAGACAACCTCAAGTGAAGAATCGGAATCTAACCTGGTCTTACAGGAAAGGATCAAATCATAGACAGTAAGAGGAGACATTTCTCCTGTACTTAAGTCGGCATTGTGCCTTTTATATTAATTTCCGATGCAATTTCTGTGTTTTATCCTCAAAAAGAAGGTCCATAGGATACAGTAAACCTGAAGTGAAGCATCGGAATCTAAAACTGGTCTCACAGGAAGGTTCAAAACATAGACAGTAAGAGGAGTCAGTCTACTTGTACTTAAGTCGGCATTGTGCATTTTGTATTTATTTCCGCTGCAATTTCTGCCTTTCATCGTCAAAATGAAGGTCCAAGAGATACAGAATACCTGAAGTGACGCATCGAAATCTAAAACTGATCTCACAGAAAAGTTCAAATCATAGACAGTAAGAAGAGACATTCTCCTGTACTTAAGTCGGCATGTGTCTTTTGTATTTAATGCCGGTGCAATTTATGTGTTTCATCGTCAATAAGAAGATCCAAGGGATACAGTAAACCTGAAGGGAAGCATCGATAACTAAAACTGGTCTCATAGGAAAGGCTCATATCATAGAATGTAAGAAGAGTCAGTAATATTATAGTTAAGCCGCCATTGTGCCTTTTGTATTAATTCCGATGCAAATTCTGTGTTTCATCGTCAATAAGAAGGTCCAAGGCTACAGTAAACCTGAAGTGAAGCATCGGAATCTAAAACTGGTCTCACAGGAAAGGTTCAAAACATAGACAGTAAAAAGAGACATTCCTCTAGTACTTGAGTCGGCATTGTGCTTTTTGTATTTAATTACGATGCAATTTCTGTATTTCATCGTCAATAAGAAGGTCCAAGGAATAAAGTAAACCTAAAGTGAAGCTTCGGAATCTAAAACTTGTCTCCCAGTAAAGGTTCATAACATAGACAGTAAGAAGAGTCAGTCTTCTTGTACTTAAGTGATCATTGTGCCATTTGTATTTGATTCCGATGCAATTTTTGTGTTTCATCGTCTATATGAAGGTCCAAGTGATACAGAAAACCTGAAGTGAAGCATCGATAACTAAAACTGGTCTCACAGGAAAGGCTCAAATCATAGAATGTAAGAAGAGTCAGTCTGCCTGTACAGAAGTCGGCATTGAGCCCATTGTATTAATTCCGTTGGAATTTCTGTGTTTCATCGTCAAAAAGAAGGTCCATAGGATACAGTAAACGTGAAGTGAAGTATCGGAATCTAACCTGGTCTCACAGGAAAGGTTCAAAACATACACTGTTAGAAGAGTCAGTCTTCTTGTACTTAAGTCTGCATTGTGCCTTTTGTATTTAATTCCGATGCAATTTCTGTGTTTCATCGTCAATAAGAACGTTCAAGTGGTACAGTAAACCTGAATTGAAGCATCGATATCTAAAACTGGTCACGCAGGAAAGGCTCAAAGCAACGACTGTAAGAAGAGTCAGTCTTCTCGTACTTAAGTCGGCATTGTGAATTTTGTATTTACTTTCGATGCAATTTCTGTGTTTCATCATCAATTAGAAGTTCCAAGGCATACTGCTATCCTGAAGTGAAGTATCGATATCTAAAACTGGTCTCACAGGAAAGGCTCAAATCATAGAATGTAAGAGGTGTCAGTCTTCATGTACTAAAGGCGGCATTGTGCCTTTTGTATTTAGATCCGATGCACTTTCTGTGTTTCGCAGTCAATAAGAAGGTCCAAGGCATACAGTAAACCTGAAGTGAAGCATCGGAAACTAACACTGGTCTCACAGGAAAGGTTCAAACATAGACAGTAAGAAGAGTCAGTCTTCTTGTACTAATGTCGGCATTGTACCTTTTGTTTTATTTCCGATGCAACTTCTGTGTTTCATCGTCAATAAGAAGTTCCAAGGGATACAGTAAACCTGAAGTGAAGCATCGGAATCTAAAACTGGTCTCACAGGAATGGCTCAAAACAAAGACAGTAAGCATAGTCATTCTTCTTGTACTTAAGTCGGATTTGTGCCTTTTGTATTTAATTCCGATGCAATTTCTGTGGTTCATCGTCCAAAAGAAGGTCCAAGGGATACAGTAAACCTGAAGTGAAGCATCGGAATCTAAAACTGGTCTCACAGGATGGTCAAATCATACACAGTAAGAAGAGACATTTCACCTGTACTAAGTTGGCATTGTGTCATTTGTATTTATTTCCGATGCAATTTCTGTGTTTCATTGTCAATAAGAAGATCCAAGGGATACAGTAAACCTGAAGTGAAGCATCGGAATCTAAGACTGGTCTCACAGGAAATGCTCCATTCATAGAATGTAAGAAGAGTCAGTCCTCTTGTACTTAAGTCAGCATTGTGCCTTTTGTATTTAATTTCGATGCAATTTCTCTGTTTCATCGTCAATAAGATAGTCCAAGTGATACTGTAAACCTGAAGTAAAGCATAGATATCTAAAAGTGGTCTCACAGGAAAGGCTCCAAACAAAGACAGTAAGAAGAGCCAGTCTCTTGTACTTAAGTCTGCATGTGCCTTTATAAGTAATTCCGATGCAATTTCTGTGTTTCATAGTCAATATGAACGTCCAAGGGATACAGAAAACCTGTAGTGAAGCTGCGGAATCTAAACTGGTCTCACAGGAAAGGCTCATAACATAGAATGTAAGAAGAGTCGTTCCTCCTGTACTTAAGTCGGCATTGAGCCAATTGTATGTAAATCCGCTGCAATTTCTGTGTTTCATTGTCAAGAACAAGGTCCAAGGGATACTGTAAACCTGAAGTGAAGCATCGGAATCTAAATCTGGTCTCACAGGAAAGGCTCAAATCATGGAATGTAAGAAGAGTCAACCCTATTATACTTAAGCCGGCATTGTGCCTTTTGTATTCATTTCCGATGCAATTTCTGTGTTTCGTCGTCAAAAAGAAGGTCCAACGAATACAGTAAACCTGAAGTGAAGCATCGGAATCTAAAACTGGTCTGACAGGAAAGGTTCAAATCATAGACAGTAAGAAGAGACATTTCTCCCGTACTTAAGTCGGCATTGTGTCTTTTGTATTTATTTCCGATGCTATTCTGTGTTTCATCGTCAATAAGATCCACGGGATACAGTGATAACTAGAACTGGTCCCACAGGAAATGCTCATACCATAGAATGTAAGAAGGATCAGTCCCTATTATTGTTAAGCCGGCATTGTGCCTTTGTATTTAATTCCGATGCAATTTCTGTGTTTCACCGTCAAAAAGAAGGTCCAAGAGATACAGTAAACCTGAAGTGAGCATTGGAATCTAAAACTGGTCTCACTGGAAAGGCTCAAATCATGGAATGTAAGAAGAGTCAGTCCTATTATACTCAAGCCGACATTGTCCCTTTTGTATTTATTTCCGATGCAATTTCAGTGTTTGATTGTCAATAAGAAGGTCCAAGGGATACAGTCAACCTGATGTGAAGCATCGGAATCTAGAACTGGTCTTACAGGAAATACTCAAATCATAGCCTGAAAGAAGAGTCAGTCCTCTTGCATTTAAGTCAGCATTGTGCCTTTTGTATTTAAATCTGATGCAATTTCTGTGTTTCATCGTCAATAAGAGGGTCCAAGGAATACGGTAAGCCTGAAGTGAAGCATCGATATCTAAAACTGGTCTCACAGGAGAGGTTCAAAGCATATATAGTAAGAGCAGGCATTCTTCTTGTACTTAAGTCGGCATTGTGCCATTTGTATTTACTTAAGATGCAATTTCTGTGTTTCATCGTCAATAAGAGGGTATAAAGAATACAGTAAACCTCAAATGAAGCATCGGAATCTAAAACTGGTCTCACAGGAAAGGCTCAAATCATAGATTGTAACTAGAGTCAGTCATATTATACTTAAGCCGGCATTGTGACTTTTGTATTTAAATCCGATGCAATTTCTGTGTTTCACCGTCAATTATAAGGTCAATGGGATACAGTAAACCTGAAGTGAAGCATCGGAATCCAAAACTGATCTCACAGGAACGGCCCATATTATAGAATGTAATAAGAGTCAGTCATCTTGTGCTTAAGTCGGCATTGTGTCTTTTGTATTTAATTCCGATGCAATTTCTGTGTTTCATCGTCAATAAGAAGGTCCAAGGGATACGGTAAACCTGAAGTGACGCATCGATATCTAAAACTGGTCTCATAGGAAAGGCTCAAATCTTAGAATGTAAGAAGAGTCGGTCCCTCCTGTACTTAAGTCGGCATTGAGCCTATTGTATTTTATATAGATGCAATTTCTGTGTTTCATCATCAAAAAGAAGGTCAAAGGGATACAGTAAACCTGAAGTGAAGCATCGGAATCTAAAACTGGTCTCACAGGAAAGGTTCAACACATAGATTATTAGAAGAGTGAGTCCAATTATACGTCAGCCGGCGTTGTGCCTTTTGTATTTAATTCCGATGCAATTTGTGTTTCATCGTCAATAAGAAGGTCAAAGGGATACAGTAAAACTGAAGTGAAGCCTCGGAATCTATAACTGGTCTTACAGGAAACGTTCAAAACATAGACAGTAAGAAGTGACATTCCTCTTGTACTTAAGTCGGGATTGTGCCTTTTGTATTTATTTCCGATGCAATTTCTGTGTTTCATCGTCAATAAGAAGGTCCAAGGGATACAGTAAACCTGAAGTGAAGCATCGGAATCTAAAACTGCTCTCACAGGAAAGGCTCAAAACATAGACAGTAACCAGAGTCAGTCTTCTTGTACTTAAGTCGGCTTCGTGCCTTTTGTATTTAATTCCGATGCAATTTCTATGTTTCATCGTCAATAAGAAAGTCCTAGGGAAACAGTAAACCTGAAGTGAACCATCGGAATCTAAAACTGGACTCACAGGAAAGGTTCAATTCATAGACAGTAAGAACAGGCAGTCTTCTTGTACATAATCCGGCATTGTGACATTTTTAATTATTTCCGATGCAATTTCTGTGTTTCATCGTCTATAAGAAGGTCCAAGGGATACAGTAAACCTGAAGTGAAGCATCGATAACTGAAACTGGTCTCACAGGAAAGGCTCAAATCATAGATTGGAAGAAGAGTCAGTACTATTATACTGAAGTCAGCATTGTGCATTTTGCATTTAATTCCGATGCAATTTCTGTGGTTCATCGTCAACAAGATGGTCAAAGGGATGCAGTAAACCTGAAGTGAAGCATCGGAATTAATAACTGGTCTCACAGGAAAGGTTCAAAACAATGACTTTGAGAAGAGTCAGTCATCTTGTACTTAAGTCGTCATTGTGACTTTTGTATTTAATTCCGATGCAATTCCTGTGTTTCATCGTTGATAAGAAGGTCCAAGGGATCCAGTAAACCTGAAGTGAAGTTTCGGAATCTCAAACTGGTCTCACAGCAAAGATTCAAAACATAGACAGTAAGAAGAGTCAGTCTTCTTGTACTTTATACGGCTTTGTGCCTTTTTATATACTTCCGATGCAATAGCTGTGTTTCATCGTCAATAAGAAGGTCCAAGGCATACAGTAAACCTGAAGTGAAGCATCGGAATTTAAAACTGGTCCCACAGGAAACGTTCAAAACATAGAGTTAAGAAGAGTCAGTCTTCTTTTACCTATGT